>NC_092336.1:56527500-57777500 GCF_046630445.1 Rutidosis leptorrhynchoides | reverse complement strand
TCTACAAGTCTAGAAGCTTCCTCGTAGTTATTGTGGGATATGTGGTACTCAAATTGTGATTCCCATGACATATCGATATCAACTGTTGAAGGTCGGTCTAGCATTATCTGCAAAATGATGAACATATAAACTAGAGTTTAATTAATTGATATGCATTAGAATGTCAATTCATGACATTATTGACATCAGAATGTCACTTCATAACATCAGCAATATGAGTCAATATTTGGACTTGACAACATATCTATTTTTTAATTTGTTTTATTGGTGTTTCAAAAAGGACCACTCTGTTGTCTTCTACCAAACACTACCTCAACTCAAACAGACCACTAAACCTAAAGAATCTGTAAAAATTCAATTCATGGTAGTAAAGATAAAAACTTACACGATCAATGGTTCTCTGATCCCAAGCATCAGCCCAGACTGCAGCTGCAGTCCAGTAACAATCATGGGTATCATCATCATCAATAACAGGAATGTCTGAATATTTGCTGACGTGTCTCCATAATCCTAACACAACTCCATCAAGTTCACCACACTCAATCATAAGGTTGTCGGATAAAGAATGCAGAAGAGACAGCTTGATTTCTTCTGGTGAATCGACGCTCTTAACTGTCATTAACTGCTTTTCACGGGCAAGGAATGTTCTTGAGAAACTACTGCAGGGGTACATCCTCTTTCACAAAACAATGAAGTACAGGATCAGAATGAGGCCACTACGATACTTTATATATACAACTACTTCACCTATAGAAAAAATCATAATTTATAGATAAATAGTTAAATACCTCAACAAATGATATCCCTTCCAATATTTTCAACTCGTATGGTCCAAGATAGCCATAACTTTTCATCACTTCAGCTATTTTCATTCGAATAGATCTTCTTACAGTCCCAAAAACCAGCTGTCTTAGGCAACTTTCCAAGTCCTCTCCAAGCTTTCGCAGTGTGGTTACACCAAGTTCAATTTCATCCTATTGATCATCAAAAAAAGGTGAGAATTTGAGTAAAAAAAAAAAACTTTTTTTTACATAATCATCTGAATTTGTAAAAGAAACAACCTTTAGAAACAGATCATATGCAATAGCCCTTCCAATATCACGAACTTTCTCAAAGGTGTCACGAGGCACTCTATTAGCCTCTGTACCTTCTTGATTATGAAGATGCAATTTAAGAACGGCTAATGGAAGACGACCACATAGTAAGGCATCTTTCACAATGTTTATTTGGTCTAAATTTGCAGATTCCCAACGTGCAATCATATCCTTAGGGTTTTCAGTTGGAATAGCTCTCCTATTCATATGAGTAGAAGCTTCCGGAAAGCTCTCTAACTCTGAATACGATCCAGCGTCAACTGAATCCATTGATATTAAATCACGATTTTCCGGTTCGTGTGTTTTTTCCAGTAATGAGGCATTGGGATCATCACGAGATATATCTGAATCCACAAATTCTACTGGTTTTAAACCATCTCCCTGTCACAAACCACAGATAAGATTTCATAACTTAATAACACAAGAGTTACAGTAAATTATACAAATAACAATAGAACATACCAAGCGCGTTACAGATTTTTTCAATTTTGTAGCAAGTCGACATTGCATGTTTCTCATGATTTCCAGCAAGCGGGCCATTTCTTGAAGCCTTCTTGAATTTTCAGTTTCACTATGTTCTTTATCCGCTATAAGTAATGGAGAAGAAGAACCGCCGTTTTGCATATACTGCAATGATCCATATCTACGTATCATTTTGGTAGAAAAATGTGTGCCCAAAGATAGAAGCCTGAATCACAAATTTAAGTAACATAAGAAATCACATAATAAGAAGTAGAATGAACAAATAATCTAGATGGCACTTACACCAATAACCAACAAAATGGGCATCAATATCAGTGACAACGCATAAAATTACCACATACATATTCAAGAACATCCCGTGATCAGCAAAAAATGAATACCTGGATGCAGCAGAAACATCACTATCATTGCCACCTTTGTTCAATACCAAATAAACAGCAGCAAACACCAATCTAAGGACGCCTTCTTCAGCCAAAATGACACCCGCAAGCATCTCTAATGATCTAATCTTCCATAAAAAAAGCACAAGATAATCACACTTCTATACAAACATACATCCTGTAAATTTCAAAACCAAGTTGATAAAAAACTACTTCTCGGGAATAAAGAACAATATCCAACCAATGAAGAATAAATTTCAAAACCTTCACTGCTTACATGTCTTGCGATAATTTTTAGATTAAAATTTACAAGCTAACACAACCATCGTGGTTAAAGGTAATCGAATATGAGAAAAGGGTAAGGTAATTGATAGATACCCAACAAAAATAATAGTTAATCAACAATCAGCAGGGATAGTAGTATACGAATTTTGAACAAAAAGTAAGATGAAAGTACAAATTTTGAACAATTAGGAAAAACTATCAAATCTTACGTCTCAATTTCCTGAAAGTTCAAGTAATCCAATGCCAGTTGCAAACGACGTATCCGAGAAACTTTCAGGTCCCACCCTATCAAATACAAATTCATATTTCATATATCATGTAAAATGTAAAATGAGCATTTCAATATCTGTTTCAAGAATTATATGCTCATGTGCCACATCTACAACTGATGCTAAACATATGGCTTAGGGATCTTAATCTGGAATGTATGAATATATTACAGTTGGCAAACAATCATGATTATACGATTCACATGCCAGGATACGATGACATTTCAAATATACGATCCCTACGTATTACATTCTTAAGGGTACCTAGAGGGAGACATTACCTTGTCTTACTAAAGTGTGACCTTGTAGACATTCCTAAATACATGGCAATGGAGCTAAGTCGCTCTAAATTCGGATAAGGTTTTTGAATTAAGTTTTCCCTATTCATACTTGCCAAGGGGCTCCAAATATAAAGTTTAAATCAATACGACATTGCTATTGCTTGAAGGCCTTTGAGAAACGACCACACACCGCACATATTAACCCACATTAGTTGAAAAAACTAGGACGCTAGCCTTCAGCTTTTTAACATTCTCTACCAATCTATGGATATGTCCCGCTATAAGTAGCATAACCAAATAAATGAATTGTCAGGTAACCTACTTCCCCTGTCATGTTTCCCAAAAACCATCACCTCTTGGATGATTTTGTGGCCTGCATCCGTAACAAGGTACTGCGTATGCCAGTGAGGAAGGAAATTAAAAAACTCAATTTGTTAAATCCATTCCTCTTATAATGCATATACTGAGTATGCAGTAAGTTAACAAGCAACAATATGTGTCCTACATATGTCTAAGTAGAGTCAAGTGATTGATATTGTTCATTCAAATGTTTATAGTTGATATCACTAAGTGAACGGGTGCATATGTAATCAGAAATCATATCAATAATTCATATATAAAGAAGCGTTTAAAGATATTTGGGGAAGTAATACAAATACTTCCACTTATACGAAATCAAGCATAATGAAATCGTACCATTTTCCAAGCAAATATGTTCTGCCTCTTCATGGCCTTCATATAGAAGAACTCTATCTAAAACCTCTAATTTCCAAGTTGGCCATGGCTGCTTCAAACCTTTTGTTTCAATGAGGTTTACACTTTGATTCGTAGAGCAGCTACTAATCTGGCGGTATCCCAAGGCTTCAACGGATATGCAGCCAGAGGCTACTGAAATTGAGGGAAGGACTACTGAAAGACCATCTGCTGTGACCAAATATAAACAGCCATGGAAGACGCAACCAACCGCATCTCCTATGTTAAGTTCCTGACCACCATTTGAGCCTTTATCATCATCATTCATACCTGAGTCTACATGCAAGTTAAAATGTATAATTTGGGAAGGCCTGCTACTCGTTGTACCATATCTTCTACTGAGCCGGGTGATTCCAAATGAAGACAGACATATAATATCATCTGTTCTATATTTATTTGTTGGAAGAAATATACTTCTTAAAGCATAGGGTGACGGTTCAGAACCGTTGATCTTATTTCCAACTACCTTTGAAGATGCAGAGAAACCAGTAACAACTGACTCATCACTTTCCATTATGTCACTAAAAATACTTCTGCCCTTAAGATTATCATTTAACCTCTGGTGGCTGATGTCAGCACCACCAACATCCCAACCAACCATTGTCCTATATTTTATTTGTTGAAATTGTGGTAGCGACTTCTCAATTGAGTTATTGATGTTTGGAACATGGTCACTGGCCCGAATTACATAAACTATACCGGAGTCATCAACTGCAGCCAGCAATGATGTATTTGAAGCAACAAGAAGAGTCTTGAACATACTTTTACCAACAAAATCACCAGTTTGATCAGATACTTTTTTTAACCCATGTATTTCTAGAACATTGACACAACCCATGTACTCACCAGTTACATCACCGAAAAAATATATTTGACCAGCAGAACTAAGGCATAAAAGATATTTATCAGTAAAAACAAAGTCTTTCCACTGATCCTCGGGTACCATATATGTATCCTCGTCAAGTTTCACTGAGTTGACCCATTCTATGCCCCAGCTGACTATCCTACCAACAAGTACATATTTGTCTTTCTTTCTTTCAGATTCATCATTGGAAAACGATGTTAGAACAAATCCAATTAGGTCATGTGAATTATTAACAAACACTCTACAACATTTGTATGAAATCTTCATGTCATTCCCCACAGGATCTACATTTAATAAAGTTGGAAGTGAGAAATCATTTTCGAAAATGCTAAAGGAAACAACTGTACTTGAGGATGGGAACTGTGATTTTTTTGGAAATCTACTATACAGTTTTCCCTCCGATTTGACCATTTTAACTTTACTATGAAAAGTTCGCAACCATCTTCTTTGTTCAACAGTCTCATTATCACCATCATTATCAGGCTTATATGAATCCGTTGCATCTCTCGATGTAGATGGGCCCCATTCCACCCATTTCCCTTCTCCATCCTTCCCATCTGGCATAGGTTCAACAGGTTCAGAGCATTCATTGGGTTGACAAAATGCATAAATTGTCAACTCATTATCCCCAACCACAAAAAGAAGTTCTCTAAACGAACCCCCTCCGTACTGGTTATCTGAATCCTCACATATACCCCACGCAATAGCGTTTATATTAGAAATCATGGGATGAGTATTAGATCTTGCAAAATCAGTTTGAAGAGAAAATGTACTATCTGAACCCATATCTACTGGATCAGATTTTATTTGATCATCCACCTTTTTACCTGCAGATATAAAAGAACTCACATTTTTTAATATACAAGAACCAGGTTTTATGCAGTACAAGATCGGAAGTTGACCTTTGACTAGAGGCAGAAGTAGCCCATCGTGGTGGTATGAAAGTAATAATATAAGTTCCCTGGTGGGGGAAATGAAAGCTTCACAGAACTGGGCCAGGTCAGCTCCCAAAAAAGAAGGTTCCCATTTTTGCAATTGAACAATAGCAGGGCCATCTTCGTCAATATTAACCGTCATGCTGATTTTACTAGAATGGAAAGAAGAGGGAGCAAATCAGAAAATATATTCTTGTATCTATGAGAACTAACCAGACAAATAATCATCGTCATCACTTTAAGGTAAAATAACTAGGGGGAATCAGATCAAATTTCTTTTATAAGAAACTTAGCACTGTCAGAAGATATATAAATAAAGATCTCTATTATATGAAATTTCTTTTTAGCATTAGCTACTAAAATTTTCTATTCAGTCGCAACTATCTAAGCCATTAACTTAAACATAAATTGTGACTTCGTTATCAGTCCTTGACAATACAAAGAATTATTATCATAATTCATAATTTGAGTAAAAAAGATACCACACTGTATCTACATCCTTCATGAGCTCATTCACCGCTAAGGAAAAATAACAAAGACATATTTGCAACCAACTAGTAAGCACATTAACTTCATAGTAAGGTGTAGCTGATATGTGATATCCATTACATTATAACTCTTGAACATTTAGTCACCCGAGTATTCAGCCGACAATTGGATAAACGGGTAATCAGAAAAGGTGTTCCCTGTTTAGGCTCCGTGAAGTGCGAGTTTACTCAGGTGAACATGGTCTACCCGAGTATTTTATCGAGAAGGTTTTCCTATTCAGACCTCTTGTGATGATATCAGGACGCAAACCACTCAGGTGTACAATTTGCATAAAAGTATCGTTCAAAAACAAAAGCTACGAGTTATAATACTCCGTGTATATGAAGTACATACTTTAAAGTATCCGGTCACAACCCTAGACACCGAAACAAAATCTAATCTAGCTTTATACTGTAATTTTAAACTAATAAATTACAAACGTTTCAATCTCTTCGAGTTTCTTCAAAGTTCTTCCATGCCAGATTTAGTAAACATTAAAACTAAAAACAGAATAATAAACAATACTAACAGTAACAGTGCTTACAGATGCCCTGAATTAAATTAGAATCAACAACATGGCGTAAATAATACTAAAAAATCATTGCAGGATAAAATTAACATATAGACGTTGAAGCAGCTAGAATAAGAGACCTAGGTTTTACTTACATATAAATCATCAATTAACGATTTATAGCTAATATTGCAGTCAGATGGATTAAATAGGTAACGATTATTCAGCTGAAAATAACATAGAAATAACTAATTCAATCATGATTAGGTCAAATAAGAGTTACCGTTCGTTTGAAAATGATGAGATTATGTATAGTAGTGGTTAAGTGATGATGATGCGAGGTGATCTTGAAAGTTGAATCGATGAAGATCGGTAACAGAATAGAGATTGAGGATTCTGAAATTGAAAACATGAATACAGAAATGAGGATGATGAGTTGATGATTGGTTAAATATTTTACTGGACTCAGGAGTTGCAGAGCTACATGAATTTTACTTTGATATCGATTATAATTATTATAAATCACATTACATTTAAATTTCAATATTTAGGAAAAATATTAGATTAACGATCATTCTAATTATTTTACCCTCGCTAAAAAATTGCCCATGGGTCCAAAAATACTTATCCAGTAAAAAAGTAAAAAAGTTAAGTTCGTATATCTTTTTAATGTTCCGTATATCCGAAAAAACGAGTAATCTAATTTAATACTCCATGGTGCGCAATTAATCATGATTTTTTTCTAGTTGTTTCCAACTCTTCTCTGACCACCGCAAAAATTCAGACTTGCATAGATGTCAAGACCTCAACAACTTGTCTTCCTACTGATTGGTTACTAAAAACTATATAAAAATTCTTAGAACTTAAACTCACTATAAAATCCAAATTATTAATAAAAAAATCAAAGTTATAATTTGACACATTTTTATTTTATTTATTACTATTAATCTATATTCACTTAAACCCGCTTTAAATATAAGGGCATAACCTTGCGAACCTAAGATTTTCCGATCGTGACTTGTTCACAAGGTAGTTTGCGACCAGTCCATAACCTTGCGGACCTAAGATTTTCTGGTCGTGACTTGTTCACAAGGTAGTTTGCGACCAATCCATGACCTTGCTAACATAGTTTTTTCAGTCATGTTTTGCGACTCAAAATGATATAAAGAATTTAATGCTGTTTTGGCACTACTTTTTTACGGGCAATCATTCAATTTATTGACTCTAAATAACAAGCTCACATATGTTAATAAACATAAATAGTTAATAAATACGAGGTAGTTAGAAAACAAACAAAAATAGTTAATACAAATACCGTTGAAAGAAAGCAGTGCAACAACAAATAAACAAGCCAACTCCGAATTCATCTGGTTTATGTATTCATCATCTTTTAAATATATGTTTACCAAATTTCTCTCACTAATGTTAAGATAATGAGTTGCTCGTGTTGGGAAAAACACATAAACATTATGGGGTATCAGAACACTTTGTCATAACCCGGATTTTTCCATGATTATATATATATATTATGAGATTAATATTTACATGAATAAATGTTTCCAACATGTTAAGCAATCAAATTTGTTAAGACTTGATTAATTGAAACGGATTTTATGTAAACGTTTGACCACCCAGTTTATCCGATGATTCACGAACGTTATAACTTGTATATGACATGATAATATATATATGGACATATATATATGTTTAACATGATGAAATGATAATTAAGTATCTCATTATGTATATTAACAATAAACTATATACATAAAACAAGACTACTAACTTAAGGATTTCGAAACGATATTTATATGTAACGATTATCGTTGTAACGACGTCTTAATATATATATATATATATATATATATATATATATATATATATATATATATATATATATATATATATATATATATATATATATATATATATATTTATACACTATGTTATCATGATAATATAACAATTTAACACCTCATTATATATAATAACAATGGATTAATTGCATTAAACGAGATCGTTAACTTAAAGGTTTCAAAACAACGCATGCATGTAACGACTAACGATGATTTAACGATTCAATTAAAATGTATATATATGTAGTGTATTAAGATGTATTAATACACTTTTGAAAGACTTCAAGACATATATCAAAATACTTCTACTTAACAAAATTGGTTACAATTGTATTCCCATTCATTTTCATCAAGAATTCTACTCGTATTCTTTCGGTAATTGTACTCATATAATACCCAGCTTCTAGATGTATATACTATTGGTATATACACATAAAAATCTACTCCTTAGCAGCCCTAAATGATTAAGGAACATGTGGAACCAACCATTTGTCAACTAGCATGAATTATTTAGCAAGAAAACAAACTTAAGAATCTTTTATTTCTTTATAATAAGCAAAAACGTTTTTATGCATGCACACCATTTATTCATTCCATTTTCTCATACTTACACTCTAAATTCTCTCCCAAAATACTCCTAACTTCATACTTGATCATCTCCAAGCATTTTCCCCATCTTTTAGCTTCAATTACAAGTTTTAATCATCATAAAAACAACCATTCAAGAACACTTCAAGAATCATTTCAAGTTTACTAGATTACTTCTAAGCTTTCAAATCCATTTCAAGTAATCATCTAAGATCAAGAAACCTTTGTTATTTACAGTAAGTTATCTTTCTAATTCAAGGTAATATTCATATTCAAACTTTGATTCGATTTCTATAACTATAACTATCTTAATTCAAGTAGTAATCTTACTTGAACTTGTTTTCGTGTCATGATTCTACTTCAAGAACTTCCAAGCCATCAAAGATCCTTTGAAGCTCAAGTTATTTCTCATCATTTCCAGTAGGTTTACCTACTATACTTGGGGTAGTAACGATGTTCATAACATCCTTCGATTCATACTTATATAACTATCTTATTCGAAGAATATAAAGTGTAAACACTAGAACATAGTTTAGTTAATTCTAAACTTGTTCGCAAACAAAGTTAATTCTTATAGCTTGACTTTTAAAAACAGCTTAACACATGTTTTATATCTATATGATATGCTAACTTAATGATTTAAAACTTGGAAACACGATGAACACCGTAAAACTGGACATGCGCCGTCGTAGTAAAACTGGGGGCTGTTTTGGGTTGGATAATTAAAAACTATGATAATCTTTGATTTAAAATTTGTTCTTCTGAAAAAATGATATTTCATATGAACATGATACTATATCCAAAAATCTTGGTTAAACTCAAAATAGAAGTATGTTTTTCCAAAATGGTCATCAAGATGTCGTTCTTTCGACGGAAATGACTACCTCTTTCAAAAACGACTTGTAACCTGTAAATCCGAATATAAACCACTACTTTTTCAGTTTAGTTTCACAAATTTAAATTCGTTACGAAATCATAGCAATTTGATTCATTCAAAACGGATTTGTAATGAAGACGTTATGGGCAAAACAATATTGGTTATAAATGACTAAAATGATTACGGGATTAATTCATTAAAATCTATACTAACCATATCCTAGCTAACTTTTCTTGTATTATACATGTATTCTAACATGTCATGAGTATTTCCATATAATATACTAGTCTCGGATAAGGCCGAGACAATATCATGTAATCTTGATTAGTTAAGACATTAGTTACACAATACGTCGGATAAATCGAAAGACCCACATACACAATACGTGTAACTACAATAGCGGTATCGTGGGTCATGATTGAGTCTTATACAATACGTGTACACTATGTTTTGATTATTACATGGTGATATTTTGAATTATATATGTACTACTAACATTGGACTACTAATTGTGGACTACTAACGTTGGACTGCTAACTTGACAACTTAATTCGTCAACACGAAAATAGAAATATGATGTGAATATATTTCTATCATACCTTGATATATATGTATATATTTGTTATAGGTTCGTGAATCGACCCGTGGCCAAGTCTAATTTCCGAAGAATTGAAAATCTGTGAAAGTGAGTTATAGTCCCACTTTTAATATCTAATATTTTTGGGATGAGAATACATGCAGTTTTATAAATGTTTTACAAAATAGGCACAAGTACTTGAAACTACATTATATGGTTGGATTATTAGACCGAATATCGCCCCTTTTAGCTTGGTAGTCTAAGAATTGGTGTTTATTATAATTGCCACCTGATGTGCGTAGAGGTGTATACGAAATAATATTAATTTTTACTAGGAAATACTATTAAATACGATACAATTTTACACAAGTTATTTATTTATTTATAGAGTGGATATACCTAAACCTTGCTACAACACTTATAGGCAGTGTACCTAATCGTACAGTAGTGTAGTTTTTAGTAAGTCCGATTCATCCACAGGGAACTAGCCAAGTTTAACGCTATATTTTTAAAAACTATATTTGTATATAAATATAAGAAGTATTATTATTATTATTATAAAAGGGGGTTTTTACCGTTTAATGACCGGTTTGTCGATTTAAAAACTTAAGTCGCAGTTAAAACCTAATGTAAAATATTAAAAATAAATATAACTTAATTTAAAGCGTAAAGTAAATGACAATAATTAAAGTGCGATAAATTAAAGTGTGATAAATAAAATAACGGTAAATAAAATTGCGATAATTAAAAAGTACGATAATTAAAATGACAATAAATTAAAGTGCGATAATTAAAAGTGCAATTAAATATGAAATAAAGGAATTATGCTTATTTAAACTTCCATAATCATGATGTTTGACGTGTTGATTTTAATTTATTACCATGGGTTAATTGTCCTTTATCCTGGATTATTCGATATGTCCATACAGATTTGTCCATAATAGTCCATCAGTCATAATCATAAAGTGCAGAAGTCTTCGTCAAATTATTCTTATTCCCGAAGTCAAATATTCTAACTAATTGGGGATTCGAACTGTAACAAGGTTTTATTACTTTGTTTAATGAATACATCAGGTTATCGACGGCGTGTAAACCAAGGTTTTAATACTTTGTTAACAATTACCCTTGAATGTAATCCACCCCTGTTTTAACTAGTCCATTAACTATTAATCCAATCCCGTGTCCGGTAAAATGAACAATTATTGGTATTTATAGATATCCCGCCCACCGTACCCGATTAAGCGTATGTGGTTATTTATAGATGCGTCAAATTATAACCTTTATATTAAATTAACGAGGTATCGTTAAGTTAATATAAAACCCATTAATAGCCCATAGTCTAATTTCCACAAATGTCGTTCTTTTATCCAAACCCCAATTATGGTCCAAAGCTCAATTACCCAATTTTAATATTTAGCTCAACATCACGATTACTTCGGCATTAAATAAGCATAATAATAACTTAGCTACAAGACATTAAATTAAAAAGGTTGAACATAACTTACAATGATTAATAATAGCGTAGCGTTACACGGACAGAATTTCGACTTACACACTTACAACATTCGCTAACATACCCTTATTATTATTAAATTAAAATTAAAATTAAAATTATAAATTATACATATATATATATATATATATATATATATATATATATATATATATATATATATATATATATATATATCGTAGAGAGTAAGAGATAGATTAGAAATGAAAGGACCCGTCCTAATCCATCCAGACAAAGTCCACATCGATTATAAACGATTCCCAATAGTTGATTACATCGCGAGGTACTTGACCTCTATATGATACAATTTACAAACATTGCATTCGTTTTTGGAAAAGACAATCTTTCATTTCATCGAAAGTTAACGACTTGCATACCATTTCATAATATATCTAACTATAATTGACTAAATAATAATCTTGAAGAACTCAATGACTCGAATGCAACGTCTTTTGAAATATGTCATGAATGACTCCAAGTAATATCTTGAAAATGAGAAAATGCACAGCGGAAGATTTCTTTTATACATGAGAATAAACATGCTTTAAAGTGTTAACCAAAAGGTTAGTGAGTTCATTAGTTTATCATAACATTCATTTCAATAGACCACAAGATTTCGTATTTCAATACACATCCCATACATGTAGTGACCCGTCCTAATCCATCTGGACGAAGTCTTCAACAGTTGGTCCCGTAACGAGGTTCTGACCTCTATATGCCATGAACGACTCCATGCAATATGAGCAAATGCACAGCGGAAGATTTCTTTCGTACCTGAGAATAAACATGCTTTAAAGTGTCAACCAAAAGGTTGGTGAGTTCATTAGTTTATCATAAATAATCAATTCATAATTTTAATAGACCACAAGATTTCATATTTCCATTTCTCATAAACATACGTCCCATGCATAGAGACAAAAATATCATTCATATGGATTGAACACCTGGTAACCGACATTTACAATATACATATAAGAATATCCCCATCATTCCGGGATCCTCCTTCGGACATGATATAAATTTCGAAGTACTAAAGCATCCGGTACTTTGGATGGGGCTTGTTGGGCCCGATAGATCTATCTTTAGGATTCGCGTCAATTAGGGTGTCTGTTCCCTAATTCTTAGATTACCAGACTTAATAAAAAGGGGCATATTCGATTTCGATAATTCAACCATAGAATGTAGTTTCACGTACTTGTGTCTATTTTGTAAATCATTTATAAAAATTACGCATGTATTCTCAGCCCAAAAATATAAAGAGTAAAAGGGAGTAAATGAAACTCACGCATATAAATATTGTAAAAACAGTTAATAAAGCATTTGCATGTATTCTCAGCCCAAAAATGTAATGAGTAAAAGGGGCAAATGAAACTCACGCATATAAATATTGAAAAATAGTTATTAAAACATTGCATGTATTCTCAGCCCAAAAATATATGTAAAAAGGGAATAATGAAACTCACCATTCTGTATTTTGTAGTAAAAATACATATGACGTCATTTAACAAGTGTAGGGTTGACCTCGAATTCATGAACCTATATAAGTTGTATATATATTAACACATGTAATGGTAATCGAACAATTTATATATTATGAGTGATATGATTTATATGCTTCATTGATTTTCTTAGTAATATTAATATAATAAACTTAAGGTTGTTTAAGAATTTATTTGTAATTATAATATCTATCCTTTATTAATAATAAGAACTTATTTTTAAAGTTTATTTGATAAAAGTATATATGTATGTGTGTGTATATATATATATATATATATATATATATATATATATATATATATATATATATATATTAATTAACATAATTTATATATAGTGTAATTAATATCATTTTAATGATAACATATAGTATTATGTATTATAATTGTAATGTATTTTTTTTTATAGATAAAATATATATATTTGCAATAATAATAATAATAATAATAATAATAATAATAATAATAATAATAATAATAATAATAATAATAATAATAATACTAAGTAAACTACCTCAAAGAAGTAGTCCTTAAAAATAATGCCCAAGTCCGAATTTGAACCCGTGATGTCCCGCTAACCCAATAACATCCCTAATTAATCTTCCATTTATAACATCATCTAATCCCTATAACATAATTATATCATGATCATAATAATAATCATCGTATGTAAACCCGTATCATTTTTGTTAACCTTACTCGCCATCATCCTCATTATTTAATCATTTCATCATCTATTAAGTTTACGTTTCATCATAATCATCATCGAACCTTCATGATATCATAATCATAAATCATGATCATGATCACAAATCATAATCACAATTCATAATTATATTCGTATATCTTAATCATGAATCATGAATAATGATCATAATTCATAATCATCTCATCATGATCATCACTATCCTAATCATACGCCTTAATTATCATCATCTTGCATAACCTTCGTTGGCTATCATAAGCACAATCATACATCACCCTCATCTCATAATCATCGCTATCATCATCAACTTAATCCATCGAATGTCCTAATTTAGTTCTACCGAAAAAATAAATATATATATATAGTTTGCAGCCCAATAAATGGACATGTTCCAACATGGTTCCGGCCCAATACCCATTTAAGTTCACGGCCCAAGTATTTGTAGTTCATTTGGCCTAATCTAATTACATAAGGAAATATAATATGGAGATCAAGAGACGTCCCTATCCCGTCATTTTTACAGCTCCTTACCAACCTCATGAAGTCTCCATTCTTTATATTACTATCATTATCGAACAAGTTGGCAAGTGGGGAAAAGAAATACGTCTGCCACTTGCTTATAACTAATCCCACTAATTTGTTTTTAATTTAGACAACTTGTTATATTTTATCTTCTTTTGACGATGGGAAAAAGAAATGATCAAGAAGCCATTTTCTTTACAGCTCATTACCTAACATAAAATCACACAGCCTGTAACATTTTTCTCAATTGATGTTGTCACTGTCCATGTTCCATTGGTCGGCCACAAAGGGGAGATACATGCACCCACTACTTTAGCCTTTCTTTTCATCATTTTTATATCATTAACTAGTTCCATGTTTTTTTTCATATATCAAAAGTGTGGCAGTAGCAGTCCACTTAGGAATAGAAAAGAACAAAACGTTCGAATCATTGGCACTAAGCAGATCATAGGGTGGCCTGTGATGGATGTTATAGACGAAAATAGGAAATAGGTGGCAGGTTTAATAGAAGTACTAGTGGAGGTGGGTGTGTGTTGTTTGTCACGTAAGAAACAACACATCAGGTTATAGAAGTCAATAAGTAACGGAAAATAAATAGCTGATCAGTAGCAGTTGAGTTCGATGGGTGTTTAGACGGGGGTGATTGTATGATGGTTTAGGGTGGTGATTTTGGGTGCAAACCGATGGTGATTGTAGGTGTCATGGTAGTCTTGTTTTGTTAGTCGTTCGAACAGGAATAAAAATATAGTAGAGATGGGTTTTAACAACTTACTCGGTTTCACCACCGTATTGATTGTATGCTGAATGTGGAAGTAGAAACGTAAGGAATCAAGTGGATGTTTGGATAGAAAAGAAAGATAAAGGTTGTTATTTAGATGATGCTTTAGTGTAGATGGTTCGATGGATGTAAATGAGAGTAAGTATAGGCGTTGGTCGACTATGAACACGAACAGAAACAAAGGGCAGCTGCAAAGCAAACAGTCGACTTCTGTGATGGGTCTGATGATGACTCTTGGTGATTCGAAGGTTCAACCAGAAAGAATGATAAAAGGAGGTGGTGGTAATGAAGTTAGTGAGGGTGAATCGTGTATGAGTTATCATATATATTATATATACAAAAATAGAATATAGGTCAAGTTGGTTTTAAAAGAGACACAGTTTTTACATCCGTGAATATACAGAAAGCCATCCCACTTGTTCTTGACCCTAATACTAGTTGATTGCATTTGTTAAAGTGAGATTGTGATCTCTAATTTGTGTGTACATGTGTACACGTTTAGGTCCTTATGTTTATTATGGAGTATCACTTTCATGTTCCAAATTACTAGCAATATACACACTTATCTCTTATTGATACAAATAATAATACTAGTTTTAATAATCTTAATATTACTAATGAATATAATATTAATAATGATAATAGTATAATAATTTATATATCTAATTTCATTTTTATATAATACTATTATTAATATAGATTTTTAGATATTAACATTTATCTTAATATAAGTACTACCAATATATCTATAATATTTTAACTTGTATGTAGATTTAATATATAGAAATTATATCTTATCATCTATCTAACATTTAGTATTTATATTATATATCTTATAAGAACATTTATTAGATATTAAATATTTATATACAATATATGTATATATACATATATAATTATTAACAATTGTTCGTGAATCGTCGGGATTTGCCAAAGGTCAAATATATATGAACATAATTCAAAGTTTTTGAGACTTCAATGTTACAGGCTTTGCTTATCGTGTCGAAATTATATAAAGATTAAGTTTAAATTTTGGTCGAAAATTCCCGGGTCGTCACAGTACCTACCCGTTAAAGAAATTTCGTCCCGAAATTTAAGTGAGGTGGTCATAGTTAACAATAACCATGTTTTTATGACGAATATGAGTTGATAAATAAAATTTTATCATCATTGAGTAATGTGGAATAAACAATTCGACTATTCGAAGAGTACGAACGAAGCTATCACAAAAGATTGAAATAGAGGTTTAACTTTTGACGTAGTCATGGTTGAATTTAGAAAATCATCTTATCTTTTGACGTTGTTTTGGTTGAATTCCGAAATTCAAGGGATTTGAAGAAAATCTTGAAAATCCATAAGATCTGATTCATCGGGATTTATGGAAAATAAGATCTCTATAATTAAATGCGATCACCTGTCTCGATTGCTCTGTCTGGTATTTCCACTATAAATAAACTTCTTTCGTTCCATTACTTCCCATCACTTCCAATTTCTATATTTTAATTCATTCTTCCAAATCATCAATCAACATGCTTTATCCAGTTTTAATTCTGGATATATTCCTGACTTTCATATTGATCATTCTCCTTTTTCATCTATCACCGGAGGAATCTGTCTACTTCTACTATGCTCTTGTATTTATAGTGTTTTTAGTTCTCCCGAGTCTTTATATTTGCTATTCGTATTAATATCCACGGTTTGTGACCTCCATGTCGTTATTGGATTTTATATTTTCTCTTATATTCTGGAGCTCTTTGCCTTTGTTTTCTCTTCCCGACTTCAAGTAAAGCGAATAATGGTCCAGAATTTGTAGATATAAAGTTTCGAATGATTATAATGTTCTAAGTGGGAAGGAACATAATAGCACGATTTGATTTGGTAAATTACCAGAATCACAGAGGATAGAACTATCAAGAACATATTTTCTTGATATTTTTATAGGTTAAGCAGAATGAAAGAGTTATGTAACATAACACATGATGATGGTATGATCTACTGTGAACCATCATCACGTTTCATTAGAAGATGCATATATAAAAATATCCCCATCATTCCGGGACACCCTTCGGATATGATATAAATTTCGAAGTACTAAAGCATCCGGTACTTTGAATGGGGTTTGTTAGGCCCAATAGATCTATCTTTAGGATTCGCGTCAATTAGGGTGTCTGTTCCCTAATTCTTGGATTACCAGACTTAATAAAAAGGGGCATATTCGATTTCGATCATTCAACCATATAATGTAGTTTCAATTACTTGTGTCTATTTCGTAAAACAGTTATAAAAACAGCGCATGTATTCTCAGTCCCAAAAATATATAGTGCAAAAGCATTTAAAAGGGGATTAACGAAACTCACCTAATGTATTTTGTAGTAAAAATACATATGGCTATATTGAACAACTGAACAATGCAGGGTTGACCTCGGATTCACGAACCTATATAATTCATATATATATTAAAACATATAACAAGTTCATATATTAATAGTATTAATATACTTGTTATATTTAATGATTCATATGTCATATTTTAAATATATTTATTTTATATATCTTGAATAATTACTTAATACTTATTAAAATAGAATTAGGTTATATGTTTTAAATATGGTTTTATATATTTAATAATTATTTTAATAATAATATTGATACTGGTAATAATAATAAAAATGATAATAATAATAATAATAATACTAATTATTATTTATGGTAGTGTTAGTAATAATATTGATGATAATGATATTCATAATTAATAGTTTACATAAATCACCATTTTATCCATAGTTTTTAAATCCCTAAATTTATATATATACATAATATTATTTATCAAAATATTATTTTCATATATGTAGTTTCGAATTAACATTTGTAACAATACTGTTTAAATCATAATTTTTACTCACTCTCAATTATGTTACACTTGAATCATAATTTAATTGTAATACTTTTTATTTCATAACTTTCTTCATAATAATCTAATATGTTAAGATCTTAACGGTTTTATGTTTGTATGTACGTACATATAAATACTCTGTTTATAATTCTTATGACCATAGCTATGTTGTTCATATCCTAATCAATATAAACTTTATAGTTTTATACATACTTACTTATTCAATAACATAAGACTTTAGTTCATAAACTCATGATACTTAGTAATAACGATAATCTTAATTGTAACTATAGTTATCATAATAATAGTACAAGATCTTAACGATAAAAACTTTAATAATAACAATACATATAATGATATTAATAATAATAATGATGTTATTAATACTTATACTTATTTTAATAACAATAATAATCATAATCATAATAATAATACTACATATATTAGTAATAATAATAATGATAAAAAATATAATTATAGTACAAATAACAATAATAATGATAATAATAATTTTTGGTAATGAAATCTACCTTCCAAAGCTTTTCTAAAAAAATTTGCCCTGAACAGGGCTCGAACCCGAGACCTCTCGCTCACCCGCACACACACTTAACCAACCGGCCATTCATGTCTTTCTGACTCATATTACACCCTAGCATATATATATCACGTATTTGTTTCAAACCATTCCATCTTCTTCATTGAAAACAAACGACCAAAGGATCTCAATAACCAAAATAACTAATTCAGAGTTTTACTTAGGACTTGAAAACAAACTTGGAACTAGTAAAGGATGTTTTAAATAACAAAAAAAAAAAAATTAAAAAAAATAGAACACAGCAGGTACTGCTGCTCGTCACTTAAAAAAAAAAAAATTTCACTTTTTTGATTTTTAGCTTGTTTTAGGACTCGCTTCCTTCACGAAATAGTTTTCAAATCATATATATAAACTACTGGAATTGTCAATTGAACTTGAAACGCCACAACAAGCTCAAATTTCTTGATGAACAATCAGTTGACTTTTTAGTTTAAAAACTTTGACTCGACAATTCTTGCTCGATATCAAGAATTGGAACCTGAAACTTCACAGGTAGTTTAAGTAAAGGAAAACTAACAAGATTGCATTTTTACATTTTGACAATTCGTTAAAAATCGAAATGTGACAAGAAGATATAAGAACAGAAGGTAGCGTATTTTATTTTTCTGTAAAAAAATATCATATAATAACTAACAGATTACCATGGATTTTGATATTGGAAATCAACTGACTGTTTTCAGTAATACAAAAGGATCGATGGATATAGCTGGTGTGGGTATCGTTATTCGAACACAGACAGGAGAAAAAAAATATATAAAGAATCTATTTTTCTTTAACAATTCACAGAATTTGATTTATCTGATGCTGTTTGTTTGATAATTGATATAAATGACTAAAGAATCAAATGGATTGGTGTAGTGGTTATAAGATGATTGAATGATCTCATGTAGGGTCGAAGGAACACGGGTAAGCAGGAAGAGGGAATCAAAAGAGCAGGTTAAAACAAAAACAAAAATATATATATATATGATACGCGTGATATATCTGATTCTGCATATATATATATATATATATATATATATATATATATATATATATATATATATATATATATATATATATATATATATATATAATATTTTTATTTTTTATTTTTAATAATTAATAATTTTATTAATAATAATAATATTGATATTATTATTAATAATAACAAACATAAACATACTAGTAATAATAATAATATTAAGGGTAATAATAATAATAATAACAATAATAATACTAATTTTATTAATACTAATAATATTATTAGTAATAATAATTTATTTATATCATATTTCATATCTATCTATTATATTTTTAAAATAATAATATTAATAACACTAGTATCGTTATTATTATTAAAAGCATTACCAATATTATTACAACAATTACAATTAATATATTAGTATTACAATTTATAGATTATGTACTAACTATATAATATATAATAATGAGCATTACATATCTTAATAGTAATATTAACTAGTCATAATGAAGATATAACAAGTTACATGTTTCCGTAATATTAATAATACAGATATTGTTATTAGTGATAGTAAAAGCAACTATAACAAATATTATTTTTATATCTATTTAATCATAAATTTATAATAATATATATATATTTATATATATTAATAGCATTTAATTATCCTAACTGCTATTTTATATTTTAAGTTTCACATATTTAGAGTATACTTTATTAAATCAAAATATCATATATTCTAATATTTATATTTATATAATATATACATTTTTACTTACACACAATTGTTCGTGAATCGTCGAGAGCAGTCGAAGAGTAATTGATTACATGAACGTAGTTCAAAGTTTTTGAGACTTCAGTATTACAGACTTTGCTTATCGTGTCGGAATTAAATTAGAATTAAGTTTAAATTTGGTCGAAAATTCCCGGGTCATCACAAGAAAAAGGTGTGTTTTCGTTGTGCAGAATTCGTTGCCTTTTATAGGCCCACATTTTACTGTGCAGCTCCGCGAGTGCGGAGTTTTTACCCTTCTAAACTCCGCGAGTGCGGAGGTTCGCATTCCAGCTCACACAAATTGGATCCTAGGCTACCGACGTTTATTTTTATAATATATAAATATAATATATATATAATTTACATAATTAATTATATATTATATTATATTTATATACATAATTAATTTGTAACTTTCGGTCCGTTGCGTCGTGCGTTATTAGTTGGTTCATGTCCTGGTTCCGGTTTTTCGAAAGTCCTTTTGTACGATTTAATAATTTGAACTTTGCATTTTGCGGCTCGTACTCTTGTACTTTTGAGACGTTTCTCATCAATAATTTGAACCTCTTTGATTGTACTTTGTACTTTTTAGCTTTTTGGTCGTTTGCGTCTTCAATTCGTCGAATCTGCCTTTTATCTTCACCTTTTATTATTTAAACGAATATCACTTGTAAATAGGACAATTGCAACTAAAAGCTTGTCTTTCTTGAGGGATAATGCTTTGAAATATATGTTCGTTTTTAGCATTATCACCACCAATTGACGCGAATCCTAAAGATAGATCTATCGGGTCCAACAAGCCCCATCCGGGTTACGGATGCTTTAGTACTTCGAATTTATCATAACCGATGAGAGTTCCGGAATGATGGGGATATTCTATATGCATCTTGTTAAGGTCGGTTACCAGGTGTTCACCGTATGAATGATTTTATCTTTATGCAGTTTGCGAAATGCCTGTATAATGATCATGTTTATAAAAATGAAATCTTGTGGCATATTAATTATGATTTGATATATATAGGTTAAACCTATAACTCACCAACATTTTTGTTGACGTTTTTAAGCATGTTTATTCTCAGATGATTATTAAGAGCTTTCGCTGTTGCATGCTAATTAAAGACAAGAATTGGAGTCAGCATGCTTGTATGATAATGTTTAAAAATTGCATTCGGAAATAAATTTGTTGTATCATATTATTAACCATTATGTAAACGTTGTACTTTTGATTATCATCATTTGGTAATCTACGTTATGTCTTTTAAGCCTTTATCGATAAAATAAAGGTTATGGTTTGTTTTAAAAACGAATGCAGTCTTTGAAAAACGTCTCATATAGAGGTCAAAACCTCGCAATGAAACCAATTAATATGAAACGTTTATAATCGATATGAACGGGGCATTTCACACTTCATACACATATACCTTGACTTATTCAAGGATATTGTAAGGGTGATGATCCGTAAACAACATGTTTTTATCCATACACAACCAACACTTGTTTTAAGTGTTGTAGTGTACAAGACTCTAAAGCACGCTTGATTGTGTATGGATAAAAATAAGTTGTGTACTGATCACTATCCATATTGTAATGATAGTATAGGGAATTGAGCATGTACTATCTTAATGATTAAAGTACACGTATGTAACCACGCAGGCTTGTCTGAGTGGCCACCGAGTTGTCCAATGAAGCACACCACCCGGGTTCAATTTCTGGCTATGCCAAATTGTTCAAAAAGGGAGTGTGACTAGAGGGTGTGCATAATGCGCAATTCACCCGGTACCAGGTCTCGCGCTCGGGGGGAATGATTACCCGAGGTTTTACCTTCTATGGGGGAGCCAATGTGCTTCGTTCATAGGAAGGTTTCATCGCTTACCCAAAAAAAGTACACGTATGAGTAGTCAAGTATTAATGATATAAAATAACATGCACATCCTAGAATATTGAGAATCGTAATTTTTGAACTACGTACGTTAAGTTCACTAATAAGAGTTGGATCACAAGACTTGACACAAACAACTTTATCAATTTTGCCTTTTCCACGAAAGCCGGTATCTATCCCAAATTTGAGTTACTTTCACTCAAAAACGCAAACAAATGTCACAAAGTGTATATAATTCAACTAGAATATACAATGAAAAACTAAACGCAATTGGTTACCACCATCAGTTATCGCAAACTCTATCGCAAAAAGCCACAAAATTTGTTCAAAGCTACCGCTTCCGGCTCTTAAAACACACCCTTATTTATTCTCGAGAAGACTTTTAATGTTCACCGTGATTATTGAATTTTTTAAGATGCATGTATTCTTCGAGACTCAAGTATCTTTTAGAAAAGTTAAATTGGAATAATGATATAGATGGCCTACAAGACATATTATACTATTACTACTTACTCTGTCCTACATTAATTGTTCTCATAAAAAAATACACAATATGAAAAATATCATCATTACATTATATTTTTTGTACTTTACATTTTTACATATTACTTTTTTACATATTTTCTTTATCTTACATACATACATATATATAAGGGGTATTAATGAACAATACATTTATATTTTCATGTATGTATTTATAGAGTAGAGAATTACTTTGAAACATTATAAGAAAAAAAATAATGAACAATAAATATGAGATAAACGGTGTATGTATAAAGGTGTAATGTGTCAATTTAGATTTATGTGCATAAATGAACGAATCGATAGTGTGTCGATTGGCTGTATTAGAAAAGTATGATAGGCTATTATGTAGAGGGATATTGTATTGGTAGATGTTGTTATGCAATAGTTATGAAGACGTGATCCGATTTTAGTGAGAAAGAGTTGTAATATCATGTAATTTTAAGGGTATCATTTGATTAAATAATGAAAAATGTAATGTAATGTATTTTCTTTAGAACTAAATAAAATTCCTCACTTTTATTATACCCGCAAATTTAATTTAATTAGTGTATAAAATAAATACACACTAACTAGAAACTTCTCTAATTTCTTTTAATAATAAAAAATGTCTTTCAATAAAATAAATAAAAACATAAAATGAAAGGTGTTGGTGTGTGTGCAGTTGACAAACCAAAGGGGCAAGGGAAGAAATTGGTCTCCAAATTCATCAGATTATTTTGAATTTTGATTTAATCTCTCAATATTTTTCCCTACTAAAAAACGTAACCTAATCCTAGATCTAATTTCTCAGCGTCTTGAAATTAGTAGAAACTAGTAAACCGGACTTGGAAAGTTCGGCTTTATCTACTTCATCATAAACCGGACTTGATATGTCCGGGTTTGTCCCACGTGCCATCTAAAAGTGACAGACATTTCACTCCAAAGTGTATCTTAGATGCATTAAAATTCAAAAGTGACAAACATGTTTTGTAGACAAGTGGGACAAACCTTGTGTGCATCACAACAAAGGAAAAAGATTCGATGCCACGTGGGACAAACCTGGACTTCTCAAGTCAAGTTTATGATGAAGTGGACAAAGCGGCACTTCTCAAGTTCGTTAGTTCGGGTATGCTGGTTTTATAAAAATCGCGTTTGAATGTATAAATACTAGAAAGGTAGTTAAAATATATAGTTAGTAGCCAAAATCTTCGTTGTAATTGTATAAAACTAGTTTTCGAACCCTCGCTTCGCGCCGGGGGTTCGATTTTTAATGTATTTTATTGTGTTTAGTTACGGAGCCTGCGAGTGAAAAATCAACATATATATATAGTACCCTAAATATTTAGCGTTTTTTTAAAAGTGTCCGTTTTGCGTATAGTTAGTGACATTGTGTTCATAAAATTATTTCGAGTTTAAGGATGGTGTCGGAAAAATTTAACTCGTTGTGAGCGAGAAGATATGACCTGTTGAATATTTGAGTGGAGTTTATTTAAGATATTTTAAGAAAATTTTGATTTGACGCTTTAATTCCCTGTGTTGGAGGTCGATTTTAATTTTTGAACAAAGTGTGACGGTTTTTGTGGTGTCACTTGAAAGAAAGAAGGGAAAAGGGGAGAAAAAAAAGGGGGGAAAAGTGAAAAGACGAAAATACTTTTGTTACGGAGCTAAATGAATGGGAGTTGTTGATTGAACCCAAGTGTAAGGAGACATTAATGAGGGGATTGCAAGGTTTGAGCTTGTAGGAAAATAGATAGGGATTGCAAGGTTTGAGCTTGTAGGAAAATAGATAGATAGGTCACATGGTTTTAGCTCTCTAACAACAGATCCGTAAGAAACCTTGGACATTACCTAGTTTGACATGTTTAATTTTTCATTTACTTTTGTTAAAATTAAATGTTCGTTATGATTTTGTTAGATAAATTGATGTTTATTTTGATTTCGTTATGTTGAGGGACTAACTACGTCAAAAAGTTAACTTTTGTAACCTGACCTGATTAATAAGCCATGGATTGCATACAATAGTACATATTTAAAAGTTAAATGCATACAATAGGAGATTTCAAAGTTGGACGCATGCAATAGGAATTTGGTGAAAATTCAATGTATTTTCATATACTTTTCCCCAATCAACAAAGCTCCATCCCAACCATCAGAATCATGAATTATCCGGCGTCGGAAGTGACGGGGCTATACCCTCGACCAGCAAAATGTTCACGGAAGTATGGTTTTTATTAGTAAACTATCTACATTAAAATAATTGTAACACAAAATGTTTACCATATTATATTTTTCATTACTTAGCCATCTACATTAAAATACGGATAACGCAAGTACGCACCTAATGATTAGAATTAACTGTCAATGTCAAGAAAGCAGATGTAGAGGTTTACAATTGACGCCAAAACCTGTTTTCATCACGACGACTAAAATATCACTAATAGCAATAAACTTATATACCATTACATATACTAAATAAACTAAGTAGTAGTCATTGTCCGGGTTACTAACATCTCCATAGTACTGACAATCAGCAAAAGTACGATTAGCAACATTAGTTCATTTTTAAACAACAAAGTAAATTAAAAATGTGACAACAGTAAGGCATTCAAATATATAAAAATATAGGAATTTTACCGTTGGATGAAAGGTTAGCGTCAACAGATGATTGACCAGAACTGCGTAACGGAGACGCAATTGCAGGTGGAAGAACAATACCAGCTTATACGTCGTTAACAACATCACTACGATTGCTCGTAGATATATTCGAAATAGAAAAAGCACGTAGGAGTATAAATCATCAGTCAATACTATAACATAGTAATCACAAAATTAAGTAATTCCGTAGGCATATACATCATCAGTTCATCGCGAATCACAATTAGGAACGACAATCACAATTAGGAACGACATAAAGTAAAGCACATTTAAAACAGGATAACAAAAAGTAACATTTACCATGAAACACCAGCACAATATGAGAAAGTAACCACCTACATTCACAAATCCAAATAAAACCCACTGTAAATCGAATAAGCATCTTGAAAAACCAATAACAAAGCAAGAGACAGCTTCCATGTTGCTTTCTCAGGATTATGACAGTCCTTGCATCCAATTAGCCAAATACCCAGTTCTAAAACTCTCGTTTCCATAGCTTAAAATGTGATCAGGCGTTCTTTAAGCACAAAAACCAATTACAATAATAATAATAATAACAATAGTAATTAATAATAATAGTAATAATAACCAATAATTTAATAATGATAAGACTAAATGATTTACTTGTAACCCAATCGCAACACTAAGCAGTTGAATCTTGTCCACACCAGCTTGTAAATTGGATTTCTCGTCAATTAAAGCTTTCTCGTTTCTTCATTTCAATATGCTAAAGCCGATAAGTTCATGTACAAATCAAAATTTTTTAATAACATGCAAACATGAGCTATACATCTTTCATATCAGAGTAGTACCTGCTAGAACATCATCGATGTAAACATGTAAAGCATAGCCTTCATAAATCACAATTAAGGTAGGAACACCAATCCATGTGACTCCTAGTACTATATTTTAAATCAAAATTGCAGCATAAAATCTAGGGTTTAGGATAACATATGGAAGCTAAAATTGATTAGCAAATTAATTTTACAAATCAAATAGCATAGAGTAAGAACACAATCGAATGAATACTTACCAATTGCAAACTCCGAACAACAAAGCGGAGAACTACTACCTCAATAACCCCTAGCAAGAAGCGACAAAATTTTAACAACCATCGCAAAAGCTCAAAATAAACAATCATTAAAGCCAACAAAACCCTAAATCAGTTGAGAAGAAAAGAATATCAAGCAGTAAAGAAACCCTAAGTCAGTTGCGAAGAACAAAATACCTGATGAGCAACAAAAGCTGAAGCAAACGACGGTGACGGTGGTGATGAAGATGAAGATGGTAGCGGTTGTGACGGAGTCGGTTACTGACGTTGACACCGGAGGTGGTAACACTAATTGGTGAGGTTGTGAGAAAGAGAAAACCCTGGAAGATGAAATTGGTAAAGAGCTATGAAGAGAGAGTAAGTTAGGGATGGAAGCATCCAGAGAAAATGGGAGTAGTAAGTGTTTGGTGAAAGCAAAAAGAGGGAAGCGAGAGATGCAGGTAGATGGGTCGAATGGGGTAAGGAACAGTCTGGAAGGAGTATCTAAGATGCTGAAAGACCATAATACCCTTTATCAATAAAATAATAATGTGAATAGTAAATTTATATATTCTATTGAATTGATAATTAAGGTATGCATGGTTATGTTAATTTACTAAGTTTTATGTGTTACTAGTGAATCTATATCTATCTATATCTGTATGTATTCTATATATTATACTACTATAAAAGAGAGATTTGATTTGGTTACATGTCATTAGCTCTTTAAATATTGTATATTAAGCCAAGTGTAATTTTCACATGTCACAATTATTCATATATACCGTTATCAACCTTTTAAATCACATATTTACCCAAGTAAATCATATAAGATCATATAAACCCAATTTAAATACTAAAACTACTATATGTGCGGATGTGCCCATTTAATTTAAAAAATTTACAAAACTCAATTTTACACAATTTAATTCGTATTTCATCCCTACTCCTATATACTTCTACGAATCTACGATCATCAGAAAAACTACAGACATTTGTTCTACACACATGTCCTATTATTATAGTATATTCATACACATTTATTCATATAAAGTAATAAGAAAAACTACCAAACAATTTTTAATATTATTTTAAGGGAATGGTAACGTCTTACTCTGTATTAGTAAAATTATACCATTACATAATTAGATTCAACCGATTTCTTAAATCTGATAGAACTCGAGCAATTTTTTGTTGTTGCAACTACACACAATATGAAATATATATGTATTTTATAGTCCCGTTTTGTCAACGAAACATACTAACATACTAGAAATGCGTCCTTTTTTAAGAGCTTTCGGCGATCGTTCGAGCACATTGAAAACGGTGAAACATGGACCGTTTTGTTTCTAAGAACAACCATTAATTAAAGATTTGTTAATTTATTTATTGTAATTAAAATGAAAATAATTGGGACGCAAGGACTACATAATTTGCTTGTGGAGATATAACGTCATAGAAGAAATTGATACAAAATTTATTTGTTGGAGAGAAGGTTGTAAAAGAGTGGTTTATAAATCTGCATCATAAAATATATGTATGTTCATTTTCTAACCCCTAAAGTATGAACTTGACCGATTGTACTTCTCTAACCTCTAAATTATGAACTTGGTTCCAACACTTCTTTGTCAATTCCATTTTAGTCTTATTGATTCTTCTGTGTTATTTGTGTAGTCAAAATATGATGTAACATATTATTTGAAATATACACATTTAAAATATTTCAATGAATCAATAACAAAATGGGTAAATTTTGACCCTTTTGATCTAGTCAACTAATCAGACACATTACCATTTTATCTAAAGTTTCAAATAGTAACCGCTATTTAAAAATAGCGTACGGGCTCAAATTAGCCACACTAAAGCTATCGGGTCGACATGTCTCCCTTAAACGCAACCACAAATATTGTTTGAAAATGTAGATCAAGCGTCATAAAATGAAAATAATTGACTTATTTACAACGAATTTTGAGTAGCCGTTCACCGCACGGGCTCAAAACCTAGTTGTGAATATATGTTGTTGATATGAAGTGATAATTTTATGTAAGCTCAAAATGATTTAGTCACCCATAACTTTTATTGATGGTTATTATTAAAATTGTTTAAGCAAGGATATTTTCATGACCCGTCCTAATCCATCTGGACGAATACATTACAATTGGTTACATCGCGAGGTACTTGACCTCTATATGATACATTTTACAAACATTGCATTCGTTTTTAAAAGACAAACTTTCATTTCATCGAAAGTTGACGGCATGCATACCATTTCATAATATATCCAACTATAATTGACTTAATAATAATCTTGATGAACTCAATGACTCGAATGCAATGTCTTTCGAAATATATGTCATGAATGACTCCAAGTAATATCTTTAAAATGAGCAAATGCACAGCGGAAGATTTCTTTCATACCTGAGAATAAACTTGCTTTAAAGTGTCAACCAAAAGGTTGGTGAGTTCATTAGTTTAACATAAATAATCATTTCCATCATTTTAATAGACCACAAGAATTTCATTTCCAGTTCTCATAAATATAGTCCCATGCATAGAGACAAAAATCATTCATATGGATTGAACACCTGGTAACCGACATTAACAAGATGCATATAAGAATATCCCCTATCATTCCGGGAAATCCTTCGGACATGATAAAAACAACATCGAAGTACTAAAGCATCCAGTACTTTGGATGGGGTTCGTTAGGCCCAATAGATCTATCTTTAGGATTCGCGTCAATTAGGGGTGCACTAATTCTCAAAATTTATGATGTTCCCTAATTCTTAGGCTACCAAGCAAAAAGGGACATATTCGGCTTCGATCATTCAACCATATAATGTAGTTTCGAGTACTTGTGTCTATTTCGTAAAACATTTATAAAAATTGCGCATGTATTCTCAGCCCAAAAATATAAAGGGTAAAAAGGCAAATGAAACGTACAATACTGTATTTTGTAGTAAAAATACATATGTCGACATTGAACAATGCAGGGTTGGCCTCGAATTCACGAACCTATATCATTTGTATATATATATATATATATATATATATATATATATATATATATATATATATATATATATATATATATATATATATATATTAAAACATATAATCATAATCGAATAAATTTATTGATTATATATTTAACTTATATATTATGTATGTTTAATTTGTGTATATAGTCATAATAGTTAATATATTTATAGTTTTATTAATATATCCATATTTATATACATAAATGTTTAATGCTATATTTAAAAATCGATAGTTTGTTATTTGTATATTTTTATAATAATAATATTAATAAGTTTGATATATATATAGTTATGTATATGTAACAAATATATTTTATGTACAAAATATTTATCTGTTTTAAAAAGGTAGTTTTTGAGATTAATAAAGATAATATTAATAATCATATTATTTAATAATAATACCTATTTTGATAACAATATTAATAATAACAATGATAATAATAATAATTATAATTGTAACTAGGGTTATGATAACGATAATAATAGTAATCCTAATCATAATAATTATAGTAATAATACAATTACTTGTAGTAATAATTATAATAATAATATAAATATTCATACTTGTACCTATGATCATAATAATACTTAAAATCATGATTTTACTAATGATCATAGTAATACTAGTAATGACGGTAATAATATTAATAATAATATTATTATTAATAATAATATAATACCTATGTTTATCATAATCCATAAATTCTATTAATGATAGTAATAATAATGAACTTAACTCTAATAATAATAAGTATTAACAATAACAATAATAATAATAATAATAATAATAATAATAATCATATTAATAATAATAACAATAATAATAATAATAATAATAATAATAATAATAATAATAATAATAATAATAATAATAATAAAAATGGAATCTACCTTATTAAAAACGAATTCTGAAAATAAATAGCCCACTGCAGGGCTCGAACCCTCGACCTCTCGTTAAACCGACACTCCCTCTAACCAATGCTCTGTGGTAGTTTTTCTGAATTAATTCGCTTTCAAATAAATATAACCTGTGTAAATAAAGTGTTCTTCTTCTTCCTTTAGCTTTCCCGTCGATTACCAATCAATTCCAACATCAACTAATTGTTTGTTTTAGTTTTAAAACTTAAAAAATAATAACTTGTAATTTGCGAATTTATATTAACAGAATCAAAAAAAAAAAAAAAAAAAAAAATTAAGAACACAGAATAGCTGGAACAGGTTCTAAAGAAAAGAAAAAAAAATATAAAAACTCAAATTCAAATTTTGAATTTTAGATCGTTTTAAATAAAGTTTATAACATGAAAATGATAGTAAAACGTCCATATAAACTTTCTGGGCATTCAATTTAATCTGGATCATTGAAACAAACTCTAATTTCTTAATGAACAAATTGTTTGACTTTTGAAATAGAAACTTTGACTTCAAAATTGAAATTCGATTTCGCGATTTGAGACTTGAAAATTTGCAGATCGATTGAGTAAAATATTCCTAATAATTCTGCATTTACACAATTGGATATGGAATTCGAATTAAAGCTAATGTAAAAGTGAAACAAAAACAGAGAACGGGGTGTGTTCTTGCCTCTTTCTGTTTAATCTTAAATTGATGCAAGGATTTTTAATTGTTAAAAGATAGTGAAAATTTATAAACGAAAGACTTAGTCCACATAAGTGTGTAATTTGTTTGATTATATGGCCAATTGTTTGACAGTCGATTAAATCAAGAGTAAAAAAAATATAAATAAAACTGACTACAAATTTCCAATAATTTGTACGAGCGATTATGATGTGTAACTGTTTGGAGACCAAAAACAAAATCGAAAACAGTGGGATTGAGATGTAAAACCACTTTTGATTCTGTAATCGTACCATTGCATAAATAATTATGATTATTTAAATTTTAATAATATTAATAATAAAATTTATATTAATAATATTAATATTAGAAAAAAATGACTTTAATAGTATTATTAATGATAAATATAATAAATTGTATTATTTTCTAATAACTATAATAATAGCGATAATAATAGTAATAATTCTTAATAATATTGGAAATAATACCCAATAATAATAACTATATTAATATTAATGATATTAATAATAATATTGATAAATATATTAATAATAAATAATCATAATAATAATAAAATTTATAATACTAAAGATATTAATAATAATAATAATAATAATAATTATAAAGATGATAATAATAATAATGATTATTAAGGATAAATGTAATAATAATATCTAATGATATTACAAGTAACAATTAATATGTAACAAGTTACATGTGTCAAATTTCATATCTATATCTTTTTATGTAATATTATTATTATTATTAATATAAATATTAATATTGAAAGTAATAATAATATTACCTTAACAGCTATAATTTAACTTATAATTTAACTTATTATATTAAATAGTAATATTACATATTATTAATTATGTAATATATACATATATATACTAACATACATTGCATATTTAATATTCTAACATTAACATATAGAATTTATACATATATATTCATTTTAATAATAACTTAATAATTCTATATATTATTTTATATTTTTAATTCAGATGATTAAAATGTACTTTATTAATTTATATATTATATATACACTTATATTTATATTTACATTTATATATATAGTGTATATATATATATATATATATATATATATATATATATATATATATATATTTATATACACGCAATTGTTCGTGAATCGTCGGGAATTGTCGAAGGTCATATGCAGTTATGAAAACAGTTCAAAATTCTTGAGACTCAACATTATAGACTTTGCTTATCGTGTTGAAATCATATAAAGATTAAGTGTAAATTTGGTCAGAAATTTTCGGGTCGTCACAGATATTGGTTAAAATGCTATTTTATTGAAGGTAGAAGATTATATATGCGTGCGTGCGTCGTCAATAGCTAAGTGGTAGAGGATCCATGTGAACCATGTTATGGTATGGTAAAAGAAGAGGCTAAGTGATTGATAAGCTAAGGGAATTCATGTACTTTTTTTTAGTAAAAGAGGCTATGTGAGTTGATGATGTGGTATGGTTGATTATATGCTTACAAGCGTGTTAAGATATATGTGTGTACTTTCTATGTGATATGTGAAAGGATCTATGTGACTAAATAAAAGGAACTATGTGACCTAATGAAAGGATTATGTGATCCGGGTGGATCTTAACCGAACCGAAAGAAATTCGAGAACCAAAATATAACCGTTAGAAGAAGTAAAAATTGTGTATGGAAGTCCAAGATTGGGATACACGTAACTCTCAACGGTTATATGAAATGTCCCGTTCTTATTGATTAAAAAACGTTCCATATTAATTGATTTCGTTGCGAGGTTTTGACCTCTATATGAGACGTTTTTCAAAGACTGCATTCATTTTAAAACAAACCATAACCTTTATTTCATCAATAAAGGTTTAAAAAGCTTTACGTAGATTATCAAATAATGATAATCTAAAATATCCTGTTTACACACGACCATTACATAATGGTTTACAATACAAATATGTTACAACAAAATAAGTTTCTTGAATGCAGTTTTTACACAATATCATACAAGCATGGACTCCAAATCTCGTCCTTATTTAAGTATGCGACAGTGGAAGCTCTTAATAATCACCTGAGAATAAACATGCTTAAAACGTCAACAAAAATGTTGGTGAGTTATAGGTTTAACCTATATATATCAAATCATAATAATAGACCACAAGATTTCATATTTCAATACACATCCCATACATAGAGATAAAAATCATTCATATGGTGAACACCTGGTAACCGACATTAACAAGATGCATATATAAAAATATCCCCATCATTCCGGGACACCCTTCGGATATGATATAAATTTCGAAGTACTAAAGCATCCGGTACTTTGGATGGGGTTTGTTAGGCCCAATAGATCTATCTTTAGGATTCGCGTCAATTAGGGTGTCTGTTCCCTAATTCTTAGATTACCAGACTTAATAAAAAGGGGCATATTCGATTTCGATAATTCAACCATAGAATGTAGTTTCACGTACTTGTGTCTATTTTGTAAATCATTTATAAAACCTGCATGTATTCTCATCCCAAAATATTAGATTTTAAAAGTGGGACTATAACTCACTTTCACAGATTTTTACTTCGTCGGGAAGTAAGACTTGGCCACTGGTTGATTCACGAACCTATAACAATATATACATATATATCAAAGTATGTTCAAAATATATTTACAACACTTTTAATATATTTTGATGTTTTAAGTTTATTAAGTCAGCTGTCCTCGTTAGTAACCTACAACTAGTTGTCCACAGTTAGATGTACAGAAATAAATCAATAAATATTATCTTGAATCAATCCACGACCCAGTGTATACGTATCTCAGTATTGATCACAACTCAAACTATTATATTTTGGAATCAACCTCAACCCTGTATAGCTAACTCCAACATTCACATATAGAGTGTCTATGGTTGTTCCGAAATATATATAGATGTGTCGACATGATAGGTCGAAACATTGTATACGTGTCTATGGTATCTCAAGATTACATAATATACAATACAAGTTGATTAAGTTATGGTTGGAATAGATTTGTTACCAATTTTCACGTAGCTAAAATGAGAAAAATTATCCAATCTTGTTTTACCCATAACTTCTTCATTTTAAATTCGTTTTGAGTGAATCAAATTGCTATGGTTTCATATTGAACTCTATTTTATGAATCTAAACAGAAAAAGTATAGGTTTATAGTCGGAAAAATAAGTTACAAGTCGTTTTTGTAAAGGTAGTCATTTCAGTCGAAAGAACGACGTCTAGATGACCATTTTAGAAAACATACTTCCACTTTGAGTTTAACCATAATTTTTGGATATAGTTTCATGTTCATAATAAAAATCATTTTCTCAGAATAACAACTTTTAAATCAAAGTTTATCATAGTTTTTAATTAACTAACCCAAAACAGCCCGCGGTGTTACTACGACGGCGTAAATCCGATTTTACGGTGTTTTTCGTGTTTCCAGGTTTTAAATCATTAAGTTAGCATATCATATAGATACAGAACATGTGTTTAGTTGATTTTAAAAGTCAAGTTAGAAGGATTAACTTTTGTTTGCGAACAAGTTTAGAATTAACTAAACTATGTTCTAGTGATTACAAGTTTAAACCTTCGAATAAGATAGCTTTATATGTATGAATCGAATGATGTTATGAACATCATTACTACCTTAAGTTCCTTGGATAAACCTACTGGAAAAGAGAAAAATGGATCTAGCTTCAACGGATCCTTGGATGGCTCGAAGTTCTTGAAGCAGAATCATGACACGAAAACAAGTTCAAATAAGATCATCACTTGAAATAAGATTGTTATTGTTATAGAAATTGAACCAAAGTTTGAATATGATTATTACCTTGTATTAGAATGATAACCTACTGTAAGAAACAAAGATTTCTTGAGGTTGGATGATCACCTTACAAGATTGGAAGTGAGCTAGCAAACTTGAAAGTATTCTTGATTTTATGTAACTAGAACTTGTAGAATTTATGAAGAACACTTAGAACTTGAAGATAGAACTTGAGAGAGATCAATTAGATGAAGAAAATTGAAGAATGAAAGTTTTTGTAGGTGTTTTTGGTCGTTGGTGTATGGATTAGATATAAAGGATATGTAATTTTGTTTTCATGTAAATAAGTCATGAATGATTACTCATATTTTTGTAATTTTATGAGATATTTCATGCTAGTTGCCAAATGATGGTTCCCACATGTGTTAGGTGACTCACATGGGCTGCTAAGAGCTGATCATTGGAGTGTATATACCAATAGTACATACATCTAAAAGCTGTGTATTGTACGAGTACGAATACGGGTGCATACGAGTAGAATTGTTGATGAAACTGAACGAGGATGTAATTGTAAGCATTTCTGTTAAGTAGAAGTATTTTGATAAGTGTATTGAAGTCTTTCAAAAGTGTATAAATACATATTAAAACACTACATGTATATACATTTTAACTGAGTCGTTAAGTCATCGTTAGTCGTTACATGTAAGTGTTGTTTTGAAACCTTTAGGTTAACGATCTTGTTAAATGTTGTTAACCCAATGTTTATAATATCAAATGAGATTTTAAATTATTATATTATCATGATATTATCATGTATGAATATCTCTTAATATGATATATATACATTAAATGTCTTTACAACGATAATCGTTACATATATGTCTCGTTTAAAAATCATTAAGTTAGTAGTCTTGTTTTTACATATGTAGTTCATTGTTAATATACTTAATGATATGTTTACTTATCATAGTATCATTTTAACTATATATATTTCCATATATATGTCATCATATAGTTTTTACAAGTTTTAACGTTCGTGAATCACCGGTCAACTTGGGTGGTCAATTGTCTATATGAAACATATTTCAATTAATCAAGTCTAACAAGTTTGATTGCTTAACATGTTGGAAATATTTAATCATGTAAATATCAATCTCAATTAATATATATAAACATGGAAAAGTTCGGGTCACTACAGTACCTACCCGTTAAATAAATTTCGTCCCGAAATTTTAAGCTGTTGAAGGTGTTGACGAATCTTCTGGAAATAGATGCGAGTATTTCTTCTTCATCTGATCTTCATGCTCCCAGGTGAACTCGGGTCCTCTACGAGCATTCCATCGAACCTTAACAATTGGTATCTTGTTTTGCTTAAGTCTTTTAACCTCACGATCCATTATTTCGACTGGTTCTTCGATGAATTGAAGTTTTTCGTTGATTTGGATTTCATCTAACGGAATAGTGAGATCTTCTTTAGCAAAACATTTCTTCAAATTCGAGACGTGGAAAGTGTTATGTACAGCCGCGAGTTGTTGAGGTAACTCAAGTCGGTAAGCTACTGGTCCGACACGATCAATAATCTTGAATGGTCCAATATACCTTGGATTTAATTTCCCTCGTTTACCAAATCGAACAACGCCTTTCCAAGGTGCAACTTTAAGCATGACCATCTCTCTAATTTCAAATTCTATATCTTTTCTTTTAATGTCAGCGTAGCTCTTTTGTCGACTTTGGGCGGTTTTCAACCGTTGTTGAATTTGGATGATCTTCTCGGTAGTTTCTTGTATAATCTCCGGACCCGTAATCTATCTATCCCCCACTTCACTCCAACAAATTGGAGACCTGCACTTTCTACCATAAAGTGCTTCAAACGGCGCCATCTCAATGCTTGAATGGTAGCTGTTGTTGTAGGAAAATTCTGCTAACGGTAGATGTCGATCCCAACTGTTTCCGAAATCAATAACACATGCTCGTAGCATGTCTTCAAGCGTTTGTATCGTCCTTTCGCTCTGCCTATCAGTTTGTTGATAATAGGCAGTACTCATGTCTAGACGAGTTCCTAATGCTTGCTGTAATGTCTGCTAGAATCTTGAAATAAATCTGCCATCCCTATCAGAGATAATAGAGATTGGTATTCCATGTCTGGAGACGACTTCTTTCAAATACAGTCGTGCTAACTTCTCCATCTTGTCATCTTCTCTTATTGGCAGGAAGTGTGCTGATTTGGTGAGACGATCAACTATTACCCAAATAGTATCAAAACCACTTGCAGTCCTTGGCAATTTAGTGATGAAATCCATGGTAATGTTTTCCCATTTCCATTCCGGGATTTCGGGTTGTTGAAGTAGACCTGATGGTTTCTGATGCTCAGCTTTGACCTTAGAACACGTCAACCATTCTCCTACGTATTTAGCAACATCGGCTTTCATACCCGGCCACCAATAATATTTCTTGAGATCCTTGTTCATCTTCCCCGTTCCAGGATGTATTGAGTATCTGGTTTTATGAGCTTCTCTAAGTACCATTTCTCTCATATCTCCAAATTTTGGTACCCAAATCCTTTCAGCCCTATACCGGGTTCCGTCTTCCCGAATATTAAGATGCTTCTCCGATCCTTTGGGTATTTCATCCTTTAAATTTCCCTCTTTTAAAACTCCTTGTTGCGCCTCCTTTATTTGAGTAGTAAGGTTATTATGAATCATTATATTCATAGATTTTACTCGAATGGGTTCTCTGTCCTTCCTGCTCAAGGCATCGGCTACCACATTTGCCTTCCCCGGGTGGTAACGAATCTCAAAGTCGTAATCATCCAATAATTCAATCCACCTACGCTGCCTCATATTCAGTTGTTTCTGATTAAATATGTGTTGAAGACTTTTGTGGTCGGTATATATAATACTTTTGACCCCATATAAGTAGTGCCTCCAAGTCTTTAATGCAAAAACAACCGCGTCTAATTCCAAATCATGCGTCGTATAATTTTGTTCGTGAATCTTCAATTGTCTAGACGCATAAGCAATCACCTTCATTCGTTGCATTAATACACAACCGAGACCTTGCTTTGATGCGTCACAATAAATCACAAAATCATCATTCCCTTCAGGCAATGACAATATAGGTGCCGTAGTTAGCTTTTTCTTCAATAACTGAAACGCTTTCTCTTGTTCATCATTCCATTCAAATTTCTTCCCTTTATGCGTTAATGCAGTCAAGGGTTTTGCTATTCTGGAAAAGTCTTGGATGAACCTTCTGTAGTAACCAGCTAGTCCTAAAAACTGGCGTATGTGTTTCGGAGTTTTCGGGGTTTCCCACTTTTCAACAGTTTCTATCTTTGCCGGATCCACCTTAATACCTTCTTTGTTCACTATGTGACCGAGGAATTGAACTTCTTCCAACCAAAATGCACACTTTGAAAACTTAGCGTATAATTATTCCTTCCTCAATACTTCTAACACATTTCTCAAATTTTCACCGTGTTCTTGGTCATTCTTTGAGTAAATAAGTATGTCATCAATGAAAACAATGACAAACTTGTCAAGGTATGGTCCACACACTCGGTTCATAAGGTCCATGAACACAGCTGGTGCATTAGTTAAACCAAACGGCATGACCATAAACTCGTAATGACCGTAACGTGTTCTGAAAGCAGTCTTTGGAATATCATCTTCTTTCACCCGCATTTGATCAAATAAGTCGTCGATTCTCGGTAGTGGGTAGCGGTTCTTGATGGTAAGTTTGTTCAACTCTCGGTAGTCGATACACAACCTGAATGTACCATCTTTCTTCTTGACAAACAAAACAGGAGCTCCCCACGGTGATGTGCTTGGTCGAATGAAACCACGCTGTAACGACCCGTCAAAATCGCTATTGACGCGGCACGTTAATCATTGATTCCACAGTGAGGTTTTGACCTCTATATGATACGTTTTGATAAAATATTGCATTCATTAAAATAAGTGACTTTCTAAACATAGAAAGTTATAAACATGTGGGCGAGTGCTTAGGTATAAGCAAAACCCCAAAATACATAAGTCTTTAATTTACAGGTTGACATCACAGTCCAATTATTTATTACACAGCGCAGTTTTATTTTGAATGCAATAAACTTTGTACAAAGCATGAGAGACTCCATGCAGGCAACGAGCACATCACAGCGGAAGCATTCTAAGGACCTGAGAATGAAACATGCTAAAAAGTCAACACGAATGTTGGTGAGTTATTTGTTTAATTGCTCGAGTCATAAACATATATAAAGATAGACCACAAGATTTCATCAAAAGTTTATCAATAGATTCTACGTAACAGAGCACCCTGGTAACTAAACTTAACGCTATAGTGATAATTACCCCATTCGTTTTAATACACGCAAACCAACGTGTCTTAAACTCAAATAACATACGTCCGTTAAAAGGCTAGCGCTCTAGCTCGGACGGGGATGTCAAGCCCTATGGATCCATATACAATTATTCGCGCCCACCAGTCCATATCCTATGTACTGGCAGCTACTAGTTACCAAAGCTAAGGGATTTCCGGTTTAACTCAGTGTAGAATTTAGTATGTACTTGTGTCTTATCGCGTTTAAAATAAATTGCATGTATTCTCAGCCCAAAAATATTTAAAGTATTTAAAAAGGGATCTATAACTCACAGTTCAATATTGCGATTCAATATTGTAGGCAAATTGCGTAGACGTAATGATGGTAGACGACTGTATGGTTGGCCTTGGATTCAAGAACAATACCCCGAATAATACCTAATATTTCCTTAGCTTAAAGCGGTTTGAAACCCGAATTAAAAACACCCTCGTATATACCTTATTATTATTAAACTTAAATTTAAAATTATAATTATAATATAAATATAAATATTGAGATTAATGTGATAGAGTTCGTCGAACAAACTGCGTATTTATATTACTTTTCGATTTACTGTAGCTCATGCGATCGCATGAGTTTTCAGTGTTTTTGCCATGCGATCGCATGGCCGCCTTTTCCGTTTTTGTTTGCTAGTTCGTCGACATCAAATAGTGTTTACTGTAGCAAATAGTGTTTACTGTAGAAAATAGTGTTACTGTAGAAAATAGTGTTTACTGTAGCAAATCACTGTAGCAAAGTCGTTTTCACTGTAGCACTGTAGCAAAATACGGTTTCACTGTAGCAAATAGTGTTTTACTGTAGCAAATAGTGTTTTACTGTAGCAAAGTAATTTTTACTGTAGCAACTAGGGTTTTACTCTAGGAAAGTCGTTTTTACTTGTACATATATATATATATATATATATATATATATATATATATATATACATACATATAATTGTTCATGAATCGTTGAGAGTAGTCAAAGGTAATTGTATATATGAAACAGTTCTAAAATTTTGAGACTCAATCTAATAGACTTTGTTTAACGTGCCAAAATAATAAATCGTATAGAGAATTGGTTTAAATTAGTCGAAATTTTTCGGGTCATCACACACGCTCTAAAAGTTCTTGTAATTGGCTTTGCTGTTCTTTCATCTCGCTGGGTGCGAGTCTGTAAGGAGCACGAGCTATTGGTGTAGCTCCTGGTACAAGATCTATTTGAAATTCAACGGATCGATGTGGGGGTAATCCCGGTAATTCTTTCGGAAATACATCGGGAAATTCTTTTGCAAGGGGAACATCATTGATGCTCTTTTCTTCAGTTTGTACTTTCTCGACGTGTGCTAGAACAGCATAGCAACCTTTTCTTATTAGTTTTTGTGCCTTCAAATTACTAATAAGATGTAGCTTCGTGTTGCCCTTTTCTCCGTACACCATTAAGGGTTTTCCTTTTTCTCGTATAATGCGAATTGCATTTTTGTAACAAAAGATCTCTGCTTTCACTTCTTTCAACCAGTCCATACCGATTATCACATCAAAACTCCCTAACTCTACAGGTATCAAATCAATCTTAAATGTTTCGCTAACCAGTTTAATTTCTCGATTCCGACATATATTATCTGCTGAAATTAATTTACCATTTGCTAATTCGAGTAAAAATTTACTATCCAAAGGCGTCAATGGACAACTTAATTTAGCACAAAAATCTCTACTCATATAGCTTCTATCCGCACCCGAATCAAATAAAACGTAAGCAGATTTATTGTCAATAAGAAACGTACCCGTAACAAGCTCCGGGTCTTCCTGTGCCTCTGTCGCATTAATATTGAAAACTCTTCCGCGGCCTTGTCCATTCGTGTTCTCCTGGTTCGGGCAATTTCTAATAATGTGGCCCGGTTTTCCACATTTATAACAAAATACATTGGCATAACTTGCTCCGACACTACTTGCTCCGCCATTACTCGTTCCGACACCATTTGTTCCTTTCGTTCTATTAACCCCTGGTCTGTAGACCTCACACTTCGCCGCGCTATGACCATTTCTTTTACACTTGTTGCAAAATTTGGTGCAGAACCCCGAGTGATACTTTTCACACCTTTGGCATAGCTGCTTCTGATTGTTGTTGTTGTTGTTGTTGCAGTTATTATTGTTGTTGGGATGATTGTTGTAGTTGCTGTTGCTGTTGTTGTTGTTGTTGGGTCGTTTGTTGTAGTTGCGATTGATGTTGCGATTGTTGGGATAATTGTTGCGATTATTGTTGTAATTGCTGTTGTTGTTGTATTGGTGATTCTTATCACCGTTTTCCTCCCACTTTCTTTTGACTTGCTTCACATTGGCCTCTTCAGTAGTCTGTTCTTTAATTCTTTCTTCAATCTGGTTCACTAGTTTGTGAGCCATTCTACATGCCTGTTGTATGGAGGCGGGCTCGTGTGAACTTATATCTTCTTGGATTCTTTCCGGTAATCCTTTCACAAACGCGTCGATCTTCTCTTCCTCATCTTCGAATGCTCCCGGACACAATAGGCACAATTCTGTGAATCGTCTTTCGTACGTGGTAATATAAAATCCTTGGGTTCGTAACCCTCTAAGTTCTGTCTTGAGCTTATTGACCTCGGTTCTGGGACGGTACTTCTCGTTCATCAAGTGCTTGAATGCTGACCACGGTAGTGCGTACGCATCGTCATGTCCCTCTTGCTCTAGATAGGTATTCCACCATGTTAACGCAGAACCTGTGAAGGTATGCGTAGCGTACTTTACTTTTTCCTCTTCAGTACACTTACTTATGGCAAACACCGATTCGACCTTCTCGGTCCACCGTTTCAATCCGATCGGTCCTTCGGTTCCATCAAATTCTAAAGGTTTGCAGGCAGTGAATTCTTTGTAGGTGCATCCTACACGATTTACTGTACTGCTAGATCCAAGGTTATTGTTGGTATGTAGCGCAGCCTGTACTGCGGCTATGTTTGAAGCTAGAAAAGTACGGAATTCCTCTTCATTCATATTCACGGTGTGTCGAGTAGTCGGTGCCATTTCCTTCAAAATAGTCAAATGGAACAAGTTAATCATACAGAATATTAAGAGTAGTTAATAGTATTTCGTAGCATAATATGAACTCATTTATAAAAGCTTTTTCTTCATATTAGCGTTTTATAAGTTTAAATTCGGGTAGTACCTACCCGTTAAGTTCATACTTAGTAGCTAATATACAATTCAACTACTACAATTCTATATGAAAAACTGATTATAATAATATTTCGTGTTCAAACTTTTATACAATATTTTACAAACTTACAATACCACTTATTTTACATAAAGCATGAAATATAGCACACAATAACTTTGATACAAGATAGCTGTGAAGATAATTCTAGCTAGTACACAAGTCGTTCAGCAAAGGCAATAAAGACGCGTAATTCATACGTCCAGAAACAAGTCATGCATTCTGGTTTTACTAGGACTACTTCCCATCCTTGGTCTTGTGGAACATAACCGTTATGGCCGTTGATAAGACAGCGTGTTGTAATGTCATCAAAGGGACGAGGGTTACGTAACGTCCAACAGTCCCGTAACAATCTAAAAACCTCATTTCTTACCCCAATTACCGACTCCGTCACTTGTGGGAACGTTTTGTTTAATAGTTGTAGCCCGATGTTCTTGTTCTCACTTTGGTGAGAAGCGAACATTACTAATCCGTAAGCATAACATGCTTCTTTATGTTGCATGTTAGCCGCTTTTTCTAAATCACGAAGTCCAATATTCGGATATATTGAGTCAAAAATAATTTCTTAACCCATTGCGTAAAATAGCATTTGGGTTCCCCGCAATATATGCGTCAAAGTAAACACATCGTAACTTATGGATTTCCCAATGTGATATCCCCCATCTTTCGAACGAAAGCCTTTTATAAACCAAGGCATTCTTGGAACGTTCTCCGAATGTCTTACAAACTGATCTCGCCTTAAATAGTTGTGCCGAAGAATTCTGACCGACTCTAGACAAGATTTCATCAATCATGTCTCCGGGTAGGTCTCTTAAAATATTGGGTTGTCTATCCATTTTGTGTTTTTATACTGTAAAATAGACAAGAGTTAGATTCATAAAAAAAAAATACTTATTAATACAAGCAATTTTTACATATATCATAAAGCATAAGCACACTATATTACATATATTACACCACACGAATACAACTATCTTATTCCGACTCGCTTGTTTCTTCTTCTTCGGTTTTGGTTTTTGCCAAGTTTCTAGGGATATATGATGTTCCCCTAATACGAGCCGTCGTTTTCCACATTGGTTTAGAAAAACCTGGTGGTTTAGAGGTTCCCGGGTCATTGTTACAACTTAAGGACTTCGGAGGTTGACGATACATGTAAAGTTCATCGGGGTTGGAATTAGATTTCTCTATTTTTATGCCCTTTCCCTTATTATTTTCTTTTGCCTTTTTAAATTCAGTTGGAGTAATTTCTATAACATCATCGGAATTCTCGTCGGAATCCGATTCATCGGAGAATTGGTAATCCTCCCAATATTTTGCTTCCTTGGCGGAAACACCATTGACCATAATTAACCTTGGTCGGTTGGTTGAGGATTTTCTTTTACTTAACCGTTTTATTATTTCCCCCACCGGTTCTATTTCTTCATCCGGTTCCGATTCTTCTTCCGGTTCCGATTCTTCTTCCGGTTCCGACTCTTCTTCCGATTCCTCTTCGAGAACTTGTGAATCAGTCCACGAATCATTTAAATTTACATTTGACTCTTCATTATTATTAGGTGAGTCAATGAGACTTGTTCTAGAGGTAGACATCTATCACATAATATCAAATGCGTTAAGAGATTAATATATCACATAATATGCACATGTTAAAAATATATAGTTTCCAACAAAATTTGTTAAGCAATCATTTTTCAAGTAAACACGGTCGAAGTCCAGACTCACTAATGCATCCTAACAAACTCGATAAGACACACTAATGCAAAATTCTGGTTCTCTAAGACCAACGCTCAGATACCAACTGAAATGTCCCGTTCTTATTGATTAAAAAACGTTCCATATTAATTGATTTCGTTGCGAGGTTTTGACCTCTATATGAGACGTTTTTCAAAGACTGCATTCATTTTAAAACAAACCATAACCTTTATTTCATCAATAAAGGTTTAAAAAGCTTTACGTAGATTATCAAATAATGATAATCTAAAATATCCTGTTTACACACGACCATTACATAATGGTTTACAATACAAATATGTTATAACAAAATAAGTTTCTTGAATGCAGTTTTTACACAATATCATACAAGCATGGACTCCAAATCTCGTCCTTATTTAAGTATGCGACAGCGGAAGCTCTTAATAATCACCTGAGAATAAACATGCTTAAAACGTCAACAAAAATGTTGGTGAGTTATAGGTTTAACCTATATATATCAAATCATAATAATAGACCACAAGATTTCATATTTCAATACACATCCCATACATAGAGATAAAAATCATTCATATGGTGAACACCTGGTAACCGACATTAACAAGATGCATATATAAAAATATCCCCATCATTCCGGGACACCCTTCGGATATGATACAAATTTCGAAGTACTGAAGCATCCGGTACTTTGGATGGGGTTTGTTAGGCCCAATAGATCTATCTTTAGGATTCGCGTCAATTAGGGTGTCTGTTCCCTAATTCTTAGATTACCAGACTTAATAAAAAGGGGCATATTCGATTTCGATAATTCAACCATAGAATGCAGTTTCACGTACTTGTGTCTATTTTGTAAATCATTTATAAAACCTGCATGTATTCTCATCCCAAAATATTAGATTTTAAAAGTGGGACTATAACTCACTTTCACAGATTTTTACTTCGTCGGGAAGTAAGACTTGGCCACTGGTTGATTCACGAACCTATAATAATATATACATATATATCAAAGTATGTTCAAAATATATTTACAACACTTTTAATATATTTTGATGTTTTAAGTTTATTAAGTCAGCTGTCCTCGTTAGTAACCTACAACTAGTTGTCCACAGTTAGATGTACAGAAATAAATCGATAAATATTATCTTGAATCAATCCACGACCCAGTGTATACGTATCTCAGTATTGATCACAACTCAAACTATATATATTTTGGAATCAACCTCAACCCTGTATAGCTAACTCCAACATTCACATATAGAGTGTCTATGGTTGTTCTGAAATATATATAGATGTGTCGACATGATAGGTCGAAACATTGTATACGTGTCTATGGTATCTCAAGATTACATAATATACAATACAAGTTGATTAAGTTATGGTTGGAATAGATTTGTTACCAATTTTCACGTAGCTAAAATGAGAAAAATTATCCAATCTTGTTTTACCCATAACTTCTTCATTTTAAATCCGTTTTGAGTGAATCAAATTGCTATGGTTTCATATTGAACTCTATTTTATGAATCTAAACAGAAAAAGTATAGGTTTATAGTCGGAAAAATAAGTTACAAGTCGTTTTTGTAAAGGTAGTCATTTCAGTCGAAAGAACGACGTCTAGATGACCATTTTAGAAAACATACTTCCACTTTGAGTTTAACCATAATTTTTAGATATAGTTTCATGTTCATAATAAAAATCATTTTCTAAGAATAACAACTTTTAAATCAAAGTTTATCATAGTTTTTAATTAACTAACCCAAAACAGCCCGCGGTGTTACTACGACGGCGTAAATCCGGTTTTACGGTGTTTTTCGTGTTTCCAGGTTTTAAATCATTAAGTTAGCATATCATATAGATATAGAACATGTGTTTAGTTGATTTTAAAAGTCAAGTTAGAAGGATTAACTTTTGTTTGCGAACAAGTTTAGAATTAACTAAACTATGTTCTAGTGATTACAAGTTTAAACCTTCGAATAAGATAGCTTTATATGTATGAATCGAATGATGTTATGAACATCATTACTACCTTAAGTTCCTTGGATAAACCTACTGGAAAATAGAAAAATGGATCTAGCTTCAACGGATCCTTGGATGGCTCGAAGTTCTTGAAGCAGAATCATGACACGAAAACAAGTTCAAATAAGATCATCACTTGAAATAAGATTGTTATTGTTATAGAAATTGAACCAAAGTTTGAATATGATTATTACCTTGTATTAGAATGATAACCTACTGTAAGAAACAAAGATTTCTTGAGGTTGGATGATCACCTTACAAGATTGAAAGTGAGCTAGCAAACTTGAAAGTATTCTTGATTTTATGTAACTAGAACTTGTAGAATTTATGAAGAACACTTAGAACTTGAAGATAGAACTTGAGAGAGATCAATTAGATGAAGAAAATTAAAGAATAAAAGTGTTTGTAGGTGTTTTTGGTCGTTGGTGTATGGATTAGATATAAAGGATATGTAATTTTGTTTTCATGTAAATAAGTCATGAATGATTACTCATATTTTTGTAATTTTATGAGATATTTCATGCTAGTTGCCAAATGATGGTTCCCACATGTGTTAGGTGACTCACATGGGCTACTAAGAGCTGATCATTGGAGTGTATATACCAATAGTACATACATCTAAAAGCTGTGTATTGTACGAGTACGAATACGGGTGCATACGAGTAGAATTGTTGATGAAACTGAACGAGGATGTAATTGTAAGCATTTCTGTTAAGTAGAAGTATTTTGATAAGTGTATTGAAGTCTTTCAAAAGTGTATAAATACATATTAAAACACTACATGTATATACATTTTAACTGAGTCGTTAAGTCATCGTTAGTCGTTACATGTAAGTGTTGTTATGAAACCTTTAGGTTAACGATCTTGTTAAATGTTGTTAACCCAATGTTTATAATATCAAATGAGATTTTAAATTATTATATTATCATGATATTATCATGTATGAATATCTCTTAATATGATATATATACATTAAATGTCTTTACAACGATAATCGTTACATATATGTCTCGTTTAAAAATCATTAAGTTAGTAGTCTTGTTTTTACATATGTAGTTCATTGTTAATATACTTAATGATATGTTTACTTATCATAGTATGATGTTAACTATATATATATATATATATATCCATATATATGTCATCATATAGTTTTTACAAGTTTTAACGTTCGTGAATCACCGGTCAACTTGGGTGGTCAATTGTCTATATGAAACATATTTCAATTAATCAAGTCTTAACAAGTTTGATTGCTTAACATGTTGGAAACATTTAATCATGTAAATATCAATCTCAGTTAATATATATAAACATGGAAAAGTTCGGGTCACTACATTATACACGAACTTGACAATGCTCCCATGATCCGAATTTGTTTTATGCACGTGGGAGTAATGGATAGTGGCCTTTTTCCTAGTTATAAATATTAGGGGAAAGAGAGACAAAAAGCAGCCTTTGTTTTCATTTAATATAATATATGTAAGCAAAGAGGAAAATGGGGAATTGCCTCTAGTTTGATATATACGTTGTATGTAATTCTAGGGAGAAATAAAACATTAAGTTTTAACCCCACTTATTATTGTTGCTAAATTGGTTCTCTTTTAACAAGCACTACACCACATATCCATTATCGTTGCATTCTATTTTTCTATAAACAAAAAAATCATTACATCCTTACGAGTTACGTTGCATCCTTTTAATTCGTAACGGATCATAGGTATCACTGATCCGTTACAAGATTTACGAACACGGCGATCTTATAAGGATGCTAAACTTGATTGTTAATGACTATGGGTATTTGTTTGTTGTAGTACTAGAACCAGAATGCAAACTGTAAACAAAGTATGGGGAATAATAGTTTTATTACTTTTCTCTCTTTAGTTACATACAAAGTAACTAAAGGCCTAAACCCCTTTTCTCTCTAGCTCACATATACATGAAACTAGAGGCATATTTATATTTTTTTCTCTCTTATTTACGTTTACAAAAGTAAATGGAGGCCCCTTCTTCTTTCTTTCACTACTATATTTATAGATGTAAAAGAAGCTAATTAAATCTCCATGTTCCATGCATGAGGATCATGGAAATATGGGTGTGATGAACATGGGTGTGGTGAACTGCCATCCCACGTTTTTTGATGAGACAAAAATGGAAAGCAACATATTGTTCTATTGACTATTCCTATTTTTGCCTTAATTCTCGGAGACGATCATGAACGTATCACTCCCCCCTTCTCTGGCGATGATGACTAGCGTCTGCTAGTCTTTTAATTTTGCTGATGAACTCTCTCAAACACAATCATATGTTGAATTTTTGTTTGAGGCTTTTTTTTCTACCTTCATTTTTATGAATAAAAAGAAGATGTGATTTCTCCATGCAACACATTTCTTTATAAGGACAAGAAACATGGTATTCTCTTCCACCAAGTAGAAGGTTTTCTTTTTTTTCTTCTTAAGAGTTTAATTTTCTCATGTTCAACATTTTTTTATAAATGTAAACATGGCAGATAGTCGCTTCTTTTTTTTTCATACCTTGTTTTTGTCTTCTTGTTCTTCTTCCTTTTCTTCTTCTTAGCCATTCGTATGAAACTTTGAACAAACTTGCGGAAGCTTTTTAGTTCGTCACACACGGAACGAATGCTCTGATACCACTTGATCCGGTACAAAAATAGTAACTCAACGATTTTTGTAAGGTTATATATTTGTTTGGTCTTTACCTTCAACAACTGTAGGCAAGAAAGGAAAAGATGAGATTGTGTAAATAAGTACTCCTCGACGAAAGAACAGAGAATTAATATGAGAACAAGAACGATGTTGGGGAATTGTTTTTGTTTGTTTATTTCTCTCTCAATTGTATATATGAATTACAATAAAGAGGCTCTCTTTTCTCTCTAGTATACTTATATGAAAAGTAATAAACTAGAGGCTATTTCTCTCCCTAATTTACTTTGACAAAATGAAAGTAAAATAGAGGTCCCTTTTTTTCAATCTCTCATCCACCCTATTTTTATAGTAGTAACAAATAAAAGTACATGAGGCCATATTCACATGATGGCCACTATATAAACATCACTGTGATTGTGGGATTTAATCCAACGTAATTTTGTTGGAGAGAATCACGTATTTTCCTGTTGAGATAATCTTGCAGCCACCAAGCTTCTTTTGACTCCCTCCCTTCCTTGTTTCTCGGAGATACTCTGAAGGATCGTCTCGGATCATACCTCCCATTCTTCAGCAAATACGACTAGCTCATGCTAGTATTTTTTTGCCTTTTTTTTCATAGACTTTCTCTCTAGAATTACATGTATGCAATCATGAGGCTCTTTTAGATCCTCTAAAACTCTCTGTTACATCAAGTAGTTTAAGAGGCTATTTTGATTCTCTCTAGCACATACAAAAGTAAATGACTAGAGGCTAATTTGAATTTTTCTTCTCTGAAACTTACACCTCATTACAATGAGTTTTGTTTTTAGCTTGAGGCATTTTTCTCCCTAGCTTTTACCTTGCATACAGTAATAAGCTAGTGGCTTGTTCTTTTTTTTTTCTCTCTAACATTATATAAGCATTTTTGTAATATTAGAGGTTATTTCCCCTTTCTCTTTCATTTATAGAAAATAAATGAAGCATCTCTCCATGTTTCATGCTTGCTATCACTCATGAGATCATGGGTTTTTTTTTCTTCTTCTTCTTTTTCTTAGCCATTCTTATGAAAATGGCAACAATTCGCGGAAGCTTTTGAGTTGTCGCACGCAAAAAATCGAGTGCTCTGAATACCACTGATCCGTTTCAAGATTTACGAACACGACGATCTTATAAGGATGCTAAACTTGATTGTTAATGACTATGGGTATTTGTTTGTTGTGGTACTAGAACGAGAATGGAAACAGTAAACAAAGTATGGGGAATAAAAGTTTTATTACTTTTCTCTCTTTAGTTACATACAAAGTAACTAAAAGCCTAAATCCCTTTTCTCTCTAGCTCACATATACATGAAACCAGAGACCTATCTATCTTTTTTTCTCTCCTATTTACGTTTACAAAAGTAAATGGAGGCCCCTTCTTCTTTCTTTTACAACTATATTTATAGATGTAAAAGAAGCTAATTAAATCCCCATGTTCCATGCATGAGGATCATGGAAATATGGGTGCGGTGAACTGCCCTCCCACCTTTTTTGATGAGACAAAAATGGAAAGCAACATATTGTTCCATTGACTATTCCTATTTTTTCCTTAATTCTCGGAGACGATCATGAATTCATCATCAATAACAACTAAATAAAAAATGATCTACAGGATTCGATCTTGCCGGAGAAGGGGAGGAATGATCTGTTAAAGATCTCAACCATCTCTGAGAAAATAGAAAAGGAAGACAACAAAAATATGAGTATGAAGAAAAAAAAAACAACTATTTTGCCATGTTTACATTTTTAAAAATGTTGAACATGAGAATATGATCAGCTCTTCCATTTGTTTATACAAAGGAAGAAGAAAAAAAAGAGTCCATGGTCTCATGGAAAAATACTCTTGAAAAAACATGGAGAGAAAGAAAAAAAATAAAAATCATCCCATGTAACTTGTACCTACAAGTAATTCGTGGAGAAATCGTCATCTTTCTTTTAATAATCGGAAGAAGATAGAGAAAAAAAAATGCCTCAAATGAAGAAACAACATATGGTTGTAATTTTGAGAGAGTTCATCATCAAAATTAAGGACTAGCAGGCGCTAGTCATCTTTGACCGAGAAGGGGAGGGGTGATCCGGGTGAATCTTAACAGAACCGAAAGAAATCCGAGAACCAAATTATAACTGTTAGAAGAAGTCAAAATTGTGTATGGAAGTCCAAGATTGGGATACACGTAACTCTCAATGGTTATACATGAACTTGACAATGCTCCCATGATCAGAATTTGTTGTATGCACATGGGAGTAATGGATAGTGGCCTTTTTCCTAGTTATAAATATTAGGGGAAAGAGAGACAAAAAACAGCCTTTGTTTTCATTTAATATAATATATGTAAGCAAAGAGAAAAATGAGGAATTATCTCTAGTTTTATATATACGTTGTATGCAATTCTAGAGAGAAATAAAACATTAAGTTTTAACCCCATTTATTATTGTTGCTAAATTGGTTCTCTGTTAACAAGCACAAAAGCACTACACCACATATCCATTATCGTTGCATTCCATTTTTCTATAAACAAAAAAATCATTACATCCTTACGAATTACGTTGCGTCCTTTTAATTCGTAACGGATCATTATGTGACCAAATAAAAGGGACCATGTGGCTCAGGAAAGGATCTATGTGCCCACATTCCATCAAGAAAACGCTTAGGTGAACGGGGTAAGCTGTACTTATAACTCAGTTCTTTCTTGGTAAATTGTTGAAAAGCTAATCACGGGTAAAGGTTCAATATAGACAGATACGAAAGTATTAGAAAGGGGAAACATTTGTGAGTTGTTATTATTATTTATCCACCGTTGTTCATTTTTTCGTTGATTGTATTCGCTAAGGCACTAATTAAGCTATGATTATGTGTTGACCCGTTTTGTAGGCTCAAGAAAAGGTAAATATAATGCTTTGGATTGAAGTACTGGTGTGAGTTGAAGTTAGCAAGAAGATCAAAACCATTGATAGCTGCTCTTACTTGAAAGGTAGATCATATTTATGCCCTTGGGTTAGACGTCCCTTGTCCCGCTCTTACCACGTTGTCCTTTTTATGTAATACTATATAAAGTGTTAGCGTCATGAACTAATGGGTAGTGTATGTATGTGAAGCGTGTTTAGTTTTCATATTGTACATTATGCGGTTCAGGTTGCTGAATGGACTTAGAATGGAGACTTGAGTTCCAAATGTATATTTAAGTGTCATTTTGTATATCAATGGTGTTGGTCGTTTTTGCGATTTAGTAAGTTGTTACTCGTTAAATGTTGGTCCAAGTGTTTTTAAAATCTCAATTTGTTGAGTCATATGTTGATATTGCAAATTGCATTTTTCGAGTCGGTTGGCCAAGTTTTGAGGCGGAAAACAGGGTTGGGTCAAAAAGTGGCCAAATGGTCAAAACTGATTTGGATGATCTTCCAGTTGCGAGATCCATGTCCCGGCTGCGATGGTTACCAACCGGATTGAAGCCATCATTAATAAAGTCGAATGTTGATGACGTCGGAACCATTGAAAAGGTCTTTGAGTTTACTTTCCGTTGAGTATAATCTCAGGGATAATGAATAGGTTAGTCAAATGGGCAGAATAATACTATAGACTGTTCAGGATTCTGATTTTGTGATAAACTTGATAATTTTGATTACGTTATTGTAATGGAGCCCTAAAGAAAGTTCTCTCAACCTCGCATGAAAGAAAGTTCCTACTGTGTTTGAGTGTAAACAGTGGAGTCTGTGTATTTATGAATTTACCTATTACATCAATTAAATTAACCGGTTAAATATATATAATAAAACATTTATAATTTTTTTTGACATTGGGATCCTTTGTCAAAGAATAACGGCGTTCACGGAATCCTATGCTAAAAGGGCAAGGGGAAGTGTAGGGAACATGGGACACCAAAAAAGTTCCACATGGAACGATTCATTCATGAAAAATTATCACATGTCGATTGCGTATTTGATAAACTCAACCACCACCACTCACATGATATTTTTCACTATTTTTGTGGGAGTCGTATTTCAACTTACTTAGACTACTTAGCACTTATTTGATAAATCCGTTTATATTATACGCTAACAACTTGTATCGTACACACATCTTTTATATCGTTTATGAATTTCCATGCTCAACGTCTACATAATTTTGTTACACTAACCCAACACTAAAAACTCTTTATCCTTAGACCATTTATAACTTTGCCTGTAATATCACAGGCAGTTTTAACACTTTTTAGTCACAAAGTGCAATCTGACTCTGAGTGGGCAGTGTCAGTTTCTGACCTTTTATAATCCCAAATGTCAGTTTTTTGTGTTATATATTGGGTAGGGTGATGTGGTAAAATTCAATTGAAAATTGTGTGGGAAATAATAAGTTAATTATAAAAATATATATTTATCAAATTATTAAAATTCCTTGATTGGTTATATAAAAAGTGACGGCTCATAAAAAATTCATCATTGGGGTGACTATCGATTGAAACTGACGATGGGTTATACTCGTCACTTTCCGTCACACACTGTCCTTGTCATCTAACGAGTAAAACTGAATATGCGTTAGAATTGGTCTTACTAGATGATACCATAAATATAACTCATAATATAAGATATACAAGTTACTCAACAAAACTAACAACTAAAAAAAACATTGCGTCCCACTCTAATATGTGAAAACTCCGTGAGTTACTTCACGGATTTCACTATACTTTCCTCCTGACTTGATGCTGCCTTGGAGGTAAAGATGTTGGCGACCGAGAGACTAAGTTTCACGAACTTCATAATGAGAAGTCTTAAGGGTGATTAGTTCGAGTTAGTAATGAAAAATAATGTGTGTATTATAAAAAAATTCTTCTATATTATATGAAATTTACACGACAATGAACATTTTTATAAATGTACAAATTACCATTAGCAAATAAATTAGTTAAAACAAGTAATGTGCTCTCTACCTCGAGTTTTGTGCACCCCAACTTTAATTTGAATTTTGTTTTCACTTTTTGATCCTCCACCGCATACCACCATACTCCTCCACCAAACCTCCCTCAACCACTTTTTCCGATCAATTTTTCATCTTCAATTTCTTATTCAATTCATCTCCTACATCCAAATTTCAACCTCTTTCATTTTCAACCCTTGTTTTTTCACCTAACTCCAGATTCTTTACATACTTTCAATCTCAAAATCCCCTCCAGTTTCTTCAAACCAACTATTGCACCATCCGTTAGCGATGTGAAATTCCTTTTCGAGTTATGGTTGTGAGGGAGTATGTGATGACCCGGAAATTTCTGACCAAATTTAAACTTAATTTTTGTATGATTAACATTTCCGACACGATAAGCAAAGTCTGTAAAACTGAATCTCAAAATTTTTGAACTACTTTTATATATTTAAATACCCTTCGGTTGTTTTCGACGATTCGCGAACAATTATATGTAAATAGATACATATATACTATAACTTGAAAAGTTAACAATGTATTAATTGTTTGATACCGTACATTAAACTTATTGGTTTAAATATCTATTTGAATATACATGATAAGTTGAAATACTTATTATTAAAATTTATTTATAAATAACTTCTAATGTGTATTTAAAAACTGATTTATGTAAAAGATATATACATATATATAATTTCAAGTTATTTAGTAAACGATAGTAACATTCGTTTATTGATTCGATTGATATTCAGATAAGTTAACTAAAGCGTTTAAGATAAACCAGTATGCTACAGTATTTTCAAATTGCTACATTACTCAAAATGCTACAGTGTTTTCGAAAATCACTATTTGCTACAGTGAATTGCTACAGTAAAATTTGACTTTGCTACAGTAACTTTGCTACAGTAAAACACTATTTTAATAATTAATTATGTCGACGAGCTAAATTACAAAACAATGTGAGCTGTCCCTGGTCCTCATGCGAGTCGCATGGCCAGAAGGCCATTTCCATGCGAGTCGCATGACTCCAGATTTCAGGCCAAGTGCTATAAATTCTCGAGTTTTGGCCAGATAAATCACACACACATATATATTATTTTTACTCCGTATTTATTTATTTTATTATTATTATTATTATTATTATTATTATTATTAATAATAAGATTATTATTAATCTTATTATTTTTATTATTAGTGTTATTATTTTTGCGATACAAAAATAATAATGTACATAAAATATTACGACGGAGTGCTGTCCAAGTAATTTTCAAAATGAGTTTTCGAGCAAGCTAGAGCTAAGGAAATTATGGGTTATTGCCAAGGAGGTTATGGGTAATGTTCGGGGGTATTTTTTTTGTGAATCAAACCTCGTGTTTATCATCTCCGATGCGTCTACGTGCTTTCCTGCAATATTGTATATCAATATTAAACAGTGAGTTTCATAAGATCCCTTTTACTCTCTACATTTTTGGGCTGAGAATACATGCAACTGCTTTATTAACCGATATACAATATTTATATGCGTGAGTTTCATTTGCTTCCTTTTTAAATGCTTTTGCAATATATATTTTTGGGCTGAGAATACATGCACTTTATTTTAAATAATGGACACAAGTACATACTAAATTCTATACTGAGTTTGAACCGAAAATCCCTTAGCTTTGGTAACTAGTAACTGCCGGTTATAAGAACTGGTGGGCGCGAGTAGTAGTATATGGATCCATAGGGCTTGATATCCCCGTCCGAGCTAGAGCACTAGCCTTTTAACGGACGTATGCTATTTGAGAAGCGTACACGTTGGTTTACGTGTATTATTAAGATGATTATACAAAGGGTACAAATTATATAAGCATTAAAGTTTAGTTACCAGGGTGCTCAATTTTGTAGAACCGATTGATAAACGTTTCGGATGAAACAACTGAAATCTTGTGATCCACCTTTTATGTAAAACCTATTGATAAACGTTTTGAATAAAACAACTGAACTTTTGTAAATCCACATTGATATACGGATTATGTGTAATATTAAAACTATGAACTCACCAACCTTTGTGTTGACACTTGAAGCATGTTTATTCTCAGGTTTCTAGAAGTCTTCCGCTGTTTGCTTATATGTTAGACAAGCTATGTGCATGGAGTCATACATGGCATATTTTTCAAGGAAACGTTGCATTCACCAAATCATCACCATGTATCTTATTTTGACTGTACTGTCAACGGAAGTACTATTGTAAACTATTATTTACAGTGATTGTCTATATGTAGAAATCATCAGATGTTAAAAACCTTTGATTTAAATATTCATTTATGGTGTGCCTTTTCAAAAGAATGCAATGTTTACAAAACGTATCATATAGAGGTCAAATACCTCGCAATGAAATCAATGAATGACGTATTGTCCATATGGATTTGGAGCGATCGTCACAGTTGGTATCAGAGCGTTGGTCTTAGCGAACCAGAATTTGCATTAGTGTGTCTAACCGGTTATTGTTAGGATACATTAGTGAGTATGGACTTCGACCGTGTCTGCAAGTTAAAAGTTTTGCTTATCATTTCTTATCGAAAATTACATGCTTATCATTCTTAAGTCTAGACACGTTTTCCTGCATTTATTGCATAAATAGTGTATAGACAAAAATTCATATCTTAGCGTATCTATTACTGTAAACTTTTCCTGATATCTTCCGAAAATTTCTCCGTGATTTATGGAATTTGGTATTATATATACATATGTAAATTATGTATTGAAGAATACCAAACTAAATTCTATAATCTAATTCATATAAAAAATCATCTCCCTATTTATACAAGATGGATCCCATATCTAGTTCAAACACTGACAGCTATTCCGATATGGATATTCACCTGAATTCCGAAGACAGTGTAACCGGAATGGATCAACCAATTAGCCATCATCTATTCTGGATGAATTGGGGATGGGTTCGTAGCCTACTTAATTATTGGAGACAAGAAGAAGGCGATCCCTTCCATCCACCACATTGCCCTCTTGGCGAAGAACCTGAAGCACTTACCGGCGAACCTGTTCGTGATACCATTTTCTCTCTCATCTCCAGAATATCTCGTCATGATCATATACTCTCTCAAATTCTGGATCTTATTCATCCGCTCGTCCGAACCGCCAATCATCCTGGTGTAGTAGAAGAAGTCAACGAGCTTCGTGCTCGGGTAGTGGCTTTGGAGAATATGGTGCAAAGGTTACAAACACCAGCAGCATCACCGGCATCAACAGTACCACCGACAACAACACCAACAGTACCATTACCATCACCAACAACATCTGCATCGCAAACCTCAACTTCACAATCTGTCCCACGAGTATCAACCTCATACGCACCGTAGACACCGAAGAATACTAATAACTATAAACGATGAAGTATTAATTCATAACTTCATTGGAGAAATATCCTGCGACGATTATGTAATCTTTAATATAGAAGAGATTATTCGTTTCTAGTTCCAACCGAAAATCAAATGAGTTTAATAACTCATTAAATCTATATTACATCCGAAGGAAATATACATACATATATTTTCATAAAGATTGTAATTGAAAATCCTTTTGTACAAACTGTTAATGATGAGAATATTTTAACGGGTAGGTAATACCCTAGAAATATATAAATTCCACATTAATATGTTACACTATACATTCTTCAATTCTGATTCAGCAATCATTAACTATACTGCTCAAACCTATAGATATACGTATCTGTTCATCGCAGAATAACCATTTTCATTCAATTTCATATTCTGATTTCGATAGATCAGAATCCAAGTCAAGATTAAACGAAAAACATCACTCTTAGATTCCTACATCTTTCAAAACCATGCTTCGAAAACCATGCTTTGAATTCAGAACAGTACTAGAACATCAGATGATTACATTTTGCGTTCAAACCCATCGAAATTATAGGAAACACTTCAACAAATGAACAAATGAGAAGACAAACCAACTACACGATATCTACGAGAAGAAAGATTTGTACTTATAATCATACATCTGGAAAGCTCTCGAAACCTAAGTAAAACTTTAACACGTATCTGTGATAAATCCTTCGGCATTATTATTACTGAAAATAATCTTACAATTCCTTTTCAAGTATCCAGTATTATCAACCGTTCAACCAGTCAACGACGACCTTTCAGACTTGTAACTTTGGCATATACATTTTTGTTATCGGGGAATCTTTCATGTTCCACCACATTAGCAGTAAATTTACCAACAACTTCATTGATCTTTGACCTTCCGAAAAATCCTTATACTCATTGAAACTGTATCATGTACTCATCCACATCTTGTAACGGCAATTGCCATACCAACTATCGGGAATTAGCAATCAGTATCTTGAAATCTTGTAGCACGTCTACGCCAACAGTTATATGTGTACATATAACGTCTACCTCCTGGACTTACATACTTCGAATGTGAAGTTTTCGAAAAATACCCCAAACTACGAAACTAGTTCTCCGAATTTTGGAAAAATGTTGATGAAGCAGCAAAAACTGTAAACGACCTTAACAGTCAAAAGTTTGATGATAAAGAATAGTATGGTGGTAAAGCAGAGAAAAAGAGAAGGTTTGGAATTGAAAAACGGATTGAGCAGACCATGAAGGAGGCTGTGGACAAATCACAAACACTAAATCTAACTTCAAAGAATCCAAATGATTCAGAGTCTGCTGAAATCATTAACGAATACCTTGCTCCTTACACTAAAACCTTTGCGGACAATATTCTTCATCATCATCTTATCTTAAATATTCTAAGATATCATCGTATCTCCCATTATAAATATCCTCCATATTTCTGAAGATATTTTTTTAAACCATTCTTATCTGAAATCATTACCTCTTCGCGCTATCTGTGTTACATCATAAAAGAAACTATTTTAATTTCTAAAATCTAAAAAAATTCGAAAAAAATGGATGTTTTGAAGTAATGTTGGGAACTGAAGCATGAGTTAGTATAATATAATGACACTTGATCAACGTGATTATATTACAGTAAGTCATGTTGAGTTTCTAATGGAACGTGACAAAGGTTCACAGATCACACCCTCATCATAAACCATGTTACATAACTCTTTCATTCTATATAATCTCTAAATATATCAAGAAAATATATTTCTTGATGATTCGGTCTTTTCCGGATATTCTGGTAATTTGACAAGTCAGATTGTGCCATTACCGTTTCTTTCGTAGAACATTAATTATGTTTATTCTGAAATTCATACCTACGAATTCTGGACCATTATTCGCTTGACTTAAGGTCAGGAAGAGAAAACGAAAGCTTGAAGCTCCGAAATATAATGGAGAATATAAAGCCCAATAACAACCCCGAAATTACAAACCGTGTATATCAATGCGTATAGCAACATAAAGACACGGGAGAATGAAAAACACTATAACCCCAAGGTAATAGTAGAAGAAAATAACTTCCTCTGGTGGCAGATGAAAAAGAAGAATGAATGATACGATAGCTAAAAAAATATCAAGAATCAGAACTGGATTAAGCATTTTCACAATCTATTAGGAAGTATGAAATAAGGAAGAAGATTATAGGAGTGGTGAAAATAAATGAAACGAAAGAGGTCAATTTATAGCAAAATATCAGACATAGCAATCGAGGCAGATTACACATTTAGTCAAAGAAAATCCTAATTTCCGCAAATTCTGAAGAATCAAATCTTATTTAGATTATGAAGATTTTCTATTCCTTAAAATCCGGAAATCAATTGTTACTACATCAAGAGATAAGACGCATCTCTATTCTCCATTTCACTTGATTACGATAACTTCTCTCATACGCTTCGAGTAATTGGATTGTTGTATCTATATTATTCAACCGTGATAAAACTCTAGTTATCGACTCATATTCGTCATGAAAACATTTTTATTGTTAGCCATGACGACCTCACTCAAATTTCGGGACGAAATTTCTTTAACGGGTAGGTACTGTGATGACCCGGAAATTTCTGACCAAATTTAAACTTAATTTTTGTATGATTAACATTTCCGACACGATAAGCAAAGTCTGTAAAACTGAATCTCAAAATTTTTGAACTACTTTTATATATTTAAATACCCTTCGGTTGTTTTCGACGATTCGCGAACAATTATATGTAAATAGATACATATATACTATAACTTGAAAAGTTAACAATGTATTAATTGTTTGATACCGTACATTAAACTTATTGGTTTAAATATCTATTTGAATATACATGATAAGTTGAAATACTTATTATTAAAATTTATTTATAAATAACTTCTAATGTGTATTTAAAAACTGATTTATGTAAAAGATATATACATATATATAATTTCAAGTTATTTAGTAAACGATAGTAACATTCGTTTATTGATTCGATTGATATTCAGATAAGTTAACTAAAGCGTTTAAGATAAACCAGTATGCTACAGTATTTTCAAATTGCTACATTACTCAAAATGCTACAGTGTTTTCGAAAATCACTATTTGCTACAGTGAATTGCTACAGTAAAATTTGACTTTGCTACAGTAACTTTGCTACAGTAAAACACTATTTTAATAATTAATTATGTCGACGAGCTAAATTACAAAACAATGTGAGCTGTCCCTGGTCCTCATGCGAGTCGCATGGCCAGAAGGCCATTTCCATGCGAGTCGCATGACTCCAGATTTCAGGCCAAGTGCTATAAATTCTCGAGTTTTGGCCAGATAAATCACACACACATATATATTATTTTTACTCCGTATTTATTTATTTTATTATTATTATTATTATTATTATTATTATTATTATTATTAATAATAAGATTATTATTAATCTTATTATTTTTATTATTAGTGTTATTATTTTTGCGATACAAAAATAATAATGTACATAAAATATTACGACGGAGTGCTGTCCAAGTAATTTTCAAAATGAGTTTTCGAGCAAGCTAGAGCTAAGGAAATTATGGGTTATTGCCAAGGAGGTTATGGGTAATGTTCGGGGGTATTTTTTTTGTGAATCAAACCTCGTGTTTATCATCTCCGATGCGTCTACGTGCTTTCCTGCAATATTGTATATCAATATTAAACAGTGAGTTTCATAAGATCCCTTTTACTCTCTACATTTTTGGGCTGAGAATACATGCAACTGCTTTATTAACCGATATACAATATTTATATGCGTGAGTTTCATTTGCTTCCTTTTTAAATGCTTTTGCAATATATATTTTTGGGCTGAGAATACATGCACTTTATTTTAAATAATGGACACAAGTACATACTAAATTCTATACTGAGTTTGAACCGAAAATCCCTTAGCTTTGGTAACTAGTAACTGCCGGTTATAAGAACTGGTGGGCGCGAGTAGTAGTATATGGATCCATAGGGCTTGATATCCCCGTCCGAGCTAGAGCACTAGCCTTTTAACGGACGTATGCTATTTGAGAAGCGTACACGTTGGTTTACGTGTATTATTAAGATGATTATACAAAGGGTACAAATTATATAAGCATTAAAGTTTAGTTACCAGGGTGCTCAATTTTGTAGAACCGATTGATAAACGTTTCGGATGAAACAACTGAAATCTTGTGATCCACCTTTTATGTAAAACCTATTGATAAACGTTTTGAATAAAACAACTGAACTTTTGTAAATCCACATTGATATACGGATTATGTGTAATATTAAAACTATGAACTCACCAACCTTTGTGTTGACACTTGAAGCATGTTTATTCTCAGGTTTCTAGAAGTCTTCCGCTGTTTGCTTATATGTTAGACAAGCTATGTGCATGGAGTCATACATGGCATATTTTTCAAGGAAACGTTGCATTCACCAAATCATCACCATGTATCTTATTTTGACTGTACTGTCAACGGAAGTACTATTGTAAACTATTATTTACAGTGATTGTCTATATGTAGAAATCATCAGATGTTAAAAACCTTTGATTTAAATATTCATTTATGGTGTGCCTTTTCAAAAGAATGCAATGTTTACAAAACGTATCATATAGAGGTCAAATACCTCGCAATGAAATCAATGAATGACGTATTGTCCATATGGATTTGGAGCGATCGTCACAGAGTATGAGAGAGTGTCTTTCATGTCGAGGAAGAAAGATTCACATGGTAAGCGGGTCACATCTTTTTTGTTTTTTAACTTTCCAGATAGCTGGGTTCGAGATGATTGTTGGAAATTATTCGACCAATATGGTTTTGTTAGGGACGTGTACCTAGCTAGGAAAAGATTATCGGGTGGGCAACGATTTGGGTTCGTGAGATTTGTAGATATTCTCGATATAGATAGATTTGGTAAAGTGTTAAACTCCATCAGTATAGATGGAAGGTTGATTCGTGCCTACAAAGCCAGGGAAAGGACTAAGATTGTCGTTCCGAAAACTGAGTCATGTAGTTCAGGAACTGATAAGAATCTTGGCACTTCGAAAGTCAATAGAACTGCTGAATTATCGAATTCAATCTGGCCTCCTATTTCTGATATGAGGTCAGGTCAAAGGTCCTTTGTGGATGCAGTTTCTGGGGTTAACCATAACCCGTTTAACCCTGCGAATCAATGGCCAGTTCAGAACCATATGTCTGACATCTCCAACAAAGATCTCGGAAGCTGCTTTCCCATTGAAATAAAGATTGGTGACAAGCTTCTCGTGTTTAATCTACCTGAATCGGTGAGCAATCATAATTTCGTGTTTAGTTACGATAAAAATCGGTTATCTTGGACATTGGTTGAAGTGGATAAAAAGATACATAAAGTCTCCGATGGGGATGTCAGGTCGTGTGACATTGGTTCAAATTCAAACCGTATGTGTTCATCGGTGGTAAATGAGGTCTCTGATCCAGACTCCAAGGATGTCGGAGTAACCGCTAACTCGAACATTGACACCAATATTCTGGAAACCAGAATTCAAGAGAAGGCAGAAAATTTAAAGCAAGAAGGTTACCGGTTCTCTGGCAACGAGCAGGGCATTAGACCGTCTGTCGTCAGTACGATGGTTGAGGAAGTCGAAAGGTCCCCTTGTATGGTTTCAGTTGAGGCTTCCTCTTATTCTGATGGCAATAATATTTCTAGGGATGAAGATGATAGCTCCATGAAGAAAGTGAAGCCCAATGAAGAAATTGACGTTCCAACAAACCCTTTTTCTCCTTGTGATGGTGGACTTGCTAATGAGGAGGAGCTCTCAATTAGGCCAGACCAAGATTCTGAAATGGTCAAACAAAATGGGATGGGCTTGGGTTCAGACGAATGTGATGCGGGTGATCCTAGCCCAATCAGAAGAGATTTTGATGATTTACATGACGTGTCCCCTTGTTTAACATATACCACGGTAGCTCGTTTTCGTGTTAAGGGGAAAAAAGCTCATCCTTTGATTAAAAGTCATTTCATTAAACATGTGTGGGGTAGGAGAAATATGAAACGCAATCGGCTTCGGGATAAATTTCGATGGCAAGATAGATATCTTATCGAGAACGTGATGAAAGACTCGGAAGAGGATATCGATTGCTGCTCAGGCTGCTCTTCCTGCGCGTCTTCGGATTCGGAATCATAGTCTAATTAGCTGTTGTGTCGTGTTCTTTTAATATCCTCGTGATTGTGTGTTTCCTATAGCTTCGTGTTTGTTGGTTGTTTGTGCGTTTTTTTGGTGCGGTCGCTTGTAGCCTCGTGTCTTGTCTAGCTCCTTGTTAGTTTGTTTCGTGTTCTTTATATTTTAATAAAACTTACTTGCCTTTCAAAAAAAAAAATAAATTAGTTAAATAGTAAATACCATGTAGAAAACTTATATTCATCCTTTATAGTGCTATAACCTGTTAAAAAGCATTACCTTAATACACACACACAACACCATGTACTATGTGAGAGAGAGTGAGAGTGGATGGCAAACGGTTCGATCGCGTCACAAATCTAGAGCAAATCAGGCATCAAGGTGTACGAAGATGGGATATAATCAGTACAACGGTAATGAGAGGGATCGTTCGATTAGGGTTAACAAAGCTGATGTATCATCGTTCATGATTTACAACTTCCCGGAATCTTGGACGGCTTCTGATCTATGGCATCTTTTCAAACATTATGGTACTATTCGGGACGTCTACATCGCGTTTAAGAGATTGGAAAATGGACAGCGTTTTGGCTTTGCTAGATTCGAAGGCTTAACAGATGAGGAACACTTTATTCGTATACTCTGCAAAATTGATTTCGATGGTCAGTTTTTGAGGACTTTTAAAGCCCATGAAAGGAAAAAAGAAAATCCTAAGGCGGCTAGTATGGAGCAGAAGGATAATGTCAGCACCAACCAATCTAAAAAAGCTGCTCCTCATGTGTCCAAAGAGAGACATATTCCTAAACAAAACCATAATACTTTTGTCGATGGTAGAAAATTCAATGATGTGTTAAAACCCTCAGGTGCAAAAAACAGCACCATATGGGTTGCGAAAGAGAAGAGAAACATGAATTTCAACCAAGAAGCTAAGGTGCAATTCAAAGAAGGCGTTAATAATGACCCACCTTGTAAAGATGATAGGGTTATCTCCATTGATGAAGATAAATCCAATGAGTCTCTTCTTAGTAGAGCTCTGGTACGTGAGGTAAAAAACATTGAGCTGCTTGATCATGTACCCTCTCTTTGTGAAATAGAAGGGCTAAATGGTATTATTGTTAAATATTTGGGTGGATTAGAAATCATGCTAATTTGTAACTCTGAAAATATGATGTCGTCAGTCCTTAATAATGAGAATCATAGCATTAGAAGATGGTTTCATGGCCTTTCGAAGTGGTCTGATAATTCTTATGCACCGTATAGATTAACCTGGATCAGTATCATTGGCGTTCCGGTTGCATGTTGGTCAGAAAATTCGTTTCGTAAAATTGCTCAGTGGTGGGGGCAAATATTGGAATTCAAAAACTGCACAATAGAGGGTGATATCAACCAAAATCTTACAGTTGGCAAAGTCCTCTTAAAAATAAGAGGCACAAAACTAATTAATGATGCTGTCAAAGTAAAATATAAAGGAAATATATTCGACGTAAGTGTTATTGAGGAGTGCAGGGACTTAGTTCAAGTCGATATGGATGATGACGATGAGAGTGATTGGGAGACAGATAGAGGTTCAGTTCAAGATTGTCATGCCAACGACGAGTACAGCGAATATTCCGATGATGATGTGTCGGAGACGGATCTAAATCCGGCAAAAGAGGACGGAGATGCTGTTAAGGATCAAGGTTCAAGATGTATGGGGACTAGTGACTCTTTCAGTAAGCATGGTGAGAAAGGTACATCACCCAAGAAAATGGCCGACAGCAACACGTTTAATGAAGAGCCTAAATTGACAAGCTCATTAAATAATGGAAAAAGGAATGTTGAGTTTGTAGGGAACCATAATGATAATAGCTCATTAAATAATGGAAAAAGGAATGTGGAGTGTGTAGGGCATCATAATGATAATGATAATGAGATAAAAGGACCCGCCTTAGAAGTTTTAAATTCTAATGCACGAGATGTTTCCAAACCAACTCCAGTATGTGAAGATAATGGGTCTGGTCCTGAAATCAAGCTTTATGATGTGGTATTTGGGCCGGATAAGCCCATTGACGAAAATGAAAACAGAAACAATATTCATATCAAGCCTTTTTTAGATGTAGAGAACACTATTGTTGACGGCTGTAATTTGGATGATAATAATCCCCATAGGCCCCACAGCAATATTGGGCCTTTCCGAAAAATACAATATTGGCCTTAGATGGAATTAGTAGAGATTGAACCCCTCTTTTTGTTCTTGTTCTTAATATATTGGCCTTTCCAAAAAAAAAAAAAAAAAAGCATTACCTTAATAGGTTTGTCACCCAAAACTATAGCTTGCCTTCAAGTTTGAACAAATCTACTTTTAGTAGATGGTTATAAGAGCATCCGCAATCCACTTCTAAAACATTACTCCGGCAATCCGAGGGTTTGCAAAGAGATACTTTTCAAAGATAAAAAAGAAACTGCTTTTAACGATACTTCATTTTTTAATCTTCATCTCATACTTGAATAATGCAATTCTTTAGGGCAAAATCTAGCGACGAGCGCTTACGTTGGTGAAATCATGTTTGCGATTATCGTGACGATTGTGGGATTAGTTCTTTTCACGATGTTATTCGGAAATATGCAGGTAAATTATATACTTTCATATACTTTACGAGCTTATTTGATTTGTGTAATTAATCAAATTGTAACGTATTGTTAATTTTGTCAAATGTGAATAAAAAATAGAGTAACGTTAATTCTTTTTAATGGAGATATAATTTAAAAGTGACGATACACCTCTTTTGAATTAACATTAAGTAAAATAATTATTTAAATAGTTCAAATGAAAATAGGTTACCTGGACCTTGAGATAAAATTATTACAGTATCTTTTAATAAAATTTACCCTTAATTTAAATATTTCAAAATGTAAGACCGTAAGCATTCTCCATATGTCAAAAGTTTATTTACAGAAAATATAAATGAGTTTTTTTTTTTTTAAATAGTCATGAGGGTTATGTTTAAATTTTTTAGAACAATCATCGTTTTTTAATTGTACTTTGTAAATAACCAACACAAATAGCTACTACTAACCTCTATGTAGCAATCTTATTGCTTAAATTTATATTTTTAAGTATAGCTGTTAGGCTATCATCACACAAATCCAATAAAAATAAAGAGTTGTGAAATTTACAAATATTACTATTACTATAAAATTCAAAAATTACTCCTGAAAACAATAGAATAGTACTGTAACTTACAATCATGAAAAACGTTCAGATCGGTTTATTAATAAGAATAAAATCTACAAGAATAATTCAGACATTTAAATTAATAAGAACAAATCAGACATAATTTCTGAAGCTGAAATTAAAATCTTCAATTCAGATCAAAACACTTTTCCGAATTCAATTTCGGATCAATCAACAAGTAAAACAAATTCGGAGTATCAATCAAAATCTTAACAAACAAATTCGTGTGAATAGAATACAGAAAATAAGCTACATACACATATATATTTATATAGTTTTAAACATATCAGAATACCGAATTCATATCATCATGAATTCGAATTCGAATACGAATATACGAGTAGTCGAGTACCATCACTTCCGCTTTTTAGACGAATTTTTATTAATTAATTCATAGCTGTGCTTGAAGAAGGAGTCAATTTCATCTCCAGCAACGACTTCAAAGAACAATTCACGGTGAAGTCTTCGTTTACACGACGGAATGAATTTGCGTTGTTTTTTAGGCGGTGGAGGACAAGTGAGAATGGCCGGAATTCGATGTTCCGGTGACGTCGGCGTTGAGCATTCCGATTGATCGGAATCAGTTGCGGATGATGACGATGATTCGTGTTGTAATTGTGAAATTGAAACTTTGAGTGAAGGTAATTGATGAATTACAGCAGGTAGTTGCCTAAATTGAAGATCTGTGGACATGATAGAAGATGAAGAAATTGTGTAAATTGAGATTTGAGAGAAAATAAATTGATAAAAATGGAGGGAGATGCGTGTTGGAGTTGAGTGTGGTTACTCTCTGTCTTTAGTTTATATATTTATATTTGTAACAACAAAATAAAGCAACATAGTGAGGGAGAGTGAGGCGTGCAGCGTAAGGTAATCGAGTCACATGGGAAAAGAACAACGCCATTGATTTATACTCAAGTAAGTTTGAGTGACCCGTGAGATAATTAATGAAGGTAAATGGAAGAGTTTATGATATCTAATACTGATTTTATTTTAACGGTAAATTTTATTTTATTAGCTCATCTTATAACTTCATAAGAAACTAAAACCAAAGCAAAGGAAATAAAAGAAAATTACAATGATTTTATAAGTCAATTATTTCAAGTAATACAATCTTTGACTCTAGTAGATAACCAAACATATGAATAGTATCTAACAGAATCGAAATACTTCTCTTTTTTCATCCGATTCACCAAAAAGATAACTCAATTTGAAACTGTCACATAACTCATACAAGAGAAGCCACGAGTGTAAGCAAGCGATTTTTAATTTTGACATTCAAAACCTGCTGGTCAAGCCATAATAACCAAGCTGATCAAGATTCGAAATTATTGATGTCCAACTCGATCCAAAACCCAACTTTCCTCCAAACCTCTTTTGTGACACTACATGAAAATAGAACATGGTTTATATCTTTAATCCCATAGCCACAAAGAGCACAACCTAGATTTACAATGTCAACACCTCTATTGATGAGGTTGATTCTAGTTGGAGGACGATCAAGAGCAAACGCCATAAAAAGATATTGATCTTCTTCGGAATCGTTTTACACCATCTTGTTTCTAGTTGAGAATGGGGTAACAGAATGTTGTCAATCTCAATCCTGGTACCCGAAATAATGAAAAACCCATTCGAGGAAGTTGTGTTATATTTAACTTCATCTTCACTCGACAAAGTAACAGCGGAAAGTGTTGGAAAACTATAAGGTTTGAATTGAAATTGAATGTCTTTTGTTGCTAAGTAAATGTACAAATTAAATATCATTTGTTATAACTAAATATGACCATTTATTATGATGTAACTTATAAGTTTTTAACTTCTATTTTATTAATAACATTAAAACTATGTTTTATGGTCATTAATAAAGTCCTTTGATCATCCCTCCTTCATCTATATAAATATGGACAATTCTCTTCAAGTTTTCTAATGATTTAGAGAGCTAGAGATGAGAGAAATAGAAAAGTTCTAGTGAGAACACACACAAGTTCATTTGTAAGCTTAATCGTGTACTAGGCTTATTGACAACCTTTTCAGGCATATGTTCAAGTCCGGCAGTACGCTGCTTCGGACCGGTGTACCCTGGAAACAGACGAAGAATCTGTTTAAGGGAATTGTGTCAAACACAAGCTCGGTTCAACCTTTAATTCGGTTAGATCGTTCTATCTTTTCATTCTTATTATGATTATTTATTATACATATTTGCTATCTGATTATTACGTTTATGATGATACGTATAATTGTTTATGTTTCGTATACATATTTCCTACAAACTTAAACAGATTCATGTTCCGCGAAACTGATATGTTTATAATCGGATCTTACATGTTTGCAATTTGATATGCTTAAAATCGGTAGATCTGCTCTATTTGCATATAAGATGAACGGACTTGAGCTATTTGCACCTTATTGATATAAGATTACTCTCGTTCCCTAAGTGGTCTAGAATAGTTTAATTTTATTATGCGGATGATAGTAATTTCTTATGGATTGGGGTATCCATTTGGGTTGAGCACTCTGATTTTTATTCATTAATTATTAACATTAACATTAACATTAACATTAACACCTACATCTAAAAGACAAAATAAAACGAATAGCGCTATTCTTTTGTCACTTTTCACGAACTTAACTCCCAACTTTTACTAAAATACAAATCGACCCCCACTTTATACTCTTATTAAAATACAAATCGCACCCCCACTCTTCTTTCACTTTTCGCAAACTTAACCCCCCAACTTTTATTAAAATACAAATCGACCCCCACTTTATACTCTTATTAAAATACAAATCGAACCTCCACTTTACTAACTTTTTTTTTACTAATATTCAATTTTTACAAACTTAACCCCCTAAGTTTTATTAAAGTACAAATCAAACTCCCACTTTATACGTATATTTTTTTTCAAATTTCACAAACTTAACCCCCTAACTTTTATTAAAATACAAATCGAACCCCCACTTTACTAACTTTTTTTAAAATAAAATCCGAACGCTAAAAGAAGCAACTTTCACAAAAGGAACAACCCTTCAATGTTAGATGTCGAAAAAAATTCTTTTTTACAAAATAGATTAAGACTTTTTTTTTAACTCGCATTCAAAACGGAGCCCCCGGCGCGAAGCGAGGGCTCCGCAACTAGTTCGGAAGCATATCACGTGTGCAAAAGTCTTTGAATAAATTATCCCAAAAATCTCTACGCAGTTTATATACATAATTTTGTAGGTTACATTTTATTGATATATAATTTGTTATGCCTACATATATAGTGATAATATATTTTCGGGATCTAAACCCCTTTTAGCTTGCGGAATATATGTAACATCATGAACTCGGTTACGTTTTTAGAATAGTATGTTATAAAACTATTGAAACATGTGCTATTGTTATGATTTTGGTTATAATTTAATCTACCCTTATATAAGGTTATATGATATGATATGATTATAACTCTTGTATTAATTTGGAATTGCTACTGATGTAATTATGCTATCACGTGTATGTAGGGTTAAGAATTTACATCAGTCTATACGTATTATAAATCCATATAAATTAGAATTTTGGTGATTATAGTTGTTTATACTATACTATATAAATGGCATTGATATGCTACATATAATTTAAATTTATGTTATTACTGAGATTGTTGTAATAATATGTTGCATGAGGATCTGCATAATTACATAATCGATGTACGCATAAAACTCCAGAATGTTTATGGTAAAATAGATGCGTGATTTCAATCTGTCTCATTGTCTATATTGGATAATTAATAACGTGGAGTTCTTTTTATGAGTTGTTGTCAATCTCAACATGTGTACACGAGATTTGTATACCGCTAGTACTGTCATTATTGGGACTGTACCACCATTTTCGAATGCGTGTATTTCTCAAGTTGAGAAACCTGAAAAGTTTGTTGGTGTGAACTTTAGACGTTGGCAGTAAAAGATGTTCTTTTATCTGACCATGGTGAACCTTGCGAGGTTTTTGCCTAAAACCGGTTCCCAAGTTAATGAAAGGGAAGATTGTGATGACCCGTCCAAATCCATTTGGACGAATACATCATTCATCGATTTCACAGTGAGGTACTGACCTCTACATGATACGTTTTGTAAACATTGCATTCTTTTGAAAAGGCACACCATAATTGAATATCAAATTCCAAGGTTTTTGACGTTTGATGATTTCTACATATAGACAATCACCGTAAATAATAGTTTACAATACTACATCCGTTGATAATGCAGTCAAAATAAGATACATGGTAATAATTTTGTGAATGCAACATTTTCTTGAATAAAGCATGTATGACTCCATGCACATAGCTTGTATAACGTATAAGCAAACAGCGGAAGACTTCTAGGAACCTGAGATTAAACATGCTTAAAAGTGTCAACACAAAGGTTGGTGAGTTCGTAGTTTTAATGTTGCGCATAATCTGTATATAAAGGTGGATCACAAGATTTCAGTTGTTTCATCCAGAAATGTTTATCAAAATATTCTATAAGATTGAGCACCCTGGTAACTAAGCTTTAACGTTATAATATGTACCCCTGTTTTAACATACATGCAACCAACATGTACAATACACGCAATTCAACGTGTACTAACCTCAAATAGCATACGTCTGTTTTATAGTTCAGGCTAGGGTTTTTATACCTGGAACAGACGGGGATGTCAAGCCCTATGGATCCATATACAACTATTCGCGCCCACCAGTTTTTATAACTGGCAGTTACTAGTTACCAAAACTAAGGGATTTTCAGTTCAAACTCGGTGTAGAATTTAGTATCTACTTGTGTCCATTGCCTTTAAAATAAATTGCATGTATTCTCAGCCCAAAAATATAGATTGCAAAAGCAATTAAAAGGGGAGCAAATGAAACTCACCTTAGCAGCACATAAGGCCATTCACCGAAATGTGACCGAAACTCGGAATGCAAAATAATCGTAGATCTCAACCTAGAGAACATATGTTGGTCAATACATGTCTAACAAGCTAGGTCAGGTCATAGTGTATCACAATCCTAATGCTCGAGACCGACATGCAAAAGTTAACAAAAGTCATCTCAAAAGTCAACCTGACCCAATATGATCTTTAAATCTATACATGTTTATTAACATAATATAAGTCTTGATAATTGAACGAATTTATAGTTTATCAAACTCAAAATATTATTTATTTCAGGAGCTATATTATATTTGAATTATCATGACAATCGAACATATTTTATTATTTCACATAGTTTTTCCAATACTTGTAAATTAGATTATAGAGCTTTTAAAACATGATAATACAGTCAACTTTGACAATTGATCAACAAAACAAAACGTGCCTTATATAGAAATTCATTTACTCGATAAGTAATATCTAAAAATCCAATTTATCAATCTCATAGACAAGTTGTTTAAATATTAATTTACAGTTTCAAACACAATTTCAATTAACGTTAACCATAATTCAGTTGACCATATCTTTTAATCCGTTCATCGAAATCACGCGATTTCTAAATGAAAAGTTAATAATTTTTCGCCAGCTTTCCAAAACATGCATATCATATTATTTATATCAGTAGCATATGTATCAAATTCGTGATTCATCATAAAGTATCTAACGACAAAATTAAAGCATACAAGCATGCATAAACATATATACTCGAGCACTAGACATGGATACACTATTAATATATAAAGGATAAGATATGAATGCTCACGTATCAATATTGTGATTCAATATTGTAGGAAAGTACGTAGACACAACGGAGATGATAAACACTAGGTTTGACTTGCGAAAAATACCCATGAACATTACCCATAACCTCCATAGCTATAACCCATAGTTTCCTTAGCTTTGACTCATTTGAAAACTCGGTTTGATATCATTTGAGCAGTACTTCATCGTAGTATTTTATGTATAATACTAATAATAATATTAATAATATTAATACTACTGATAATAATAATAAGATTAATAATAATATTAATCTTAATAATAATAATAATAATAATAATAATAATAATAATAATAATAATAATAATAATAATAACAATAATAATAATAATAATAATAATAATATTATTATTATTATTATTATTATTATTATTATTATTATTATTATTATTATTATTATAAATAACAGAGGGAGTAAGATATATGAATATGTGTGTGTCACAGAAGCTGAACTCGATTGAATTTATAGACATATCCTGAAATTGCACCCCATGCGATCGCATGGGTTTCATGCCCATTTGCCATGCGATCGCATGGCCACCTGGTACGCACCCAATATGTTTTGTTTTCTTGTTTGTCGACATATTTTTCACTGTAGCAAATAGTGTTTACTGTAGCAAATAGGATTTACTGTAGCAAAGTCGTTTTTTACTGTAGCAAAGTCGTTTTTACTGTAGCAAAGTCGTTTTTTACTGTAGAAAATAGTGTTTTACTGTAGCAAAGTCGTTTTCACTGTAGCAAATAATGTTTTTTGAAAACACTGTAGCAAAATGATTTTTACTGCAGCAATTCGAAAATATTGTAGTAAATTAGTGTTTTACTTGTTCATCTTAAACGTTTTAGTTAACTTATCTAAATATCAATCGAATCAATAAACGAATGTTACTATCGTTTACTAAATAACTTGAAATTATATATATGTATATATCTTTATTTGATATACATAAATCAGTTTTTAAATACACATTGCAAGTTATTTATGAATAATAAATATTCCAACTTATTGTATATATATATATATATATATATATATATATATATATATATATATATATATACAAATAGATGTTCGTGAATCGTCGGTCAATAGGCAAAGGTTAACTGAATATATAACACTAGTTCAAAAAGTTTGAGAATCAATATTACAGACTTTGCTTATCGTGTCGGAAACATATAAAGATTAAGATTAAATTTGGTCAGAAATTTTCGGGTTGTCACAAAGATGATGCTCAAATTGTGAGTGTGGTTCGGGTTTGGAATCATTCGGATTCCTTGTGAGCAACTATGTCCTGAATGACATGGTAGATTCGTTCTATAACGTGTATTTGAACATTCTTCGGACCGTTGCCGGACTATTTTCGAATATCGTTTTGAGTAGTTTTCGGATTACTTCCGGACTGTATTCGGACTGCTCCAGACTGGTTTTGTACTGCCTTCGGGACAGTATTGGGACAATTTTTAGCTTGTTATTAAATCGTATTTAAACTTGTTTGTTTAACAGTTGGGCTTAAACATGTTTGGTTTAACCGGCTTTGTTGAAACGGCTTAGTTTAAGCGTTTAGTAGAAACCTTTTGGTTTTAACATGTTTGTACTTAAACCTGATTAGTTAACTGTAGGGTTGAAACCTAAAATGTTTGAGTTTAAAAAAGGTTTTAAGTTGAAACCTGTTTGATTACCCATATGGGTTGAAACTTGTTTGCTTTACCCGCTTGAGTTAAAACGGTTTTAGTTTGAAACCTGCTTGGTTTACCTATTTGATTGAAACATGAGTGGTTTAACCTAGTTGAGTTGAAACATGTTTTGTTTAACTCAGTTTGTTCACGCTAAACTGGAACCTTTAATTTGGGTTGAAAACTCAAATTAGTTCAGTTTGCGTAGTACCGACTCTTTTGTTAAAACGGCTTAGCAATTGCGACCTTTTGTTTTGCTAAAATGGTTTAGTTCAGTTTATATTTCAGAGTGTTGATCTCTGAAAGTAATGTGGTTGGTTCAAATACCAACGAGTGATGGATTGATGTTGGGGCTACCTGTCATGTTTATGCTGATATGAGCCTTGTCAACACCTTAAATGAGGTTATTAATGGAGAAAAGCTCTTCATGGATAACTCTGCCACTGATGATATCAATGGCAATGGGATTGTTATCTCGGAGCTGACCTCTGGATAGGAAATCGCATTGAACAATGTGTTGTACGTTATCATGATTCATATAAATCTGGTCTCTGGATGGTCGTTGAACAAGTTTGGCTTCAGAATAGAGTTTGAAGAAGGTTATGTTGACCAAAGTGGAACCCTTGATATGATCCACACAAATGTGTGTGATCTGAAATCCATTCCACGGAGGATTGGTAACAAGTACTTCATTACGTTTATTGATGATAGCACGAAGTATTGTTATGTTTACTTGTTGAAAAGTAAAGATGAAGTAATTGAGAAGTTTATTGCTTATAAAAAATATTGAGAATCAACTTAGACGGATAATCAAGGTTATTCGTAGTGATAGAGGTGGTGAATATGTCGCATTTTTTGCTGAATTTTGTTCACGAAATGGCATTAGACATGAATTCATTGCACCTTACTCACCTCAATAGAATGAGACTATTGAACAAAAAAATAGAACCTTGAAAGATATGGTGTATGTCATGCTGTTCAGTTTTGGTGTAAGCCAGTAAATGTGGAGGGGTGTCATCTTTTCGGCAAACTATCTTTTAAATAAGATACTTCAAAGGAAAAGGGATTAAACCCCATACGATTGATTTCCTCAAAGTGTGGGGGTGCCTAGACAAGGTAGTTGTTCCACTACCTAAGGCACAAAAGATATGATCAAAGACTATTGATTACATATTTATCAGGAATGTTGAACACATTAGTGTTTATCACTTCCTTGTGCTGAATCCAAGATTTCGGATATACACAAAGGTTCAATAATAGAATCGAGAAGGTGTTGAAGATGAGACACCTAATGAGATAGTTCAAGAGGAACTTGCTCGGAAGGATCTCAATGCAGAGATGCTATCAAATATGTATTTTGTGATAATAAACTGAATTATTTGATATGGACTTGAGAGATTTTTTGGAAAATTCTATTTATATAGAATTAAAGAAACTTCCTTGATAAATGGCATACACATTATGCATATAGAAAAACTAATACCTGAATGTATGAAAAGATATACATGACATTTTAAACCTTCTTAAATGGTATATTTAAGGCAGTGTTTAAGTATATCATGTCGATTTTGTCATGATACAAGGGATATGATATGACATATCTTGTAAAAAAAAAAAAAAACTACGAAGAATATGAATGATGCGTCTTCTATTCTCATGCTTTGGACTTTAAGTCTATAGAATACTAGACTTGTTAATAATCATCATATGCAGAGATCAATTAACAACTAATATTCACCGTGTTGAATTTATTTAAAGACAAAATCGCTGTCATTCAGTAATAGAAGGATTTGGTATATTGTAAACATCATTGATGATGTGAATTATTCACATGTTATGTGAATTATGATATTGAAGATAATTATAAATTTAAAGATGTCAATCTTTATTATTTTATTATTTTGAGACTTTGAATCACCTAATCAGTATTCAGATATGGAAATGTAATTTGAGTGCGAGAACTTTGTTAAGTTTCTAAATTCGACGTCTCTAGGTCAAACCTAGAATATGACTAAGAATTGCTCAAATGTGTTAAAATATAGATCACAAAAGATGTAAATCTTATATGTGAACATTTGAACGCTTCATTGATTAGAATCATATTAGATATATATGATTATGACATCAAGTTGCAAGACATGTGGGGGAAGCTTTAAAAGGATGAGCAGTAACCCTTGTTAGTTGTGTAAAATGAACACAATAACTTTCAAATGTGGGGGTGTCTTGTATTTGATATCAAGAACATGATACATGATAACGCGTTCTAATGTATCTAATGAGTGATTCCACTTAGCATACGTTGTAAGCAAGCTAAGTAGATACACGAGTAATCCAAGTACATCTCATTAGAGTTAAGTATCCTGCAGTGACTAAGGAACACTGTGATGCAAACTAGATATCTGATACGAATGATTCCAGATTGACAAGTGGGTATGTATTCACACTTGGAGGTGCTGCTATATCGTGGAAATCGTCTAAACAAAATGATTATTGCTAGATCCACGATGGAATCAGAATTCATCGCTTTAAATAAAGCTGGTGAAGAGGCAGAATGTCTACGTCAATTCGTTGAAGATATACCAAGATGGCCTAAGCCGGTGTCGGCCATATGTATACATTGTGATAGCCAATCGGTGATTGGTAGAGCTCATATTACAATGTGTAATGGTATGAACAAACATATGAGACGTACACATAATAAAGTATGACAACTAATCTCTAAAGGAATTATCATTATTGACTATGTGAAGTCAAAGGATAATGTTGCAGATTCGCTGACAAAAGGCTTAAGCAGAGAGTTAGTATATGAGTCGTGCGTAGGAATGGTAAGATTAAAAATATGAGACGTAGACATAATAAAGTACGACAACTAATCTCTACATAAATTATCACTATTGACTATGTAAAGTCAAAGGATAATGTTGCAGATCCGCTGACAAATGGCTTAAGTAGAGAGTTAGTATATGAGTCGTGCGTGGGAATGGGACTGAAGCCCTTAGTCTGTTTAAGGAAATTGTGTCAAACACAAGCCCGGTTCAACCTATATTGGTTAGATCATTTCAACTTTCTCTTATTTTGATTATCTATTAGCAATCTGATTATTACGTATGTGATAACATGTTTAATTATTTCAGTTTCGTATACATATTTACCTACAAACTTAAACAGATTCATTGTTCCAACGTATGAAACTGAGTCGTAACAGATTGGTTAATAAACTGTTTTTATTTACGTTTATTAACAGTTTTATATAATAAGTCTTACATAAGGAAATAAACTAAAAACACAATACCGGTTATGCTATTTGTGATCAGATTGTTACGAGTCTATTTGTTACTCGTAATTAATTTGCTGAAATTGTGAGTTTTTTTTTTTTTTGCAATATTCTTGTAGTTCTGAATATATATGTTATATGCTACTTATAACTTACTTATTGTAATCTGCAACATATGTTAGCTATTTTATAATTCGAAACAGAATTATTTATTAATAGTGTTATGATTTGTGATATACTCTGTAGATAAATTGCTATCATCACATCGTTGTGTACATAATATGTTCTATGACTTGCTATTGGTTGATGCTATCTAAAACTTAGATTTCTTTTAAAATCTTTGCGATTAACCATTATTAGTGACCGACCTATTGTGTTTCTGGAGTTATATATGTAATATATTGTCATAATAAAATTTGTTATAGATATGCGACTAATTAGAACAGAGTGGTGACAAGTATATTAATATAATATAATGTGATGATCATTGTTATTATAATATTGTATTTTTCATAATGAGTATTATAATTTGGTGTGATGGTTTAAGCGCTTTATGTTTCCAAAACTGTTTGTGTAAACTGAAGATGATATTTAGCAATTGTTTGATATTAACGACCTTGAATTATTAATAGTGGGGATTTTGTGCAGGATATCAAATATTTTGATTTATATGGTTACCAAATTTAATTTTGCGGACTAATGTGTTCCCTACGTTACTTTATTGTTATGTTTAACAAATATTATAACGGGTTGTTACGGAATATATTTAAATATGTTTGCAGATATGGTGAGATAATCATATGTTTCGGAATTGTATGTTATATGCAATACGTATCTAAATAGATCTAATGGTTGTAGTTTAACTACATCAAATTAATACATAAGGATAATACACCTATTTGATTCGTTTGTGTTATTAATTAATTTGCAAACATAATGATTTGTATAGTATTCGGAATACATGAATTGTTGTTTATGATGATTTAGTGGGCTTATCATATCTTTTGCTACTAGATTACTAGTACGATTGTTGAGCCGCTTTCTAATACGGTTCTTTCTCTGGCTGAAAGACCCGAGAAGTTCACATGTGTGGAATTCAAGCGTTGGCAGCAAAAGATGTTCTTTTAGCTGACCACGTTGAACCTTGCGAGGTTCTTGGCTGAACCTTGCGAGGTTCTTGACTGAACCGCTCTCCAAGTTAATGAAAGGGAAGATGATGCTCAAATTGTGAGTACGGTTCAGGCTTGGAATCTTTCGGATTCATTGTGCCTCAACTATGTCTTGAATTACATGGTCGATTTGTTCGTTAACGTGTATTTGAACAGTTTTTGGACCGTTTCTGAACTGTTTTTGATCATGACTTTGAACAGGTTTCGGAATGTTTCCGAACCGTTTACCGGACTGCTTTCGGATTGCTTTTATAATGTTTCCAGACAGTATTCGAGACTGGTTTTGTACTGTCTTGGGACATTATTATGACAGTTTTAGACTGTTGCTGGACTGGTTTTAAACCTGTTTGGTTTAACCGTTTGTAATTTATTTGTTTGTGTTAAACGGTATAGTTTACACTTTTAGTTGAAACCTTTTTTGCGTTAAAACATGTTTGGATTACGCGTTTGAGTTTAAACCTGTTTGGTTTACCTATTTGGTTAAAACCTGATTGATTTAACCTAGTTGAGTTGAAACATGTTTGGTTTAACTCAGTTTGAACACGGTAAAATGAAACTTTTATTTGGGTTGAAAACTCAAAGTAGTTCTGTTCATGTGGTATTATTTGACTGAAATTTTCTGTTTTGCTAAAACAGTTTATTTTAGTTTATATATCAGAGTGATGATCCTGGAAATTGACCTATGGATAGGAACTCACATTGAATAATGTGTTGTACGTTCCTGAGATTCATAAGGAGTCTGATGTCCGGATAGTTGTTGAACAAGTTTGGCGTTAAGAAAAAAAATAATTTGGAAAGTATTTTCAAAAGGTCATGTTGACCAATAGTGAATGTATATTTAAAAGGGTTATGCCCTATTATTGTGAAACTTGTTTTGAAGGAAAACTAATGAGATCATCTTTGGTTGAACGAATAACCGAACCTCTTGATATAGATCACACCGATGTGTATGATTTGAAATCCATTCTAACGAGGAATGGTAATAAGTACTTCATTACGTTTATCGATGATAGCACGAAGTATTTTTATGTTTACTTGTTGAAAAGTAAAGATAAAGCAATTGAGAAGTTTATTGCTTATAAAAATAAAGTTGAGAATCGACTTGAACGGAAAATCAAGGTTGTTCGTAGTGATAGAGGTGGTGAATATGTAGCACCTTTTGTTGATTTTGTTTTTCACAAATGGCATTAGACATGAATTCACTGCACCTTGCTCACCCCAATCGAATGTGATTATTGAACGTAAGAATAGAACCTTAAAAGAAATGGTGAATGCCATGTTCGTGAGTTCTATTGTAAGCCAGTCAATGTGGGGGGATGCCATCCTGTCGGCAAACTATATTTTAAATAAGATACCCCAAAAGAAAAAGGGATAAAACCCCATACACTTCCTTGTGCATGAATTCAAGATTTCGAATATACACAAAGGTTCGATAATTGAATCGAGAAACATTTCATTCTTTGAAAATGTATTTCCATACATTACAAATTACAAATGAATGTGAAAGTTCGTCTAGGATAGACGAGAAGGTGTTCAAGATGAGACACCTAATGAAATAGTTTAAGAGGAACTAGTATAATTAATGGAACTTCCTCGATACATGGCAGACACATTATACTTATAAAGGAACTAATACTAAATGTATAAAAAAGATATGCATGATATTTTAAACTGAAACCACTCGTCCATATTACTATAAACGCGGTACGTTATTCATTGGTCCCATAGCGAGGTATTTGACCTCTATATGATACATTTTAGAAAATATTGCATTCGTTTCATAAAAAGACACACCCTTATTATACATAATGCATGTTTTAAACAAGTGGGCGATTATTTAAGAAATAATCTCCATAATACATCGGTTTCCAAATACTACACACGTGACATAACAGTCGAATATAATACATGACAAAGGTTTTATTGAATGCAACACTTCATTTAAACAAAAGCATGAGACTCCATGCACAGCTTGCTCAGATAATGCAACAGCGGAAGACTTTCTTAAGGACCTGAGAATAAACATGCTTAAACAGTCAACACAAAGGTTGGTGAGATATATAGGTTTAAAGCTAGCTTCGATATAAATATAGACCACAAGATTTCATAGTTATAAATATTTCAATAAAGATATTCTATAAGTTGTTGAGTGCTTCGGTAATCATACTTAACCATAAATGTAGCATATTCCCTTTATTATGAAATCTCCCTACACTGTACCAAGTGTAGTAAAAATGAAGTACTATGCAACCGTTTACGATACTAGAGCGACTAGCCCGGTTGGAGTTGTCAAACCCGATAGATCTATCAATAGGATTCGCGCTTACATGTTCTTACAACATGTAAATATTAGTTACCAAGCTATTATGAAAGATATGCAATATGGTACAACTCAACGTAGAATATATTTTAAGTACTTGCATCCATGGCGTAAAACATAAAATGCATGTATTCTCATCCCAAAATATTTTTAGAGTTTAAAAATGGGACTATATACTCACGGTAGTAAAAGTATATTAATAATAAGTTTTTAGCTTATTAAAAATATGGTCGTCGTCCTTGGATTGACGAACCTATAACAATAATAATGATTCAGATAATAATACGACATGTGAATAAAATAAAACAAGTTCATAGAATACTTATATATTAATTTTTAACATTTTTATGTTAGTAGTCCTTTGTTAGTAGTCCAAAATAATCCGAAATGTCCAACAGTCCAATAATTGGTATATATATAATCTTAGAATTACCCCACGACGTATTGTATACGTATTGTCTTTGCATCAACCCAGAGACGTATTGTATATGTATTGTCTTAGAATTTATCAAAACGTATTGTATACTTATTGTCATGGAATGTACCAGGATTATTATATATATATATATATATATATATATATATATATATATATATATATATATATATATATATATATATATATATATATATCGGAATTAACTAAGATTATAATATTTTGTTATACTAATGATAACATGTGCAAATATATATAGGAAAAGTTAACAAGGATATGGTTAATATATTTTTTACAATATAAATTTTGTCCATACAACGTTAATTTTAGCAGATTTTGTTTTGATCGTCAAATATTCATTACAACTCCGTTTAAAGTGAATCAAATTGCTATGGTTTCATAATGAACTGTAGTATTTAGAACTAAACTAAAAAATTAGTGGTTTATAGTCGGAGTTACAGGTTACAAGTCATATTTGAAAGAGGTAGTCATTTCCGTCGAAAAACGACATCTTGATGACCATTTTGAAAAACATACTTCCACTTTGAGTTTAACCATGATTTTTGGATATAGTTTCATGTTCATAAGAAATATCATTTTCTCAGAAGAACAACTTTTAAATCAAAGTTTATCATAGTTTTTAATTATCCAACCCAAAACAGCCCCCGATTTTACTATGACGGCGTATGTCCGATTTTACGATATTCTTCGTGTTTACAGATTTTAAATCATTAAGTTAGCATATCATATAGATATATAACATGTGTTTAGTGGATTTTAAAAGTTATGTTAGAAGGATTAACTTTGTTTGCGAATAAGTTTAGAATTAACTAAACTATGTTCTAGTGATTACAAGTTTAAATCTTCGAATAAGATAGTTATATATATATATATATATATATATATATATATATATATATATATATATATATATATATATATATATATATGAATCGAATGATGTTATGAACATCATTACTACCTCAAGTATAGTAGGTAAAACTACTAGAAATGATGAGAAATTAACTTGAGCTTCAAAGGATCTTTGATGGCTTGGAAGTTTTTGAAGCAGAATCATGACACGAAAACAAGTTCAAGTAAGATTACTACTTGATTTAAGGTAGTTATGTTTATAGGAATTAAACCAAAGCTTGAATATGATTATTACCTTGATTAAGAATGAAAAGTTACTGAGATTAGATGGAAGTTCTTGATCTTTGATGAGTTGTTGGATTGGATTAAAAAGATTGGAAGTAATCTTGCAACTTCTTGATTCTAGGTTGTTTTTATGATGATTAAAGCTTGTAATTGAAGCTAAATGATGGGGAAAATACTTGGAGATGATCAAGTATGAGGTTAGGAGTATTTTAAGAGAGAATTGAGAGTGTAAGTATGAGAAAATGGAATGAAGAAATTGTGTGTATGCATAAAAACGTTTTTAGTTTATAAAGAAAGAAACGATTCCTAATTTTGTTTTCTTGCTAAATAATTCATGCTACTTGACAAATGGTTGGTTTCACATGTTCCTTAATCATTTAAGGCTGCTAAGGAGCAGATTTTTATTGGTATATACCAATGGTAAATACATTTAGAAGCAGGGTATAATACGAGTGCAAATACCGAGCGAATACGAGTAGAATTCTTGATGAAAACAAATGGGAATACAATTGTGATTATTTTTGTTAAGTAAGAGTGTTTTGATATATGTATTGAAGTCCTTCAAATGTGTATTAATACATATTAATACACTATATACATATACATTTTAACTGAGTCGTTGAATCATCGTTAGTTGTTACATGTAAGTGTTGTTTCGAAACCTTTAAGTTAACGACCTTGTTAAATGTAATTAATGCCATTGTTATTATATCTAATGGGATTTTAAATTGTTATATTATCATGATAACATAGTGTGTTAATATATCTTAATATGATATATAAATATTAAGACGTTATTACAACGATAATCGTTACGTATATATATCGTTTCTAAATCCTTAAGTTAGTAGTCTCATTTTATGTATATAGTTCATTGTTAATATACTTATTGAGATACTTAATTATCATTTCATCATGTTAAATATATATATATATAAGTTCATATATATATTATCATATTATTTACAAGTTATAACGTTCGTGAATCATCGGACAAGTTGGGTGGTCACACGTTTACATAAAATTCGTTTCAATTAATCAAGTCTTAAAAAGTTTTATTGCTTAATATGTTGGAAACATTTAATCATGTAAATATTAATATTGTTCAATATATAATCATGGAAAAATCCGGGTCGTGACAGTACCTACCCGTTAAAGAAATTTCGTCCCGAAATTTGAAGTAATACCTATTCAATGGGCGGTGTTTGTAAACAACTGTGGATATTTCTGTTTCATCTGGTCCTCTCTTTCCCAAGTAAACTCAGGACCTCTTCGAGCATTCCAACGAACCCTAACTATAGGTATGTTGCTTTGCTTGAGCCGTTTGACTTCACGATCCATGATTTCGACAAGCTCTTCTATAAAATGCAGTTTCTCGTCGATTTGGATTTCTTTAAAAGGAACGGTGAGGTCTTATTTTGCAAGGCATTTCCTTAGGTTCGAGATGTGAAAGGTATTGTGTACTCCATCAAGTTATTATGGTAGCTTAAGTCGATAAGCCACCGGTCCAATACGTTCGATGATCTTGAATGGTCCTACGTATCTTGGGTTCAATTTACCCCTCTTACCAAAACGTATCACACCTTTCCAAGGTGACACCTTTAACATAACCATGTCATCAACCTAAAATTCTAATGGCTTCCTTCGAACATCAGCATAGCTCTTTTGACGACTTTGGGCGGTCTTCAATCTCTCCTTGATTTGCACAATCTTTTCAGTAGTCTCCTGTATGATCTCAGGACTAGTCAGTTGCCTGTCACCTACTTCGTTCCAACAGATAGGGGATCTACACTTTCTTCCATAAAGTGCTTCGAATGGTGCAGCATTAATACTCGTATGATAACTGTTGTTATACGAGAATTCTGCCAATGGTAAATATTTATCCCATCCGTTTCTGAAATCGATCACACATGCTCTAAGCATGTCTTCAAGAGTCTGAATGGTCCTTTCACTTTGCCCATCGGTCTGAGGATGATATGCAGTGCTCATATCTAGATGAGTCCCTAGAGCTTCATGTAGTGATTGCCAAAACCTTGACGTAAACCTATTGTCGCGATCAGATATAATGGAAATAGGTACTCCATGTCTTGAAACAACTTCCTTTATGTATAATCGTACCAATTTCTCCATCTTATCCATTTCCTTCATAGGTAGGAAATGTGCAGATTTGGTGAGACGATCGACAATTACCCAAATGGTGTCATAACCCCATGCAGTCTTTGGTAGCTTCGTGATGAAATCCATAGTAATACATTCCCATTTCCATTCAGGGATTTCTGGTTGTTGAATCAAACCTGATAGTTTCTGATGTTCCGCCCTGACTTTGGAGCAAGTCAAACATTCTCCAATGTATGTTGCAATACCAGCTTTCAAATTTGGCCACAAAAAGTGTGCCTTAAGATCTTGATACATCTTTCCAGCTCCGGGATGTATCGAGTATCTCGTCTTATGTGCCTCATCCAAAACCAATTTTCTTAACCCTTTAAACTTCGGTACCCAAATACGTCCATTAAAATACCGGGTTCCGTCTTCTCATATCTCAAGTTGCTTGACTAAACCCTTGAGTATCTCATTTCCAAAGTTTTCTTCAGTAAGAGCTCCTCGTTGAGCCTCCTTTATTTGTGTAGTCAGGTTTGTATGAATCTTCATATTCATTGCCCTTACTCGAATCGGCTCTCTTTCCTTCCTGCTTAAAGCATCTGCTACTACATTTGCTTTCCCGGGATGATAGCGAATTTCACAATCATAGTCGTTTATCAGCTTGACCCACCTACGTTGCCTCATGTTCAGTTGTTTTTGGTTGAAGATATGTTGAAGGCTTTTATGGTCGGTATACACAGTACATTTAACTCCGTACAAGTAGTGTCTCTAAATCTTTAATGCAAACACCACTGCTCCCAATTCTAGATCATGAGTCGTATAATTTTGTTCATGAATCTTCAGTTGTCAGGATGCATATGCAATAACCTTCTTTCGTTGCATGAGGACACAACCAAAACCTTGTCGCGAAGCGTCACAATAAATTACAAAATCATCGTTTCCTTCAGGTAACGATAGAATAGGTGATGTAGTCAACTTCTTCTTCAGTAATTGAAATGCGGCTTCCTGCTCAGAAGTCCATTCGTACTTCTTCCCTTTATGTGTTAATGCTGTCAATGGTTTGGCTATCCGGGAAAAATCTTGAATAAACCTTCTGTAATAGCCAGCAAGACCCAAAAATTGGTGTATTTGCGTCGGAGTCTTTGGGGTTTCCCATTTTTCAATGGCTTCAACTTTCGCAGGATCGACCTGAATTTCTTGACTGCTCACGATGTGACCAAGGAATTGTACTTCCTTTAACCAAAAGGCGCACTTAGAAAACTTTGCGTATAACTGTTCTTTCTTCAACAGTTCCAGCACCAACCTTAAATGTTGCTCATGTTCTTGTTCATTTTTGGAATAAATAAGAATATCATCAATAAAGACGATAACAAACTTATCTAAATTGGGACTGCATACCCGATTCATGAGGTCCATGAATACAGCTGGTGCGTTTGTCAGCCCGAACGGCATGACTAAAAATTCATAATGACCGTAGCGTGTCCGAAATGCGATTTTCGGAATATCTTCTTCTTTGACACGCAACTGATGATATCTCGATCTTAGATCGATTTTGGAGTAAACACGTGATCCTTGCAGCTGATCAAACAAGTCATCAATTCTCGGTAATAGGTACCGATTCTTGATAGTTAACTTGTTTAATTTGCGGTAATCTATACACATTCGGAAGGATCCATCTTTCTTCTTAACGAATAAAATTGGAGCTCCCCACGGTGAAGTACTCGGTCGAATGAATCCACGGTCCAGTAATTCTTGTAACTGGCTTTGTAACTCTTTCATCTCAGATGGTGCAAGTCTGTATGGAGCACGAGCCACTGGTGCAGCTCATGGTACTAGATCTATTTGAAATTCTACATATCTAAATGGAGGTAATCCCGGAAACTCTTCCGAAAAGACTTCCGGAAAATCTCTTACCACAGGCACGTCATTGATGCTCTTCTCTTTTTCCTTCATTTCAACTTTATTAACATGTGATAGGATAGCATATCACCATTTCTTCAAGCACTTTTGGACTTTCAAGTAGCTAATGAGTTTTAGCTTTGAGTTACCCTTCTCTCCACATATCATTACTGCCGTTTTATCCTTACGGGGAATGCGAATTGCCTTCTTGGCACACACAACTTCAGCTCCTATTTTGGACATCCAGTCCATGCCGACTATTACATCAAAACTTCCTAATTCTACGGGTATCAAATCAATTTTAAATGTTTCTCCGGCTAACTTTATTTTACAATCACGGCAAATTTTATCGGCTTTAATTAGTTTACCATTAGCTAACTCAATCATATACTTATCATCTAGAGGTAATGATGAATAATTTAATTTAGCGTAAAAGTCTCTACACATGTAACTTCTATCGGCACCAGTATCAAATATAATAGATGCTGATAAGTCATTAATGGTAAACGTACCCGTAACAAGCTCTGAGTCTTCACATGCCTCTCTAGCATTAATAACAAATGCTCTTCCCCGTGTAGGTCCATTATTCTTCTCTGGATTCGGGCAATGGCTCTTAATATGACCCTGTTTCCCACACCCATAACAAGTAACAGTAGTCAGGGCAGTTCTATTTGCATTGGTGGCAGGAGTCTTGGTGCCATTTGTGTTTATAACAGGAACCCAATAATCTTCAGCAAGATGACCCCTTCGATTACATTTGTTGCACACCACATTGCAAAAACCAGTGTGATGTTTGTAGCATCTGTTACATAAGGGATTACGCCCTTTGTAACCCGAGCTTGAACCACTACCCGCACCTTGCGTGGTTTCCTGTTTCTTGAGAGATTGTTGCTGGTGACCTCGATCACGATTTCCATCCCACTTTATTTTGTTATCTGATACCTTGGCATCGGTATTTGATGTGTTCTTATCCAGGATGATCTGATCCATTAGCTCATTTGCCATGGTGATAGCTTCATGAATTGTCTTGGGTTTGGATGCTGTAACATTGGCCTTGATGTTCTTTGGCAGACCATCTTTGTACAATTCAATATTTCGCTCTTCCGTTGGTACCAATTCAGGACATAACAAGGCTAATTTCATGAATCTCCTGTTATAGTTGGTAAGTTCCATTCCAACAACTTTCATATTTCGTAACTCGGCTTCCATCTTCCTAACCTCGTTCCTTGGGCAGTATTCGTTGATTAGCATATTTTTCAATTCCTCCCAAGGAGTATCATATGCTTCATCACCCCCTACAGCTTTTACATAGTTTTTCCACCATGTAAGTGCACTATCCTGTAATGTGCATGAAGCATACTTTGTTCGATCCCCTTCCGCACAACCACTGATTTTAAATACGGACTCCAGTTTTTTGAACCATCGGGTTAAACTGACTGGTCCTTCTGTTCCACTGAATGATGAAGGTTTGCAACCTTGAAATGCTTTATATGAGCATCCAACACGAGGGTTTGTGTTATTTGCTACTGCTCTTGCCGCTTCGACCCAAAGCATTCGGTCGTTTACGCATTGGTTGACAAGCTCCTCAATTTCTTGTTCCGTCATTCGATTTAATCGAGCCATGTTTCTTCAATAAACATATAAGATAATTAATCACATAGAATATTATAGATATAGCAAGTAATTAATGGTACATCGTGGCATATTAATAATATGAACCAATTATTATAAAAGCATTTTCTTCTTATTAGCGTTTTATAATTGTAGCTCGGGTAGTACCTACCCGTTAAAGTTCATACTTAATAGCTAGTATGTAGTGACCCGAACTTTTCCATGTTTATATATATTAAATAAAATTGATATTTACATGATTAAGTGTTTCCAACATGTTAAGCAATCAAACTTGTTAAGACTTGATTAATTGAAATAGGTTTCATATAGACAATTGACCACCCAAGTAGACTGGTGATTCACGAACGTTAAACTTGTAAAAACTATATGATGACATATATATGGATATATATATAGTTAACATGATATTATGATAAGTAAACATATCATTAAGTATATTAACAATGAACTACATGTGTAAAAACAAGACTACTAACTTAATGATTTCGAAACGAGACATATATGTAACGATTATCGTTGTAACGACATTTAATGTATATATATCATATTAAGATATATTAATACATCATGATATCATGATAATGTAATAATTTAACATCTTATTTGTTATAATAAACAATAGGTTAACAACATTTAACAAGATCGTTAACCTAAAGGTTTCAAAACAGCACTTACATGTAACGACTAATGATGACTTAACGACTCAGTTAAAATGTATATACATGTAGTATTTTAATATGTATTCATACACTTTTGAAAGACTTCAAGACACTTATCAAAATACTTCTACTTAACAAAAATGCTTACAATTACATCCTCGTTTAGTTTCATCAACAATTCTACACGTATGCACCCGTATTCGTACTCGTACAATACACAGCTTTTAGATGTATGTACTATTGGTATATACACTCCAATTATCAGCTCTTAGCAACCCATGTGAGTCACTTAAAACCGGAAAACACGAAAAACACCGTAAAACCGGATATACGCCGTCGTAGTAACACCGCGGACTGTTTTGGGTTAGTTAATTAAAAACTATGATAAACTTTGATTTAAAATTTGTTCTTATGGGAAAATGATTTTTCTTATGAACATGAAACTATATCCAAAAATTATGGTTAAACTCAAAGTGGAAGTATGTTTTTCAAAATGGTCATCAAGACGTCGTTCTTTCGACTGAAATGACTACATCTTACAAAAATGACTTGTAACTTATATTCCTGACTATAAACCTATACTTTTTCTATTTATATTAATAAAATAGAGTTCAATATGAAATCATAACAATTTGATTCACTCAAAACGGATTTAAAATGAAGAAGTTATGGGTAAAACAAAATTGGATAATTTTTCTTGTTGTAGCTACGTGAAAATTGGTAACAAATCTATATTAACCATATCCTAGCTAACTTATATTGTATTATACATGTATTCTAATATATTATTCAATCTTGGTATACCATAGACACGTATGCAAATGTTTTGACATATCATATCGATCCATGTATATATATTATTTGGGACAACCATAGACACTCTATATGCAGTAATGTTGGAGTTAGCTATACAGGGTTGAGGTTGATTCCAAAAATATATATACTTTGAGTTGTGATCTAGCCTGAGACGTGTATACACTGGGTCGTGGATTGATTCAAGATAATATATATCAATTTATTTCTGTACATCTAACTGTGGACAACTAGTTGTAGGTTACTAACGAGGACAGCTGACTTAATAAACTTAAAACATCAAAATGTATTAAAAGTGTTGTAAATATATTTTGAACATACTTTGATATATATATATATATATATATATATATATATATATATATATATATATATATATACATATTTGTTATAGGTTCGTGAATCGACCAGTGGCCAAGTCTTACTTCCCGACGAAGTAAAAATCTGTGAAGGTGAGTTATAGTCCCACTTTTAAAATCTAATATTTTGGGATGAGAATACATGCAGTTTTATAAATGTTTTACGAAATAGACACAAGTAATTGAAACTACATTATATGGGTGAATGATCGAAGCCGAATATGCCCCTTTTGCTTGGTAACCTAAGAATTAGTAAACCGATCTACTAATTGATGCGAATCCTAAAGATAGATCTATTGGGCCTAACGAACCCCATCCAAAGTACCGGATGCTTTAGTACTTCGATGTTGTTTTATCGTGTCTGAAGGATTTCCCGGAATGATAGGGGATATTCTTATATGCATCTTGTTAATATCGGTTACCAGGTGTTCACCATATGAATGAATTTTATCTCTATGTATGGGATGTATATTGAAATATGAAATCTTGTGGTCTATTATTATGATTTGATAATATATAGGTTAAACCTATAACTCACCAACATTTTTGTTGATGTTTTAAGCATGTTTATTCTCAGGTGATTATTAAGAGCTTCCGCTGTTGCATACTAAAATAAGGACAAGATTTGGAATCCATGCTTGTATGATATTATGTAAAAACTGCATTCAAGAAACTTATTTTTTGATGTAATATATTCTTATTGTAAACCATTATGTAATGGTCGTGTGTAAACAGTATATTTTAGATTATCATTATTTGATAATCTACGCAATGCTTTTTAAACCTTTATCGATAAAATAAAAGTTATGGTTGTTTTAAAAATGAATGCAGTCTTTGAAAAATGTCTCATATAGAGGTCAAAACCTCGCGACGAAATCAATTAATATGGAACGTTTATAATCAATATGAACGGGACATTTCAGTTGGTATCCGAGCATTGGTCTTAGAGAACCAGAAAATTGCATTAGTGTGTCTTACCGAGTTTGTTAGGATGCATTAGTGAGTCTGGACTTCGACCGTGTTTTTCTTCAAAAACGATTGCTTAACATTTTTTTGTTAGAAACTATATATTATTAACATGAAAATATTATGTGATATATTAATCTCTTAACGTGTTTGATATTGTGTGATAGATGTCTACCGCTAGTACAAATCCCATTGATTCACCTAATAATAATGAAGAGTCGAATATATTTTGGGAAGATTCACAAATTCCCGAAGAGGAACAGGAAGAGGAGGAACCAGAAGAGGAGGAACCGGAAGAAGAGGAACCAGAAGAGGATGAATCGGAAGAGGAGGAACCAGAAGAAGAAGAGGTTCCGGAGAAAAAAATATTGATACCTATAGTAAATCAATTAAATAAAAGAAAATCCCCAACCAACGAACCAAAGTTAATAATGGTCAATGGTGTTTCTGCCGAGGAAGCAAAATATTGGGAAGATTACCAATTTTTCGATGAATCGGATCTCGATGAGGATTCCGATGATGTTATAGAAATTACCTCGACCCAATTTAATAAAGCGAAAGAAAATAATAAGGGAAAAGGTATAAAAATAGAGAAACCCGATTCCAACCCCGATGAACTTTATATGTATCGGCAACATCCGTATTTCCTAAAATGTAACAATGACCCGGGAACCTCTAAACTACCAGGTGTTTCTAAACCATTATGGAAAACGACGGCTCGTATTAGAGGAACACCATATATTCCTAGAAAATTAGGAAAATGAACCAAGTCCGAAGAAGAAGAAACCAGTGATTCAGATTAGAGGGATGTAATCATATTGTGTATTATATGTTTTGTAGTGTGCTTGTACTTTTATGTTCTATGTAAAATTTGCTTGTATTGTTTGTTATTACGAATCTAATCCTTGTCTATTTTACAGTATAAAAACAAAATGGACGTTAAGTGTAGACAACATAATATTTTAGAAGACCTACCAGAGGATATGATTGAGGAAATCTTGTCTAGAGTCGGTCAAAATTCATCAGCACATTTAGTTATGGCGAAATTAACTTGTCAAACATTTGAAAGACTTTCCAGAAATGCCTTAGTTTATAAAAGGCTTTCCTTTGATAGATGGGGTATATCACATTGGGGGGACCGTAAGTTACGCCGTGTTTTCTTTAAAGCATTAAGTGCGGGGAACCCAAATACAATTTTACGCTACGGGTTAAGAACCTATTTTGACTCAACATATCCCAACATAGGATTTCGTGAATTAAAAAGAGCTTCTAACATGCAACATAAAGAAGCATGTTATGCTTACGGGTTAGTGATGTTCGCTTCTTACCAAAGTGAGAAAAAGAACATTGGATTGCAACTTTTAAATAAAACCTTCCCACAAGTGACGGATTCAGTAGTTGGGGTGAGAAACAAGGTTTTTAGATTATTACGGGGCTGTTGGACATTACGAAACCCTCGTCCTTTTGACGACATTACAACATGCTGCCTAGCCAATGGTCATAACGGTTATTTTCCACAAGACCAAGGATGGGAAGTCGTCTTAATAAAACCAGAATGCATGACTTGTTTCTGGACTTATGAATTACGTGTCTTTATTTTCTTTGCTGAACAACTTGCGTATTAACTAGATTTATCTTCAAAACTGTCATGTATCATAGTGTACTATATTTCATGTTATATGTAATATAGCGAAGTTGTAAGTTTGAAGAATATTTGTATGTGATATATTATTATAATCAGTTTTTCATATAGAATTGTAGTAGTTGAATTGTATATTAGCTACTAAGTATGAACTTAACGGGTAGGTAGTACCTGAATTTAAACTTATAAAACGCTAATATGAAGAAAAAGCTTTTATAAATGAGTTCATATTATGCTACGAAATACTATTGACTACTCTTAATATTCTGTATGATTAACTCGATTCAGTTGGCTATTTTGAAGGAAATGGCACCGACTACTCGACACACCATGAATATGAGCGAAGAAGAATTTCGTACCTTTCTTGCTGCAAACATAGCCGCAGTACAGGCTGCGCTACATGACAACAATAACTCTGAATCTAGCAATGCAGCTAACGGCGCAAGAAATTGTGTAGGATGCTCCTACAAAGAATTCACTGCCTGCAAACCTTTGGAATTTGATGGAACCGAAGGACCAATTGGATTGAAACGGTGGACCGAGAAAGTCGAATCGATGTTTGCCATAAGTAAGTGTACTGAAGAAGACAAAGTTAAGTACGCTATGCATACCTTCACATGTACTGCGTTAACGTGGTGGAACACCTATCTTGAACAGGTAGGACAAAATGCTGCTTACGCACTACCGTGGTCGGCATTCAAGCAATCAATGAACGAGCAGTACCGTCCTAGAAACGAAGTCAGTAAACTCAAGGCAGAACTTATAGAGTTACAGATACAAGGGTTCAACGTTACCACATATGAACGGCGATTCACAGAGTTGTGCCTATTGTGTCCGGGAGCATTCGAAGATGAAGAAGAGAAGATCGACGCGTTTGTAAAAGGGTTACCAGTAAGGATTCAAGAAGATGTGAGTTCACACGAGCCCGCTTCTATACAGAAGGCAAGTCGAATGGCTCATAAACTCATAAATCAGATTGAGGGAAGAATTAAAGAGTAGGCGGCCGAAGAAGCCAACACAAAACAACTCAAGAGGAAGCGAGAGGAAAATGGTGACAACAGTCACCAGTACAACAACAACAACAATTACAACCACAATCGCAACAACTATCTTAACAACCGCAACAACAATCGCAACAATAACCGCAATCCTAACAATAACTACAACAAACATCCCAACAACAATAACAACTACAACAACCATTTCAACAAAAATAACAATCTCAACAACAACCTCAATAACAACAACGGCAACAAAAACCAAAAACAGCCATGTCATAGGTGTGAAGAAAATCATCAGGGGTTTTTCATGACATTTTGCAACAGGTGTAAAAGAAATGGTCATAGCGTGACAAAGTGTGAGGTCTATGGACCAAAGTTTAACAGAACTAAAGGAACAAATAATGTCGGAACAAGTAATGCTGAAACGAATAGTGTCGGAGCAAGTAATACCAACGCTGTTTGTTATAAATATGGAAAACCGGGCCACATTATTAGAAATTGCCCAAATCAGGAGAATACTAATGGGCAGGGCCGTGGAAGAGTTTTCAATATTAATGCGGCAGAAGCACAAGAAGACCCGGAGCTTGTTACGGGTACGTTTCTTATTAACGATAAATCTGCTTATGTTTTATTTTATTCGGGTGCGGATAGAAGCTATATGAGTAGATAATTTTGTGCTAAATTAAGTTGCCCATTGACGCCTTTGGATAGTAAATTTTTACTCGAATTAGCAAACGGTAAATTAATTTCAGCAGATAATATATGTCGGGAGAGAGAAATTAAACTGGGGGATGAAACATTTAAAATTGATTTAATACCAGTCGACTTAGGGAGTTTTGATGTAATAATTAGCATGGACTGGTTGAAGAAGGTAAGAGCAGAGGTCGTTTGTTACAAAAATGCGATTCGCATTATGCGTGAAAAAGGAAAACCTTTAATGGTGTACGGAGAAAAGAACAACGCGAAATTAAATCTTATTAGCAGTTTGAAGGCGCAAAAACTAATAAGAAAAGGTTGTTACGTCATTCTAGCACACATCTAAGAAGTTAAACCTGAAGAAAAGAACATCAGTGATGTTCCTGTCGCAAAATAATTTCCCGATGTATTTTCGAAAGAATTACCGGGATTACCCCCACATCGATCCATTGAATTTCAAATAGACCTTGTACCAGGAGCTGCACCAATAGCTCGTACTCCATACAGACTCGCACCTAGCGAAATGAAAGAATTACAAAGTCAGTTACAAGAACTTTTAGAGCGTGGTTTCATTCGACCAAGTACATCACCATGGGGAGCTCCTGTTCTGTTTGTCAAGAAAAAAAATGGTACATTCAGGTTGTGTATCGACTACCGAGAGTTGAACAAACTTACCATCAAGAACCGTTACCCATTACCGAGAATTGACGACTTATTTGATCAACTACAAGGCTCGTCGGTTTATTCGAAGATCGATTTACGTTCTGGATATCACCAAATGCGGGTGAAAGAGGATGACATTCCGAAGACTGCTTTTAGGACGCGTTACGGTCATTACGAGTTTATGGTTATGCCGTTTGGATTGACTAACGCACCAGCTGTGTTCATGGACCTCATGAACCGAGTGTGTGGGTCATATCTTGACAAGTTTGTCATTGTTTTCATCGATGACATACTTATTTACTTGAAGAATGATCAAGAGCACGAAGAACATTTGAGAAAAGTGCTAGAGTTGCTAAGAAAAGAAAAACTGTACGCTAAGTTTTCAAAGTGTGCATTTTGATTGGAAGAAGTTCAATTCCTCGGTCATATAGTGAACAAAGAAGGTATTCAGGTGGATCCAGCAAAGATTGAAACCGTTGAAAAGTGGGAAACCCCGAAAACTCCGAAACACATATGCCAATTTTTAGGGCTAGCTGGTTATTACAGGAGATTCATCCAAGATTTTTCCAAAATAGCAAAACCCTTGACTGCATTAACGCATAAATGGAGGAAATTTGAATGGAAGGATGAACAAGAAAAAGCGTTTCAATTGTTGAAGAAAAAGTTAACTACGGCACCTATATTGTCATTACCTGGAGGGAATGATGATTTTGTGATATATTGTGACGCCTCAAAGCAAGGTCTCGGTTGTGTATTAATGCAACGAATGAAAGTAAATGCTTATGCGTCTAGACAATTGAATATTCACGAGCAGAATTATATGACGCATGATTTGGAATTAGGCGCGGTTGTTTTTGCATTAAAGACTTGGAGGCACTACTTATATGGGGTCAAAAGTATTATATATACCGACCACAAAAGTCTTCAACACATATTTAATCAGAAACAACTGAACATGAGGCAGCGCAGAAGGATTGAATTATTAAATGATTACGACTTTGAGATTCGTTATCACCCGGGGAAGGCAAATATGGTAGCCGACGCCTTTAGCAGAAAGGACAGAGAACCCACTCGAGTAAAAGCTATGAATATAATGATTCACACTAACCTTACTACTCAAATAAAGAAGGCGCAACAAGGAGTTTTAAAAGAGGGAAATTTAAAGGATGAAATACCCAAAGGATCGGAGAAGCATCTTAATATTCGGGAAGACGGAACCCGGTATAGGGCTGAAAGGATTTGGGTACCAAAATTTGGAGATATGAGAGAAATGGTACTTAGAGAAGCTCATAAAACCAGATACTCAATACATCCTGGAACGGGAAAGATGTACAAGGATCTCAAGAAACATTTTTGGTGGTCGGGTATGAAAGCCGATGTTGCTAAATACGTAGGAGAATGTTTGATGTGTTCTAAGGTCAAAGCGGAGCATCAGAAACCATCAAGTCTACTTAAACAACCCGAAATCCCGAAATGGAAATGGGAAATCATTACCATGGATTTCATCACTAAATTTCCAAGAACTGCAAGTGGTTTTGATACTATTTAGGTAATAGTTGATCGTCTCACCATATCAGCACACTTCCTGCCAATAAGAGAAGATGACAAGATAGAAAAGTTAGCACGACTGTATTTGAAATGAAGTCGTCTCCAGACATGGAATACCAATCTCTATTATCTCTGATAGGGATGGCAGATTTATTTCAAGATTCTGGCAGACATTACAGCAAGCATTAGGAACTCGTCTAGACATGAGTACTGCCTATCATCCACAAACTGATGGGCAGAGTGAAAGGACGATACAAATACTCGAAGACATGCTACTAGCATGTGTTATTGATTTCGGAAATAGTTGGGATCGACATCTACCGTTAGCAGAATTTTCCTACAACAACAGCTACATTCAAGCATTGAGATGGCGCCGTTTGAAGCACTTTATGGTAGAAAGTGCAGGTCTCCAATTTGTTGGAGTGAAGTGGGGGATAGACAGATTACGGGTCTGGAGATAATACAAAAAACTACCGAGAAGATCATCCAAATTCAACAACGGTTGAAAACCGCCCAAAGTCGGCAAAAGAGCTACGCCGACATTAATAGAAAAGATATAGAATTTGAAATTGGAGAGATGGTCATGCTTAAGGTTGCACCTTGGAAAAGCGTTGTTCGATTTGGTAAACAAGGGAAATTAAATCCAAGGTATATTGGACCATTCAAGATTATTGATCGTGTCGGACCAGTAGCTTACCGACTTGAGTTACCTCAACAACTCGCGGCTGTACATAACACTTTCCATGTCTCGAATTTGAAGAAATGTTTTACTAAAGAAGATCTCACTATTCCGTTAGACGAAATCCAAATCAACGAAAAACTTCAATTCATCGAAGAACCCGTCAAAATAATGGATCGTGAGGTTAAAAGACTTAAACAAAACAAGATACCAATTGCTAAGGTTCAATGGAATGCTCGTAGAGGACCCGAGTTCACCTGGGAACGAGAAGATCAGATGAAGAAGAAATACCCGCACTTATTTCCAGAAGATACGTCAACACCTTCAACTGCTTAAAATTTCGGGATGAAATTTATTTAACGGGTAGGTACTGTAGTGACCCGAATTTTTCCATGTTTATATATATTAAATGAAATTGATATTTACATGATTAATTGTTTCCAACATGTTAAGCAATCAAACTTGTTAAGACTTGATTAATTGTAATAGGTTTCATATAGACAATTGACCACCCAAGTTGACCGGTGATTCACGAACGTTAAAACTTGTAAAAACTATATGATGACATATATATGGATATATATATATATATATATATATATATATATATACACACACTATATGATGACATATATATGGATATATATATATATATATATATATATATATATATATATATATATATATATATATATATATATATATATATATATATATATATATATATATATATATATATAGTTAACATGATATTATGATAAGTAAACATATCATTAAGTATATTAACAATGAACTACATATGTAAAAACAAGACTACTAACTTAATGATTTCGAAACGAGACATATATGTAACGATTATCGTTGTAACGACATTTAATGTATATATATCATATTAAGATATATTAATACATCATGATATCATGATAATGTAATAAATTAACATATCATTTGTTATAATAAACAATAGGTTAACAACATTTAACAAGATCGTTAACCTAAAGGTTTCAAAACAACACTTACATGTAACGACTAACGATGACTTAACGACTCAGTTAAAATGTATATACATGTATTGTTTTAATATGTATTAATACACTTTTGAAAGACTTCAAGACACTTATCAAAATACTTCTACTTAACAAAAATGCTTACAATTACATCCTCGTTCAGTTTCATCAACAATTTTTCTCGTATGCACCCGTATTCGTACTCGTACAATACATAGCTTTTAGATGTATGTACTATTGGTATATACACTCCAATGATCAGCTCTTAGCAGCCCATGTGAGTCACCTAATACATGTGGGAACCATCATTTGGCAACTAGCATGAAATATCTCATAAAATTACAAAAATATTAGTAATCATTCATGACTTATTTACATGTAAACAAAATTACATATCCTTTATATCTAATCCATATACCAACGACCAAAAACACCTACAAACACTTTCATTCTTCAATTTTCTTCATCTAATTTATTTCTCTCAAGTTCCATCTTCAAGTTCTAAGTGTTCTTCATAAATTCTACAAGTTCTAGTTTCATAAAATCAAGAATACTTCCAAGTTTACTAGCTCACTTCCAATCTTGTAAAGTGATCATCCAACCTCAAGAAATCCTTGTTGTTTATAGTAAGATATCATTCTAAATCAAGGTAATACTCATATACAAACTTTGATTCAGTTCCTATAACTATAACTATCTTAATTCAAGTGATAATCTTACTTGAACTTGTTTTCGTGTCATGATTCTACTTCAAGAACTTTCAAGCCATCCAAGATCCTTTGAAGCTAGAACATTTCTTGTTACTTCCAGTAGGTTTATCTACTAAACTTGAGGTAGTAATGATGTTCATAACAACATTCGATTCATACATATAAAACTATCTTATTCGAAGATTTGAACATGTAATCACTAGAATATAGTTTAGTTAATTCTAAACTTGTTCGCAAATAAAAGTTAATCCTTCTAACTTGACTTTTAAAATCAACTAAACACATGTTCTATATCTATATGATATGCTAACTTAATGATTTAAAACCAAAAAACACGAAAAACACCGTAAAACCGGATATACGCCGTCGTAGTAACACCGCGGGCTGTTTTGGGTTAGTTAATTAAAAACTATGATAAACTTTGATTTAAAAGTTGTTCTTCTGGGAAAATGATTTTTCTTATGAACATAAAACTATATCCAAAAATCATGGTTAAACTCAAAGTGGAAGTATGTTTTTCAAAATGGTCATCAAGACGTCGTTCTTTCGACTGAAATGACTACATCTTACAAAAATGACTTGTAACTTATATTTCTGACTATAAACCTATAATTTTTCTATTTAGATTCATATAATAGAGTTTAATATGAAACCATAGCAATTTGATTCACTCAAAACGGATTTAAAACGAAGAAGTTATGGGTAAAACAAGATTGGATAATTTTTCTTGTTGTAGCTACGTGAAAATTGGTAACAAATCTATATTAATCATATTCTAGCTAACTTATATTGTATGATACATGTATTCTAATATATTATGTAATCTTGGGATACCATAGACACGTATGCAAATGTTTTGACATATCATATCGACCCATGTATATATATTATTTGGAACAACCATAGACACTCTATATGCAGTAATGTTGGAGTTAGCTATACAGGGTTGAGGTTGATTCCAAAAATATATATACTTTGAGTTGTGATCTAGCCTGAGACGTGTATACACTGGGTCGTGGATTGATTCAAGATAATATATATCAATTTATTTCTGTACATCTAACTGTGGACAACTAGTTGTAGGTTACTAACGAGGACAGCTGACTTAATAAACTTAAAATATCAAAATGTATTAAAAGTGTTGTAAATATATTTTGAACATACTTTAATATATATATATATATATATATATATATATATATATATATATATATATATATATATATATATATATATATATATATATATATATATATATATATATATATATATATATATACATACATACATATTTGTTATAGGTTCGTGAATCGACCAGTGGCCAAGTCTTACTTCCCGACGAAGTAAAAATCTGTGAAGGTGAGTTATAATCCCACTTTTAAAATCTAATATTTTGGGATGAGAATACATGCAGTTTTATAAATGTTTTACAAAATAGACACAAGTAATTGAAACTACATTATATGGGTGAATGATCGAAGCCGAATATGCCCCTTTTGCTTGGTAACCTAAGAATTAGTAAACCGATCTACTAATTGACGTGAATCCTAAAGATAGATCTATTGGGCCTAACGAACCCCATCCAAAGTACCGGATGCTTTAGTACTTCGATGTTGTTTTATCATGTCCGAAGGATTTCCCGGAATGATAGGGGATATTCTTATATGCATCTTGTTAATGTCGGTTACCAGGTGTTCACCATATGAATGAATTTTATCTCTATGTATGGGATGTATATTGAAATATGAAATCTTGTGGTCTATTATTATGATTTGATAATATATAGGTTAAACCTATAACTCACCAACATTTTTGTTGACATTTTAAGCATGTTTATTCTCAGGTGATTATTAAGAGCGTTCGCTGTTGCATACTAAAATAAGGACAAGATTTGGAGTCCATGCTTGTATGATATTATGTAAAAACTGCATTCAAGAAACTTATTTTTTGATGTAATATATTCTTATTATAAACCATTATGTAATGGTCGTGTGTAAACAGTATATTTTAGATTATCATTATTTGATAATCTACGTAATGCTTTTTAAACCTTTATCGATAAAATAAAGGTTATGGTTGTTTTAAAAATGAATGCAGTCTTTGAAAAACGTCTCATATAGAGGTCAAAACCTCGCGACGAAATCAATTAATATGGAACGTTTATAATCAATATGAACGGGACATTTCATAGTACACAAATTAACTACTACAATCATGATAATATTCTATCATGAAAAACTTAATGCATTAATACTTCACGCTTATTCTTTTGGTACAATATTTTACAATAATTCAATACCACTATTTACATAAAACATATGTAAGATGAAATATAGCACATGATATATTATTATATAAGGCGTGAAGTCGAATAGCTGCAAAAACAGAGTAGAAACGACGAGGTTTCCTTGGGAATTCAAAGAAATCTGAGAAATTATAGAATTTTTGCTTCCCTACTGTCAAAGTACGTATTTCAGCGGTAAGTCTAGGTTTTGGTTGGGGTTCAGTAGATGACATTTCTGTAGTATTGGTAAGACATGGTTGACTAGGTGTGGTAGTATCGGGAGCACTTGGTACAACAATTGCTTTATTAATTTCCGGATTTAGAAATTCTGGTTTGTTGACTATAGGTTTCTTTCCCTTTTTAAATTCTTTCTCAGTAATCTCTTTTACTTCCTCATCAGGATTGTTTTCGGGTTCTTTCACTTCCGGTTCTTCTGGAAATTGTGAATCTTCCCAAAATGCATCCGACTCCAGGTAATCATCGTCATCAGTTATATAGATGATTGATACACCTTCCCTCGGGCCTTCATCGTTATCAGATAAGTCGATGATTGGTACTTTTGCTGGAGATTCAACTTCGGAGTCCCTGAATGTGATAATGAGATTGGTGCTAGAAGTAGACATCTATCACACATTAACTACCACATTAGTGATATATCACATAATATTTTCATGTTAAAATATTCAATTTTTGACCAAAAATGATAAGTAATGGTTTTCAAAAACAAGTTCGGTCAAAGTCCAGACCCACTAATGCATCCTAACAAATACCGATCAGACACACTAATGCAATTTCTGGTTCGCTAAGAGCTCTGCTCTGATGCCAACTGAAACGACTCGTCCATATTACTATAAACGCGGTTAGTGAGGTATTTGACCTCTATATGATACATTTTAGAAAATATTGCATTCGTTTCATAAAAAGACACACCCTTATTATACATAATGCATGTTTTAAACAAGTGGGCGATTATTTAAGAAATAATCCCCATAATACATCGGTTTCCAAATACTACACACGTGACATAACAGTCGAATATAATACATGACAAAGGTTTTATTAAATGCAACACTTCATTTAAACAAAAGCATGAGACTCCATGCACAGCTTGCTCAGATAATGCAACAGCGGAAGTCTTTCTTAAGGACCTGAGAATAAACATGCTTAAACAGTCAACACAAAGGTTGGTGAGATATATAGGTTTAAAGCTAGCATCGATATAAATATAGACCACAAGATTTCATAGTTATAAATATTTCAATAAAGATATTCTATAAGTTGTTGAGCGCTTCGGTAACCATACTTAACCATAAATGTAGCATATTCCCTTTATTATGAAATCTCCCTACAATGTACCAAGTTTAGTAAAAATGAAGTACTATGCAACCGTTTACAATACTAGAGCGACTAGCCCGGTTGGGGTTGTCAAACCCGATAGATCTATCAATAGGTTTCGCGCTTACATGTTCTTACAACATGTAAATATTAGTTACCAAGCTATTAGGGAAGATATGCAATGTGGCACAACTCAACGTAGAATATATTTTAAGTACTTGCGTCCATGGCGTAAAACATAAAATGCATGTATTCTCATCCCAAAATATTTTTAGAGTTTAAAAATGGGACTATATACTCACGGTAGTAAAAGTATATTAATAATAAGTTTTCAGCTTATTAAAAATATGACCGTCGTCCTTGGATTCACGAACCTAAAATAATAATAATGATTCAGATAATAATACAATATTTGAATAAAACAAAACAAGTTCATAGAATACTTATATATTAATTTTTAATATTTTTATGTTAGTAGTCCTTTGTTAGTAGTCCAAAATAGTCCGAAATGTCCAACAGTCCAATAATCGGTATATATATAATCTTAGAATTACCCCACGACGTATTGTATATGTATTGTCTTTGCATCAACCCAGAGACGTATTGTATACGTATTGTCTTAGAATTTATCAAAACGTATTGTATACTTATTGTCTTAGGATTTATCAAAACGTATTGTATACTTATTGTCATGGAATGTACCAAGATTATTATATATATATATATATATATATATATATATATATATATATATATATATATATATATATATATATATATATATATATATATATATATATATATATATATATATATATATATATATATACATATATATACCATCTCGGAATTAACTAAGATTATAATATTTTGTTATACTAATGATAACATGTCCAAATATATATATAGGAAAAGTTAGCAAGGATATGGTTAATATATTTTTTACAATATAAATTTTGTCCATACAACGTTAATTTTAGCAGATTTTGTTTTGCTCGCCAAATATTCATTACAACTTCGTTTAAAGTGAATCAAATTGCTATGGTTTCATAATGAACTATAGTATTTAGAACTAAACTAAAAAAGTAGTGGTTTATAGTCGGAGTTACAGGTTACAAGTCATATTTGAAAGAGGTAGTCATTTTCGTCGAAAAACGACATCTTGATGACCATTTTGAAAAACATACTTCCACTTTGAGTTTAAGTTTAACCATGATTTTTGGATATAGTTTCATGTTCATAAGAAATATCATTTTCTTAGAAGAACAACTTTTAAATCAAAGTTTATCATAGTTTTTAATTATCCAACTCAAAACAGCCCCCCGGTTTTACTACGACGACGTATGTCCGGTTTTACGGTGTTCTTCATGTTTACAGGTTTTAAATCATTAAGTTAGCATATCATATAGATATATAACATGTGTTTAGTAGATTTTAAAAGTTATGTTAGAAGGATTAACTTTGTTTGCGAACAAGTTTAGAATTAACTAAACTATGTTCTAGTGATTACAAGTTTAAATCTTCGAATAAGATAGTTATATATATATATATATGAATCGAATGATGTTATGAACATCATTACTACCTCAAGTATAGTAGGTAAACCTACTGGAAATAATGAGAAAATAACTTGAGCTTCAAAGGATCTTTGATGGCTTGAAAGTTCTTGAAGCAGAATCATGACACGAAAACAAGTTCAAGTAAGATTACTACTTGATTTAAGGTATTTATGTTTATAGGAATTAAACCAAAGCTTGGATATGATTATTACCTTGATTAAGAATGAAAAGTTACTGAGATTAGATGGAAGTTCTTGATCTTTGATGAGTTGTTGGATTGGATTAAAAAGATTGGAAGTAATCTTGCAACTTCTTGATTCTGGGTTGTTTTTATGATGATTAAAGCTTTTAATTGAAGCTAAATGATGGGGAAAATACTTGGAGATGATCAAGTATGTTGTTAGGAGTATTTTGAGAGAGAATTGAGAGTGTAAGTATGAGAAAATGGAATGAAGAAATGGTGTGTATGCATAAAAACGTTTTTAGTTTATAAAGAAAGAAAAGATTCCTAATTTTATTTTCTTACTAAATAATTCATGCTACTTGACAAATGGTTGGTTTCACATGTTCCTTAATCATTTAAGGCTGCTAAGGAGCAGATTTTTATTGTTATATACTAATAGTAAATACATTTAGAAGCTGGGTATAATACGAGTGCAAATACCGAACGAATACGAGTAGAATTCTTGATGAAAACAAATGGGAATACAATTGTGATTATTTTTGTTAAGTAAGAGTGTTTTGATATATGTATTGAAGTCCTTCAAATGTGTATTAATACATCTTAATACACTATATATATATATATATATATATATATATATATATATATATATATATATATATATATACATTTTAACTGAGTCGTTAAATCATTGTTAGTCGTTACATGTAAGTGTTGTTTCGAAACCTTTAAGTTAACGAGCTTGTTAAATGTAATTAATCCCATTGTTATTATATCTAATGAGATGTTAAATTGTTATATTATCATGATAACATAGTGTGTTAATATATTAATGATACCGTAACCCGCAGGCGCACCACATATGTATGCGGGCAATCACTATTGTGCGTATGCGTGTTCTTGTGTGCGTTATGCGGTGTGCGAATGTCTTTGTTCCTGGTACGGTGGTTGCTTAGCTGTCAAGTAAATATCTTTTCCATAATTATATCCGTGATTCGGGGGAGTCAGTTATGGATGAGGTTATCATGATCTGGGACGGTTCTAGAATTAGGGTTTGCCTATAAATACAAACCCTAATCATCATTCACCGGACACAGCATATTACGTAACCATCACCTACGATACACATTACGTAAAAAGCATCATTCAGCATCTTTTCAAAGTTAACAGGTTAGTCTTTCGTAAGCTAGTACCTACGACCTTATTTGGGGCCTCTTGATCGACGACCGTTATCGGAGGTGGACTTAATCACTTGGCCACCCCGCCGACATCATCATGTCGGCCAGGGTTATTCACGGTAGCCGGACCGGAGAGCCACGTTCTAAGATCCTTAAACCCCTCTACGTATTGAGCAGGCATATTAAACCCTATGGTAAAAATATGCATGATCAAGTGGTGCTTTCATTGAGAGTCGAATTAATTCAAGACTGTTTAATTGCTTTTTCTTTTAAGGTTTTGAATTGTATGACTCATTATTTACAAAATTTTTGAATTTTTTCTTTAACAGTGTCATGACTTCCGAGAAATCATCGGAACATACCCAAACAGATATTCAAAATGCACCGTCTGGTAGTCAACTATAACAACCCTCACTTTTTGACTTCTGAAATTACTGAAATGACCCTAGGGTTTACTGTCTGACTATACGTATTAATTATTTAAGGGTTGTTATATACACAATCAATTTAACATTGACCAAATAATAAACTTTTATTCGACACTCACTGCTAATTAAAATTTATGCATTTCAATAATATTATTTATAACTATTAATCTATAAGTAATAAATAAAAAGTGACATTTATATAAATAATAAAACAATTGGGAACTAAATAAAAATAAATACAAGTCATGAATTAGTAAAATGAAAATAATACTTATCATGTAGTAAATGTAAAAATAATAATAAACATAATAATAATAATAGTAGTAATAATAATGAGACTAAAGAATCTTAAACAATTACATCCTTATGTTGACTAAAAATAAAGTATAAACTAGTACATCCTTATGTTGACTAATTATAAACTAGTACCACCTTTTGTTGACTAAAAATTATAAAACAAAATAAAATCATTAATTAGAACATCCTTATGTTGACTAACACTCTAATACTTGCACTATATAAACACTCCTAGACTCCTAGTTTCTCATTCACAAATCACACCAAAATCCTCTCTCAAAAACAATCTCTCCCTCTCCCTCTCTTATGGTATTCGGATCTTCAAGTTTGTTCTTCGTGTTCTTCAAGAATCTTCAAGGAGTTCTTCAAGATTTTTAAGGCTTTGATCTTCCATCTTCATCGTGTTCATCTTTTCTTTGTTAATTATCTTGAATCTTCAAAGGTATAACATAAACCCTAAACTATTTACATAAACTTTAATCTTTGTTAATTCATATTCATATTATAAACTTGTTATTTATAAGTATATACATAAACACTCCTAGATTTATATATACATATATACATGTAAAAAAAAAAAAATTTTATGTATATATACGAATTATATATACATATACATATTAAAACCTTAAATCCTAATACTACTTATACTAGTACTTAACATGTATACACTATTACTATTACTAGCACCTATAACCTACTACTTATATTGTAGCACAAAAACATTTTGGGATATGTATTAGAGATGTATAGATCTTCGAACTTTCTTGACGAATGGTTTCTACGAGATTCTAGGCAGAGGGTTTGGATTTCCGATTTAAAGGGTCCTATGGCTCAAGCCCCTAGATCTAAATTAGCCATTCGAAGGGAAATGGGTGATTGGAAGCTTATCTAATACGGCAAGTATCCTAAAATGAAAAACACTCATAAAAGTAGAAACTCTCTAGTCATAGAAACTTAGTAAAATAAGAAACTTTCTAAAAATGGAAACTTTATAAAAATAGTAACTTACTAGGAATAGAAACTTAGTAAAACAAACTATACTTAAACTTAAACATGGGCAAAACACTTAACTACTCTTAAATGTCAATAGGTTGACTTTCCTGCTCACTCGTTCAACTCTTTATTCCGAGGAATAACTCTCTCTACTTACTAAGGTGACTTTCATAGCCCCACTCTTATTGCTATAGCACTTTTTATACTTACTGGGGTGAGACACATGCTGCTTTTATACTTTAAACAACTTAGACACAAGTACGAACCTAAACTGTACTATGACTAGCTTATGCTACTAAGACCCCACAGTGATATTTTTTTAATTGCTTTCAGGATAAGGCATTCTTAATTATTGGGGGTAGGCCTATCGGGAGTAACGTCCCCGATACATTTGACCGTAATGTCTTTGTATTACTTAATAATGATTTAAACATGGTGATAAGGTACTGCCAACTTATCATCGGGGCAACAAAACAAACGTTTAGTCTAAAATATCACGAATCAGTACTACTTTTGGATCTGCGAGATCTACTTTTTGATCCTGCGGGAGATCAACTTTACAACTAAATCTTGTGGTCTAAAAACAACGATAACTACTTTTGTTAAACCTATGAACTTCACTCAACCTTTTTGGTTGACACTTTAGCATGTTTTGTCTCAGGTGCTGTTTGATTCAAGCTTTCTTATCTACTACTTATGTGATGCTACTTGGACTTAGGATCAAGAGATATCGCATTTATTACTTCTGCATATGAATAATTACTTTATCGTTATTTCCATTATTGTAACGACATTTCATTTTCCGTTGCGTACTCAATAAAGTTAAATTTTCTCATTTAGTATTGTTCTCATATTATAATATGTTGGTTTATTTGATATTAGTAACGTTTCTTCCAGACCCTATTGGGAGGACGTTACAGATTGGTATCAGAGCATAACCAGGCTGTTATAGAGAACCAGGATTGCATTTTTATGTATGCCTTACTTGCTAGCTAGGGTGCCTTAGCAATCTAGGAAACTATGACCTTTCCTGCCTTAGACTTAAAGCATTTAGAATTGCCTTATAATCTTAACAATCATGCTTTACCAAACTTGACTTAAAGATTCTAATCAAAGTCTCTTTCTTAATGTAGGACTACAACTTTCCTTGACCACAGTGCCTTTAATTGTTGCCTTTAACTGTTAAATGCTACACTATACTTTAGAAACTTTACTTATCTTAGAATGCCGAGCTAATCTAAGAACTCAGCTCACTTTCCTGAGTACTATCCAATTACACCATCGCATCTAAATGCGACACAATGATTTCAGAAATTCTTGACATTCATAAGTCATCTATCATAGTTATGTGTATTACATGAAATATTATCCATGATTTTGAAATTCTTATAATTGTTACTACTCACACTCAAACATATATAACTCTCTGTTATATCACGTACCTATATGCCTTATGCCTTTATGCATCGGTTTGCGAATTGAAAAATGTCATTGGGTTATCACAGTATACGAATTGAAAGTCTTTAATCAAAAGATTATTAGATTACATACTTATCACTTTATGATCTCGACACGTCATACTGCCATTATTAAAGTAAAGACACATCATATCTTATTATATCTTATCGTATCTATCCTAATAGATTTTGTCTAACACTTTTCCTAAATTCCCTCCATAAATTACGGAAATCTTTTTGCTATATACACGTATTCGAGGAGACGAATATATCATCCAGTATTCAAAACTAATCTCATATCAAAAACCCTAATTCCAAACACATAATATGGATTCCTCGAACTCTTCGAGCTCCAATGGCAGCGTAACCGGAATGAACCAACCAATCAGCCATCATCTATTTTGGATGAATTGGGGATGGGTTCGTAGTAAACTTAATCAATGGAGACAAGAAGAAGGTGATCCCTTCCACCAACCGAATTCACCTCTTGGTGAAGAACCTGAAGCACTTACTGGCGAACCCGTTCGGAACACTATTTTCACCCTCATTTCCAGGATATCCAGTCACGAATATATAATATCTAAAATTTTAGATCTTATTCATCCACTTGTCCGAACCGCCAATCATCCCGGAATAATAGAAGAAGTCAACGAGCTTCGCGCTCGAGTAGTGGCTCTGGAGAATATGGTGCGAAACCTACGAACACCAGCAGTAGCACCAGCAGCATAACCAGTACCACCAGTACCATCGGCATCACCACCAACATCACCAGCTTCACCAACGAAAACATCCGTATTCCACGCCTCAACATCACACTCAGTACCTCAAACATCAACATCATACGCCCCATAGATACCAAGGAATATTAGTAATAATGAGTTAAGATGTATTGACTCATTCTTCCTGAAGAATTACATATGTATACTTTATATATATGGATTGGAACAATAATAAATCTTTTCATACTAAGCTATTACGTGTGAATCTTAACTAGTATGTACTACTTGATTAATTCATATCATTAATATGCTATGATGTACATCCTTCGTTAATGACTTAACAATCGTTAATCACTGCTTCAACACAATAAACTCCATTTCATAATAAACCAAGTGTATTACTCAAATACATGATTGATTGTATACTTTCATTTTCGATGTACTCGAAACTTTCTAGAAAACATCATTCGTGCCTTATGAATTTCACAAGAATTCCACGAGCACCAACATCATATACTGAGGTATATCAATAACAATGAACGATGAAGTATTGATTCATAACTTCATTAGCGAAATATTTCGCGACAATTATGAAATCTCTAAGGTTTTGGAGATTATTTATTCTCGTTTCAACCGCAAATCAAATGAGTTTAATATTATATTAACTCATTAAATCTATATTATATCTGAAGAATACATATATGAACGTATATCTTCTCTTTTGTACAAACAGTTAATTGTGAAAATATTTTAATGGGTAGGTAATACCCGAGAAATATTTATATCTCACATTAATATGTTACATTGTACATTCTTCAAATTCTGATTCAATAATCAGTAACTATACTACTTACATCCACATATGTATCTGCGCACCAAAGAACAACCATTTTCATTCAAATCAAATTACATATTCTGAATTTGACATATCAGAATTCAAGTAAAGCTATAGCAGATGTTATCTTCCTAAAGATCACTACATTCATGAATTATATTCATTCGTATTCTATGATGAATTATCACATCAAACCACCAAAATTATCATTCATTACTTTTGAAATCAACAACGCCTATTCGTCAACCATTAGATCCATTGACGATTACAATCAACGTTTAATCATCTAAAAATAAAATTTCTTGAAACCATCTCGGGTTGTCAATCAATGATTCAGATTCGTTAACCTTGAGAATGCTGATGAAGCAGCAAATGCTATAGATGTTCTTAAGGGCTAACAGTTTGATAATAAAGAATGGTACGTTGGAAAAGCCCAAAAGAAAATTTGGAACTGAAAAACGGATTGAGCTAACCATGGAGGAGACCAAGGACAAACACAAGGGCCAAACCCTATATTCAAAGAATCCAGGAAATTCTGAATCCGGTGAAATCTTTAGAGAATATCTTGCTCCAAAGTCATGTTAAAAGCTTGCGGAAAATTTTTCTTCATCAACTTTCGAACTTAGAAATTCCAAAATATCATCATAAATATCCTCTATATTTCGGAAGATATCTTCATAACGATTCATGTCCGCAATTAAGTATCTCTTTGCGATATCTTTATAAAGGAAACTGTTTTAGTTTCTATATTCTGTAAAATTCGAGTTTAAATTATAAATGCTTTGAAGAAGTGATTGGGAATTGAAGCATGAGTTAATATAATATAATGACGTCAGGCCAATGTGATTATATTACAGTAAGTCATGCTCAGTTTTTAATGGAAGATGATGATTTATAGATTTTATAATCATCATTTGCCATGTTACACGACTCTTACATTCTATTTAACCTCTAAACATATCAAGAAAATATTTTTCTTGATGATTCGGTCTTTTTCGAATATTCTGGTAATATGACAAATCAAATCGTGCTATTACCTTTCCTTTCTACTTTATATATTATGATCATTCAAAACTTCATACCTATGAATTCTGGACCATTACTCGCTTGACTTGAAGTCAGGAAGAAGAAACAAAAACATAAAGCTCCGACATATAAGGGAAAATATAAAGCCCGATAACGACTCCGAAATTACAAACCGTGTATATCAATGCGTATAGCAATATAAAGACACGGGATAATTAAAAACACTATAACCCCAAGAGCATAGAAGAAGTAAACAGATTCCTCTGGCGGTAAAAGAAAAAGAAGAATGACTGCATAGATGGTCAATATAATAACCAGGATCAGAACTGGATTTAGCATTTTCTTAATCTTTTGGAAGTTTGAATTGAGAAAGAAAGTATAAAAGTGGTGAAGATAATGAAACGGAAGAAGCTAATTTATAGCAAAATTCCAAACACATCAATCGAGGCAAATCACCGCATTTAATCAAACAAATCTCAAAATTTCGTAAATACCGGAGAATCAAATCTTATAGATTACGAAGATTTCCTTTAATTCCTTGAATTCCGGAAATCAATCGTGACTACGTCAAAAGTTAAGGCGAACATTTAATTTTCTCATTTCACTCTTTTATGATAGCTTCGTTTATACTCTTCCTATAAACGAATCGTTTTATCCATATTATTCAATAGTGATAAAACTTTATTTTTCAACTTATATTCATCATTAAAATATTCTTGTTGCAAACAATGAAGATCTCTATCAAATTTCATGACTGTAATTTTCACGAACTCCTCTCTGTTTGTCTGCCCTAATATTGTGGCATAAAATGCTCAAGGTTTTAAATGAGCTCAATACCATTCATAACACATTTCATGTATCCAATTTACTGAAATGACTTGTATAACATCATCATTTTGAATGATCTTCGCATTAATGATAAAATGCACTTCGTTGAAGAACCTATAGAAATCATGGAAGGAGAGGTCAAACAAACGCGTAAAAGCAACATACCTATCATTAAAGTCTGTTGGAATTCGCGTAGAGGCCCCGAATATACCTGGGAACGCAAAGACCATATGAAACGGAAATATCCCCATCTCTTCTCAACTGCTGATGCATCCGAGAAGTCTACCTAAAACTTCGGGACGAAGTTTTTATTAACGGGGAGGTACTATAACAACCCTCACTTTTTGACTTCTGAAATTACTGAAATGACCCTAGGGTTTACTGTCTGACTATACGTATTAATTATTTAAGGGTTGTTATATACACAATCAATTTAACATTGACCAAATAATAAACTTTTATTCGACACTCACTGCTAATTAAAATTTATGCATTTCAATAATATTATTTATAACTATTAATCTATAAGTAATAAATAAAAAGTGACATTTATATAAATAATAAAACAATTGGGAACTAAATAAAAATAAATACAAGTCATGAATTAGTAAAATGAAAATAATACTTATCATGTAGTAAATGTAAAAATAATAATAAACATAATAATAATAATAGTAGTAATAATAATGAGACTAAAGAATCTTAAACAATTACATCCTTATGTTGACTAAAAATAAAGTATAAACTAGTACATCCTTATGTTGACTAATTATAAACTAGTACCACCTTTTGTTGACTAAAAATTATAAAACAAAATAAAATCATTAATTAGAACATCCTTATGTTGACTAACACTCTAATACTTGCACTATATAAACACTCCTAGACTCCTAGTTTCTCATTCACAAATCACACCAAAATCCTCTCTCAAAAACAATCTCTCCCTCTCCCTCTCTTATGGTATTCGGATCTTCAAGTTTGTTCTTCGTGTTCTTCAAGAATCTTCAAGGAGTTCTTCAAGATTTTTAAGGCTTTGATCTTCCATCTTCATCGTGTTCATCTTTTCTTTGTTAATTATCTTGAATCTTCAAAGGTATAACATAAACCCTAAACTATTTACATAAACTTTAATCTTTGTTAATTCATATTCATATTATAAACTTGTTATTTATAAGTATATACATAAACACTCCTAGATTTATATATACATATATACATGTAAAAAAAAAAATTATGTATATATACGAATTATATATACATATACATATTAAAACCTTAAACCCTAATACTACTTATACTAGTACTTAACATGTATACACTATTACTATTACTAGCACCTATAACCTATTACTTATATTGTAGCACAAAAACATTTTGGGATATGTATTAGAGATGTATAGATCTTCGAACTTTCTTGACGAATGGTTTCTACGAGATTCTAGGCAGAGGGTTTGGATTTCCGATTTAAAGGGTCCTATGGCTCAAGCCCCTAGATCTAAATTAGCCATTCGAAGGGAAAGGGGTGATTGGAAGCTTATCTAATACGGCAAGTATCCTAAAATGAAAAACACTCATAAAAGTAGAAACTCTCTAGTCATAGAAACTTAGTAAAATAAGAAACTTTCTAAAAATGGAAACTTTATAAAAATAGTAACTTACTAGGAATAGAAACTTAGTAAAACAAACTATACTTAAACACATACTTAAACTTAAACATGGGCAAAACACTTAACTACTCTTAAATGTCAATAGGTTGACTTTCCTGCTCACTCGTTCAACTCTTTATTCCGAGGAATAACTCTCTCTCTACTTACTAAGGTGACTTTCATAGCCCCACTCTTATTGCTATAGCACTTTTTATACTTACTGGGGTGAGACACATGCTGCTTTTATACTTTAAACAACTTAGACACAAGTACGAACCTAAACTGTACTATGACTAGCTTATGCTACTAAGACCCCACAGTGATATTTTTTAATTGCTTTCAGGATAAGGCATTCTTAATTATTGGGGGTAGGCCTATCGGGAGTAACGTCCCCGATACATTTGACCGTAATGTCTTTGTATTACTTAATAATGATTTAAATATGGTGATAAGGTACTGCCAACTTATCATCGGGGCAACAAAACAAACGTTTAGTCTAAAATATCACGAATCAGTACTACTTTTGGATCTGCGAGATCTACTTTTTGATCCTGCGGGAGATCAACTTTACAACTAAATCTTGTGGTCTAAAAACAACGATAACTACTTTTGTTAAACCTATGAACTTCACTCAACCTTTTTGGTTGACACTTTAGCATGTTTTGTCTCAGGTGCTGTTTGATTCAAGCTTTCTTATCTACTACTTATGTGATGCTACTTGGACTTAGGATCAAGAGATATCGCATTTATTACTTTTGCATATGAATAATTACTTTATCGTTATTTCCATTATTGTAACGACATTTCATTTTCCGTTGCGTACTCAATAAAGTTAAATTTTCTCATTTAGTATTGTTCTCATATTATAATATGTTGGTTTATTTGATATTAGTAACGTTTCTTCCAGACCCTATTGGGAGGACGTTACAGATAACAGACACCGGTTATAACTACGGAGGTGGCTATTCAGGCGGGGTACACGATGTATCCTCCACCTATATCCGGCGAACCCTTTCAGAGGTACAAGCCGATATATTCAGACGGGATTACACCGCCAAGAGCAAACTCACCAGTCACAACCACGCGGCTGGACTTTTTGTCAGTGGATCCAAAGGTCATCTTGGCAGGCACTAGCGGTGGAACAACGGGCATGTGGTTTGCTGCGGCCAGGTACCTATTTACAGTACCACTGTTTCAATACATCTGCATACGCAGAGCATTCAGCAGAATTCGTCATTTACACCGTTGCAACCTACGCAACCACCGCGCCCAGTTTCACAATTTTTAACTCCTGCGGATGCTCAGGCGTTACTTAATAGTTGGGGGTTTGGTGTCATCCCAGATGCAAACTCTCATTGGGCGCCGATAACAGCACAACAGCAAAGCACAGCGCATACAGTTGGGCTTTTAAGTGTGTATCCTCAAGTTTCGCAGATATCTGCGCCACAGGTCTCGCTTCCTTTACAACCACCTGTGTACTCTGCGTCTTCAAGTCATCCCTCTTTTCCAACGCAGCAGCCTTGGTTATATCCGCAGATGCAGGGTCAACCTTGGAAAAATGTCCAAGGGCAGGCAAATCTTGCAAGTCAATTCATGCAGGCCGCACCTCCTGATATGGTTCACTTATTTTCACAACCTGACTTTGTTCAGGACATGATGAAGCATTTCTTTGCGGGCTTGAAAGGGGATCCTGTTAAACCACCCTTCGAGCTACTGACTACCTTTGACAAGTTTCCTCCGCATATAACCGCATACCCGTTTCCATCAGCACCAAAGATACCTAGCACGTTGGGTACTTACAATGGCCTGACCGATCCAGATGATTTTTTACAGCGTTTCGAAGGCGCAATGCGCACTCAAGGCTGGGTGGATCCGGTTGCGTGTCAGATATTTCCTATGACACTACAGGGTATTGCTCGTGAGTGGTTTAATAAGTTGTCGGCGGGTAGTATTGCCGGGTTTATGGATCTGCGGACAAAGTTTTTACTGCAATATCAGAATCAGAGACCACGCAAGCGCACTCACATTGAATGCCATGACATCGTGCAGAAGTCCAAGGAATCTTTGGGCAAATTTCTCACAAGGTATACTAATGAGTGCATGCGCATACCAGATCTTAAGCCAGAGCAGCAGATTTCAGGGCTCATACATGGTATAAATTCAGAGCGTCACCCGATGCTGGTTAAGCGTTTACGCCATACGGTGCCCGCAACTTATGCTGAAGCACTTAAAGAATGCCATGATTATATGCGGAGTGGCGAAGATAACGATATTCCCACCACTAGCTCGCGAAACGAAAGAAAAGATGATGATGATCGATCGCGTGATCAAAGTCGCGGAAGTAACTCTCGCGGACGATATTACAGCGGCGGTCCTATCAGGAGTGACAAGGGGAAGTCCAGTGGCAATTATCGAAACAATAATCAGCGCGGAAATTTTGTCAACGGAGCCAATATGCGCGACCTTCGCGGTTCCAACTCCGCTTACAGAATTTGGCAAGCGGGACAAAACAAAGTATTGTGAATTTCATGACGATTATGGTCACGACACCAATCGGTGTAAAAACTTGATGGAACGGGTTCTGGAGGCGCTTCGCGCGGGCAAATTGGATCATCTAAAACCACCTAAAAAGGACAAGGGAAAGGCCGCAGAAGAGGCTTCGAAGTCTAAGACTTTCGCGTGGCAGGAAGTTGACAAAGCGAAAAATGCTGACTTAACCATTAACATGGTTGACGCAGAGAAAATCAGCCAGCGGAGAAAGTACAATGATCACCAGGATTGGGAGCTTCTCCCAATCACTTTCCCTCCTGTAATGTCAATTGATACAATTAATGAGCCCATTATCATCAAGTGTCGCATCCCTAATTGCGGAATCCAGATTAAGCGCATGCATGTTGACACTGGCAGCGGTGTCGATATTATGTATGAGCATTGTTATCGTTTCCTTCCGGCAGAAGTCAAAGCGCAGTTACGCCAGCCTGATATTACGCTATCAGGGTTTTCCGGAGAAAACTCGTGGCCGCTAGGCCGGATAGAATTAATGATAGAGCTTGTGGATGACAGGAACCCGCAGATGATCAGGCATGAATTGGTCGATTTTTATGTGGTTCGTTCAACTTCACGATATAACGCACTGCTAGGGAGAAACTTCATACGGCGTTTCAACATCATACCATCGGTAGTGCATGGTTTGATTAAGTTTCCCACAGTAGGAGGCGTTACCACAGTTGTGTCACATCAAGCAACCGAGTTGTGTGGCTCTGTCGCGTCTGTAAGCGCTCCTAGCGTAGGAGAGAAACTTGCAAACTGTGCAGTAATAGCAAATCGCTTGCATCCAGATAAGCGAATTAAAATTGGTGCAGGCTTGTCAGTCGAAACGAAGGGCAAGTTGCATGGAATATTGTCAGCTAACGCAGATATTTTCGCATAGCGCGAGTCAGACATGACCGGGGTTCCGCGGGATATTGCGGAACATAAGTTAAATGTTAATCCATCATTGACACCCGTTAGGAAAAAGAAGCGGCATATGGCTCTAGACCGCAGTGATTGGTTGTGCGCAGAAGTGGACAACCTTGTCAAAGCAAACATTCTGCGGGAAGTGCGTTATCAGACATGGGTTGCAAATCCTGTGTTGGTAAAAAAGGCTGACGGTAACTGGCGAATGTGCATTGATTTCAAGGACATTAATAAGGCATGTCCTAAGGACAACTACCCTCTCCCGGAGATAGACTGGAAGGTAGAATCACTATCGGGATTTAGGTACAAGTGTTTTCTGGACGCATACAAGGGTTATCACCAAATCTTAATGGCTGCGGAAGATGAGGACAAGACTGCTTTTCATACGCCGCAGGATATTTATTGTTACACAAAGATGCCTTTCGGTTTAAAGAATGCTGGCGCGACCTATCAGCGTGTAATTGACGCAGCATTCAAGCACCAAATCGGTAGAAATCTTGAAGCGTACGTCAACGACTTGGTAATTAAAAGTAACACCGAAGAAGACATGCTCGTGGACATCCTGGAAACGTTTGCATCTCTACGCAGGATCAACATGAAGCTTAACCCGCTTAAATGTAGTTTTGGGGAAGAGGAAGACAAGTTTTTAGGTCATGTGGTGACAGCGCGGGGTATCAAGGCCAACCCCAAAAAGATTGAAGCCATTGATAATTTGCCATCTCTGAAGACAAAGAAAGATGTGCAGAGTCTAACTGGGAAGCTTGCGGCTATCACACGGTTTTTGTCGAAAGCCGAAGAACGACAGTTACCATTCTTCAATACTTTGAAAAATTGTTTGAAGAAAAAAGACTTCGTATGGACTCAGGAAGCAGAATCAGCCTTTCAGGAGATGAAAAAGGTGCTTGCGGAATTACCAACACTTACTGCGCCAGTATCAGGAGAAACGCTAACGCTGTACCTCGCGGTATCGAAGGAAGCTATCAGTTCAGTTCTCATCGAGGATCGCGAAAAGGTAATCCATTAATTTACATGCTTTATTTATTTCGCAGAAACTTAATGACTGAGGTTTTTCTTAGACGTAAATACCGGTCTACTTTGTAAGCAAGACACTGACATCAAGCGAAGTAAACTACTCACCGATAGAAAAGCTCATATATGCGCTGGTCCATACGGCGCGACGTTTGCGCCGATATTTTCAAGCACATCCAATCGTGGTCCTAACTGATCAACCAATCAAACAGGTTGGTAAACGAATACTTTGCGGCAATGACTGGGGTTACCGCATTGACTAACGCAATCATTTTTCTTTCAGGTGTTATACAAGCCTGAGATTTCTGGCCGAATGGCTAAGTGGGCAGTTGAATTAGGAGAACATGAAATAAATTTTTTTTCGCGCAGTGCAGTTAAGGGTCAAATACTTGCTGATTACCTAGCAGAATTACCTGCGGATGTCGAGGCATCAGCAGAACATCAGGATCCACCTGCACCAACTTTATCACCATGGGAATTGTACACCGATGGTGCGTGCAGCGCATCTGGTGCAGGTGCGGGTGTAATTTTAACAGGCCCGGATGGCGAAGAGCATACATATGCACTGCGGTTTAATTTTGCTGTTACGAACAACGAAGCAGAGTATGAGGCTCTGTTAGCAGGTATGCGCATTGCGCATAAGTTAAATGTTAAAATTTTGCACGCTTATGTGGATTCAAAGCTAGTATGCAGTCAAGTCAGCGGAGATTTCGAAGCGCATGACATAGCCATGCAGCAGTATCTATCGCTTGTTCACAACCTCGCTGACCAGTTTGAAGCTTTTCAAATCTCCCACGTAATGCGGGGGCAAAATAAGAAAGCGGATGCGCTAAGCAAACTGGCTGCCTTGGCTTTTGATCATATGGGGAAGAAAGTTCTAATAGAAGAACTCAATGCGAAATCCATTGTTATGATGCCTTTAGTGGCACCAGTTGAGGAATCAAGCTCAACATGGATGATGCCCATCGTGGCTTTTCTGCGGGATGGCACTTCTCCTGCGGATTCCGCTGATGCAAAGAAAGTCCGCGTTAAGGCACCGATGTATGCCCTTGAGGGTGACGTCCTATATCGAAAAAATTATTTGGGACCGCACTTAAGGTGCATTGGCCCGAAAGATGCGGAGGAAGTTGTACGCGAGGTGCATGAGGGTGCATGCGCACTCCATTCGGGGCACAGGTCCATTGTGTCAAAAATAATGCGGCTAGGATATTATTGGCCCACCATGTACGCGGATACTGCGCGCATAGTTAAGCATGCGAATCATGCCAAATACATGCACCTATTAGCAGAGCACCTGCGCATCCAATGATAACAGTCTCCTCACCATGGACATTCTGCAAATGGGCAATCGACGTAGTCGGACCATTCCCAAAAGGCCGAGGTAATTTTATCATTTATTTTCTAAACATGCTACTCACATCAGTATCTTACGCACATTCTGCACACGCAGGAAACATCAAATTCTTGATTGTTGCAATCAACTATTTCACAAAGTGGGTCGAAGCGAGACCGCTGGCAGCAATCTCAGGAAAAAGGGTGCGAAATTTTGTATGGGAAGACATCTTCTGTCAATTTGGTATACCAAACGAAATTGTTAGTGATAACGGTACGCAGTTCACGGGTGACCCTTTTCGCAGCTGGTGCGCGGAGCTTAATATTAAGCAAACTTTTACATCTGTTGCGCATCCGCAGGTGAATGGCCAGTGCGAAGTCACCAACCGGGATATAGTAGCTGGAATCAAAGCTAGGTTGGGTCATGGTCGCGTTGGTTGTGTGGATGAACTACCGAAGGTTTTATGGGCGCATAGAACAACACCCAAAGCAAGCACTGGTGAGACCCAGTTCAGATTGGTCTATGGATCAGAAGCTGTTGTACCCGCAGAAATTGGGGTACCAACATTTCGCATACAAAATTTTGATGAGCAAAATAACTCTAAAGCTTTGCGGGAAAATCTTAATTGGCTGGAAGAGCGCAGACTCTCTGCGGCTGTCAACGAAGCAAATAACAAGCAAAAAATTGCAAAGTACTATAATCAGCGTGTGCGTTCGCGCTCTTATAAGTGCGGTGACTTGGTTTGGCGTCAGAACGACGCAAGTCATGCGAAGGATACTGGGAAACTGGGCCCCCGTTAGGAAGGTCCATACAGGGTAGCGAAGGCAAACAATACCGGGGCGTACCATCTCGAGACATTAGATGGAAAACCTGTGAAACGCACATGGCATGTGACGTTATTGAAAAAATGTTATATGTAGCTAGGTGGACCTGATCACTCCAGTTTATTGTAGCACATTATTTTTTCTATGTAATTTCCGTCCGTTTGGATGTGTCGCGGTTGTAATTGTGATTAACGCCAATTAAATATTTACTCGCGCATACTTTTGTTGTTTAAATATCTTTTTTGTATGCGGTTCCTGCCTACTTAAGGGGTGTCCTCTAGCCCCCGTGTGGCAGAAGCCTGTTTGGTTACAAGGCTAGACGCTAACGGCAGGCAAAGGGAACTGGTTTTCCCCTAGCCAAGTGCCACGCAGACTAGATGGCTGCAAAGTCGACTTAAAAAATTACAAGCATTGGTTTGCTTGTGCGTAATTACTCTCGCATTGGTTTGCTTGAGGAACTCTTAAGCATAAAGACATTGGCTTGTTTTTAGTTGCGTTGCTTACCATACAGCTACCGTGCACCTCTAGTACATGACAAAGCAAAAATGCAGTAGCTTCTGAGTCTAAATTGTTAAAGGTAAATTGTTAAAGTAATGGTTTATTTTACGCAGTACCATCCGCATACGCATGAGTTTTGGTTAACTATGTGCATGGGCATGCGGTTCACCTTTTGTTTTGATTCGCGATATATAAACAAATAAACACACTACGCATGCATAACAGAAATATATATACATCAAATTAAGTTGTTACATAAGAGGTAATTGTTTGAAACGCCTGCCCAACACGGGACTTAGGGCTGCAAAAATACAAATACCTGCCTAAGCATAGGACTTACGGCGCAATCCAACACAAACTAATAATCCTCCTTCAAAAACCCATCGATCGACATGTTCGGGTCCGCAGCAAATGCGTTGATTAGGGGGATAGGGATGGACTTGATGGCTTTTTCCGCCTCCATTAATGCCGTAGTCGTTCCCTCTTTTAGCTTCTTTTGAACGATGTCGGGGAACGGCGGTGTTAGACCGCAAGCTTGGATTACCTCCTGCACAGCCTTGTTGATTTCATGGTCCCTGACCGCATCAACGTAGGCATTGAACTTGTCAGACACAGGCTCTGAGTCCATCACCTTTTGCGCAATGGTAGGGAGTGCGGTGCGCAGCTTCGCAAGATCCGCCTCTGCCAGTTCGCGGTTGGTTACCGCGTCATCCCTTTCCCTCGTCACTTTCTCAAGCTCCGACCGCAAACGCTCTGCATCCCCCTTCGCCTGCTCAACCGCACCAACCAGCTCACGGCTCTTTTTTCTTTCCTCAATCAGCGCAGTTTTGGTTTCATTCGCGGTCGACTCAACCGCCTTGCGCGCCTCCTCAGCAGCATCCCTATCCTTCTTGACCCGATCTACACCCGCCTGCAGTAGCCCTAGGTCTACCTCTTTGCGCAGAGCTAGCTGGTATATGCTGGAGGAGCGGCGGGCCTGATCCGCAAACATGTCGAAAAATACCAGGCCGTTTTGAATGAAGGCATTGTGCACCTGGTTAAACGGCAGAGCGGCCAGTTACTCACGGAATTCGACCGGAAAGATTTGCTGCAGGAACGCAGACTGCTCTGCGGCATTTTCCGCAGAAGACTGTGTGAGTTGGCTGAGGTTGGCAAGGCAGAAGCTACCTTGCAGAGGAGTTGGTGTGGAATCAAAATCCACGTGTATCGCCTTATCCTTTGATGTGGCGGTAGCTTCGAGATCTGGGTTGACCCGCGGGCTGGACGGCTGCGTCTCCTCCACATGCTCTGCATATCAGTAAATAGTTATAACGTAAACTTTAGTATGCAGTATACGCACAAGGAATGGACGCTTACCAGTAATGTGGGGAGGTAGTTCTGCGGAGCGCGGCTCGATTGGAACAAAGTTATCGTTCCGCGTGTCCTCCCTTTGTTTGGGAGTCATCTTCTTCTTCTTCTGCCGAGCTGCAGAAGTCTCAGCTGCTTTGCGTTTGTTGCCAGATGCTGCAGGCGATAGTTCCACGTTTTCGCTAGCTTTCTCCTGCTCTAGCTGTACGTTCACATCTTGCTTGCGGAAGGAGATTCCCGCAATCTCTTCCGCAGTCAGCACCTTCTTCATCCTCATTTCTGCAAAGATACACGCATGCGTTAGATAATATACATACAAAAACAGTTGTTAGTACGTGATTATACTATTCCTACCCTTTCCATCCGGTCCGACTATGGCTGGGCGCACATCCTCCCATGGCCAATGTGCAGATATCTTCCCTAGCCGCAGCATCACGTTCCCATATGATCGATGCACTAGCTGTGCGTTTGCACACTCTGCTAATAGTTTCCTTTCGTCCTCATTCAGGGTGGGGGTCTCGTTTACATCCTTCTCCACCTTCTCGAACCATATCAGCGTTTGCGAGAAGTTTGCACTCACCACAGTTTGGTCGATGAAAAAGAATGTCTCTTTCCAATTCCCCACATTCGATTTTGGGGTCTTGGTGAAGTTTTGACGAGCGAAGAAGGTGAACCACGATATGCGGTGGTTGGCTAGTCGGTATAAATGGCAAAACACCTTCACCAGGGGCACTTTGTTGAGTGCAACGCACCACATCTCGAACAAGACTATTTTCCTTATAGCGTAAGGGTGTAACTGACCTAATCCTACCTTAAAGTGATCTAGCACGCCCAGAAAGAAATCGGTGGGAGGAACCCTAAAGTTTCCATGCTTAAAAGCATGTTCGTAAATAGCCACCTTTTTCTCCGGTGGCTCGTGGGCTCGTTGATTGGACAAAGGGGGCACCGGATTGTACTTGTCTAGGGGGTACTGTTTCACTAAGTGATCTATGTGCTTCTGCTCTATAACAGACTCTATGCTATCTACGTACATCTCGTTAGCTTTAGTCATTTTCTAGGAGTAATCGAATGAATACTAACCTTAAAATGGTGGCCGGAATGTTTGATTTTTGATCAGAATTCAAATTGGCAGCGTAACGAGGAAGCTTGAAGCAGGAAAGTGGAAATGAGTTGCAAAATGGGCTATTTATAGGGAAGATTGGGGGTCATGGGATGGAGTGGTGTGATCGTGGCTGTACACGTGTAACGCAATCGACGGGTAGCATTTTATTTATACGCGTGGATGCCAGTTGGGTATGATTACATATACTCACGTGGTTGGCACGTACCTGCCACACTGCCACTTTATGTCATGTCAGCCGAATGGGCTTCTGCGATTGTGACAGGCATTTAATGGCATCGAGACGCGTGCGAAATTTAAAATGCTAGCCGTTTTCTTGTTTTTTCTTTTTCGCTTAATAGTTTGATGTCATACGCCTTGCGCCATATAACATCAAACTGGGGGGACATAATGATACCGCAACCCGCAGGCGCACCACATATGTATGCGGGCAATCACTATTGTGCGTATGCGTGTTCTTGTGTGCGTTATGCGGCGTGCGAATGCCTTTGTTCCCGGTACGGCGGTTGCTTAGCTGTCAAGTAAATATCTTTTCCATAATTATATCCGTGATTCGGGGGAGTCAGTTATGGATGAGGTTATCATGATCTGGGACGGTTCTAGAATTAGGGTTTGCCTATAAATACAAACCCTAATCATCATTCACCGGACACAGCATATTACGTAACCATCACCTACGATACACATTACGTAAAAAAGCATCATTCAGCATCTTTTCAAGGTTAACAGGTTAGTCTTTCGTAAGATAGTACCTACGACCTTATTTGGGGCCTCTTGATCGACGACCGTTATCGGAGGTGGACTTAATCACTTGGCCACCCCGCCGACATCATCATGTCGGCCAGGGTTATTCACGGTAGCCGGACCGGAGAGCCACGTTCTAAGATCCTTAAACCCCTCTACGTATTGAGCAGGCATATTAAACCCTATGGTAAAAATATGCATGATCATATATCTTAATACGATATATAAATATTAAGACGTTATTACAACGATAATCGTTACGTATATATATCGTTTCGAAATCCTTAAGTTAGTAGTCTCATTTTATGTATATAGTTCATTGTTAATATACTTAATGAGATACTTAATTATCATTTCATCATGTTAAATATATATATATATATATATATATATATATATATATATATATATATATATATATATATATATATATATATATATATATATATATATATATATTATCATGTTATTTACAAGTTATAACGTTCGTGAATCATCGGACAAGTTGGGTGGTCACACGTTTACATAAAATTCGTTTCAATTAATCAAGTCTTAAAAAGTTTGATTGTTTAATATGTTGAAAACATTTAATCATGTAAATATTAATATTGTTCAATATATAATCATGGAAAAATCCGGGTCATGACATAAACCCTCTTAAATGGTATATTTAAGGCGGTGTTTGAGTATATGAAGTGATTTTGTCATGATACAAGGGATATGGTATGACATTTCTTGTGAGAAAATCTATGGAGAATATGAATGATGTGTCTTTTATTCTAATGCTTTTGACATAAAGTCTATAGAGTACTAAACTTGGACTTGTTAATGATGATCATCTGCAGAGATCAATTAACAACTAATATTTCAATATGTTGAATTTATTTAAAGACAAAATTGCTTTCATTTAGTAATAGAAGCATTTGGTATATTGTGAAATCAGATTTGTAAACATCATTGATGATGTGAATTATTCACATGTTATGTGAATTATGATATTGAAGATAATTGTAAATATAAAGATGTCAATCTTTACTATTTTATTATCTTGAGATTTTGAATCACCTAATCAGTATTCAGATGAAAATATAATTTGAGTGCAAAACTTTTGTTAAGTTTTTTAAATTCGACGTCTCTAGGTCAAACCTAGAATATGACTAAGAATTGCTCAAATGTGTTAAAATATAGATCACAAAAGATGTAAATCTTATGTGTGGGTATTTGAACGCTTCATTGAATAGAATCATATTAGATATATATGATTATGATATCAAGTTGCAAGACATGTGGGGGAAGCTTTAAAAGGATGAGCAGTAACCCTTGTTAGTTGTGTAAAATGAACACAATAACTTAAAATGTGGGGTGTCTTGTATCTGATATCAAGAACATGATACATGATAACGCGTTATAATGTATCTAATGAGTTATACTAGATCTGACTTAGCATATGTTGTAAGAAACCTAAGTAGATATAAGAGTAATCCAAGTACATCTCATTAGTGTTAAGGCAGTAACAAATATTCTGTACTGATCAAGGGACGATGTGATGCAAACTAGATATCTGATAAAAATGATTCCAGAGCAACAAGTGGGTATGTATTCACATTTGGAGGTGTTGCTATATCGTGAAAATCATCTAAACAAACGATTATTTCTAGATCCACGATGGAATGATAATTCATCGCTTTAGATAAAGCTGGTAAAGAGGTAGAATGGCTACGTCAATTCATTGAGGATATACCAAGATGGCCTAAGCCGGTGTCGGCCATATGTATTCATTGTGATAGCCAATCGGTGATTGGTAGAGCTCATATTACAATGTGTAATGGTATGAACAAACATATGAGACGTAGACATAATAAAGTACGACAACTAATCTCTAAAGGAATTATCATTATTGACTATGTGAAGTCAAAGGATAATGTTGCAGATCTGCTGACAAAAGGCTTAAGCAGAGAGTTAGTATATGAGTCGTGCGTGGGAATGAGACTGAAGCCCTTGAAAGGCTAAGTTTATATGAAGGAAAACCTAACTCAGTTGACTAGAGATCCCAAGATCTGAGTTCAATAGGACAACCTACTTGTATGAACTGGCGAAGTCACTGTGGGGGAGTTAATTACTAAACTAGCAACCCTTACACTTTTTAAAGGGAGTTTACTAATTGAGAGTAGACTTCCTAGTCCATTCATAAGAGTGACAAGTAAGAGGATAAGCCTATGGCTTTTAATGATTCAACTGAAATAACCATGCGTGGTTAATCAGTAGCCATTCGGTGGTGAATCACCTATGTGAGAGAGAAGTGGGGTCGCTTCGAAGGGTATTGTTGGGGCACAATACTTGATAAGCTCTCGCAGAACCAGGCTAATGTTCATGACCATAACGAACATAACTATGAGGACTTGACGTTGTCAGGGAGAGTCTTGTGTGAAGCGTATTGTTGCCTATACAAACGGTAGACGAGTTCAAAGACATCGTCGTCTACTCAGAGCCATTAGTCTAAGTGCGTTTTCACAAGCGAAAGTTCAAAGGGTAACACCTACTTATCGTATGCAAGATTCAAACGCTGAAAACTTTGTTGGAACTTTTGTGTTTTGGAGATCGATATATATTCATGTTGTAAATCTATGGGTAAATGAGGTTTACCCAACTTTGGAGTTATATGTGTGTAACATATATAATCATTGTGAATAATATTTGATATTGTTATGTGGTCGGTGGCCAAGGCTTCATAACATTATATGTCCAAAGTAGATTTCAAGTGAATGAGTTATCGATGTTCAAAGAAATGTAAATCGAGCTAATATGGATGGTGATATGAGTGATTGATAGTGTATTGGTTATCAATTTCATTCATGTGGGGGATTGTTGGAAAACTATAAGGTTTGAATTGAAATTGAATGTCTTTTGTTGCCAAGTAAATGTATATATTAAATATCATTTGTTGTAACTAAATATGACCATTTATTATGATGCAACTTATAAGTTTTTAACTTCTATTTTATTAATAACATTAAAACTATGTTTTATGGTCATTAATAAAGTCCTTCGATCATCCCTCCTTCATCTATATAAATATGGACAATTCTCTTCAAGTTTTCTAATGATTTAGAGAGCTAGAGATGAGAGAAATAGAAAAGTTCTAGTGAGAACACACACAAGTTCATTTGTAAGCTTAATCGTGTACTAGGCTTATTGACAACCTTTTTAGGCTTATGTTCAAGTCCGGCAGTACGCTGCTTCGGACCGGTGTACCCTGGGAACAGACGAATAATCTGTTTAAGGGAATTGTGTCAAACACAAGCCCGGTTCAACCTTTAATTCGGTTAGATCGTTCTATCTTTTCATTCTTATTATGATTATTTATTATACATATTTGCTATCTGATTATTACGTTTCTGATGATACGTATAATTGTTTCTGTTTCGTATACATATTTCCTACAGAAAGCATATCCGAGAGCTTAGTTACAGCAGAATCATTTCGTCCCCCAATATTGTCTCGGTTCCAAGCCCATTTTCAAGAGGCGTTATCCCTCCTATCAACAACTAGACAACCCGATTCCGACTCCAAATGAAATAGTCTATTAAAATGTTTACATAACGGCTCGTGTCCAATCCATCGATCTTTCAAAAGGAGAACCTTTCGACCATTTCCAAATTTATACCGAATGAGATACTAAGGTATGAAACCAGAATTTTGTGCATAATAAAATAATTTCAACATATTTGACCATACACCATTTCTACGATACTGATCACCAACCAACCCTCCACTTGCACCATGAATTGCAGTAATCGCATCTACTCAAATACCTATCGAATTATTACAAAATCTCCAAATCCACTTGAATATAAGCACAAGATTAAAACCTTTTAGACTTTCAATCGCCTACCCACCATGATCAAAACTTGCTAAAACATTATTCCATTTAACCCAAGAAATTATCTCATTCGAGTCACTATATCCCTAAAAGAAAGAGCAACGAATTTTTTCCAACTCATGTAACATAGTTTCCAGACATCTATTTAAATAAAGATAATTGATAAATTCATAAACTTTCAAGAACCGATTTAATGAAAGTAACTCTGCCTCCAATCGATAACATATTTGCATTCCATGTAGACAACCGCTTCCGAAACTTTTGAATAAGATCTTTCCAATTGTTAATCAAATTCATATTCGCACGCATCGGTAATCCAAGATATTTGAATGGTAAACATCCACGATTGCAACCCATACTGATTAGTAAATTTATTTAAGAAAAATGATCAATAATTTTAAGACATATATAACTAATTGTAAATATAAATCATAAATAATGTAGATATTTATTTTGAGACGATGAGTTATCGTTACTATTACTACATACAATACAATATATTATGAATATATGAATATTTCAATCTTTGTACAATCAAACTCTTACTTAATGTCATTATGTATATGTATATGTAAATGTAAATGTAGTACTCCGTATGTATTAAAGCAAGAGAAGCTAAACAAATTCTCCATAGAAGTGTATTAATGATCAGTAAATATTGATATTTGATATTCTATTTATATAAATGAACCAATCGGGAGGTTAGCCGAAATAATGTTGAGACTAACAAATTAATTACTAAAGGATTTTCTTTTTCTATATAAGTACCTAAAATCAATCTAGCGTTTTAAAATAAGAAAAATGCTAACGAAAGCTTTTAGGGCTGTCGTTAACACGCTTTAAAATATTATAAATTTTGATAACCCCTTTAAAAAAATGACTAATAACTGTCATGTACAAATATTTAATACATGTTAACGACAACTCTTAAAACTGTAGTTAGCATTTTCCTTTAAATAATACTGTAATTTCTAATGTTTTATTACGGATGATTACCGTTTAGTCAAACCCAAACAATAGTAGTATGATATAAATAGTAAAATAAGTACTCATAATTAATTGTTTTGGATCTAGTGCTTTCCAAACGGCTTCGGGATTGCTGAAAACACAATCTTTCTTAAAATTACTGCATTTCAACTCCTGTTTCATCCCGGCATAGCTTGGATGGCCACCAACACTTTCAATGAAGGTGAGGTCACGGGTTCGATTCCCTTCAAGCCACTTCAAACGTTTGGGGCGAACTTAAGAGACCAATAGCCTGAGGATGATTTACCTGGTAGCGGTGGAGGGTTGGCTTGCCGTTTACCCGGGGTTTACCCGCTGCGGGGGGCTAATGTGCCCGTTCATAGTAGGGGTTCCTCGTTAAAAAAAAAACAAAAAAAAAACAAAAAAAAAAAACTCCTGTCTCTTGCTCTATTTCACTATGTTTTCTAATTTTTTTCTTTTGAGTAGAAAATTATGGAATGTAATAGTAAAAAAGACATATATGAAAAAATAATACTACGAGTATAAAATAACTTATATCCTCGATTTGAAAAAAAAAAAAAAAAAAAAAAAAAAAAACCCAAAAGAAATACAAGAATAATAAATAACATGATGAATATAATATGACTATAAAAAGTAAAATTACATGGAACTTTTTCTAGAATGAAATCATGGCAAGGAAAATGTTTAATTGAGAAAATGTTTAATTGAGATTATATAATCGATTTTTCATAGCATTGAACTTAAAATGATAAGGAAAAAAATCGCATGTTGGAGTTATATTAATTATTTATTATCATGTTAACAAGAAGAAAATTAAATACTCCGTAAGAAGGAAGAAAATCCAACGAAGGTAACACCCTATTTGGCTATTTTAAAGAGCACTACTAGTGTTCTTGCAGTTTGTCCACATTCATAATGCACAGTATCTTTGTATTTATTACAGTATTTATTTGTTTATAGTATATTATTTTAAGTTAATTATAACCCCATTCTTCTATTTATTTATTATTTATTATCTTAACTTAATCTTATATTTGATTTGATGCTTCGCCATATGGCACAAGCAACCAATCTCAGCTTTCTATCTTATAACTAATTTATAACTTGAACTTTTGTTGTATCGAAATAACTCTTTCAACTAAAAGGTCATGAGTCATGTTAGAGATGAACATTTGTATATATTTATAAAAAAAAAAATGTTTGCGTGATTCTATCTAAAAAATACTTCCACCATCCTAATTTAATACAGAGTAGTAATTCAGTATCCCTTAGGAATCGTAGAAATTAATAGTTGACTAACAAATACATATAAAAGTAAATTTAATCAAGTTTATTGTATGTTCGTATGGTATTTTTTTTATCGGTTTAGTTAAATTCAGACGTATAGTGTCCTATGTTATAGAATCTACATATGTATATGTGTCCCAAACTTTAGCCTAGGATTCCGAGTTGAACCTGTTAATGGTGTGGATGTGAATGACACTTGGGTGATGATTAAAAGGTATTCTCCTACCAAATAAGAAAAAAGTATAACTTCTCAACCACCTATTTCACGTTACATCATCCCCTTTTCACTTTTTTCCCGGAAGTACTATTTTTTTTTTTTTAATTATATTTTTCTAAAAACAGAATTAAATAAATATAGATTCAAAGTTCTAACTGAAACACAATTTGATATAGACTTTAACCAGTTTAAGTGCGTAGGTCCGGGTTTGTTGATATATATGAACTACCTATTGAGCACGATCTTATCAATATTACACTTATACAACAAGAACAAAGTCTAATTCCACCAAATGCATAATATGAGAAGATGAGATATAGACGATCATTCATGTACGTAAAAGGAAATAGTTCATCCACTCACAGATAGAGAAAATTGTTTGTCTGCCATGAGAAGAAAAATTCATCTTACCTTCTACTCCGAGATATGCGCACGAAATACACAATTGGCACCCGGCACACCGAGACAAAGATGGTAATAAAGAGTCCCTGGGGGTTAATAATAATAATACGGCTGATAATGGGGTTCCAAAAATTTCTGACGCTTCAGGTGACCATAGCAAACCTACCTCTATCAATGAACAATCGTTATCTACTTGTAGCTCGGGATTGAAAGAATTCGGCTCGGATATTGGGCTTGAGTGGATCGGGCCTCCGGAAGGGAAGTAACTCTTATTCTCATTCGTTTTCTTTTTAAAAAATTGTTTAAAATGAAGATAATTTCGTTAAATGTACGTGGGCTCGGGAAATTAGAAAAAGAAAAATTTAATTGGGTTAAAAGTTTAATTCGTTTTCATAATCCGGACATTTTTGCTATTCAAGAATCCAAAAGGAAACGTGTCACCGATTTTATGATTGAGTTGCTATGGGGTAATAAAGATTTTGAATACATCTTTAAACCTTCGGTGGGACAATCGGGTGGGTTAATTTTAATTTGGGATCCTTCTAGATTTTATGTCTCTGGGGCAGTTGAAAAAGACTTCTTTTTGGGTATACGTGGGCGTTGGGTGGGCAAAACGGGAGTTTCTGTTATTCTAAACGTATATGGACCGCATAATGACCATTTGAAACATAATTTTTGGGAAAGTCTTGAAAATATTATGCAGGTGGATATTGATGATTGGGTTATTTGTGGTGATTTTAACGAAGTATGGCGTAGATCAGAACGGCAAAATTGTGAATTCATTGAAAGTAGAGCTAAGATGTTCAACGATTTCATTAATAAGGCAAACCTCATTGAAATTCCATTAGGCGGGAGAAAGTTTACTAGAATCAACGATGACGGTTTGAAATACAGTAAACTTGATAGGTTCTTGGTCTCAGAAACATGTTATGCATCTTGGGAAGGTATATCCGCTTGTACTCTAGATAGAGACTACTCAGACCATTGCCCTATTGTTTTGAAAGATTCGAATAATGATTTTGGACCGAAACCGACTAGAGTATTTAATAATTGGTTTGAGGACGGAAAAAGTATTGATTTGATAAAAGATGCGTGGAATGTCACCATTCGTACTCCTAGGGTTGATTGTATATTTCGTGACAAGCTAAAGAATGTCAAAACAGTGCTGAAAGAAAAGTGTAATCCCAAATACAACGCTCTAAATGCCGAAATTGACTTACTCCACAAAGAAATCTCCGATTGGGAAAATATCATTGGTACTCGTGATCTTACGGACGCTGAAATCACCTCTTGGCTAGACTCGAAAAAAAAGTGGTTCCAAAAAGATAAGGAGAAAGCCGATATTTTGAAACAAAAAGCTAGGATCAAATGGGTAACGGATGGGGATGAAAATAGTAAGTTCTTTCATTCGTGCATTAAAAGAAGACAAAACAAAAACAACATAAGGGGTGTTAATTTGAATGGTTTATGGATCGAGAACCCGGATGAGATTAAATTGGCGGCCTTTACTTACTTCAATAATCGTTTTACCTAAACCAACTCTCGTACCTTCAAAATTCGTGGCCCCTTAGATAACCGGCTTGGTGAGAACGAGGCGTCTGGCATTGAGACCCCGTTCACACTTTCCGAAATTCATGATGCTATACTAGATTGTGGGGGCGAAAAGGCCCCGGGTCCGGACGGGTTTAACATGAAATTTTTCTCAAAACATTGGGACGTTGTCAAAGATGACCTTCTCGTGGTTTTTACTCGTTTTTGGGAGGTTGGCGAGATCTCTAAAGGATGCAACTCTTCTTTTGTCGCTCTAATTCCAAAAAACAATGATCCTCAAGGTTTTGGTGATTATCGCCCAATTAGTTTAATCGGGAGCCTTTATAAAATTATCTCTAAAGTTTTGACAAAAAGGTTACAAAAAGTTATTTCATCGGTCATTGGTTTTGAACAAAGTGCATACATTAAAAATCGATACATTCTTGATGGGTGATGTCGTAGGGGGTGTATACAAAATAGTATTATTTTAGTGCGAAATACTATTAAATATGCTACAATTTTACACAAGTTATTTATTTATTTATCGAGTGGGATATACTTAAACCTTGCTACAACACTTATAGGCAGTGTACCTAATCGTATTATACTATAGTTTTTAGTAAGTCCGGTTCGTTCCACAGGGAGCTCGTGAAGTTTAACGCTATATTTTTTACACACAATATTTGTAAAAATACAAAAATATATATGTACTAGTAGTATTATTATTATAAAAGGGGTTTTTACCGTTTAATGACCGGTTTGTCGATTTTAAAACTTTAGTCGCAGTTAAAACCAAATGTAAAATAATAACTAAATACAAGACTTAATTTTAAGCGTAAAGTAAATAACGATAATGAAATTGCGAATAATAAAAGTGCGATAAAATAAACTTGCGATAATTAAAAAGTACGATAATTAAAAGTGCAACACAATAACAATAAAAATGCGATAATTAGAAGTGCAATTAAATATAAAATAAAGGAAATTAAATATGAAATAAAAGAATTATGCTTATTTAAACTTCCGTAATCATGATGTTTGACGTGTTGATTTTAGTTTTATGCCCATGGGTTAATTGTCCTTTGTCCTGGATTATTTAATATGTCCGTCTGGTTTTTGTCCATAACAGTCCATCAGTCATAAATATAAAGTGCGAGTGTCCTCGTCAAATTATCCTTATACCCGAAGTTAAATATTCCAACTAATTGGGGACTTAAACTGTAACAAGATTTTAATATTTTGTTTAATAATTACACCAGGATGTCGACTGAGTGTAACCCAAGGTTTTAATATTTTGTTATCAATTATACCAAGTGTCCTTGTACATAATTTCACCCATGTTTTAATTATTCTAGTGGCTATTAATCCATTCCCGTGTCCGGTTAAATGAACGATTATTCGTACATATAAATACCCCGCCCATCGTGTCCGATTGAGTGTATACGGTAATTTATAGGGACGCCCAATTGTAAATCTTTATATTAACATTAACAAACTATCATTTAGTTAAACAAATATAAAGCCCATTAATAACCCATAGTCTAATTTCCACAAGTGTCGTTCTTTTGTCCAAACCCCAATTATGGTACAAAGCCCAATTACCCAATTTTAGTAATTAGCCCAACATCATGATTACTTCGTTTTAAATAAGCATAATAATAACTTAGCTACGAGATATTAATGTAAAAAGGTTGAACATAACTTACAATGATTAAAAATAGCGTAGCGTTACACGGACAGAATTTCGACTTACACCATTACAATATTCGCTAACATACCCTTATTATTAGAATTATAATTAAAATTAAAATTAAAATATAAATTATAAATATAAATATATCGTATGAATGAGAGAAGAGAAAGATGGATTAGGGATACATAAAATGATCGAATGCAATGCCTTTTATAGGCGAATTATGAATTGAAATTTTCATTTATGACCCCTGAACTATGCTCAATTAACAACTTTTTATTATTTAATATTATTCTTATTATGAATTATTTAAATATTATATTTTATTCTTGTGCATAGTTGACTCGTAATTTTTACACCGTTGCGTCGAGCGTTGAGAGTTGACTCATGTCCCGGTTCCGGATTTTCGAACGTCCTTTCGTACAATTTTATATCGTGTACTTTGCGTTTTGTAACTTGTACTCTTGTCATTTTTAGACGTTCTTCATCAATAATTTGAACCTTTTTAATTGTATCTTGTACTTTTTAGCTTTTTGGACCTTTTTGTCTTCAAATCGTCGTTTTCGCCTTTTGTCTTCGCACTTATTTAAAATAAACGAATATTACTTGAAAATGGAACAATTGCAACTAAAATCTTGTCTTTCTTGGGGGATAATGCTATGAAATATATGTTCCTTTTTAGCCTTATCAATATCCCCACACTTGAGCGTTGCTTGTCCTCAAGCAATATAGTCTTGAAATAAAAACATACAAATCACTTCTTTATTCTTCACACTTTATACATCAGTGATTTTGATATGGCGGTATAAACAATGATAGTAACGATATGGTTAAAGGTGGGTGTGTCATCCACAGTTGCCTTGGGTTTAGGTCAACGACACTTGCAATCAAATAGCCGATTTACTTTCGGTTTCCAAAGCAAAGTGCACATTTGAAAGGCTGTTTACAGTCCCACATGACTATAAAAATTTAGATCCTTTAGGAAATTGGATCTTTATGAAAACAATTGATCTTTTGAAAATTCAAGCTAGATTTTACCCTAGACAAGTTTTCTGATTTGATCCATCATCGGTGTTGCAAAATATATTTGTGGATCATTATTTTGGCTAAAACTTTTAGGCTCGTGTAATCCACTGCTATCCCGGTATCGGAAAGCACACATCCAGTTTACTTGTTCCGTATATTACCTTTCGGTAAACTACCGTCCGGTTGTAAAGGAAAGCGATGAACAAGAAACTGTTAAGGCAATGTCCCGTGACATGCAAATGATTCTGGTCTTATTAACGTGTCGGATGCTAGAACTATCCTTGGTAGGAGCAATAGTAAAGATCATCCTATAATTTTTTCGGTTTGGCACAAGGTCCTGTCTCCGACCATGCTATGCAACCACCGTTCTTACGGTTGACACCCGATTTGGTTCAGGTGACCTAATGAATTCCAGGTGAATTCCTAGGATTTTACGTTCAATGGTAATGAACGCATTGAAAATGGGTTTTCAGAAAACAAATCGGTTTGTATTTTGATCAAAATATTTTCTCGTTCAAGCTCGAGTTTAGATATCATTGAATTCCATGAGTTTGAATTCTCAATCTTTAAGGTCAATCTCAAGGATTGAGTAATATCAGGCTTAAAAGCTGATTTTTAATCTTTAAGGAGATTATCCTTTCTGGGGATCTGATTCATTAGTCTTATCCAGCTAATTTGCACGGTGCCCCCCCATTGTACGAGATAAATCCTTCTCATGGTTAGGATAAATCTGACCACCAGGCGACCCTGTTTGATGCTGAGGTCCGTGGATTTCCAGCCGATTTTAGTGATGACTTTTCTAGATTTTTCGTCAACCTACAGCTGGTCTGGACGACAACTTCATGACCTAAATCAAGAAGCGCGTGTCTTTTTTGGAAGACTTTACTTCCTTTTAATGATGGAATTGATTCATCGTGTAGATCTATCTCTTCTTTTCTTTCATCGGATAAAACAGTTGATTATCGTTCCAAAACAAAAGTATTTTCAAAAATTTGTACAAAAATATGTGATATATGTTTTGAATAGTTTGGTAAAGTTTTCCCACACTTGGCTTTTATTTATGTTTTTCTTTGCCTTTTTCTCCTCTATTCCATTCTTAAATGAATTCTAACATTTTGGTTGTTTCTCAATTTATATCCTTTCCGAGGTAACGATAATTTCGGCTCAATGACCTAGTTTTCATCGTTCATAAATATGTATAAACATGATTTTGAATTCATTTTGTTGAAAATTTTGAAAAATTTACTAGAAGTGGGTAGTCAGTATATAAGACTAGGGCTGTTCCTTGTTATCGGAGAGCACTAGATTCTAATACAACTACTGCGTTACTAGTATTTTTAATGGTGTAACCAAGTGTTTAAAATAAAAATTTTTAAAATCCGAAAGAATTTAACCCCTTCCCACACTTAAGATCTTGCAATGCCCTCATTTGCAAGAAATCAGTAACAATTTAAATTATTGAGGGTGATAAGCGTAGAAAAGTGATTAAATTTTACCAAAGTTTCAAACATATTGTTGTTTGTTTGTTGAATGATAAATGGTGCACGTCATTTGTTTATTCCGTCTTGTTTGTTATTTCACACATATTTTGCATCTTGTCGTCAAAATTACTTGCTTTTGCTGAACTTAATGCCAGTCTTTGAAAACGCGTTGTTTTACCCTGTCTTGTAAGATAAACTACAAACAAATATATACATACTATTTTTTTTTTTTATAAAACCTTTAACTTATAAAACAAATATTAATTAATTTTAAAAATTTGTTTCTTTTAAGAATGAGGGCGTTTCGGAACGATGCCCTAGTCCGTCCCTCGACAAAATTTTAAAATTTGTCATTTTCAAGCAATTGTTTTAAAAGCTTAGATTTTTGGATTTTTTAAATTTTTTTGCCATACTTTAAATCAATAAGATTAAAAATAATGATAATAAAAGTTCTCGTCCCTCCCTCGGGTAAAGCAATTTCGGTTCAATGACCTAGTCTTCAACTTACGACGAATTTTAAAAATCATATTTTTAACTTAATGAGATAAAGTAAATTTTTGTTTTTAAATTCACACAATTTAAATATAAAATTCAAAATTAATATTAAAAATTCACATCAAACTTAAAATTTGAAATGCATAAAATTAAAAAATTCATATTTTAAAAATTAAAAATTCACTCCAAACTTAATTTAAAAATTCATATTATAAATTCACACCAAACTTATATTAATTTTTCAAATATTTACAATTTTAAATATATTGTTTTTACAAAGTTTACAATATTAATTTAAGATTTATATATTAATTTTAAAAATATGGTAAAAATAAAATTAAAAATCTTTTTGGCTTTTTATCCCACTTTAATCAATCAAATATTATCAAAAATATGCGCCCCTCTTTTCGGTAAAGTAATTTCGGTTCCAAGACTTAATTTAACTCATGACGAATTTTTGAAATATTTTGGGTTGATTGATTAAAGATATTTATACCTTAAGAATAAACGTTAAATTTCGCAGTGATGTAGTAAATTTTTGAATGATATCAATAATTTCGGTCGCCAAACCTAATTTTATTCAATACCAATTTAATACTTTTTAGCGAACAAATTAGCGTTTATTATCAAAAGGTTAAAAATAAAAATAAAAATAAAAACTGTACAGACATACCTGTGAAATAGATTTCTTAGTTATATGATCTATCCCATTCATAAGATAGTCGGTTTAATTGGTTTTCCATGGCTACATAGGCGTAACCTCGAGCATTCAGTGTCTTTTCTTCTAAACATATGAACGGTCCGTCTCTGCATAAAGTAACAAATTCGGTATTTGAATAGGTTTGATTATTTGAACATTTACCTCCATGTGACCATTTTCCGCATTTGTGACATCTTTCTAGGTGTCGTGCTCTTCTTTTCGCTGCGGATTTTGATTTTCCTTTACCAAATTGTAATTTATTATCTTCGCATCTGGATTCTTTTCTAACTCCGCCCATTCTTTCTCTGATTACTGATACTAATTCACTCGGTAGTATGTCATTATTACGTTTAGTGATCAAAGCGTGTAGCATTAGACCATGGTTTAGTTCACAGGCAGTCTTCATTTTGTAAAAACCTAAAAAAAAAAAAAAATTCAGAATGGGGAGAGAAGACTAGTTCTTTAGGGTCTGCTAGGGAAAGACCATTCGGGTTCCATTTTCGAGAACTACACGAAAACAGACAATCTAACTCTAACAGAAATACATATTATCCTTTAAAGACTTGATTCTCCCCACACTTAGTTAGCTGTGGTGTCGAAATTGTGATTAACTTCGTTGTCGACTTCCATCGGACCATGTATGTAATGTTTAACTCTGTGACCATTAACTTTAAATTCAATCCCATTTGAATTTATTAATTCTATCGTTCCGTATGGGAAAACTCTTTTGACTATGAATGGTCCAGACCATCTTGATTTCAATTTTCCAGGAAATAGCTTGAATCGTGAATTGAAAAGAAGAACTCTGTCTCCTTCTTTAAATTCTTTTGAACTTCTGATTCTTTTATCATGCCATTTCTTCGTTCTTTCTTTATAGATTAACGAATTTTCGTATGCTTCATGTCTCAATTCTTCTAATTCGTTTAGTTGACTTAATCGTAGACGTCCAGCTTCATGTAAATCAAGATTACATGTTTTCAAAGCCCAAAATGTTTTGTGTTCAATTTCTACTGGAAGATGACATGCTTTTCCATAAACAAGTCTAAAAGGTGTGGTTCCAATTGGAGTTTTGTAGGCTGTTCTAAAAGCCCAGAGTGCATCCTCCAATTTAATAGACCATTCCTTCGGATTTGATCCTACGGTTTTCTCTAGAATACGTTTTAAAGCTCGGTTGGTATTTTCAACTTGTCCACTTGTTTGTGGATGATATGCGGTGGAGATTTTATGAGTTACTCCATATCTTTTAAGAACTTTCTCAAGTTGATTATTACAGAAATGAGTACCCCGATCACTTATTAAAGCTTTCGGTGTTCCAAACCTTGCAAAAAGACGTTTTAAAAAGTTGACTACAACTCGTGCATCGTTAGTTGGGAGAGCTTGTGCTTCCGCCCATTTAGATACATAATCAATGGCTACGAGTATATATAGATTATTATGAGATTTTGGAAATGGACCCATAAAGTCAATACCCCAAATGTCAAATACTTCACATACTTGGATGACATTTTGTGGCATTTCATCACGTTGACTTATTTTTCCGGCCCTTTGACATGCATCACAGGATTTGCAAAGAAGGTGTGCGTCTTTGTAAATTGTAGGCCAATAGAATCCAGCATCATAAACTTTTCTTGCTGTTAGTTGAGGCCCATAATGCCCTCCTGTTGGTCCTGTGTGACAATGGTTTAATATTTTACTAGCTTCATCTCCAAATACACATCGGCGTATTATTCCATCGGGACAACTTTTAAACAGATGTGGATCTTCCCAGAAATAGTGTTTTATATCACTGAAGAATTTCTTTCGTCTTTGGTACGATAATCCTTTTTCAAGGAATCCACAAACTAAGTAGTTTGCATAGTCTGCAAACCATGGTATTTCTTTATAATCTATCTTCAATAGATATTCATCAGGAAAGTTGTCTTTTATGGCTGATTCATTTAGAACTTCTAAATCGGAATTTTCAAGACGAGAAAGATGATCGGCGGCGAGATTTTCTGCTCCCTTTTTGTCTCGGATTTCAATATCAAACTCTTGTAATAGTAAGATCCAACGAATTAATCGTGGTTTGGCATCTTGTTTCGAAAATAGGTATCTAAGAGCAGAATGATCGGTATAGACTATTGTTTTTTATAGAACGAGATATGAACGAAATTTGTCAAAAGTAAAGACAATAGCAAGGAGTTCTTTTTCAGTAGTTGTATAGTTCGTTTGTGCTCCTTGTAACGTCTTACTAGCATAATATATAGGTTGAAATCGTTTTTCAATCCTTTGTCCTAAAACGGCTCCCATTGCAAAATCACTTGCATCGCACATTAGTTCAAATGGTAGATTCCAATTTGGTGTTATCATGATCGGCGCATTAGTGAGTTTCTCTTTAAGAATATTAAAAGATTTGATACACTCATCTGAAAAGATGAATGGAGCATCCTTTTCTAGGAGTTTATTCATAGGAGTGGCAATTTTAGAAAAATCTTTTATGAAACGTCGGTAAAAACCGGCATGCCCTAGAAAACTCCTAACTCCTCTGACATTGGTGGGATGTGGAAGTTTAGCAATTACATCTACTTTAGCTCTATCCACTTCAATTCCTTCTTTTGAAATTTTATGTCCAAGAACGATGCCTTCTTTAACCATGAAATGGCATTTCTCCCAATTAAGTACTAGATTTGATTTTTCGCATCTAATTAGCATTCGTTCCAGATTAACTAGACATGATTTAAATGTATCACCGAAGACTGAAAAGTCATCCATGAATACTTCCATGCATTCTTCTATCATGTCGTGGAAAATCGCCATCATACACCTTTGAAAGGTTGCAGGGGCGTTGCAAAGTCCAAATGGCATGCGTTTGTAAGCAAAAGTACCATAAGGGCAAGTGAATGTGGTTTTCTCTTGATCCTCGGGTGCTATTGGAATTTGAAAATATCCGGAAAATCCATCTAGAAAACAATAGTAACTATTTCCGGCTAATCTTTCCAACATTTGATCTATGAAAGGTAAGGGAAAGTGATCTTTTCTGGTGGCGTCATTTAATTTTCTATAATCAATACACACACGCTATCCTGTTACAGTCCTAGTAGGAATAAGCTCATTTTTCTCATTTGTAATGACAGTCATGCCACCCTTCTTAGGCACGCATTGAACTGGGCTTACCCATGGACTATCAGAAATTGGATAAATTAAACCTGCATCAAGCAGTTTAATAATCTCTTTCTTAACTACATCTTGCATATTAGGATTTAGTCTTCGTTGGCGTTGCACATACGTTTTATGACCTTCTTCCATAAGGATTTTATGTGTGCAATACGAAGGACTTATTCCTTTAATATCATGAATCTTCCATGCAATGGTTGGTTTATGAGCTTTCAACACAGAAATGAGTTGTGATTTCTCATTTTCATTAAGAGAAGACGATATTATTACAGGTAATTCAGATTCACCATGTAAATAAGCGTATTCTAAATGGTTTGGAAGTGGCTTTAACTCTAATTTCGGAGGTTCTTCTATCGATGATTTGTATCGATATCTGTCTTCTTCTTTTAGCATTTGAATTTCTTCTGTTGTTGGTTCATATCCATTAGCTATAAGTGTAGCTAACATTTCAGCTTCATCAATTGGTTCATTACCTTCTCCTAAAGAACATTCTCCTGTTCCTTGTAATTCTGGAAATTATTCTAATAATTCTGCATGTGTGCAGATTGTGGTTGTTGCATTGCTCTATCAACTGAAAAGGTAACACTCTCATCCTCTATACTTAGGGTCAGTTTCTTACCGAACACGTCTATCATTGCTTTAGCCGTGTTTAAGAATGGTCTTCCTAATATGAGAGGAACTTGAGAATCTTCTTCCATGTCCAAAACAACAAAATCTACTGGAAATACTAAAGTACCAACTTTAACTAGCATGTTCTCCATTATCCCTCTAGGATATTTTATTGATCTATCGGCTAGTTGTATGCTTATTCTTGTTGGTTTCAATTCTCCAAGGTCTAGTTTAGTGTATAGTGAATACGGCATTAGATTTATACTAGCACCTAAGTCTGCCAATGCTTCTATTGAACTAAGACTACCCAGAAAACATGGAATTGTGAAACTTCCTGGATCAGATAGTTTTTCTGGTATCTTATTCAACAGCACTGCTGAACAATTAGCATTCATAGTAACAGCCGAGAGTTCTTCCATTTTCTTTCTATTTGAGATTAGATCTTTCAAGAATTTAGCATATCTAGGCATTCCTGAAATCACATCAATGAATGAAAGATTTACATTTATTTGTTTAAACATATCCAAGAATTTGGATTGCTCGGCTTCAAGTTTCTCTTTCTTCATTTTACTCGGGTAAGGAAGTGGTGGTTGGTATGGTTTAACATAAGGTTTATCCTTAACTGTGTTATCTTCATTAACCTTTTCAACTACCGGTTCTTTTTCCTTATCTTGATCAGGTTGTGGTTCTTGTGGAGTAGGAATAGTTTCATTAGAAGTTACAGGTATTTCCGGTGGTTTAAGTGTTGTACCACTTCTTGTGGTAATGGCTTTAGCTGTTTCATTCCGGGGGTTAGCATTTGTATCACTAGGTAGACTTCCCGGTTTTCTTTCACCTATTAACCTTGCTAGGTTACTTACTTCTTGTTCCAGATTTTGAATAGAAGCTTGTTGATTTCTAAATGCTTGAGCATTTTGTTCATTGGTTTGTTTCTGAGAGGTGAAAAACTGCGTTTGAGTTTCAACTAGCTTCGTCATCATATCTTCTAAATTCGGCTTTTTATCATCGGTTTGTTGTGGTGGTTTGTTTTGAAAATTTGGTCTTTGCTGATTGTAATTATTATTGGATACTTGTTGATTGCTAGGACCTTTTTGGTTGTTGTATGGAATATTTCTGTTATAATTCTGGTTTTGATTGTAAATCGGTCTTGGCGGTTGATAATTATTTTGATAATTATTTCCAGGCCTTTGGTTTATGTATGAAATATTCTCTCTTTGTTCCATTGTTAATTCAATACTGAGACAATCTTTTGTCAAATGTGGTCCTCCACACTGCTCACAACTAATTCGTATTGAGTGAATATCTTTAGTCATCTTTTCCATTCGTCTCTCCACAGCATCTATCTTTGCGGAAATGGAATCTAAGTCATGGCTAGAATCGGCTCTAGCTGCTTTAGATGATCTAACGATATCTTTTTCTTGGTGCCACTCATGTGAGTGGGAAGCAGTGTTATCAATAATTTTGTAAGCATCAGTTTCGGTTTTCTTCATAATAGAACCACCAGCTGCTATATCTATGTCTTTCCTTGTAGTGATGTCGCATCCTTGGTAGAATATTTGTACTATTTGACAGGTGTCTAAACTATGTTGCGGACATCCTCTTAATAACTTTCCATATCTTGTCCACGCCTCATATAGAGTTTCATTTGGTTTCTGTGTGAACGTAACAATTTCTGCTTGAAGTCTTACGGCTTTAGATGCAGGAAAGAATTGTTTAAGAAATTTGTCAACTAAAACATCCCATGTATCGATCGCCCCTTCAGGTAACGATTCCAACCAATCTTTGGCTTCTCCCTTTAAAGTCCAGGGAAATAACATGAGATATATCTGTTCATCCTCAACTTCTCGGATTTTAAATAGTGTGCAGATTCTATTAAAGGTACGTAAATGTTCATTTGGATCTTCCTTCGGCGCACCACTAAATTGGCATTGATTAGTCACCATGTGTAGAATTTGTCCTTTGATTTCATAATCTGGCGCATTAATGTCTGGATGAGTAATTGCGTGACCTTGGCCAGTGCGTTTAGCTCTCATTCGGTCTTCCATACTTAAAGGTTCCAGATTCTCCATAATTGAATTTGTTGAATCGGTATCACTAGATGATTCTGATTTAATGGTTCGTTCCTCAACAATCTCTGTTTGAATGATTGGTGGTTCCGGAGGAAAGTTTAATGGTTCAGGATCTACGAACCGTTCCTGAATATTCTCTGGATTCTCAATTGTGAGGTTGGGTTCAAAAAATGGATTATCGGAAATTTGAATTGGAGTACTTGGTCGACTGGATGACGATTCTAAAGAAAAATCAACGGCGACAATATTTGCTAAATGTCTTGATCTAGTTACAGGTGGTGAACGTACAAAAGGTGGTGAACGTCTTGCTCGGTGCATTCACTGAATATCCTATTAGTTTTTAAAAAGGAAAGAAAAATTATATAAGTTATCCAATCAATAGACTTTTCTGATTTTGCCCACGTTTCGAATAGCCAAAAGATGCAGCAGAGGGGCAGGATTCGTTTGGTCTCAATATAATTGAGGACTGTTTGGCTCCAATAACCCGGTCCACGTACAAATCCAACTATTACTACGAACCAGAAAATTTTGATGTCTATCAATTTAACCACTTAAAATAAATTTTCGTAATTTTAAGAAATTTAGAGAAGAAGTAGAAAAAATTCTAAGTCCTAAAAACTAGAATGGCGAGAAATAAGAGAGAAAAAGATTGCGCGTCGAAAAGTGTCGAAAAATGAAAAAGACGAAGAGTGGTTTGTAAACACGCGGTTAATCCAACCTTATAACTATCACTATCTTAAAATTAAAACTACAAATAGAGATCACTAATTGGAATTGTAATTGATACATAGGTAAACGGTGTCGAAAGATAAATAAAAATAAGAAAGTAGCACGAAAAATGACGTCGCAAAATTCTAAAGCGCCTAAAACTTAGTTTAAGGAATAAGCACTTAAGAAATTTTACGACAAAGCCTAAAAATTCTAGAAGTAAAAAAATAATTATGGCAAAACTAAACTTAATACTAAAAGTTGCGACTAGATTCTAAAAATCTAAAGATAATAAAACTTAAATTTTTTTTTTTTAATTTTTTTTTAATATGTTATTTTTTTTTTTACGATTTAATATTTCTTTTTTTTAAGGATTTTAATTTTTTTTTCTAAGGCTACGAGAAACTAGGTGATACTAGGCATCGGCGGAGCTTTCAAGAGACATGGGAGGGCACTCGCCTCCCTAAAATTTAAAGTTGTATGTGTAACTTTTTTTTTAGTATTTGAGTGTATAAATAAAACTTAGATACTTTTTGCCCTCTTAAAAAAATTTGTAGCCTTTCATCTGTTTTTGAGAAGCCAACCGTCTCCTGAAGCTTCTTCAAAGTGTTTTCAATAATTTCATAAATAAAATCACTATGGCACATTCAAATCACGTGTTTTCAAGAATTTCTCAAATGAAATCACTTTGGCACATTCAAATCAATTTTCTTTTTACATTTTTTTTTATCTTAAATCCAAAGTACTTTTCACAAACAGCTTTTATTTTATATTTGTTGTAGTACAATATTATATTCTATTGTCTAAATGAACAATTGCAAGTAATTAAACTAAATGATGAAGTTTAATAATAACACATCGTGATGTTAAAACTAGGTGATACTTACCTTTCTTTTTTTTAACTCATTTACTATTCATGAATAGTAAATGAAACGAAATTAATTAATTTACTATTCACATGAAAGCGACATAATAGAAATTATTAATTATAAGTTACATAATATACCCCTGAAGTATTTAATAAATACGACTTTTCTAAAACTTTATCACTATATATTTTGCAATTGTCACGATATTTATGGGTATATAGTGACAAGCGGCGCCAAAAAGAAATATTGATTAGGTACACTAGCTTTTGTAGAAAAATGATTAAACGGTGGGAGGGTGATTTGCCAAAAACTTGATGTTGTATTTTTTTTTTTAACACTTATTACAATATATTAAAAATAAAAATTACTTTTAAACAAACATAACAAAAATATAGCGTTTTTCAACGTCCCCGGCAGCGGCGCCAAAAATACTTGATGTCGTAGGGGGTGTATACAAAATAGTATTATTTTAGTGCGAAATACTATTAAATATGCTACAATTTTACACAAGTTATTTATTTATTTATCGAGTGGGATATACTTAAACCTTGCTACAACACTTATAGGCAGTGTACCTAATCGTATTATACTATAGTTTTTAGTAAGTCCGGTTCGTTCCACAGGGAGCTCGTGAAGTTTAACGCTATATTTTTTACACACAATATTTGTAAAAATACAAAAATATATATGTACTAGTAGTATTATTATTATAAAAGGGGTTTTTACCGTTTAATGACCGGTTTGTCGATTTTAAAACTTTAGTCGCAGTTAAAACCAAATGTAAAATAATAACTAAATACAAGACTTAATTTTAAGCGTAAAGTAAATAACGATAATGAAATTGCGAATAATAAAAGTGCGATAAAATAAACTTGCGATAATTAAAAAGTACGATAATTAAAAGTGCAATACAATAACAATAAAAATGCGATAATTAGAAGTGCAATTAAATATAAAATAAAGGAAATTAAATATGAAATAAAAGAATTATGCTTATTTAAACTTCCGTAATCATGATGTTTGACGTGTTGATTTTAGTTTTATGCCCATGGGTTAATTGTCCTTTGTCCTGGATTATTTAATATGTCCGTCTGGTTTTTGTCCATAACAGTCCATCAGTCATAAATATAAAGTGCGAGTGTCCTCGTCAAATTATCCTTATACCCGAAGTTAAATATTCCAACTAATTGGGGACTTAAACTGTAACAAGATTTTAATATTTTGTTTAATAATTACACCAGGATGTCGACTGAGTGTAACCCAAGGTTTTAATATTTTGTTATCAATTATACCAAGTGTCCTTGTACATAATTTCACCCATGTTTTAATTATTCTAGTGGCTATTAATCCATTCCCGTGTCCGGTTAAATGAACGATTATTCGTACATATAAATACCCCGCCCATCGTGTCCGATTGAGTGTATACGGTAATTTATAGGGACGCCCAATTGTAAATCTTTATATTAACATTAACAAACTATCATTTAGTTAAACAAATATAAAGCCCATTAATAACCCATAGTCTAATTTCCACAAGTGTCGTTCTTTTGTCCAAACCCCAATTATGGTACAAAGCCCAATTACCCAATTTTAGTAATTAGCCCAACATCATGATTACTTCGTTTTAAATAAGCATAATAATAACTTAGCTACGAGACATTAATGTAAAAAGGTTGAACATAACTTACAATGATTAAAAATAGCGTAGCGTTACACGGACAGAATTTCGACTTACACCCTTACAATATTCGCTAACATACCCTTATTATTAGAATTATAATTAAAATTAAAATTAAAATATAAATTATAAATATAAATATATCGTATGAATGAGAGAAGAGAAAGATGGATTAGGGATACATAAAATGATCGAATGCAATGCCTTTTATAGGCGAATTATGAATTGAAATTTTCATTTATGACCCCTGAACTATGCTCAATTAACAACTTTTTATTATTTAATATTATTCTTATTATGAATTATTTAAATATTATATTTTATTCTTGTGCATAGTTGACTCGTAATTTTTACACCGTTGCGTCGAGCGTTGAGAGTTGACTCATGTCCCGGTTCCGGATTTTCGAACGTCCTTTCGTACAATTTTATATCGTGTACTTTGCGTTTTGTAACTTGTACTCTTGTCATTTTTAGACGTTCTTCATCAATAATTTGAACCTTTTTAATTGTATCTTGTACTTTTTAGCTTTTTGGACCTTTTTGTCTTCAAATCGTCGTTTTCGCCTTTTGTCTTCGCACTTATTTAAAATAAACGAATATTACTTGAAAATGGAACAATTGCAACTAAAATCTTGTCTTTCTTGGGGGATAATGCTATGAAATATATGTTCCTTTTTAGCCTTATCAATGGGGTGTTAATAGCGAATGAAGTTCTACACGATATCAAAGTAACCAAAAGAAAAGGGTTCCTCTTTAAAGTCGACTTTGAAAATGCATTTGATAGCATCAATTGGAATTTCCTTATGGAAATCATGGAGTTAATGGGTTTTGGTCATAGATGGAGACTTTGGATTTTCGCATGTCTTTCTTCCGCCTCCATATCCATTTTGGTCAACGGCTCGCCGACTAAAGAATTTTCCCTTCAGAAAGGCGTGAGGCAAGGTGATCCCCTTTCACCTTACCTTTTTATCATGGTCGCTGAAGGTTTGAACCACCTCACTAAACTATCCGTTACTCATAATCGGTTTACGGGAATTCCAATTGGTCGGGGCGATGTTCGTGTCACACACTTGCAATATGCCGATGACACTTTATTTTTCGGGGAATGGAATAGACGTAACGTACAAAATCTCACAAAAATTCTTAAGTGTTTTGAATCAACATCGGGGTTAAAGATAAACTTTCATAAAAGTTGTGTGTATGGACTTGGGGTCTCAAAAGTAGAAACGGAAAATATGGCGGCATGGCTTGGGTGTGTAGCAGGTACACTTCCTATCACCTATCTTGGGCTCCCACTTGGATCGTCAATGAAACTTTCGAAATCGTGGGATCCGGTGTTCGAAAAATTTGAAAAAAGATTGGCGGATTGGAAAGCTAGATCCCTCTCTTATGGCGGTAGAGTTACACTAATTAATTTGGTACTTTCTAGTCTACCTCTTTATTTCTTTTCGCTTTATTTATCCCCGTCGTGTGTTATTAAAAAACTTGAGGGTTTGAGGCGTCGATTTTTTTGGGGCGGGTCCTCCGAGGTCTCAAAAATAGCATGGATTAAATGGGATACTTGTCTTATGCCTCGCGAAGTTGGTGGTTTAGATATCGCCCCGCTTGTTTTAAAAAATCGTGCCCTTCTTGCAAAATGGTGGTGGCGTTTTAAACATGAAAATGATTCTCTTTGGGTTTCTATTATTAAAAACATTTACGGGGAGGACGGGGGTTTTAGTTCATCGTTTTCTATCCCCGCCTCATGGGTCTCTTCCACTTGGGCGGGTATCCTTAAGGTGGGTAAAAACATCTTTAATACCGGCTCTGCATTTTCTAATTCCTTCAAAAAAAGGATTGTTGATGGGTCTAAAACAAGTTTTTGGGAGGAACTCTGGATTGGGGACATTACTCTTAAAGAAAAATTCAATAGACTTTATAGACTCGAATCTAATAATGAGGCTACTATTCTTGACCGGGCTCGTTGGGTGGATGGGGTATTTCATGCGACCTGGTGTTGGTCCCGCCATATCTCGGGGAGATTGGCTGGGGACCTCACCGCCCTTACTAACCTTCTATCGAGTTTCATCCCATGTAGCACAGGTCGAGAGGAATGGTCATGGTCATGGAGCAACGATGGCTCGTTTTCGGTCCAAAAGCTTACGGATATTTTGGTTAGGAGCAACCTACCTACAGTCAATGGAGGCGTTGGGTCGATTCGCAACAATATGGTCCCCCTCAAGGTCGAATCATTTATTTGGCGTACTCGACATAAAAGATTACCTACTAGAGTCGAACTTGATAAGAGAGGAATGGATTTGGGTACTGTTCGATGTCCGGTTTGCGATAATGGTTTGGAATCGGTGGAACACGCGATGATCTTATGCTCGTTCGCTTTGGAAATTTGGAATCGGGTTTGTGATTGGTGGAAACTCGGACCTTTCACAAACTTGAGCATCAATGAATGTTTTCTTGGGAATGGATTTAATTTCAGCTCTGATTTGGGTAAGAAGTTGTGGCAAGCCACGGAATGGGTTACGGGTTACCTGATTTGGAAAAGTAGAAACGCTTCTACCTTTTCCAAGGCAAAACCGACATGTGCCATGATCTTTAAGGACATCCAACTCAAATGCTTTGAATGGATCTCAAATAGAGTCAAAGGTTTTAACATCGATTGGGATGTTTGGCTAGCAAATCCTCGAGTTTATGATTCACTTGCGATATCTACTACAAGAACAGGGATTGGTTAATTTGTTCTCCATGTAGGTTTTTTGCCCCACTCCTGGAGTAGTCGTTTTGGTCGAGAGAATTTGGTGCGGCTCGGGGTGCTTTGTCGTTGAATTGCCAACACTGTGCTCCGTCCCTGCTCCAGCTTGTTTAGTTAATTCTTCTCAAGTCCAATCTCGGTCTTAATGATAATGAACGGACTAAGGCGTTTTCCTGCAACTTGTGGAGTATTTCCATCTCGTTTTCTAATTTCCGTTTTGTTGTTTTTATGATTCTCTTTCGCTTTTATTATGTACCTATGACAATATTGTATCGTTTTGTGTTAATATATAATATATATACCTTCTGCCGTTAAAAAAAAAAAAAATCTTACCTTCTACTCAAAGGTAGATTGACAATTGAAACCAATAAACATTTAACAACCAAAACAATCAAAATTGTTGTCTTCGAACATCATTGATCATTCTGAGATATTCATCAAATAGTGTATCACCTACTTGCATTTGGTGGCGGGAAATCCGTAACAATTGCAGATTAAGTATGAAACAACCCCTAACCCGAGAGAAGCCCTAATGTAAACATGGCAAAACCCCCGTCATTGAAGACATTTGAACAGCCGAGACCCGAACAACTATGTAATGACAGTGTCAAATAATACAAAACCGATAATGATGACTCATCCGCGCCGAGTTGTGGTTCAATGAGATCTAAAGATAACGATTATAAGGGAGACCACCACGGAAATACTGGAGCAAAGAAAACGAGCTAAGTAGACCATGTGAAACCGAAGAAACTAGCCCATTGAAACTTCACAGCACCTGACACCGTCAAACAGCCGACCAAACACAATCGAGAATCCCAAATGAAATATAATTATTTATTTGATATGATGGAAACATTATAAATTTTATAAATGTGACATTATTATTTATATGTTTTCCGATACTTTGTACTTTTTAAGATGCAATACAAAAAAAATGAAAAGAAATTAAAGGGATTATAGTTTAGCGCTATAAAAAAATACTTTATTTAAGTGGTTATGAATTCAAAACCAGTTGATATAAGGTATTTTATTTAGAATTACCTTTCTAAAACAGAAAAAAATAATGTTAACAAGATCTAATAAAAGTATGCATAAGAGAGATACCTTTTTGCACATTGAAGCAAACAACAAAGTGTATCTCCTACTCAACCTTTTGCCATTTTCACTTGTGTATGTGTCACCTACTCAACCTTTTTACCATTTTCACTTATGTATTATAGTAACTCAAAAGTCAGTTTGATGAATATATACTTTTTTTCCTTTTCTTCAAATAAGGTTTCTCATTGCTACTCCGCATTTACTATTATCACCATATTATCTTAATCTACTCAAGCAAGAAACACTTGAATATAACATTTAAAGATATTGCTTTTTCTATGGACTTAGAAAACTCTAATTAAGCCAGCTCAAATCAATCTAGTTCAACCACCTTAGAACGCTAATTTTCTTCACCAAAACCAGCTTACTGAGGCGATTTAAATTTCACAATATGTTTTTAATAACCAAACCAGGTCACGTGATTAACACGTGCATATTGTTGTCCAGTAGAAGGCGGCGGACCAATTCTTATTTCCCATTGATTGCAATTTTGCAGAGCATTTGAGAAATGACACTTTTAGTAGACTTTTACATATTTCACCATTCTTTCTATTGGCTAGTTTACGGAATTATGGGTGTTCACCCCGTTTGGTTTGCTTATTTAATCTATCTTGTCATATGTTTAGAGGCTCATGTAATGAAAGAATCACTTGATTTAAATGAATTGAATAGAGGTAAAAGGACTCACCACTCTGTTTCACATGCATATAATCATCAAATAATACCACATCTAAACTTGCAAACAACCATGCTCATGCACATGAAAACATAATTGGCCAGTCGAATATTGGATCCTCACTTTTTCAACATAACTTAAAAACTATAATAATTTTAAGTCTTCTCTCGCAGTCCCTCATTACAACAACTTCTTGCAAAAACCTATGTGTTTCTTTAAATAAGGCTCACTGGTTTGTTCCTTCCACACTCGACCGCATATCGTATGGAGATAGTGAAACCCACGAAGAACCATAAAAACAATTTATTGCAGTTTTAGTTGTTGAGTGACAAATTTTCAACAGGAAGATGGTCTGCAGTTGTTTCTGGAGGTGGGGCCGAAGCCGACGATACTTTTTGCATTATCATTGCCTCTGCCACACGGATTGCCCTTTGTGACCCTGTGATTGTTACTTTCCTGCAACAGCCCATACAATCATATTAATCAACACAGTTTCACCCAACGAAATATAGCAAATATAATTCCTTGAATAATCATAGATGGACACAATCCCCCTTCCCAAATCCCTATCAAAGATATCATATTATTTTGTGTACATTTCGGAAAGTGAATATATTAGAAAGCTGCATGCATACCTATCACATGTCCCAGATATGAAATCACCTCTTTCAGAAATCTTGATCCTAGCTCCGCTAATCTGTAACGAGAGAAGTTATGTGACAAAACAAAATGCATGTATTGAGCAATGAAGGTACTCATTACTTACCTGGCTAATATCCATGATATTCCTGCCACCCCGTCCCACAACAAGCCCTATGTGCTCATCTGCAACGCCCATAGTCATCAAGTTACTCACATCTTCCTGCAAAACACCCGGAAGTTATATGCAGATCGAACTGAAACAATCATGCTTTTGCAAACAGAGCATTAGAAAACAGGTGTTATGAACTATAACAGAACATCTTGTAACAACACCGAAATTCAATTAATGCTAGCAGTTGTGATAATTTAATTGATTTACTGTGGAAAAAGTTCACTTTGTTTGGGTTTTATTCTTCTCGAACAGGTCAAATTCATCAGTCAAAGAAATTTGTCCAAAGGATGAGTGCACCAAACGAATTGGAAGTCGTCCACAGTCTATTTTAAATAGATACAACATTAAAACTACCAAAACATTTTGATATAAAAATTTGGATTATTATTGTGTTTGTAATCATAACCAAAAAGTAACTATTTCTAAACAAAATTGAAAATGGATAAAAAAGCATTTGAAGATCAATTCAAACAAGCTGGCCACTTCCAGCCCCAGCATGTCTTAACCCATTACCCCTTAAGCTAGTGGTAAAAATCTCAAAAAGATTTATAGTTCTACTGCTTAATTGATTCAGCTATGTAAACTTTTTTACAGCATAATTTATTTGCTATGTATGAACACAACGTTTGCCATCAAAGGTTATTTCATTTTGGCATTGAGTCACAAAAGAAAAATTAATTAGACGAAAATTTAACAGAAAGTTAATAACCTTATTATTCGGATAGCGGCTGTTCTGAAACTTTCCACCAATCGCAGGTGGTCCATAATTGGGGGCATTGTATGGTACTGCACGCACAACAGATGAATAGATTCTTAATGAGCACAACAGACGAAAATTTAACAGAAAGTTAATAACCTTATTATACAGTTGGCGTTTTATAATTCATAACAACAGCTTACAAAGCAGCTTTGGACATACAAAGAAATGAGAATCAAGTCAAGTAAAAAGAAAGCGTACCAGCATAAGGAAATGTGGGGCCAATGGATTGGACATAGTAGACAGCTTCAGACAGTTTCAATAGGATCAAATTAATGGCATGCATCAGCTGTTGTAAGGTACCAATAACCGTTACCAACCTATCACTCAATCCAATATGGTTGTTATCCTGAGGAGAGATCTTAATGTTAGCCTGAGATTCTTCAATGAAGGACCTGTAATGCAAAAAATATGACCAGAAGTTGTCAGAATATTATATGCAAACATGTAAATGTCAAAATAGTGTTAAATACAGTGCCATGATTTTGACATGCGCATTTTTTCCTCAACGCGTACAAACATGAGCAATAAAGAAGCATATTTTTCATTCCCTAAAGAATCTCCATGAACAGCAGCAAATGATGAGACGAAAAAGGCACAAAAGAAATGGCATATCAGAAAACTAAAACAGACTCAAATACAAAATAAACCATTTGCAGAATTCACTAACCGAGAACACAAATAAATACGGAGTAATATATATATGGATAGTAGCAAAATCATGATAAAATGAACTGAAAAAAAAAGTTAAAAAAATACAACAACAAAACCCAATCCCACATGAGTGAGGTATGGGAAAGTTAAAAAAATGAACTAATAAAATAAACTAACGAACAGAAGTAGTAGTGAATTTTGTGAACATCTATACACATAAAGCCATCACTATGATCGCCATCATGATATCAAAGTTTACAGTTGGATAAAATAGCAGTTTTTGCTATCTACACCCACATCAGCTTTCTTTACTGTTTTATTTCAGTCTACAGTAACAATCTTGGTTAAACAAAACAAGTACATGATACGAGCATCATACACTGTTGTAAAAATCCCTATTAATTCCGTTTTAGAAGCAGGCTGATTAGATTTTCAAAAACCCTCTAATTAATCGGTCAACACCGTTTAATGGGTCAGAATCGAATTTAGTGGGTCATAATCGGTTAACATCTTAGAATTTTGGAGTATGTGAACAACTGAATGATTATCATTATGTTTCTAGACTATATTGTTATAGTTTATGTTTCTTTATGTTATTTTTTCTATATTTACACATAATTTAAAGTTTAATGTTTGAATAAATAAAGAGTTCAATCCAATTAATCCCTACCAGCTTCCGGCTGATTAATCCCCAATTAGCGGTTTTAACAACTGTGGCACCATATGTAATGCTATATTAGACAATCTCCCTATTTTCAGAATATATAGCAAGGATCTAGAGATCTAAAGCAACAGAACTGTATCACATTAACATAAGCCATTTATCACATCAAAAGCAAAACTAAGTATACAAAAAACGACATATATGATAAAACTTACTTCCACACATCATCGTCAAGAGCCACAAATAGTACAAATTAACACATTAAATATACTATGTGAAACAAATTCAAATATTTACTGAACTTTATTAAGGAACCCGCCTCTTTCTTTTTAAAACATACTACTCAAAAGTCAATGATACCAACAACGAATGCTATGTAAGCTTGTAAGTTGCTGAACTCTGTTGCCAAACTTTTCATGTGGCTATAGCATGTAAACAAAGTATAAGCAACCAAACCCAAAACATAATCATTAAATCACGAATAACATTTCTCAATTAGGTTGGGTCTTAAAAAAGTAATACCAGAAAAGATACAGCTTATCAAAGTAACTGATCAAATATTCAAATATGGTGACCAGCATTATTACCTTATCATGGATCCCCCTTTCCCGATGAGTCCGCCACAAGAGCTATTGGGTACGATTAATCTAACTTTTGATCTGGGCTCAGCTTCATCACCTTCTTCAGCATAAAACTGATCAACAATACATATTACTCTGTAAGTTACAATCATCCAGGCTACCAAATGATAAAAAAGTGTGTTAATATGGTTACCTCATTGAGCAACTTAGATAGGATAAGTTCAACAGCCTCAAGAACTTCATCGATTGTTCCCGACACCATAATAACCCTGTCAGTTGTTCCGGGAAAATACTCATAATTGCGTGACAACTGGATTCGAGCATTAGTTCGTGATTGGAAATCAGAAATTGTTGTTCCACCCTTTCCTATGATTGAACCAGCCTCGGCATTTGATGCGAGAAACCTCAGATATGTAATCTCCATACCATCTAGAGCATGTAAATAAATGCTATTACCAGTAGCCTCATAATAAGACAACATGTAAAATAAGCATCTTGACTCATGAGTAGAGAGATGATAATATAAGAAAGAATGGACGCATAGGCTAAAACTTTTATCAAATAGTCTTAGTTTAAAAAGCCCCATTATGCATACAGCTAAGCTCTTAAACAGAACAGATGAGCACAACTAATAGTCTAGATCCCTTCAGAAAATGGTAAATTTAGAAGAGAGTAATAAATATAACATGTAGGCAACAACGTGAAGCTGTATAAAACTTGTCAATAACATTATACTTTTTTTCTAACTAACTTATCGATTAGAAGTAACCTAATTAAAATTCAGTATCCAGAGTAAGTTATTTCCACTAGTACTATAAATCAACAAACACCCTCTCCCAACACCCTCCTCTTATTAGAAGTTTCTTTTCCAACTGGTACTCAATGTCGTATGTTGGAGTTGACCAAACATCTCAATAAGTCTTATTTTTCCTTATAAAGAAATCAGGAAACAGAAAACATATATTACCACAGATAATAATAATCGCACAAACTTAGGTCTGATCTGCTGCTCAGGTATTGGTACCTAATCCACCAGCACTTACAGTGCATGAAAGTTAACTAATGAGATGAGTATAACGTAAGTATAAGAGCATCAACAAATCTGGATTGACAACACCTTTACAAAAGACAAGTCTGAACATACATAAGGAGAATCTCATTTATTATTAATAAGTTCATATTTTGTACTTGTCACTGTTGTCAGGTATTGTCGTTTAGTCATACTCTTCCAGTTTAGTTTCTCTATATTAACCTCAGATATGGCTTGATGCTTAATTTCTTCTATCTAATACTTCATTTAGTTCTTTCTATTTGTTTACTTGGCTGTTGTTCAAAGTCATATGCCTGTGGTATTGACAAAAGAATACCAAGTACTCTATCCCCTTTTCAAAACAGCAGTAACCAGAATAGAGAAAAAGCGATATAATGATACGGAATCTCGTGGCTGCCAGATTTATTGTAATATCTTACTCCAAATCTACTATATACAATTATATATACAAGCTTAAAAGTTTAAGAAAAGTCTATGTGTGTTTCATTGGTGTGTTTGTGCAGGAGAGATATAATTTATGTTTCCTTAATTCTATTTAAGAAGACAAATGTCTACTGATTTTATCTTTCTTTCTCACAAGAAGATAACTACACAAAGCATTTGTCATCTATCTATTATATCTTATCGATAAATCAAACCAATAACCTACAAAAAACACATACGGGATGCAATTATCTGTCACTAATCTAAAATTTAATCTCAATAATGCACACATCTTAATAAAATTGCATGCCTATTAAAAACCTAATTTACATTTAACACTTAACGTACATATCATTAGAAAGTGGAAACTAACAACGCGTTGTGGAAACCTAGCAACTCATCTGAGTCTAACAGGCTATAGATTCGTATAATCAATTGAGACATAAACAATCATCAAATCAGGTTAAAATAGCAGATCAGAATTAATAATAATATAAAATTAACAATACCTGAAGGAGGAAGTTGCTCTGAGTTGTGAGGTGAAGATTTCTCCGGAGCAGCTCCATCATTCGACGACGCGTAACCAGAATCAGGTGATACCATAGCGTTTGATTGCGTGTTTTACAGTTCTGGATGTAATAGATCAACAAACTGAGGATGATAATTATGTAGGAGTTTCAAATGAGCTCACTAATACAAACAAAGATAGATATATAGAGATATATAGATAGTGGAAGTAGTATTGTTGTTACCTGGCCTGAGGTCAGGCGCCGATGGAGTTTGGTGAACACAAGTTATAAAACCGTGAGAACCGCCTCTAGCACACGCTGGTAAAGATACATATATCTCCAACTACAAATATCATATATATACATCCAATCCAATTAACTTTAGAAGGTTAAAAAAAAAAATCCTTTCTAACTACGGGGATTGTAAATGGTCTTGTGGTCGGGTAAGGTTATGGGTCGGGTAAGGATGCTTGCTAGAAAAAGAGGGTCTTTTTTATGAGTTTAGAAAAGACGATTTGAATACCTTTTCGTCAGGCACTTTCATAGGTTACGAGTGCGTCCTTTTTGTTCAAGGCTAGTGCCGGAGATGGCGTCGACACCAACATCAGCAAGGAGGTCCATTTTTCATGTCCAAAGAGTGTGTTAAGGATGATGTTGTCGGTTAGTAGGGTTAGGTTTTGTTGGTGTGTATTGTGTCTTCTTTTATCATCTTTTTTGTGCTTGTTAGTCGTGCTAGCTAGTTGTTAGTATTGAGCGTGACTTGGGTTTGGTTAGTTTTTATTCCGGTTACGTCGTTAGGTTTAGTTATATGTTTTCGAGCCCTACTCGTAGTCTCTTTTTGTATCTTGCTTTTCTTTATCTCTTCCTGAGATAAAGCCTTTGTAATAAAGTTATCGTTTTTATCAGAAAAAAAAAAAAAACTATAACATAAAATAATGGAGCATAATACGGAGTATTATTTATTACAGTATTAACTAGTTATCGAACCCTCGGTTCGCGCCGGGGGTTCGATTTTCAATGTATTTTATTGTGTTTAGTTTGTAAAATTATTTCGTAGCTAACGATCATGTCATTGAAGCGCAACTCGAGTCGAACTAAAAGGTATAACCCGTCAAAGATTTAAATGTTATTTTACATCTCCGCGTTTCGATATGGAATTGTCGACTTTTAAAAATTTAACGCAAAATCAACGTGTATGAAAAGTACCTCAAATATTTATCTTTTTTAAAAAACGTCCGTTTTGCCTATAGTTAGTGACATTGTGTTCTTAAAATTATTTCGAGTTTAACGATGTTGTCGGAAAAATTTAACTCGTTGCGAGCGAGAAGATATGACCTGTTGAATATTTGGGCGGAGTTTAGTTAAGGTTTTCTATGAAAATAGTTATTTGACACTTTACCCCCTGTTTGGGGGGTCGGTTTTATTTTTTGAACAAAGTTGGGGGGCTTTATTTGGGAAAAGGAAGGAAAAAGGTTAAAAAATTTTGTGTAAGGACAAAAATGTCCCTGGTTACTGTTAACCTTTTTTGCCTAATAGTTAGTATACTAATAATACTAATTTTACATACATGATCGTTGTTATTATATTTATGATATGAAAAGAAATTTAAACAATCATTAACTTGTGCCTTTATGATATGGATGAACGAGGATATTCAAATCGGACCATAACCACACCGATATCATACCGAATTAGTACTGACTGAAAATGGTTTTTAACTATTTGTGAATTCAGTATTTTTTAATACGGTACCGGTATTTACCCAGTTTAGTACAGGAACCAAAAGCTTAAGAGTTTTTTTTCTTTAGGCCTTGTTTAATGCTAGTTATTTTTCAATTAAATTTAAGATATAATAATGACTAACAATTAAATTATTAATAATCAATATCCTTAAACTGACTCTTATTTATTTTTTAAAGAAATGAATCTTATACTAACAAATCCTATATAAGAATAAATCTTATGAACCGATGTGCAAAGAAAAACCTTGCAGTAGTTTTTCGAATGCAACAAATCCACTTTTTACTTGTAAAATACTGTGGTCGATTATATTTTCTGATTCATGAGATCCTCATTATCATATCATCTGAACATATCTCCCACGTATATAGAGCAACAGGTCTCGCATCTTCAAATCCATGCAAGCAATTAAAAACCCCATCTTGGCCACGAAGATTCACCCGCGATGACTCCGGGCTGCCCGCAAAGCGGGTAGTAGCCCTGGGATATAGTCGACTCGCATAGCGAGGAGAAAACCCAGGCTAATCAAAAAAAAAAAAAAAAAACAGGTCTCGCATCTTGTAAGTTGCAAGTGATCCCTCATCAAGAGTTCAGTCAACAAAAGTAAAAAGATACATGATACCTAATTACGGAGTAGTCAAATAACAACGCCTATAACACGACCAATATAAATATACACAAACTCAAGTTTGTTAGTCTATATACTTGATAGCTAGGACTCGGTTTAATACGGAGTAGTTGTCAATACAACATCTCAAGTCTAGAATAACAAGCCATTCTTTTTCAAAAACCTACTGAAAATCTAGGTAAATAAGCTTACACTGGTCAAGAACACTTTTTAGTTTTGTTGCTATAGTCAGATTTGATCATTCAGCTCATGAATGACCTAGAGCATACCAGACTCCCAATCTTGAAGCTCAAAGAAAGAACCAGAATCGACACAAACACACAGTAAAACCAACTTCGAGACCCCATTGGATTGGGCTTCACAACTTGATGTGAGGTAGCATAACTGACCTCCTGTTGACCCAATCCAAACGACAGAACTATATTGAGTTGAGTGTGCTTGCGCAGCGACAAGTCGACGGCACCACCATTGAAAGAGACATTCCCGGTACGGATCATACTAGACGTGACATTCAACAAATTTGAAGCTTGAAAAGCAGAATCAATGTATTTTGTAGGGAACTCGGATGCAAATGCGGGTGGGGCAGAAATGTTACCCAGCATGTAACTTGCCTTTTTGAGATACGAGTGTGCAGTATCTGTACACACAAGCAGAGAAAAAGGTTGAGTTTGACTTTGAGATGTACTTGAGCAAAAACCAATTCTGAAGAAAAATGACATTTTACCTGTTTTTTGATCTTGATTTCCTCGATTTGCAGCAGCCAAATTGTCGTTCTGTCTTTCAAATGGCTGGCTTGTATTGGTCAATTGATGGGTTCCACCATTCACGTTCTATCAGTAACAAAAAGAGCATATTGTTAGCGAGTCTGATATCTTAGAGGTGGCAATACGGGTGGGTTGGTCAACAGTTCATTACCAGGCAAAGACAGGTTAAGTTGACCACAAATTGTCTCCATTTTTTATATAAGCTAAATCAGGATTACAAGTAGAACTAAAACATTAATCTAAATCTTTGCATAAAAGACATGAATGGTAGTACACAGTAGTATGATCAGTTGCCCTACTAGCAAAAAATTTTAAACTTAACCCATTTGAATAAAAACACAACCCAAATAGTCCGACTCAGAATTATATGAGTCAAAATTGTGCCTTCTATTATCAAAGCAAGATATGGAAAGTATATTTCAAACAAGTTATCACCTCACGAGGTACGGATGAATCAGGGAGAGTGTTCTCGGTTCCGACCGGATCAAAATAGTTGTCAAAATCTGGATTCAAGAGCGAGGTATACTCATCAAGTATATCAAGGCCAGAATCTGTCTCCACAACATTTTTAAGGTTACCAGCTTGAAAACTTAAGCTTTCATCAAGTGAGAAGTCACCAGTAGCATCATAATATGGTTCATCAAACAAACAATCAACGTCAAAATTCATGTTATTGCTAGGTTCTTCCATAAATACACAGTTCACAGACTCGGTATCCAACCCAGTCTGCACAGGCAAATCAAGTGAGGTTGATCCATCATTTTGGTTAACCTGAGGTTCACATTCACTTGGACCCACCAAATAATTTAGAGGGTCACTAGTCACGATTGTTGATATATCAGCAGGGTTCATGTTAATACTGCAAACGATACTTGGAGGAAGAGGACCATCTTCTACTGCTGAGTAAAAATTCTGACAAAAAAAGAGGCAAAATAAAGACAAGAGAGCACCCTTATATTAAAATATATCACCATCAATAATAACATGTTAAACAAAAGAAATCATTTATAACATGACATTAGATAATTTCATCAAATCCAAAAAAATAAAAACATAAAATTAGGGAGACATCAAACAGTTGGGAAAAGCATAGATAGTAAATGGGTTGGTTTGAAAAAAAAAAGAAAGAAAAAAAAAAAAGAGAGAGAAGAATAATGGCTTGACTTGTGTAGCAAAAACAAGACAAACGTCGATAGGGGCATTACTAGTAAGTAAAAGGTAAAAGCTGAATGTATATCAGAAGTATAGTGGATCTATACCAATTTACAAAGATGTAAGTATAGAGATATAGTTTGTGTATGATAAATCATGTATAAATGTTGACCAAATTAGAAATTTCTCCCTAAAGCTTGATAGTCAACTAGGCAGTGATTATCGATACTAAAGCACAGAAAAAGTACAAACCTGCTCAACATCAAAAGGATCTGAACAAAAATCCATATCAATAGGTAATTCCTTAGCACAAACTTCGTGCTCGGGAACAAATACAGTCTCATCATCTTCCCACTCCTCATCGATAAATGGTGCCCCGTACTTTTCACCATTCATAGGTCCAGAACCACATTTTTGACAGATTCGACACAGGACAAATGTGTTCTGCCAACCCTAAGTCCAGTGTAAAAATTATAAACACCAAATCAAGATCATACAAAGTAAATCTAAACCAGATAAAAATCATAATATAACAACCAACTTGAAAGATGAAAGTATATACAAAACAATTAGATGACAAATCACATCCAGGAGTTCATGGCATCACATTCCACATCGATTGTAAGTCAGAATTGACTTTATATCATACGGGATTACGTTAATTTTCACTTGGGCCATGATCTCTACACTAGTAATTTTTATGCCGATGTGACATCCTCAAATACCTATGAGTCTTGAACATACATCGACACAAACAAATTTTTTATTTTTGATCTTACGACTTAGATACATATGAATTTCCACTAAATATATATTATTATATATTATATATACATATAATAATATCCTCCTCACCTGCACAACTCCAGAATTTTGGAGCTCATGATCAATGAGCCGATATTCATGCATAACCCAGTTTGTTTTCTCGCCTTTTGGGGCCCGGCCACTATGATAAACCAAAATTTTCTTCATCCCAATCTGTTGAGACCTATAGCATACAACTCGGACCTTTCCGGTAGTCTTCCAGTAACCCTTCTCAGTAGCCCGATTTGGCCGGGAACCATGCTTACTTTTCTTACCAAGCACACTAAAAAAGTACCATTCCAAGTCTCTACTTCTCAACCTTGACAAACCTATAGCAATGCAACAACTAATTTGTATACTTCGTTCACTATATAACCCTAAATAAGAACAACAAATATAATAAATTGAAAAACTAACAAAATGAAAACTAACCTGGAAGATCCCAGGGCTCAAATTTATATACATCAACATCAGCAATGGCATCGAATCGAAACGGTTTACCACAAACCTTACGCCTGAGATAGTACTGTACAAGCTCTTCATCGGTCGGATGAAACCTGAATCCAGGAGCAAGTGATGTAGGTGCTGGTGTCGGATCAATCAATGATGCCATAAAAGTATAATGAAGCTAGGTTTTTTGGTTGTAATTAAGAAAAAGTTGAAAATTTAGGTGACAAAAGGAGGGGAATTACGAATTAGGGTTGAGGTTTCAGTTAGGGTTTCGACATTGAGGTTGGAGTGCCATTAGGGGGAACTCTAGAATTTACAAATTTACAGAAAAAAATAAAGAAATGATCACTGGATTTTTTTTTTTTTTTTTTTTTGTTGTTGTTGTTGTTGTTGTTGTTGTTGTACTTGTAGACTGTAGATGTGTTTGGAAATATTTTGGGCTGGGTTAATTAAGTACTCGTAAATGCCATTTACACAGTTTGAGAAGGGAATGTGATATTTTCATTTTTCTTTTTCATTAATTCACCATCATTTTATGTTTGGGATTCTCTAATTTATGCTCTAAAGACATAAAATAAGAAACATTTATTGAATAAAACTTGTTATAAATATATTCATATAACAAGAACATTCATTGAATAAAACTTGTTATAAATATAAATAATATAATATGAATTATAAATTGATAAGTTTATTATATATATATATATATATATATATATATATATATATATATATATATATATATATATATATAGGGGCAGGATTAATGGGTAAGTAACCAATCGGGGGGAAGCGGGGGGAAGCAAATTTTTTTTTTTCGGCATCAAGATCACACGAAAATATGAACATTTAGAAGAGACACTTCGTGATGAATGTTATTATTTAGGCGGGAAAACGATCGACAAAAATAACATTCAAGATAATATTGTTCGTGAAGAATATGAACGTTTTTTTTTTTCCATGTTTTGTGAAGTAAAATTTAGCCCGATTTAGAGTTTAGCGTTTAGGGTTTAGAGTTTGGTGTTTTGGATTTATTCCATAAACCCAAAACACCAAACCCTAAACCCTAAACTCTAAACCGTTCTTGTTAAAAACTCAATCTAAATCCTAAATCTAAACCCTAAATCTAAACCCTAAACCCTAAACCCTAAATTTCTAAACCCTAATATCTAAACCCTATAAACCCTAATATCTAAACCCTAATATCTAAAACCTCAAAATACGCTCGAAAAACACGATAATTGTTATATATTACTTCTTCGAGCGTTTTTCCGCCAAAATAAAAAAATTTATCACAAAGTGTCTCTACTAAATGTTCATATTTTCATCTCATCTATAATGTTCGTGAACAAAGTTTTTTCAAAAAACGAAAAAAAAAAGTTTTTGCTTCCCCTCGTTTCCCCCCGAATGGTTACTTCCCTCTTGATCCTAACAATATATATATATATATATATATATATATATATATATATATATATATATATATATATATATATATATATATATATATATATATATATATATATATATATATATATATATATTTGAAAATTGATAAGTTTATTAATTGAATTTGTATATATATTAACTTTGAAAATTTTCAATATATTAACTACGCCTTATCTTATACCCTAAAGGCATAAGTTAGTCAATCCATTTATGTTTTTTTCAAAAACACCTTTCAAACAAATTCTAATAACAAAATTTGGGTAATACATCATATAAAGGTAATTTCGAAATTTTAAATAAATCTATTAAATTGAATATTAGAAATATCAATTTTCGTTTGACATCTGATTAAAACAACTTATGTGTGAAATCTAGTCATTATTGTTATAACAAAACTGACCACTAAATACTATCACACATTACAGGTAACTGGTCCTCATCAGAGTAATAATAGTAATTGGTAAGTGAAGTTCATTCCACATGGAGCAGGTAATTAAATAAATTAGCTATTAATAGTTAAACTAATATTTTTGAGGGTTTTAAGAAAGATTTTGAATTAATAAAATTATGAACTAAAAATAGAAAGATAAAGGAGTATTCAGTTGACTTCATTTATCCTAATCTGGATTGCGTTTTGAGACCCCTTTAATTACTGAGTTATAAGTGACCTAAGATAGTATATCGATTCTCTAAGTTCTTAATTAGATTACTAGGGTTGTCACAAACCTAGACACTAATTAATTCACTTGAATTAATAACCTAGGATTGTGTCCTTAACCAAAGTAACAAGATATTGATTCAGTTCTACTGTCGTAAAACCTAGGCAACATTGGTGTCCCAAACGTGCCACACAATGGTCAAGTTCTATAACTAATTTAAATCACCAATTATATCCTAGACGAGTGTCCCACATCTAAATAACAATTGTCTAAATTATTTACTATCATAACCAATTAAGCATAAAATATCTAACAACTGTCGTTAACCGCTCGCTAAATCATGTGAATCAAACTAACTATAAACCCTAACAATGGTGGATCTTTAATCAAGCATACAAGAATTAATTAAAACCTAACATACCACAATTGGGGTTAATCATCCAAGTGATACATAACAAATTAGCTACTCACAATTAAAACTAAACTAAAAATTAAACAAATGAAATATAAGTAATGAATCATGACGTTGAACAATAGATTAAATAGATTTATTGGAATAGTAATAATTGACATAGAGCAATAAGGTAAAGAATAGTCGGTGGTTGTTTCTTCCTTTCTGGAAATTCTGACGAGCTCTGATGAACAACAAGGCCGACGGCTAGTGAGACAGCCGGCGGCTAACTGGCCGGATCATGAGTTTGTCTTGACTTTTCTCATGCGTCATTTAACTTTCAATTTTTGACCGTTTTAGCTTCAAAAACAGAGTCCCATGAATATGTAGAATTTGTAGTTTATGTGATTTAAGAAAATGCTTACTGATATAAAGCAATAAACTTTGCATACATATGGTTCTGGTTTTAGTTCCTAGGTCATGTTACATTTATGTGAAGAACATGTTTTTTTTTTTTTTTTTTTTTTTTTTTTTTTTTTTTTTTCAATATAGCAATCTGAACTCATATACTTTGCATATTAGGGTAAACTTAGATAATGTGGAACCTCCTTTTCATATTTTATTATCTGCTATAATAGTTTTGATATATAATACTAATCATTAACATTAATCATTTAATATTTTTATTGATCTTAACAAAAACCCAAAGTATGTGATGAATTGTTCAAGATATTGATGAACTCTATTTTTGTTTCATTCAATAAAAAGACTGGATGCACATGTATTTTGGTAATGTATTTGAGTCATTTAATATGGTGAAACTTTAAACAAGAATTTTATTATTGAACATTTGTACTTAGGTTATACTCCATAATAAACCTTAATTTAGGCTTATTAATAAGAAATAATTTTGTATTTTGTATGTCATAATAGTTGTGCTACTATATTTTTTTATCAAACCCGCGTGTTCACATCATTAAAAGTACATCCACACTAATTTTTGAACCAGCTGATGATGCATCACGCTCGACAAAACTTCAGCCCACAAAACCGCCACAAAGGCCATTTTAGGCGTTGTAAACGACTCAATAACCGCAACAACATTCACTACTCAGAAACCATCTTTAATCTTCAAAGTTCTAAACATTGATATTGATATATTATTAGAAAGACAAAAAAAAAAAAAAAAACCAACTGAAATACAAGTCTGAACACAAGTTTATTTAACTAGACTCAGACACAAGCCATTATCAACAGCCAGGTCAACAGTTTCTCAACATTACAAGTTAACATGTTACAGACACAAAAAGAGCACCCCACATACCTACATTATTATCAGCCACCAGTCCTGAACTTATTGTTCTCTTTGGTCAAATCCTCAATCTGCGTCTGCAAAATATCGATCATGGCTTGGGCCCGCATCACTTCAATCTTCAACGTCTCTTTTTCCATTGATACATTAAGAAGCTCGTTTTCTAAGTTACTTATGAACTTCAAGTATCCAGGTGGAACAGACTTTTCGAGAGTTGCGGCATCGAAAGACGGCAAGATGATTTGCGGGTGACTTTCTTTGGCTTCGATTGACTCGAGTAGAGGGAATTCTAAAATTGCTCTGGGTGGATCTTGACTTGTGGTGGTTGACTCTTCTGAACCGTTTGCGTTGCTGGAGTTTGGATCAGTTACTTTTATTCTTTTGTTGTGAAAAAGTGAAAACGTTTCGAGTTCAGGTTCACAATTTAATGTACAATTTAATGTATCATCTTCTGTTCTTTCTCTCTTGCAAACAAATGGAATGGTTTGTGGTGGATCATCGGTTCGATCAAGGATCTGCTTGGCAGAAGTTTCCTGCAAAAATGAGTTGTTTGTCAACAATTAGGTGTGCACAATTTGTGACTTTAGGTGATACGAACCTAACCTTAGGAGGGTGAGCTTACATAGGAATTAGTAATTGAACCGCCCACAATGAACAAAAAAAACCTAGAAACTTTTTCAAAAACGCTCTTAGCATTTGTACTTATCCATTGTCGCGTATGATCATCTCCTTCATTGTCTTTACAAACCGTCAACAAATGATCCATTTCCAAAGGGCTTCAAGAGGTTGTGGGTTCAAGCCTCATTGGAGACACTTATATACATTTTTTTTTTCTTTTGAAAGGAAGGGTCTCAAAGTGTAGGTAGTGGGCATGTTTACTTATAGCTTAATTGGCTGGAGAGATTATTCGGTCAGCAATAGTGTATGTTTACATAGGACTTAATCAATAAGTTGAACTTAGCTAATGACATTTAGAGTCACCCACAAAAGCTATGACTTAATCAATAAGTTGAACTTAGCTAATGACATTTAGAGTCACCCACAAAAGCTACGTTGTCCCCATTAAGTCACTCCATATTCCAAGACTACCGTGTTGACTTTTTTTATTCACTCCCCTGTTTATACTAATAAATCTTGATGCTACTCAAATCACAAAATCAACATCTGAAAGTGTTGCTCCGATCTCATAATCAACCAAAATAAATTCGCTATTCAGATCTTGAACATTAAACACCACCATATGCTTCTCCGATCACGAAATCAATAACCATAACCAGATGTTTCAATCTCAAAATCAACCACGACAGATCTCGAAATCAACCACTACTACACGCCTCATCAACCCTCATTTGAAAAACAATAAATGGGAGGTATAGAATTAACCATTACAACCCCATGTTGTCAACCCCTATTCTTATCTATTTTATTACAGAGACGGAGTTACAAAATGAAGTTAATTTGCTAATTTGAAAAACAGAAATGAGAGGTATAAAATCAAGGTGTCAATGGAAGTGAAATCAAGACTTAAAAATTTATGGAACTGAAAACGAAGATGCGATAAAAAATTTTGGTAAAAAATGAAGAGTAATAGAGCTCGTTTCACCAATAACACACAACATGAAAGAATTTGATTGAATCCTTATATCTTTGAGTATTTATGAATTCTGAATTGTTCAAATCCTGCTTTTAAATCTGGTGTTGTTAAACTCAGTCGATTATTATTTTAATACTATTATTAATTAATTGTTTTAAATTTTATGTTTATTTTGGTAATGTTATTTCATCAAGGTTAAAGTAGTAATTAATTAAAATTAAGATATCTATTCACCATATATCACAAGTTGATCATTTATAACTAGCTGCATATAGCCTTCTATATCCCTATAGCCTTCTATATCCATATAAGACTTAAACAAAAATAAAAGCAAACAGACCCTATGTTAGGTTAGGTTAGATTGTAGGATCTCCTTTTTAAACAAAAGGACGCACAGAACTCATGATGCTTGTTCTAAAAGCGCATACTTTTTTCATAACACCGCATAATCACGTATAGCTTGTTTGTAATCCGAACTCACAGATGGTTTTTGTTACATCGAAAACCTATACTCGATAGTCAATAGACTAATTAAGTTGTACTTACAATAAAAAATATTCAGTTATTTAGCAAAAGCCCCTTTATATCAAACCATAGTCCACCAGCTAGGCTCAGTTCAGTTCTTAATTCATAAACCATTTGTATAAGTTAGTAGCAACAAATCAGATTAGCGTTCTAATTAAAACCAAACCCGCTCGAGTGCGTAAACTTTTAGGAAGCCATAATAAAACACATCTGAAAACAACTAAAATTAATAAAATATATCCTAAATAATACCTGCACAGTGTCGTTTCCTTCTGCACGCGTATCATCACCGTTGGTCAAATCATCATCTGCTTCCCCACCAGGCACCACCATTAAGGCTGCATCATCGGACCATTCTTCCTCAAGAAATGGTGCATAACGGTCCCCGTTTGGTGGCCCTAACCCACTCTTTTGAAATATCCTGCATAACACAAATGAATCCTTTTCCCCACCACCACACAACAACAACAACAATAATAAGCCAATTAGTTCAACATCCTGAAAATGGGCACGTTTTTAAATGACCAAGAATTCTTCAAACCTGTGATACTCCAACACGTAGAAGTTCATGATCCAAAAGGCGATACTCATGCATAACCCAATTAGTCCGTTTTCCATCAGGGGCTCGACCACTATGGAACACAAGTGTTTTCTTCATCCCTATGGTCTCCGATTTATGCCGTACAAATCGGTCCTTTCCAGTTGCCTTCCAATAGCCTTGGCCTGTAGCACGATTTAATCGGGAACCATTGCCATACTTCCTATCTACTGGGCTGAAAAAGTACCATTCTTGATCTCTCGTCTTCAATGATGAAAAGTCTACATTACCCCCATTAAAGGATCAATAACCTTTATCACTTCTCTTTTGATCATACAATATGTAAAATGTATAAACTTTTGCACCAGATGATAAGTTAAACAACTAATATACCCAAATTGACAATAAACCTACCACAAACTTTCATAAACAAATATAATCAAAAATCAGGAGAACCTAAAATCAAATGCATATAGGTATTTAATTTGCATTTTTAGTTCCTTCAAAATTTTTAATTGCTTTTAATTATATGTATTGTCACTGAAAAAAAAAAAATGAAGATTTGGGAACACCCAAAAATAAGTGTAATTAACAACTTTCTACAATTTTACGCTAATTTTTCTAAGCAAGTATGCATTTTTAGAAGACCCCTAATTCATCAAAAAATCAGAACTTTATCCTTCAAACAATTAAACATACAAAAGAACATACATAAAATCTCAATAAAACAAGTAATTTCAACAAAAATTGAAAATTAACCAAACCCCAATACGTATAATAAAGAAAAATTAAAACTTTATCATACCGGCAAGTTCCCATGGCTCAGATTTATAAACATCAATTTCAGTAACGGCTTGAAACCTAAAAGGCTTCCCACATGCTTTCCTTCTCAAATAATACATCACAAGTTCTTCATCGGTGGGATGAAATCGGAATCCAGGTGCAAGTGACGTCGGCGGCGGTGATGGTGCCGGAATAGCAGCCGTCGGAATAGCTGCCGCCGGAGATGTTACGGCCATAAGTTCATGACCCATCTTTCAATTTTTGCCGATCTAGAACAAAGAAAATCCAATTGAATTGAATTAAATTAAGATAAAGATTGTAGATGAAGCAAGTAACCTATCAGTGGATGCTTGGTGTACACGAAAATCGAAAACACAGCTAAAAAATGATAGATATTGTTACGATAATTAAAATAATAATGTATATATGGATAGTCAAATTTGTACAAACTTTTAATCAATTTTGTACCACTTGTATAGTATTTCTTAGTAGTATAAATACATTATGATGGTATGCTTATAAACTTGCACCATTTCATAGAATTATATGAAACACATACTTATTCTCTCTTTACTAATATTTCATAAACAAATATAATTGTATTTGGTAGTTATAAGTTCAGAATTATAACACGTTATCAGCACGAAGTGCTCCGTATAATCAAGGTTTATCTAAGCAAGCGCAAGTCACTAATCAAGGTAATAATAATAATAAAAAAAATTCTTTAACGATATCTTCTATTATTTATTAGTAAGGTAAATATTATTATCATCATAACTAGCATTTATATTTATGTTATATATGGTCAGTTATACCGCCTGAATCATATTTCTGTAATCTAACTCTTATTAACTTCACTAACATTTATATTTATGTTATATATGGTCGGTTATACCGCCTGAATTATATTTCTGTAATCTAACTTTTATTAACTTCACTAACATTTATATTTATGTTATATATGGTCGGTTATACCGCCTGAATCATATTTCTGTAATCTAACTCTTATTAACTTCACTAACATTTATATTTATGTTATCTAATATTTATGATTACTTATGCAATTAATTATTATTTATTTCATGCATACTAATGTTTATTCTTAAATTTATTATTTATGCATAATATGTTTATTCTATTAATCTTCATATTTATACTAAACGTATTTATACTAAATATATTTTATAGTAATCATATTTATACTAATAAAATTCTTTTATTAAAATTATTATTAATATAACGAGTATATAACAGTCGTTAACGTCAACTAACGACATTACAACGGTCATATATACATAACGGTTGTTAACGTCAACTGACGACGTTACAACGACTATATTTTTTCAAATATAAAATAAACATCCCCGTTTTCACATTTTCACAAATCAATCTTCATTTTCTCAGATTACCACTCTCAAAAAGTTTTTGTAAAGATGATTCACACAAGGATGATTTTTCCTATTGTATTGGTCATATTAACTATCATCATTATTGCTAATATATCACCGGGTGAACCTACATTCTATCCTGCCCTTGTGGTTTTATTATTTGTAATCATACTATTATTATGTTGTTTGCTACTTATGAATTTAAAATGATTCTAATTTCATGTTGTTAGAAATTGATTATGATTATAATTTATGTTGTTCATCTTTCTGAAAATAGAAAATGTCAAACTTATCAAAGCTTGAGTTTGATGCCCTAGACGTATTGGGAACAAACTACACATCATGGGTCATGGATGTAGAAATAAATCTTGGATCATTGGGTATTCTAGAAACTTTAAAAGAAAACAATACTTGTTCTGATCAAGATAAATTAAAATCAATTGCTTTTATTCGCAAACATATTGATATCACCTTAAAACATATGTATCTCACTATCAAAGATCCACATGTTTTATGGGAAAGTATCAAGAGTAGATTCGATAATCAAAAGGAAATATTACTCCCAGCTGCGAGGGAAGAATGGAGAAATCTAAGGTTCCAAGACTTTAAAAAGGTAAGCGAATACAGCTCGGCCATGTTCAAGATCCGTTCAAAGCTTCAATTATGTGGTCAAGAAATAAGTGATGCTGATATGATGGAGAAAACTTTCTCCACAATGCATTCTGCAAGCATTACTATACAAGAAAATTTAAGATTGCAGAATTACAAAACTTTTTTCAAACTTCAAACTTATCTCTTAGTTGCAGAAGTGAATAAAGAATTACTGATGAAGAATCAAGAGTCTCGTCCTACGGGTGCACTAGCATTCCCTGAAGCTAATGCTATTGATAATAACAATAATAAAAAAAGAAATGCACCTGGACGAGGACGTGGGCGAGATCGTGGTCATATTGGCCAAAACCATCATCATGGAAATTACCATAACAATAATAAAAATCATAACTATGTTCGAAATCACCCTTATGGTAATGGTTGTGGTGGTGGTCGTGGTCGTAATGGTTACGGTGGTCGTGGTCGTAGACAAAGAAATAATAATCCACAAAATTATAAATTTCAACCACCATACAATCCCACAAATCATAATGTTGAAGGAAGCTCTTCAAAGAATATTGAAGATTCTTGTTATCGATGTGGTAAAATTGGTCATTGGTCTAAAAACTGTCGAACAAATCAATATTCTGTTAATCAATATCAGGAATCCCTAAAAGGAAAAGGAAAAGGAAAAGAGGCAAACCTTGTGGATGACCTTGATACAAAAATCACTGAGCCAACAAGTGACTACTTTAATGAACAAATTTCCTATTATATGTCCATATCAAATAAATGGATGTAGATTTACGATCTATACCATATCTACTTTACTATATGTTTCCTTATTATGTACTTTCGTTTATAACATATTTCTGGATGTAATATATTGATGAATTATGTACTCATTATTTAATTCTCATATTTTGAAGTTCATGATGTACACTACTGGAGTGCAAAATCAGTCAAATGGTGGGGATCTTTATATTGCAGACAGTGGTACCACACACACTATACTCAAATCTAAAAAAAAAATTTTACTGATTTTAAAGCAACAGAAGGAACGGTACATACTATATCAGGTCCTGCGGATTTAATAAAAGGAATGGGAAAAGCAAAATTCATGTTACTAAATGGTACAAATTTTTTGATAAAAAATGCCTTATTTTCTCCCATGTCAAAGAGAAATTTGTTAAGCTTCTCTGACATATACTAAAATGGATATGATTATCAGTCGGTGACTACAGAAAATGATAAATATTTAAGTATCACTGACAAGAAGCATGTGATTGAAAAACTACCAAGACTTAGTTCTGGTTTACATTATACATATATAAATGTACCAGAAACACACATGGTAGTTAATGAAAAGGCATGTGATCCTGTAATGATCAATCTGTGGCATGGAAGATTAGGCCATACAGGATCAACAATGATGAAAAGAATAATTCAAAATACACATGGACATCCATTGACGGGTCAAAAGATCCCTCATGATGCAATTATTCCATGTACATCATGCTCACTTGGAAAATTGATAATAAGACCATCACCTCTTAAGGTTGAAAAAGAATCACCAATGTTTCTTGAAAGAATTCAAGGTGATATATGTGGATCAATTCATCCACCATGTGGACCATTTAGATATTTCATGGTCCTACTAGACGCATCTAGTAGATGGTCTCATGTTTGTCTATTATCAAGTCGAAACATGGCATTTGCAAAATTTCTTGCTCAAATTATTAAATTGAGAGCACATTTCCCTGATTATACTATTAAAAGGGTGAGATTGAATAATGCTGGTGAGTTTACATCTCAAGCATTTAATGATTTTTGCATGTCTATTGGGATTGTTGTTGAACATCCTGTTGCTCATGTGCATACACAAAATAGTTTAGCCGAATCACTAATTAAACGATTGCAGTTAATAGCTAGACTATTGATAATGAGAACAAAACTCCCAGTATCCGTATGGGGTCATGCAATTTTACATGCTGCATCATTAATTCGTATTAGACCAAGTGCAAGTCATACATATTCTCCCTTGCAACTTGCTTTTGGCCATCAGCCAAATATTTCCCACCTTAGAACATTTGGTTGTGCGGTTTATGTTCCTATCGCACCACCACAATGCACTAAAATGGGTCCTCAAAGAAGGATGGGAATATATGTTGGATATGAAACATCTTCAATCATAAGATATATTGAACCCATGACAGGTGATGTTTTTACAGCACGTTTTGCTGATTGTCACTTTAATGAAACATTGTTCCCTAGATTAGGGGGAGAAATAAAAAATAAAGAAAATGATGTTTCATGGTGTGAACCTCAATTAATGTATCTTGATCCTCGCACAAAAGAATGCGAGACCGAAGTTCAAAAAATAAAGCATATGCAAGAACTTGAGAATAAATTGCCTGATGCATTTACAGATACGAAAAGAGTGACTAAATCATATATACCAGCAGCAAATGCTCCAGCTCGAATTGAAATTCTAAAAGCTGGCAATAATGTCACTCTTGAGTCTTTACCACGCCAGAAACGTGGGAGACCAATTGGTTCCAAAGATAAAAATCCTCGAAAAAGAAAATTAGCTGATAATGAGGTAAAAGAAAGTGTTCAAGAAGAACGACAAATCAATACTCCTTCTGCAGAGGATATTGATGATGTCAATACGGAATTTTCAATCAATTATGCACATTCAAAAATATTATGGAACCGAAATGAAATGAAAAATCTTGATGAGATATTTTCATATAATGTTGCATATGACATCATGAATGATGATGATGATCCAGAACCAAAATCTGTCATGGAATGTCAAAATAGACATGATTGGGATCATTGGAAAGGAGCAATACGAGCCGAGTTTGAATCACTCAATAAAAGAAAAGTTTTCGGATCTATCATTCTCACACCTAAAGATGTGAAATATGTGGGATATAGATAGGTTTTTGTGCGAAAAAGAAATGAGAAAAATGAAGTTACGAGGTATAAAGCTAGACTTGTAGCTCAAGGTTTTTCTCAAAGACTAGGAATTGATTATGAGGAAACTTATTCACCTATCATGGATGCAATTACTTTTAGATACTTAATCAGTCTGGCAGTTTCTAAAAATTTAGAAATGCATCTCATGGATGTTGTGACTGCTTATCTATATGGATCACTTGATAGTGATATATATATGAAGATACCTGAAGGATTTAAGGTATCAGAAGCAACCAATGCAAAACCCAAAGAAATGTACTCAATCAAGTTACAAAGGTCTTTATATGGGTTGAAACAATCAGGTCGCATGTGGTATAAATGATTAAGTGATTACTTGATAAGCAAAGGGTATACCAATAATCTTATTTGCCCATGTGTATTCATTAAGAAAACAACATCTGAATATGTGATCATAGCCATTTATGTCGATGATCTTAACATCATAGGTACAAATAAAGAGATCCATGAAGCCATTCAACTTCTAAAGAAAGAATTTGAAATGAAAGATCTCGAAAAAACCAATTATTGCCTTGGTTTGCAGATTGAGCATATGCCTAATGGTTTACTTGTACATCAAACAACTTATACGGAAAAGATTTTAAAACAATTCAATATGGACAAGGCAAAACCATTAAGTATTCCTATGGTTGTTAGATCACTTAATGTTGACACTGATCCATTTCGTCCCTGTGAAGATCATGAAGATATCCTGGGACCAGAAGTACCATATCTTAGTGCAATTGGAGCTCTTATGTATCTTACAAATTGTACAAGACCTGACATTTCTTTTGCAGTTAATTTCTTGGCAAGGTTCAGCTCAGCTCCTACCAAAAGACACTGAAATGGGATCAAACACATATTTCGATACCTTCGAGGAACTACTGATTTAGGATTATTTTATTCTAACGAATCAAAACAAGATTTAGTTGGTTATGCAGATGCAGGTTATTTATCTGATCCACATAAAGCTAAATCTCAAAATGGATATGTATTCCTAAATGGAGGTACCGCAATATTATGGCGTTCTCAAAAACAAACACTTGTTGCAACATCATCAAATCATGCCGAAGTGATTGCATTACATGAAGCTACTCGGGAATGTTTTTGGTTGAGATCAATGACACAACTCATTACTGATTCTTGTGGACTAGAACGCGATAAAAGTCCAACAACTATCTATGAAGATAATGCAGTTTGCATAGCACAGATGAAAGAAGGGTATATCAAAAGTGACCGAACAAAATACATACTTCCTAGATTCTTCTCATACACTCAAGATCTCATTAAGAACAACCAGATTGAAATGAGATATGTTCAATCCAGCAAAAACTCTGCTGATCTTTTCACCAAAGTACTCTCAACTGCTATTTTCAGAACACACGTTCACAATATTGGAATGAGACATATTCAAAAGATGTAAAAGATCAACGATGTCTACTTGAGGGGGAGACAACTCTATACTGCACTCTTTTTCCCTTAGCTAAAGTTTTTTCCCACTGGGTTTTCTTTAGCAAAGGTTTTTAGCGAGACAGTAACTTATAGTTGATCTCCAAAACAAAATTTCTATCCAAGGGGGAGTGTTATGATAATTAAAATAATAATGTATATATGGATAGTCAAATTTGTACAAACTTTTAGTCAATTTTGTACCACTTGTATAGTATTTCTTAGTAGTATAAATACACCATGATGGTATGCTTGTAAACTTGCACCATTTCATAGAATTATATGAAACACATACTTATTCTCTCTTTACTAATATTTCATAAACAAATATAATTGTATTTGGTAGTTATAAGTTCAGAATTATAACAGATATAGATATATATAGTAATAATAATATTTTTATAAAATTAATTAATTAATAATAAGTACAAATAAAAAGTAAAGATATAGATATACATGTGTGTTTGGTTAGTTTGTGTTTTTATTGAGGTTTTGTAGTTTGGTTGGCCCCGATGCCTTTGTTTGTAATCTTGGTCCGAGGCTTCATTTTTTGATGAAGCTTCGTGGTTATATAAAAGTTACAGTTTTTTGCCAAAAAAAAAAAAAAAGATATACATGTGTGTGTGGTTATACATGTGTGTGTCATTTGGCTTTTACTTCTTTAGACTGATTTTAACGCGGCGTCAGAAAAGTACGCGTCAGACCAGCTGGAGCCATCTAACGCCCCTGACGCCATTAACGCGGCGTCAAAAACTGACGCTGGGGGGGGGGGGGGGGGGCGTCAGTTGGGAAATTGACTGAAAAAACGGGGCTTCAAGGTACGCGTGTCAGCCTCTGATTGGTTGGGGAATTATATCCGATACTCAACGAATATATACCCGTTTTTTCTATTTATTTTTTTATATCATTTTTTTACTCTTTTTACTCCTATTTAAACACCAAAAAATCATATACTTTTACACCTTTCATTCTTACTCTTTTTCTTTTCATATTTTTTTTATAAAACTTTACTATTTTATAAATGGGTTCGAGGTTACGGGGGTCTAATTCCGACTCCGAAGATTTACGGATTGTTCAATTAATTCAAGAAATAGAAGATGATGATTCCGAAGTCGAATTGGCACCGTCTATTCCGAGAGTTAGAGGTTACATTCTCAGGGAACGTGAGGTTGCTGCACAATGTTTGTGGGATGATTATTTTTGTGAGACGCTAAAATATCCACACACAAAAATTAAAAGGCGTTTTCGTATGCGAATACAATTATTTCTCCGGATAGTGCAAGGTATAATTACTTTCCAAAGTGATAATATGCCATAATATTTTAGTTACTTTTCTCAACGATTTGATGCTATAGGTGGGCCTACATTTACTACTTTACAAAAATGTATGTCGGCTATACGCCAAATGGCGTATGGTACCGCTCCCGATATGTGGGATGAATATTTGCAAATGAGTGAGCAAACATCAATACTATGTCTAGATTACTTTGTACAAAAGTGAATACATGCGATCTCCGAATGCACATGATGTTGCTAGATTATATAGTGCACACGAGGAGAGACATGGTTTTAGGGGTATGCTCGGGAGTATAGATTGTATGCACTGGGAGTGGAGGAATTGTCCTGTTGATTTAAAAGGACAATACACTCGGGGTGATCACAAGAAACTGACCCTTATGCTTGAAGCAGTTGCTTCATATGACTTGTGGATTTGACATGCTTTTTTTGGGATGGCGGGTTCCAACAATAATATTAACGTTTTGAAGCAATCACCCATATTTGATAAACTTAAGAATAGAACATTTCCATCTGCACCATTTGAGGTAAATGAGCATGAAAATAGCAAAGGATATTACCTTGCGGATGGTATATATCCCGATTTGGTAACTTTAGTTAAAGGATATTCATGTCCTACTGAAGAAACAACGATTAAGTTTACTAGATTTCATGCTAGTGCCCGAAAGGATATAGAGAGGGCATTTGGGGTTCTTCAAGGTCGTTTTCATATTATACTGTGACAACCCGGAAATTTCTGACCAAATTTAAACTTTATCTTTATATTATTCCGACACGATAAGCAAAGTTTGTTAAGATGAATCTCAAGGATTTTAAACTGTGTTCATACATTCATTTAACCACGACTAAATTTCGACGATTCACGAACGTCATAACTTGTGATAATTACATATATATATACGAAAACATGCGAATAATATTTATATACGATATGATAAAGATTTACTATTGAATGATGCAATTTCAAATTAAAAATTTTACGTATATAATCGTTTAATTTTTTATGATGTATTTTTTTTTTAAATTATAAGAAAAACGCAATTAAATCAAAGATGTACAAGTTATAAAGCACAACGTACAACAACGTAACTTAAATAGTTGAATTGAAATTAATTCATTTACTATTCATATGAATAGTAAATGAAACGAAATTAATTAATTTACTATTCACATGAAAGCGACATGATAGAAATTATTAATTATAAGTTACATAAAATACCCCTGAAGTATTTAAAAAATATGACTTTTAAAATTTATTTTGATTCAAATAATTATTATATTATATTTATATTATTATATTATATATTTTTGTCCAGTCAAAAACTAGGAAAACACATACTACGCGTACAAACTCTATATTACGAACCTTTTTACAACTAGTTTTATAAAGCTTAAGACCAAAACAAATATATGTATTCAAATATAAAATGTGGAATTTTATTCATATTTTTTTTACCCGTCAATTATTAGCAAAAGAGCACGAAATACCAGTTCGTGAAAACACGGAGTCGAAAAAAATGACAAAAGACAAGTGGGGCGGCTAGATGATCCACGTTTTCTATTAATATTATTATTAAATTATTATTATTATATTAATATTATTATATTATTATATTTATTTAAATTATTATATTATAATATTACTATATATATGGATCTATCGATCACTCATAACACACATATATTATTACTCTTTAAAATTTCTAGTTATATTTCCAAATTAGTATTAGTAGTATACATAAAATATTACGACAAGGTTATGCTCAAGTGATGTCAAAATGATTTTTCAAATGGGTTTTAGCTAAAGAAATTACGGGTTATAGCTATGGAGGTTATGGGTATGATTCGGGGGTATGCTTGTGAGGTCAATCTAGTGTTTATCATCTTCGTTGCGTCTACGTACTTTCCTACAATATTGAATCACAATATTGATACGTGAGCATTCACATCTTATCTTTTATATATTAATAGTGTATCCATGTCTAGTGCTCGAGTATATATGTTTATGCATGCTTGTATGCTTTAATTTTGTCGTTAGATAGTTTATGATGAATCACGAATTTGATACATATGCTACTGATATAAAGTATATGATATGCATATTTTTGGAAAGCTGGCAAAAAATTATTAACTTTTCATTTAGAAATCGCGTGATTTCGATGAACGGATTAAAAGATATGGTCAACTGAATTATGGTTAACGTTAATTGAAATTGTGTTTGAAACTGTAAATTAATATTTAAACAACTTGTCTATGAAATTGTCTATAATATTTATAAACACTATAATCTGATTTTACAAGTATTGAAAAGCTATGTGAAATAATAAAATATTTTCGATTGCCATGATAATTCAAATATAATATAGTTCCTGAAATAAATAATATTTGAGTTTGATAAACTATAAATTCGTTCAATTATCAAGACTTATACTATGATAATAAACATGTATAGATTTAAAGATCATATTAGGTCAGGTTGACTTTTGAGACGACTTTTATTAACTTTTGCATGTCGGTCTCGAGCATTAGGATTGTGATACACTATGACCCGACCTAGCTTGTTAAACATTTATTGACCAACATATATTCTCTAGGTTAAGATCTACGGTTATTTTACATTCCGAGTTTCGGTCACATTTCGGTGAATGACCTTATGTGCTGCTAAGGTGAGTTTATAGATCCCTTTTTAAGTGCTTTTGCAATATATATTTTTGGGCTGAGAATACATGCACTTTATTTTAAACGCAATGGATACAAGTACATACTAAATTCTACATTGACTTTGAACCGAAAATCCCTTAGCTTTGGTAACTAGTAACTGCTGGTTATAAGAACTGGTGGGCGCGAGTAGTTGTATATGGATCCATAGGGCTTGACATCCCCGTCTGTTCCAGGTATAGAAACCCTAGCCCGAACTATAAAACAGACGTATGCTATTTGAGATTAGTACACGTTGGATTGCGTGTATTGTACATGTTGGTTGCATGTATGTTAAAACAGGGGTACTTATTATAACGTTAAAGCTTAGTTACCAGGGTACTCAATCTTGTAGAATATTTTGATAAACGTTTCTGGATGAAACAACTGAAATCTTGTGATCCACCTTTATATACAGATTATGCGCAACATTAAAACTATGAACTCACAAACCTTTGTGTTGACACTTTTAAGCATGTTTATTCTCAGGTTCCTAGAAGTCTTCCGCTGTTTGCTTATATGTGATACAAGCTATGTGCATGGAGTCATACATGCTTTATTCGAGAAAACATTGCATTCACAAAATCAACACCATGTATCTTATTTAGACTGCATTATCAACGGATGTAGTATTGTAAACTATTAATTACGGTGATTGTCTATATGTATAAATCATTATACGTCAAAAACCTTGGAATTTGATATTCAATTATGGTGTGCCTTTTCAAAAGAATGCAATGTTTACAAAACGTATCATGTAGAGGTCAGTACCTCACTGTGAAATCGATGAATGATGTATTCGACCAAAGGGATTTAGAAGGATCATCACATATACGCATAACTTCACGAAGTATGTCAGTTAACAGGATGCGAAGAGTGATGGAATGTTGTCTCATATTACATAACATGATACTTGAAGATAACGACTTTGCACTTTCTAAATGGGAAGAAAGATTCACTACCGAAGAAATGGAAAATGGTATGGAACGTATACGGAACAGAGGATGAGATCGAGACATCATCAGAAGAGAAATAAAGGATTGAGACATGCACAACTAACTTACCGAGGATTTAGTTGAGCATATCTGGAACCTTCCACCAAATTTTCGCAATGTGAATTAGTTTTTTTATTGAATCTATGTAATCGTTAATTTATGTATTTTTAAATTCTTATGAAAAATTAATTTATGTATTTTTTTTATTTAATATGTAATTTATTTTATTTTATTGTATTTATTTACCATTTTAATTCATTTGGAAAAAAAAAATTACAGAACTGGTAGACCCTACTGAATTTGACACTTCCATTTGACATTTGGAGTTATTGGAGGGTCAAAATTTGACACTGTCATGTCACATGCAAATGCACTTTTTGAGCCAAAAAGTACAAATATGTATGTGATGTCACAGGCAGGGTTAGAACTAGTCTTAGTAGGTTTTACTTTTTCTCGCGTAAGTTCGAGTTTTTTTTAATTATTTTGAGAGATTTTGTAATAAACTTTTTTAACCAACTTAACCGTGATATAAGATCTTTACCGACGCTAGTGGTCAATCTCTTGTCATCGACTCTAACAAATTTTTAGCCTCAATGACACCACCTAGCCAATCTTTCGCCAATCTAACTACGTAAATGATTTTGTGAATGTTAAGCACAATAGAAGACGTGATATGTCTTATGTATATTTTTGCATATAAGCATTATTATTTGTATATTGGGTATGTGTGATGGTGAACAAATGTGTGATTGTCATAAGTGATTTGTGACGAGCTAGTGAAAAGAGTTGAATTATTATGTGACAATCTATGTATTTGAAGAATAATGTCATGATTGTGAGTGGTCTAAAAGTTTAATCTACTCGCGAGCAACACAAATTTGATTTGTTAAAAGTTCAATTCGAGTCCTGTCACAACTTAATGACTTATCCACCTCCGGTCCTAACTGGCATCCGCATCAAGTCATCACCAAATGTAAAAGTAAGTATTAAGCAAATACAAAAAAAATCTATATACCAATAGGCCGGAAGTGAATGACAGTGATGGATGGCAGAGGTGGATGACAGAGGTAGGGCGGTAATGATGGTGATCGGAGAAGAAAGTGTTAGAGATTTTATATTTAGGTGGAGAACATGGAGAGACAAGAGAGTTTTAGGGGAAAAGGAAGAGATTATAGAGTTTTATTGAAAAAACGAAATGATGGGAGAATTTTATGCAAAAATATAAATAAACATAATTTATATTATTTGTTGTGTTGATGTTGTACTATTGTTTGATTATTGTACGTGATTCAATGTTATTAGAATTCGATTCAAGGTATTATGTCAAATAGATCATTTAATATACTCAAATAGACTAGTTAGGGTCTACGTCATTTTACTTTATTACTCTTTGAATCACTTTGATTTATATGTATAATTTTTTTTGGTATATTTAGAACTTCTCTTGTAATTTTAGGTTAAGAAGGTTGATAAAAAGGATGAGAAAAGAAGTTTTGTTTATGGGTCAAGTATTTGACTATGCAAGTGGAAGACCTCATTTATTTACTTACAAAAACGCTTTCTTCAAACTCACACTTCTACACTTCACAAGATACATCACTTTCTCCCCATTTGTTTTCTTGTGGAACATTACTTGAATGATTGATTATCTGAACTTTAAAAATTCAAGGGTCAATAACATATTGTGACGACCCGGAAATTTCCGATCAAATTTAAACTTAACCTTTATATGTTTCCGACATGATAAGCAGAATTTGTAATGTTGAATCTCAAAAAGTTTGGAACTACATTCATGTAATCAATTACCCTTTGACCGTGTTCGACGATTCACGAACAATTATGAGTATATAGATATGTATATATAATATATAATATTAACTGAAAATATTAACAAAGTATTAGATATATGATACTTTACATGAACGTATTTGTTTCGATATATTTATCGACAGAATTAAGAGATAATATCAAATGATTGAATTATCAGATACATTATGATATGATTACAGGCCTATGTTATGAGGTCCACTGTGATTTAAGAAATCTATTCTTTTTGACAACATTCGGAAAATGGTAAAGTGATTTATAAATAAGAACAAATGTGTCAATTAACGGGAACTAGACAAGGGTTAGTGGAAATTCCTGTTTAATTTCCAAGGCATGTTTTATAATATTTTCCTCGTGACCTTGATAAGATAACTATGTTAACTTTCATTTTATTTAATATGAAAATAAGAACGTGGAGTGTAAATAACTTAGATGTTGGATATCGACAAGTTAAGTAACTCGACATTTTTCATTAAGATGATTTCATACGTTTACTTAACCTTTGGACTTTATCCCATGCTTCACCAACAGACTATAATTTAAAAACTTGAAACCTATTATGAATATATATAATTCTACTTTTCTAAAATATTTTATGATATAACGATTTCTATTATTTTAACCTTTTAACAAAATGATTCTTAAATATATTTAGTTTTGGAAAACAAAATTATCATATTTATTTGATTTAGTTTCAAAAGTACAAAAAACGTTTTCAGTTTAAAAATTATTAAAACGTATATATCTTTTATAAATATCTAAAATCACTTTTGACAACTCATTACTTAACCAGTATGATAATGATAACGATATTTATATTTTATTTTATTAAATATATATAACGATTTAAATTAATATTATATATATTTATACGCGTATTATACGTATATAGTTTTATACTTTTACTATACTTTAACTTTACATTTACTTTACTTTAACTTTAATAATTCATACTTTAATAATTCACTTTAATAATTCACTTTAATAATTTATACTTTAATAATTCACTTTAATAATTCACTTTAATAATTCATACTTTAATAATTCACTTTAATAATTCATACTTTAATAATTCACTTTAATAATTCAAAAATATATTATAAATAGAATTCAATAGGTTTCATTATTTCATAAAAACTTGAAAATATATTTCTCTAAACTCTCTCAATCGAATTACATATATATATATATTTTCTTTGTATTATTTCAAGATATTATTAGTATATATAAAATACTACGACGGAGTTATACTCAGACGATTTCAAAATAAGTTTTCAAACAGGATAGAGCTAAGGAAATTATGGGTTATAGCTATGGAGGTTATGGGTATTGATCGAGGGTATTGCTCGTGAGGTCAACCTAACGTTTATCATTTTCATTGCGTCTACGTACTTTCCTGCAATATTGAATCACAATATTGATACGTTCGTGAATCCGAGATAAACCCTGTACTTGTTCAGTGCCATCATATACATAATTGCTACGAAATACAGTATTGTGAGTTTCATTTACTCCCTTTTTAATTGCTTTTACAATATATATTTTTGGACTGAGAATACATGCGCTGTTTTATAAATGTTTTACGAAGTAGGCACAAGTACTAAAACTAATTTTATGTGGGTTTAAACCAGAAATATACCCTTAGCTTGGTAACATTAAACTACTTGTCTATGTACGGTAGGCGCGAATCCTAAAGATAGATCTATTGGGCCTGACAAACCCCATCCTGACTATGAGATGCTTTAGTACTTCGAGGTTATTTTAAAACACACCTGATCTGGTGTACTTCAGAGGGTAAAACATGAACGTTAAGTTTTGTTACCGGGTGCCTACAACTTATAGAATACTTTTAAACACTTGCGAGTGTACGGATATTTATGGAAACTGAAATCTTGTGGTCTATTACTATTACGGAAATGATTGATTATGATAAACTAATGAACTCACCAACCTTTTGGTTGACACTTTAAAGCATGTTTATTCTCAGGTATTAAAGAAATCTTCCGCTGTGCATTAGCTCATTTTAAGGATATTACCTGGAGTCATTCATGACATACTTTGAAAGACGTTGCATTCGAGTCGTTGAGTTCATCAAGATTAATATTAAGTCAATTATAGTTGGATGTAATATGAAATGGTATGCATGCCATCAATTTTTGATGTAAAGAAAGTTTGTCTTTTAAAAACGAATGCAATGTTTGTAAAACGTATCATATAGAGGTCAAATACCTCGCGATGTAATCAACTATTGTGAATCGTTTATAATGTATATGAACGGGTCCTTTCACATATATTCCCCTATTAAGTCACAAAATTACGTATATATCCAAGTAACATCTCAAATATCAAATATACCCGATTCACTAAAAAAATGTAAAACCAATTCAACATAATCTAAATTCAAGTTTTGCCCCTGATATTTTCTGGCGGATAACAACTAATTAATCTTATATACCATTTTCAAATAACTACGACATATCCTCTCACGGATCAACCTCTTCACCCCTTCTTGCTCGATTTCCTTCATATTTTTTATTTAAGACATCAAAATAATTCATCCATCTACTTCCTGTATGTGATAAATATTAACAATTAAATAAAAAAATATTAACAGGTATGTTAGAAGGGAAGGATGAATATAACTAGGTGTATAATTTCAAGGAAATTACATTAAAAGGCCGATGTGGACTTATTAAGTAGCACATTCGCAGAACACAACATGGTCTTTTAATTTGAATTAAACTATATTAATTCTAATAATTTATACAATGGAATATATATACTTTGATTAATAGGCCTACAACAACTCATTGAAGCTCATATATATATATATATATATATATATATATATATATATATATATATATATATATATATATATATATATATATATATAGAGAGAGAGAGAGAGAGAGAGAGAGAGAGAGAATTACTAACTTTTGAATGGGTGACAATTTCGGAGTACTATTACTTCATTCTCGCCCGCTTTCACGAGGAGTTGTATTCTGTCCAAGTCTCCTATAACAATGAACCCTTATTAGCATTAGATATAATTCGAGGATTAATATTTAGAAATGTAAATAAAAGAAACAAGAAATTGATACACCTTTTACTCGTTGATGGTTGATATGGATCAAAGCCTTCTTGGGGTGGATTTTTGCACGTCTTAACACAATGACCATATTGGCCACATCGCGCGCATCGTTGTCTTCTTTTAGGCTCGTTAGATGGCACAATTCTCTTCTTTTTTGATCTTCCAGGTGGTCGTTTAATTATTGGTGGGTATATCTTATCGTGTGTTACTTTGGGCACCCATTGATCTTATCCTGGCATCGAACTAATTTATAGAGCATAAGCCTCTTTGAATTTTCACTTGTAAAATAGGGATCAACATGTTTATCCCAATTATTATCCCCTATGACACTAATGAAAGCTCCCACATGTTTACATGGAAGACCTTTCACATGCCAAACTCGACAACTGCATGTTCGCTCATTTAATACAACCTCCCACCGTATCTCCTTGAATTTCACTTCAACTCGATTATCGCTACTTCTGAGAATCTCATATTCACCCAAGTTCTAAAAAAGGCAATTAAGCAATATACATAAAAATTTTCGTTTACACGTAATTGTAACACATGGACTGCATATTATTTACATTTCTCATAGTAATTAATTTACTTCGTATGACATTTGTGACCCATTTTACCATCGACAAATTGTAATGTGGGACTTTACTTGTTTTAGTAATATAATAATTAAAATTCAATCTACTTACTTTAGATATTGTTAATATATAGCTTTTAGCCTTCGGAACTAACGTGCCATTCCATTTTTCCACTTGAATAGGGCTAATTAAGCAAATCACATGTGAATAAAAAAAATTCATTTGATTATGACATAGAACATTAATTGCATGAATAAAACTTAGATAAAAATAAAAATTATTATTAAGAGGATACGAAAAGAATCTGTACATGACTTGCATTGAATTTTATAACATTTATTAAAAAATTTCAGTCCCACTTTCGGTTCATATAAATCCTATTCAGTCCCACTTGCATATGTTATAATATGAACGTACAAAAAGTCATATGGAGATATGGATGATAAATTTTGTAGTTGATATTGCTCCATTTAGACATATTTATTACACAATATCGACCTCATTTTATTCGGTTTTGATGATCGTTGGGACTTTAAAGTTGTTTTCCTGTGCCAAAGTGTCCACTCAAGGCAAAATGCCTAACTTAGTGTAAAATTGACCAATAAATGTTCAAAAAGTGCAAAGAAAATGACAAGTGCAGGAAACAGCATCAAGAGCGCCGCTCCTGATTAAGGAGCGCCGCACCTCATAGCCCAGAGCGCCGCACCTATGGTAAAAGCGGCGCAATCACCAACGTTTTGTCTCAATTTCTTCACAGTGAGCAGAAGCATCGCTCTTCAGAGGCAGAAGCGTCGTTCCTATAGCTCCAAGAGCGCCGCACCTAAGTCAACAGCGCCGCACCAGATGAAGTATAGAGCGCCGCACCTGAGTCTAAAGCGCCACACCAATTGAAGCCAAGAGCGCCACACCTATGTCAAGAGCGGCGCTCCTGACGCTGATTCAGCCCACTTTCCTCACCACTATAAATAGAATAAGATAGGTCATTTGGCAAGAGAGCTGCAGTTTTTACTCCGAATTACACACACAAAACCCTAATTTCATCATCCATTAGAGTTCTAAGGTGATTTGGAGGAAGCAAGCTCAAGTTTCATCTTCATTAGTGCTAGATCTTTCTTTTGTTATCAAATTGGGTTGTAATCTTAACTTTACTCTTTCTTATTTTGAATCAATTAGTTGTAGTCTTTACTTAATCTTCATCTAAGTTTAATCTTTACTTGCAATCTTTGTTTATCATCATTTATCTTTGAATCTTAGCTTGTAATCACTCAAAATGATGTTTATTGATGCTTTCATGATTATTGCTAATGTAATCTTTGCCATGAGTAGCTTGTGTTTGCTTATCTATGAATCTTTAATGCATGATGTGCCCTTAATCTATTGAATGAAAGTTGTTTTGAATGAAAATACATGAGCTAGTGTTATTGAGTTAGCCATGAGGTCCATTGCTATGTTTGATATTGGTTTTACTTTGATTACATGGATTGAGTAGCTCTTTAAGTGATTTTAGTAGTGAATCAATTTGTGCTTCAACACCTTTGGTGATCTAGACAACTAGAATAGAAATTTCAAGTGATTGTGTTTCTAGGCTAGGTTGGTTTTCAATTGACCTTTGTTCATCATAGTGGTGTTTGACTATCTTAGGTGACTTTGATGGTTAAATGGTTTTAAGTGATTTTAACCCGGGCATAATCTCAATAATCAACTCATACATTACTTGATCTAGTGTTGCTAAGCTTATGTGAATTTGCAAGGTAAAATTGCATTAAGAATATTTACTAGTTCAAACAACTTAAGTGATAACAATTTGGGGAAAACAAGGGCCATCTAAGCATAAATAGGATTAGATAAGTGAACACTCTTCATCATATTGATTACTTCTCATTTCTTGATTACTTGTTAAGTTTTAGTTTGTTTATCGCAAATTTAGTTGATTAGTCAAAATCTCTCGCAAACACCCCCCCCAGTCAAACAAAACCCCTAGGATAACTATTAGTTTCAAATACATAATCTACACCGCTCTCACGGGACGAACTTGATAAGAATACTTGCATTAAGTACTATAGCAACCGGGTTTTAAGTGCTCGATAGATTGTGCGTGCTTTTTGTGATATTTGAATCTTGTATAAATTTAGGGAGTTATGTATGGTATATCCACGCCACGTCACACTTTCTTGGCGTCGCCGCCGGGGAACGGTTAGCTAAGTTAGGTTGTGTATTTGGTACAAGCTTTTAGTTATTCGATCCTTTTGTAAGGATTCGTCCTTACAAAAGTTACTTTTATTGTCTTTTATGTATTATTTTGTATTGGATAATCACTTGTGTTTTTGTTGTCTTTGAAGGTTAGGTCTATTGGTGTATGATAAGAAGATCCCACAAGGATCAAGATTTCACACAACCATTTTCCGATCCGGAGAAACATATACATGGGATTTATAAGCGTAGAGAAGAACGGGAATTAAGGAAGAATTTTGAGGTTTTGCCATTTTGTTTGATAGAAATGGACGGAGAAGAAGAGGGTAATCCACATGGTAATCCTCCACCGGTTGTTAATGAAGTAGTTGAAAATGATCCAAATGACACTCCGATGTGGAATGTTAGAATGGTGGCACAAACGGTTGTTCCTCCGGCTATCACAAAACCACCAATCGAAGCAGAAAATTGGAAGATCGAGGGTAACTTTTTCACAATGTTCAAGGATAGACTTTTTCGCGGGCTTATAGATGAAAACCCTTTTGATCACAATCAATATTTTAATGATATTTGTGATATCTACAAGAACAAAGATGTCACCGAAGATGCTTTTAAGCTAAGGGCATTCCCATTCACGCTTGATGGAGAAGCTAAGGCTTGGTTAAGGAACTTGCCATCGGATTCGATTAGGTCTTTTCAAGATTTGAATGAAGCATTTATCAATCACTTTTTCCCACCTTCAAAGGTGGAGCGTTTAAGAATGGAAATTAATGGGTTCACGCAAAGAGGAGATGAGTCTTTGTATGATGCGCGTTTCAAGAAGCTATTAAGAGCTTGCCCACCGCATGGTCTAACCAAGAAGGAGTACATCAATACGTTCTACCGGGGTACCAATTTTCAAACTAAGCAATATCTTGATTCATCTTCGGGTGGAGTGTTTATGTACAACTCACCCAATGCGGCCAAAAAGTTACTAGAGGACATCGCGGTTAATACATATGAATGGGCACCTTCACCAAGAGATTTGATGAGAAAGAATGTAGCTCAAGTGGAGAGTGAAGATGGGCAAGTTACCTTGGCAAGCTTGAATAACCAATTTCAATTATATGGGAAAGAATTGAAAAAGATACAACAAACGCTAGTGGCTATGCAAGTCGGTTGTCAAAGGTGTGAAGGACCACACCTCACCAAAAATTGTCCCCAAGTCAATCAATGTACTCACATTGACTTGGATGACATTCCTATGAATTCGGAAGCTCATGTGAACTTTGTGAGCAACCAAAACTTTCAAAGAGGAGGAACTTCTAACCAAGGCAACAACTCTTTCCAATCGAACAATAGCTACTACAACCCTAACCAAAAGCAAGTGTCATTCAACACTCAATCCAACACACCTCCCGGATTCTCCAACCAAAACCAAAACCAAGGTTACAATTCCAACTATAACCAAAGCCGCCAAAATAACTTCCAATCCCACAACCAACAAAATTATAACAACTAATCTTACAACCACAAATCCAACCCAAATTACCAAGGAAACCAAAGTTATCAAAACCAAGGTTATAGTCAAACCCAAAACAACCAAGGTTACAATCAACAACGGCAACAAACTCAACCAAATAACCAACCTTCCCAATCTTCTAAAGGACTAGAAGAGCTTATGCAAACCTATATCAAAAAGGTAGAATCAACCGAAGCATTTTTGTTAAAGGAGAACGAGTTCTTGAAGCAACAACTTAAGCAACAACATACCTCATTCCAAACCTTAGAGAGCACCTTTGGGAGACTTTCAAGTTATGTTTCCGAAAGATCTCAAGGAACTTTACCACCCAACACTCAAGTTAACCCAAACACCTACAACAATAACCGTCAACAACACCAAAACCAAAACAACAACAACACCTAGGGTAATTCCTATTGAAGGCAACAACAATCAAAACCCTAGCTACCCAAAACCGAAATGAAAATGTCAATGCCATAACCACTCGTAGCGGTCTCACCACTCAAGGAGTTGAAGAACCACAACCATAAACCTTTATCACCCAAGAACCACTACCAAGCTTCATTTAGGAAGAAATCAAGGTTAGTAATGAGAAGGGTAAAGAAAAGGGTGATGCAACCGAGGTCAATGGTAATGATGCTGAGGGTGACAATGAAAAGGGTAAGGATAAGGGTAAAGAGTCTTCGAAGGTCACAAGGCCTGTTCCATATCCAAAAGCTTTAAGGAAGGACAAGTTGGCAGCTCAATATAAAAAGTTCCAAGACATGATGAAGAATGTGTCGGTCAACTTGCTTATTACCGATGTGCTCAAAGGAATGCCCAACTATGGACGCTTCATCAAAGAGTTAATCTCTCAAAAGGGTAAATATCATGAGGAAACGTCCTTCTTTATCAAAGAGGAGTGCAACAAGATACTTGCATCAAGGCCAAGGATCCCTAAAAAGTTAGGTGATCTGGGAAAATTTGTTTTCCCATGCAAGTTTGGTGAATCGGAAGTGTTCAATGCACTAGCAGACTTGGGAGCAAGCATTAACTTAATGCCCCACTCACTTTATGAAAGACTTGGCCTTGGACCTCTCAAACCAACCAAAATTCGTATAAGATTGGCCAACCATTCATTTGACACCGCAATTGGAATCACCGAGGACATCTTGGTTAGCATTGACTCCTTGGTGTTCTCGGTTGATTTTGTTATCATGGAGATGAAGGAGGACCTTCAAGTCCCCCTCATCTTAGGTAGACCATTTCTTGCCACCGCCGACACCATCATCTTAGTACAACGCAACCAACTCAACATTAGAGTTGGCGATGAGCGTGTGACCATAAACATTCGGGAAGCTATGAAGCAACCAAGCAACACCGATGATGACGAGTGTTATGCCCTAGACCATATAGACCTTTATGTGAATGAAGAGCTTGAAAAGCTCTTGGGGGTTGATACTTCGGGATTTAACCAAGTTTTTGAAAGTGATATTATGGACTTAGAAGCCGATTTTTAATGAATTGATGAATGTTAGTGTCGACGATAATGAGCTTGGAGGTGAAACAATTCGGGAAGAGTCATTTGAGGCTATTACTAATGAGGATAGATTTCGAATCAAATCCTCATGGGAAGAACCTCCCACTCTCGAGCTTAAAGAGCTCCCCGAGCATCTTGAGTATGCTTTTCTAAAAGAGTCAGGTCAACTACCGGTGATCATCTCTAAGAGACTCACCGTTGACCAAAAGTCAAAACTTGTTTCACTTCTCAAGTCTCACCATAAAGCAATTGCATGGAAAACCACAGATATCCCGGGGATAAATCCATCATATTGCACTCACAAAATCCTTATGGAAGAGAACTACAAATCGGTTGTCCAATGACAATGAAGGCTAAATCCTAATATGAAGGATGTTGTGAAAAAGGAGGTTATTAAGTTATTAGATGCGGGCCTAATTTACCCCATCTCGGACTCACCATGGGTGAGTCCCGTGCAAGTGGTTCCCAAAAAGGGTGGAACCAAAGTGATCGTTAACGACCAAAATGAACTTGTCCCAACCCGAACCATCACTGGATGGCGTGTGTGTATTGACTATAGGCGTTTAAACGACGCCACAAGGAAGGATCATTTCCCCCTCCCTTACATCCATCAAATGATAGAGCGTTTAAGCGGGAAGGAATTCTATTGTTTTCTCGATGGGTTTTCGGGGTACTTCCAAATCCCCATTGACCCCATGGATCAAGAAAAAACGACCTTTACATGCCCATATGGTACTTTTGCATATCGCCGAATGCCCTTCGAGTTATGTAACGCCCCGGGGACATTCCAAAGGTGTATGCTAGCGATTTTCTCGGATATGATTGAGGACTCCATGGAGGTTTTCATGGATGACTTCTCTGTTTTTGGAGACTCTTTCGACCATTGCCTCCACAACCTTGATAAAATATTGACACGATGTGAGAAGACTAATTTAGTGCTTAATTGGGAAAAATGCCATTTCATGGTAAATGAAGGGGTGGTTTTGGGACATAAAATTTCTAAAGCGGGAATCGAGGTCGATAAAGCCAAGGTTACCGCTATAAAAGACTTACCCATACCCTCGGATGTCAAGGCAATCCGAAGTTTTCTTGGACACGCGAGATTTTACCACCGATTTATAAAGGATTTTTCAAAAATCGCTCGACCCATGACCAAATTGCTAGAAAAGGACCAACCTTTCTTGTTTAACGATGCTTGTATCGAGGCTTTTAACTTGCTTAAGGGGAAGTTCATTAACCCTCCAATTCTAATCTCTCCCGATTGGGATAAAGATTTTGAATTGATGTGTGACGCGAGCGATTATGCGATCGGGGCGGTCCTTGGTCAAAGAGTTGACCAACATTTTCGACCGATTTATTATGCTAGTAAGATGTTGACCGGGGCACAATTAAACTACACTACTACCGAGAAAGAACTTCTCGCGGTAGTGTTTGCTTTTGACAAATTTCATTCCTACATTGTGCTTTCAAAAATGGTCGTATACACGGACCATTCAGCGTTGCGGTACCTCTTTCAAAAACAAGATTCAAAACATAGGTTGATTAGGTGGGTGTAGCGACCCCGACAAATCGTCAAGTGACGGCGTCGTCTACGTATGGTCCCATTACATGGTTATAAGTATTTATAACAAAGTTTGACCGAAAATATGTCGCATACATTTCATAAAGGATGTTTCAATGTTTACAAAAGTAATTCCCAAGACAAGTACATAACAAAAGTTATTGTTCATATGAAACACGTGCGACATAGTTTAAAATAGCCAAAAAGACGCTCCACGTATGCAAGTATACTCGACATCCAATGCAAGTATCAAAAAGTATGTGCGGAAGCATGTATCACCTAAGTTCAAGGACCTGAGAAAAACATAGAAAATCTGTCAACGAAAACGTTGGTGAAATCATAGGTTTAAATAAGTAAATGAGTAAAAGCAAGCTGAACCACAAGAGTTGCAATATTGATAAAGTCATAGTACATTCTAAAAGTTAATATTCACGAGCACCCAATTATCAAAGCTTAACATTCCGTCCGTTGAATACCCCATAAATTAGTGCTAGAACAACACTGTTTCCCGAAAATATATTTCATCCGTAGACGGTAGCGAACCGTCAAAGATGAGGGTTGTCAACCCATATGGCCATATAACATAAGTTCTCGCTTACACCATCTGATGTAACTAATGATAATCGGATTGAGGATTTTCGTTCTAAACTCGTATGTAGAATGTTTGTTTTCCCGTTCTTGTGTTCACTTAGTTCAAAAGAATCGTTTATGTTTTCTCATCCCAAAAGTAAGTTTAAAAGAGTAAAAGTGGGACTATGATCTCACCTTGTATGCACGAACCAAAAAGTACTTCGACAAGTAACGTGTGCAAAGAACAATGCTAGTCTTGACCTAAACAAATAGGTTGTATCAATAACGATAGTCACGAAGGGTAAAGATGTTCAATTAGTCCTATGGCTCGTTACGACTCGATTATATTAGCATGTGAATCAACTAGTCAAGTTTCATGCAAGATACAAGTAAATAATCATGTTAGAAAGGTTGTATAAGTATTTGGTTAAGTTTGACAAAAAGTCAAACTTGGTCGGGTCAAAGTCAACGGAAAAGTCAACATGGCCGGGTCGGGTCTCGGACAAATTTTCTATGCTAGTTATTCATATATAAGCATGTTAAAACAAGTTGCACGTGAATTTGAGGTCTAGAACATGCCAAACATTTTTCGTCAAAAGACTAAGCGAACAGCCAGTTTTAGGCCATTAGGACGGCGTCCCAGATGACTGGACGGCGTCCTATATTGAAGAGTGGGACGGCGTCCTGAGTACCTAGACGGCGTCCAGGTATTAGAAGTGGGACGGCGTCCTGAGTTTCTGGACGGCGTCCTGGTTGGTTTCCAGGCCCTGTTTGCTGCAACTCTAAGTGCACGAACCAACAATCAAACCAACCCAAATTACAAACCGCAAACAATTAGAACATGTATTTTATATCACCGGAAAGGTAATTTGACGAGGAAAACACCTAGACACATTTCATCAAGCAATTCAACACTTACACACCCTAAAACTGCATTTAAACGTCCATAATCAAAGTTCAAGTTCCAAATATGCATTTCATGATTCGGGCAACCGTTTTACATGTATGATATGCCGTTTCGAAGGTGATCAAACACACATTGCAACAAAACACTTAACAACAATATCTCATAGCATTTGATGCATCAAAAGTTCATGTAAAGCTTATCAAACCCTAATCCAAGTTCACAAAATCACTAATCATGTTCTTGGAGTTTCCTTAATCAACCTATACATCAAAACGAAGCTAATGATACTAGTAACACTTTTAAAACATGCACTTTAACAATCTAACAACATTTGATCATCCAAAATCAAGGATTTAGCAAGTAATTTTCATATTGAACTAGTTACACCAAAAACATCGAATCGAGCATACAAATTACATACACAACATCACAATGAGCCATAGACGCTAATTAACAACTTTATAAGTCAAGAACATGAATTTAAAGAAATCTAGTGTTTTAGAAATGTTACCCAAATGAGGTGAAGTTGGTACCAAAACGAAGAGGAAGTTGCAAGGAGCTCAAATATGTAATTTGTTTTGCAAAATACCCGCTAGATCATAAATGGATGATGAATCTTTGTGTTTGAATGTTGAGAGGATTTGAAAGTAGTAAAAAGAGGAAGAGGAGGTGAAATGAATGGATGAAAAGGGGTTGACTCTTTGACCTAGTCAAATGTTTCAACCTTTGGCAAGTTTGGTCCCTCAACTTTAAACCGGGTGCGGGAATTACCTAAACGAGATAATTCAACGCATAATAACGGGATGTGTTATAAACATATAACATAACTTAAATAGTTAAACGGAAAAGTAAACGGAAAAGGCGGGATGTTACATTACCTACACCTTAAAAGAAATTTCGTCCCGAAATTTAGGTAGGCGTAGTAGTCGTTGTTTCTTCCTCGGAATCTGACGTTTCCGGAACCGGGAATAGATGAGGGTGTTTCTTTCGCATTTGATCTTCTCTTTCCCAAGTAAACTCGGGTCCCCTTTTGGCGTTCCAACGGACCTTGACAATCGGGATCCGGCTTTGTTTCAATTCCTTCTCGACGTAGTCCACAATTTCAACCGGTTCCTCCACAAAATGAAGTTTGTCATTAATAGTAAGTTCCTCGAGAGGAACGACGATATCGGGCTCGGCAAGACATTTCTTCAAGTTAGATACATGAAAAGTAGGATGGACGGAGCTTAGTTGAGGCGGAAGATCCAAACGATACGCAACGGTTCCAACACGTTCTAAGATTTCGAAAGGACCAACGTACCGCGGATTTAGTTTCCCACGTTTCCCAAAACGGATGACACCTTTCCAAGGTGCGACTTTTAACATGACGCGGTCACCGACTTGAAATTCGAGGTCTTTGCGTCTTTTGTCGGTATAGCATTTTTGACGACTCCGGGCCGTCCGAAGCCTATCTCGGATTTGAAGAATCTTCTCGGTGGTTTCGTGAATGAGGTCGGGCCCGGAAATTTGCACGTCACCCACTTTGGCCCAACAAAGAGGAGAGCGACATTTTCGACCATATAACGCTTCAAAAGGTGCGGCCTTAATACTCGCGTGATAACTATTATTGTAAGAGAATTCGGCGAGAGGTAAGTGATTGTCCCAAGCTTTTCCAAAATCAACAACGCAGGCTCGTAACATATCCTCTAAGGTTTGTATTGTACGTTCACTTTGACCATCGGTTTGGGCATGATATGCGGTGCTCATGTCCAAACGCGTTCCCAACGCTTCTTGTAACGTACGCCAAAATCTAGAAACGAAACGACCATCTCGGTCGGAGATAATCGATAAAGGTACACCGTGTCGGGCTACAATCTCCTTAATGTATAGTTGTGCAAGTTTCTCCATTTTGTCGGTCTCTTTCATGGCGAGAAAGTGCGCGGATTTGGTGAGGCGATCGACAATGACCCAAATAGTATCATAACCGCCCGACGTTTTTGGTAGTTTGGTGATAAAATCCATCGTGATCCTTTCCCACTTCCATTGCGGGATCTCGGGTTGTTGAAGTAACCCGGACGGTCTTTGGTGTTCGGCTTTGACTTTAGCGCAAGTCAAACATTTGGCAACGTAAGTAGCGACTTCCTTTTTGATGTTCGGCCACCAATATCGTTCTTTAAGGTCGTGGTACATCTTATTGGCGCCGGGATGAATCGAGTATCGCGATTTGTGGGCTTCGTCTAGGATGAGGTTTCGTAAGTCGCCATATCTAGGCACCCAAATTCTTCCGGCGTAATATCGAAGTCCGGTCTCCTTAACTTCGAATCGGGAGACGAGAATGTTTAAAAGTTCACGCCCGATGTGGTTGTCTTTAAGAGCCTCCTCTTGAGCTACCCGAATTTGGCTATTAAGGTTGGAGTGGATGGTGATGTTTAATGCTCGGACGCGAAGAGGTACCGTTCTTTCCTTTCGACTTAAGGCATCGGCCACTACATTTGCCTTCCCGGGGTGGTAACGAAGCTCGCAATTATAATCGTTCAAGGTTTCAATCCACCTTCGTTGTCTCATGTTTAGTTGCTTTTGATCGAAGATGTGTTGGAGACTTTTGTGATCGGTAAAGATAGTACTTTTGGTACCAAGAAGATGATGTCTCCATAACTTAAGTGCAAAGATGACGGCACCGAGTTCAAGATCATGTGTCGTGTAGTTTCGTTCGTGGACTTTGAGTTGTCGAGAGGCATAAGCAATGACTTTCTTTCGTTGCATTAATACGCATCCATAACCGTTTTTCGAGGCATCACAATATACAACAAAATCATCATTGCCTTCGGGAAGTGACAAGATAGGAGCGGTGGTTAGCTTAGTTTTCAAGATTTGAAAAGCGGTTTCTTGTTCGGATGTCCAAACGAATTTTCGTTCCTTGTGAGTTAACGCGGTTAAAGGACGAGCGATTAGGGAGAAATCCTTGATGAATTTACGATAGTATCCGGCGAGACCCAAGAATTGACGAATTTGAGTAGGAGTAGTAGGAGTCTCCCATTTACTAATGGCTTCGATTTTTGCGGGATCGACTTTAATGCCTTGATCACTTACAACATGACCAAGAAATTGAACTTCCTTTAACCAAAATTCACACTTGGAGAACTTGGCATATAGTTGCTCTTTTCTCAAGAGCTCGAGCACGAGTCGGAGATGTTCTTTGTGTTCCTCTTCGTTTTTAGAATAGATCAAAATATCATCGATGAACACGATAACGAATTTGTCGAGGTAAGGTTTGCACACGCGGTTCATGAGATCCATGAACACCGCCGGTGCGTTAGTGAGACCGAAAGGCATGACAAGGAATTCATAACTACCATAACGAGTCCGGAAAGCGGTTTTGGAGACATCTTCCCCTTTAACCCTTAGCTGATGATAACCCGAACGGAGATCGATTTTTGAGTATACACGAGAACCTTGTAGTTGATCAAAAAGGTCATCAATGCGAGGAAGAGGATATCGGTTCTTAACCGTCAATTTGTTTAGTTCACGATAATCAATGCACATTCGTAGGGATCCGTCTTTCTTCTTGACGAACAAAATCGGAGCGCCCCATGGTGAATGGCTAGGTTGAATGAAACCACGGTCAAGTAACTCTTGGATTTGACTTTGTAATTCTTGTAATTCGGATGGAGCGAGTCTATACGGTGCACGCACTACGGGTGCGGCTCCTGGAATAAGATCGATTTGAAATTCAACCGGTCGATGAGGTGGAAGACCCGGTAATTCGTCGGGAAATACATCGGAAAAGTCACTAACAATTGGCACATCTTCGATACGCTTTTCGTCGGCCTCGACTTTCTTAACGTGAGCAAGAATCGCGAAACAACCCTTGCGAAGTAGCTTTCGAACTTTAAGGCACGAAACGAGATTGAGTCCGGTGCAATTTTTGTCGCCATAGACAATCAATGGTTCACCATTCTCGATAGGAATTCGGATTGCGTGAAGATCGCAAAGAATGTGAGATTTATTTTTGACCATCCAATTCATACCGATTATTACATCAAAACTCCCTAATTCCATGGGTATCAAGTCAATTTCAAATTCCTTACCCAAAATGTTCAAAGTACACCCCCGGTAATATGTGTCGGCACTTAAGAGTTTTCCGTCGGCCACTTCGATGGAATAAGTAGTATCTAAAGGGTGTGGTGGAGTGCAAAGGGTAGGAGCCAAAGTCTTAGACACAAAACATTTATCGGCACCCGAATCGAATAAGCAAGTAACATAAGAGTTGTTGAGAAGAAACGTACCCGTGACTAGTTCATTGTCATCTCGGGCTTCCTCGGTGTTGATGTTAAAGGCTCGGCCTCGGTTGTTGGGGTTGGCTTTCTTCTTCGGGCATTCGTTCTTATAATGGCCCGTTTGGCCACATTCATAACAAGTGACCGTCCTTGGAGGATTGGGCCCCTTTCGAGCGACGGGGGCGGTGCTTGTGCAATTGTTGACCCTATGACCAACTCCTTGGCAACGATGACAAATTAGCTTGTTACATTCGCCGTAATGATGTTTGTGGCACTTGTTGCACAAAGGTAAGTTTCCGACATAACCCTTCTTGCCGTCGTTGTTGAAGGGCTTTTTTTTGGTGAAGGTGTTGTTGTTGTAGTTAGTTGATGGAGTGGCTTCCCATTTCCTTTTGTTGCCACCCGACTTGTCCTCGGCCTTAGGAGCCGGTACTACGATTTCGTCAACCGTTTCAATTAATTGGCGAGCCATGTTCATAGCGGCTTGATGAGTAGTGGGTTTGGATGACATCACCCCTTGTTTTATGCTTTTTGGAAGACCGAGCATGTAGAGCTCAATCCTTTGAGATTCGGGGTTAACAAGATTAGGACACATCAAGGATAGTTCGGCGAAGCGTTGATTATAAGCTTTAAGATCGTTTCCGACCGCTTTCAAAGCTCTTAGTTCTTCCTCAAGCTTGCGGGTTTCTTCACGCGGAAAATATTCAACAATCATCTTTTCCTTTAGATCGGCCCAAGAGAGGGCATGAGCTTCATCTGTACCCACCGATTGAACATAGGTGTTCCACCATGTTAGAGCAATCCCGGAGAAAGTGTGGGTGGAGTATTTGACCTTGTCTTGATCCCGACAACCGCTTATGCTAAAGACGGCCTCAGTTTATTCAAACCAACGAGTAAGCACAACCGGTCCCCCGGTTCCATCATAAGTGTGAGGTTTGCACCCCATGAAAGCTTTGTAGGAGCACCCTTCGCTAGAGTTACCGGCTCCTTGGTTATTGTTATTGTGGTTGGTGTTATTGTTGTTGTTAGACGAGTGACCGGCCATGGCCGCATCTACGGCGGTAGCTATCATCCGTTCGAGAGCTTGTTCGGGAGTTTCATTGCGGCGTACACGACGAGGAGCCATTGTTCCTTTAAAACAAAAGAATACCGTTGGTTAGTATTCTAAATAATACTAACCGTGATATGGAATAAAGATAGAGAGAAAATTATCCTTGACCCGCCTTAAATTCTTTATGTCATAATGTCGGTATGTTCATATGAGTCACCGTAATATAATTTCCGGGATTTATATTACCCTAATTCATATGTGCATTCGACATTACATCATATAGTCAAGGTGGCGTGTCAATTAAATTATATAACGCAAGATTTAGATAGAATAAGAGTAGATATGAGTAGAAGAGTTAGAGTATAAATGCACAATTTGTCAAGTAATTCCTATGTCAAGTCTATATGCCGGTTGTAGTCTAGACTCACCAATGTACCCTATGACTCGGGGTTGACACCAATGAACTCTAAATCCCTACAACCAAAGCTCTGATACCACTTGTAGCGACCCCGACAAATCGTCAAGTGACGGCGTCGTCTACGTATGGTCCCATTACATGGTTATAAGTATTTATAACAAAGTTTGACCGAAAATATGTCGCATACATTTCATAAAGGATGTTTCAATGTTTACAAAAGTAATTCCCAAGACAAGTACATAACAAAAGTTATTGTTCATATGAAACACGTGCGACATAGTTTAAAATAGCCAAAAAGACGCTCCACGTATGCAAGTATACTCGACATCCAATGCAAGTATCAAAAAGTATGTACGGAAGCATGTATCACCTAAGTTCAAGGACCTGAGAAAAACATAGAAAATCTGTCAACGAAAACGTTGGTGAAATCATAGGTTTAAATAAGTAAATGAGTAAAAGCAAGCTGAACCACAAGAGTTGCAATATTGATAAAGTCATAGTACATTCTAAAAGTTAATATTCACGAGCACCCAATTATCAAAGCTTAACATTCCGTCCGTTGAATACCCCATAAATTAGTGCTAGAACAACACTGTTTCCCGAAAATATATTTCATCCGTAGACGGTAGCGAACCGTCAAAGATGAGGGTTGTCAACCCATATGGCCATATAACATAAGTTCTCGCTTACACCATCTGATGTAACTAATGATAATCGGATTGAGGATTTTCGTTCTAAACTCGTATGTAGAATGTTTGTTTTCCCGTTCTTGTGTTCACTTAGTTCAAAAGAATCGTTTATGTTTTCTCATCCCAAAAGTAAGTTTAAAAGAGTAAAAGTGGGACTATGATCTCACCTTGTATGCACGAACCAAAAAGTACTTCGACAAGTAACGTGTGCAAAGAACAATGCTAGTCTTGACCTAAACAAATAGGTTGTATCAATAACGATAGTCACGAAGGGTAAAGATGTTCAATTAGTCCTATGGCTCGTTACGACTCGATTATATTAGCATGTGAATCAACTAGTCAAGTTTCATGCAAGATACAAGTAAATAATCATGTTAGAAAGGTTGTATAAGTATTTGGTTAAGTTTGACAAAAAGTCAAACTTGGTCGGGTCAAAGTCAACGGAAAAGTCAACATGGTCGGGTCAGGTCTCGGACAAATTTTCTATGCTAGTTATTCATATATAAGCATGTTAAAACAAGTTGCACGTGAATTTGAGGTCTAGAACATGCCAAACATTTTTCGTCAAAAGACTAAGCGAACAGCCAGTTTTAGGCCATTAGGACGGCGTCCCAGATGACTGGACGGCGTCCTATATTGAAGAGTGGGACGGCGTCCTGAGTACCTAGACGGCGTCCAGGTATTAGAAGTGGGACGGCGTCCTGAGTTTCTGGACGGCGTCCTGGTTGGTTTCCAGGCCCTGTTTGCTGCAACTCTAAGTGCACGAACCAACAATCAAACCAACCCAAATTACAAACCGCAAACAATTAGAACATGTATTTTATATCACCGGAAAGGTAATTTGACGAGGAAAACACCTAGACACATTTCATCAAGCAATTCAACACTTACACACCCCAAAACCGCATTTAAACGTCCATAATCAAAGTTCAAGTTCCAAATATGCATTTCATGATTCGGGCAACCGTTTTACATGTATGATATGCCGTTTCGAAGGTGATCAAACACACATTGCAACAAAACACTTAACAACAATATCTCATAGCATTTGACGCATCAAAAGTTCATGTAAAGCTTATCAAACCCTAATCCAAGTTCACAAAATCACTAATCATGTTCTTGGAGTTTCCTTAATCAACCTATACATCAAAACGAAGCTAATGATACTAGTAACACTTTTAAAACATGCACTTTAACAATCTAACAACATTTGATCATCCAAAATCAAGGATTTAGCAAGTAATTTTCATATTGAACTAGTTACACCAAAAACATCGAATCGAGCATACAAATTACATACACGACATCACAATGAGCCATAGACGCTAATTAACAACTTTATAAGTCAAGAACATGAATTTAAAGAAATCTAGTGTTTTAGAAATGTTACCCAAATGAGGTGAAGTTGGTACCAAAACGAAGAGGAAGTTGCAAGGAGCTCAAATATGTAATTTGTTTTGCAAAATACCCGCTAGATCGTAAATGGATGATGAATCTTTGTGTTTGAATGTTGAGAGGATTTGAAAGTAGTAAAAAGAGGAAGAGGAGGTGAAATGAATGGATGAAAAGGGGTTGACTCTTTGACCTAGTCAAATGTTTCAACCTTTGGCAAGTTTGGTCCCTCAACTTTAAACCGGGTGCGGGAATTACCTAAACGAGATAATTCAACGCATAATAACGGGATGCGTTATAAACATATAACGGAACTTAAATAGTTAAACGGAAAAGTAAACGGAAAAGGCGGGATGTTACAGTGGGTTCTTCTCTTGCAAAAGTTTGACATAGAAATCAAAGATAAGAAGGGGGCCGAGAATGTGGCGGCCGATCATTTGTCTAGGTTAGACAATCTCAGGTCGCAACCCTTAGATGAGTCCAAAATTCGGGATACTTTCCCGGATGAACACTTGATGAGAATTGAGTTAGTAGATGAGATCCCATGGTTTGCCCCTTTTGTAAACTACTTAGCTTCAAATGTTTTGAGAAAAAGTCTTTCATATCAACAAAAGAATAAATTTTTCAATGACCTTAGGTATTATTTTTGAGATGACCCGGATTTGTTTCGCATTGGGGCGGATCAAGTAATTCGAAGGTGTGTGTATGGTCAAGAAGCCCGGGATATTTTGAAAAGTTGTCATAGTGGGCCCACGGGTGGCCATTTTGGACCGAATCACACCGCAAAAAAGGTGTTTGACTCGGGTTTCTATTGGCCCACTATATTTAAAGATGCCTACGATTTGGTAAAACATTGTGATTCATGTCAAAAGTCCGGTTCCATTTCAAAGAGGGATGAAATGCCTCAAACCGGGATTCAAATATGCGAGGTATTCGACGTGTGGGGCCTAGATTTCATGGGGCTATTTCCAAACTCGAATAAGTGCCTTTACATTTTGGTAGCGGTTGATTATGTTTCGAAATGGGCCGAGGCTAAAGCCTTGCCAACGAATGATGCAAGAGTTGTAGTGAAATTCTTAAAAAGCTTGTTTGCTAGGTTTGGTGTTCCAAAAGCATTGATCTCGGATCGAGGAACTCATTTCGCGAATCATCTCATGGAAAAATATGGTGTAGTGCATAGGTTCTCGACTCCTTACCATTCCCAAACTAGTGGTTAAGTAGAAAACACTAACCGAGCTTTGAAAAGGATTCTAGAAAAGACGGTTCAAAACAACCCAAAGATTTGGTCCACCAAGTTAGAAGATGCATTATGGGCATTTAGAACCACCTTTAAGACACCCATAGGAACGATACCATTTAGACTAGTGTATGGTAAAGCTTGTCACCTCCCGGTTGAGGTGGAACATAGGGCTTTTTGGGCAATAAAAGAAGTTAACCTAGATTTGGCCAAGTCAAAAGAGAAACGGGTCATGCAACTTCATGAATTAGAGGAACTAAGGTTAGATGCATACGAGAACTCGTTGTCATATAAGGAGAAAACAAAGAAGTGGCATGATGCCCGATTGAAAGGTCCTAAGGAATTTCACCCAAACGACAAAGTGCTTGTTTTTAACTCAAGGTTCAAATTCTCGACGGGAAAACTTAAATCTAGGTGGTCGGGTCCTTATGTGGTAAAGAGAGTGTATCCCACGGGCTATGTAGAATTGTATGGGAATGGAAACACCTTCAAGGTAAACAGTCATAGGCTAAAGATTTACAATGATGAAGTCAATGCTTTCGAGCTTGATGACATCAAGCTTTACCCCAAGTAACATCTTTGTGGCAAAACGGGTCTAGTGATGGACCCGTGATAAAAAAACTATCACATTTGTTTATATGTTCATTTTTAGCTTGCATTTCATTTAGGATTGTATGATATTCTTGTTTTGATAGTTGCATTTGCATTTAGCTGCATTTCGTGCATTTTGGAAAACTACAAAATGTTAAAAATGGCTTTTGAATGAGTTGGATTGTTTGGAAAAAATGCTCCAGGTAGAGGAGCGACGCTCTTGGTGTAAGAGCGACGCTTTTGGCAGCTCAGGAGCGGCGCACCTTCTCCAGGTGCGATGCTTTTGGTGGTAACTTTTGAACAAATTTGATCAGTAGCCAGAAGCGACGCTCCAATTCATTGAAAGTGGCGCTCTTTGTGCCCAGGTGCGGCGCACCTATATTAAGTGCGGCGCTCCTGTGCCTGGCACTTTAAAGGTCGTGTAAACTCAGCAAAATTCAAATTTTTCTTTCACCCATTTCATTTTTCTCTCTCTAAAACGGCTAAGCTCCCGAAAATTCGAACTTTTGCTCCAATCTAACATCTTTTGTGAAGATTTCTTGCACTTTTATCAACATTTAACATGAGTCAAGTAAGATCTATGCTTCATTAACACTTTTCTTTAGATTATTGCATGATTCTTGCTATGTTCTTATTTTTGCTTGTTGCTAGATCTCTGAACATTTGATGATGTCTATGATAAATTGATGATAGATTCTAGTTATTCTTGTGATTCCTAACATGATTTATGTGTTTGACTTCACAAATTGGGATCTTGAATTTCTAGGGTTCATCTCAATTTGGGGGTTTTTTTGAAATTAATGATTAATTGAGAGTTTAATGATGAAATTGGTTGCATTGCACTTCTATAACATGCTTAAATTGAAAAGAATCAAACTTTCATGCTTGTATGCTCCACAATTCGCATTAGGGTTCTTGATTTTTGCATGTTGACTTTGTTTGACCAAATTGGGTGACTTTATGACTTAAGCTTCTTATAATGTTGATGATTGATGTATTATGGCTAATTGTTTTGTGACTTGGCATGCTACTAGTCTTAATCTTAATTTGACTTTTGAATTTTGACTAAAAGTTGACTTTTACATGTGAGCAATCTTGACCATATTTGTTCTCTATGAAGCTTTTTTGTCTCAAACTAAATGTAGGGGGTGCATTACCCCATCGATTTTGAAGAGACACAACCACCTCACGCTAACGCCATAAGGTTGTTTGTGTATTCATTGTTTGATTGAGTGTGTTTCAGGGAAGTTCTTCAAATGGAGAAGGGTGTGAAAAGACCACCGATGCCCATGAATGGTTGCAAATGCTTTTGTCAGATGAAACAATTCAATTCAAGACGGTTAATAGGATTCACATGCCGGTAATCCCTGCCAAGTTCATCAATTGGACCGACTTTGATTTAGCGGGTTTAGGTCATCAAATTAGGGAAACGTTCACGGTTGAAGATGACAATAAGGTTAAGCGTCCATGGGAGATGCTACTTTACATGAAAGAAAGCATTTACCCATTGTTAACTCGTGAGTTCCTAGCAACTCTTAGGGTTGATTTCAAGGTCATCTCCCCATGGATTCGCAACTACCTTCGGTTTAGACTAGGTGGAATGGAGTGGCAAATGAGCATGGATCAATTCATAGAATGCTTAGGGCTCTACACCGACTCGGATCCCGCCTATACCTTTGAATACTTGGAAAAGTGTGAAACCTACAACCCAAATGAGTTCGATCCAAAGCAAGCATGGAGCGAAATTAGTTATGAAAAATTAACCCCTACAAATCAAGTTCCAGAAGCACTCAAAGGCCCCATGCTTCGTTGCATCCAAAGGTTCATTGTCAAATCGGTTTTCCACCGAACGGAGGGTGTCGATAAGATGACAATGTTTGATATCTGGTTGGTTCATGGTATCTACAAGAGAAAGCATCTTCACATTCCAAACCTCATCGCAAGTTATCTCTTTGACCCAAGTGGCGAGAAGTCGGAGCTTCCAAGTGTTGGTGGTCACTATGTGACTCAAATCGCTATGTTTTTGAAAGTCAATTTTAATGAGTTGGATGAGTTGCCAATGGAGCGATTGGGTTATCAAGAATGCATGAGTAAGCATCACATGGTGGCGTACAAACATTATGTGGAACTTCGGTAATCAATCTTCATCATGGTTTGTGAAACACTTTAATTAACGCACTAGCATGTAACTTAACTTTATTTAGCACTGTGTGTGTGGAACATGGAATTATTGATCCGTTGTGAGGTAGTAGGCTCATATTGCTACTCTCACACATGATCATTTCAAACTTTGTAATAATTCAACAATGCGCGTGCGTGGATAATCTTGTAGTTGTTTGTATGCTCTTGCTTGTTGTGGTTCTTAGTGGCAGGATTCACATTATTGATGATTGATCCAAGCCTGGCATTAAGTTCAGGCATCAAGCTCATCGACTTGAAAAAATTTGGTGACTAAGTTTCTTGAATGGTGACAACAAAGATCAATTGATCTACTCCAGTTTTTATTTTCTCTTCTCTTCTCTATTCTAATTCAAAATGTCCCTCAATTTTCAAAATATTCTTTCGTTTAATACAATGAGGGCATTGCATCAAACTAAATGTAGGGGGAGAGTAAATCTCGGGTCATTTTGAACCTTTTCGGGTTAAACTTATCACATACGCTCTATAAAGGCTAAAACTTGCATTGTTGATCAATTTTTGGAACAAGTTTTGAACCATTACATTAACTAACATCATAAACATCTAAAATGGTTAAAACTTGTGAAAATTTTCAAACTTTTTGGAAAAAGTAAAGTCTTTTTCCATTATGTTTCAAATTTTTGGGGAAGTAAAGTCTTACCTTATGTTGGCAATTGTAATACCAAGTGAAAGTTGTAGTGACCTGAACTTTTCCATGTTTATATATATTAATTGAGATTGATATTTACATGATTAAATGTTTCCAACATGTTAAGCAATCAAACTTGTTAAGACTTGATTAATTGAAATATGTTTCATATAGACAATTGACCACCCAAGTTGACCGGTGATTCACGAATGTTAAAACTTGTAAAAACTATATGATGACATATATATGGATATATATATAGTTAACATGATACTATGATAAGTAAAGATATCATTAAGTATATTAACAATGAACTACATATGTAAAAACAAGACTACTAACTTAATGATTTTTAAACGAGACATATATGTAACGATTATCGTTGTAAAGACATTTAATGTATATATATCATATTAAGAGATATTCATACATGATAATATCATGATAATATAATAATTTAAAATCTCATTTGATATTATAAACATTGGGTTAACAACATTTAACAAGATCGTTAACCTAAAGGTTTCAAAACAACACTTACATGTAACGACTAACGATGACTTAACGACTCAGTTAAAATGTATATACATGTAGTGTTTTAATATGTATTTATACACTTTTGAAAGAATTCAATACACTTATCAAAATACTTCTACTTAACAAAAATGCTTACAATTACATCCTCGTTCAGTTTCATCAACAATTCTACTCGTATGCACCCGTATTCGTACTCGTACAATACACAGCTTTTAGATGTATGTACTATTGGTATATACACTCCAATGATCAGCTCTTAGCAGCCCATGTGAGTCACCTAACACATGTGGGAACCATCATTTGGCAACTAGCATGAAATATCTCATAAAATTACAAAAATATGAGTAATCATTCATGATTTATTTACATAAAAACAAAATTACATATCCTTTATATCTAATCCATACACCAACGACCAAAAACACCTACAAACACTTTCATTCTTCAATTTTCTTCATCTAATTGATCTCTCTCAAGTTCTATCTTCAAGTTCTAAGTGTTCTTCATATATTCTACAAGTTCTAGTTACATAAAATCAAGAATACTTTCAAGTTTGCTAGCTCACTTTCAATCTTGTAAGGTGATCATCCAACCTCAAGAAATCTTTGTTTCTTACAGTAGGTTATCATTCTAATACAAGGTAATAATCATATTCAAACTTTGGTTCAATTTCTATAACTATAACAATCTTATTTCAAGTGATGATCTTACTTGAACTTGTTTTCGTGTCATGATTCTGCTTCAAGAACTTCGAGCCATCCAAGGATCCGTTGAAGCTAGATCCATTTTTCTCTTTTCAAGTAGGTTTATCCAAGGAACTTAAGGTAGTAATGATGTTCATAACATCATTCGATTCATACATATAAAGCTATCTTATTCGAAGGTTTAAACTTGTAATCACTAGAACATAGTTTAGTTAATTCTAAACTTGTTCACAAACAAAAGTTAATCCTTCTAACTTGACTTTTAAAATCAACTAAACACATGTTCTATATCTATATGATATGCTAACTTAATGATTTAAAACCTGGAAACATGAAAAACACCGTAAAACCGGATTTACGCCGTCGTAGTAACACCGCGGGCTGTTTTGGGTTAGTTAATTAAAAACTATGATAAACTTTGATTTAAAAGTTGTTATTCTGAGAAAATGATTTTTATTATGAACATGAAACTATATCCAAAAATTATGGTTAAACTCAAAGTGGAAGTATGTTTTCTAAAATGGTCATCTAGACGTCGTTCTTTCGACTGAAATGACTACCTTTACAAAAACGACTTGTAACTTATTTTTCAGACTATAAACCTATACTTTCTCTGTTTAGATTCATAAAATAGAGTTCAATATGAAACCATAGCAATTTGATTCACTCAAAACGGATTTAAAATGAAGAAGTTATGGGTAAAACAAGATTGGATAATTTTTCTCATTTCAGCTACGTGAAAATTGGTAACAAATCTATTCCAACCATAACTTAATCAACTTGTATTGTATATTATGTAATCTTGAGATACCATAGACACGTATACAATGTTTCGACCTATCATGTCGACACATCTATATATATTTCTGAACAACCATAGACACTCTATATGTGAATGTTGGAGTTAGCTATACAGGGTTGAGGTTGATTCCAAAATATATATAGTTTGAGTTGTGATCAATACTGAGATACGTATACACTGGGTCGTGGATTGATTCAAGATAATATTTATTGATTTATTTCTGTACATCTAACTGTGGACAACTAGTTGTAGGTTACTAACGAGGACAGCTGACCTAATAAACTTAAAACATCAAAATATATTAAAAGTGTTGTAAATATATTTTGAACATACTTTGATATATATGTATATATTGTTATAGGTTCGTGAATCAACCAGTGGCCAAGTCTTACTTCCCGACGAAGTAAAAATCTGTGAAAGTGAGTTATAGTCCCACTTTTAAAATCTAATATTTTTGGGATGAGAATACATGCAGGTTTTATAAATGATTTACAAAATAGACACAAGTACGTGAAACTACATTCTATGGTTAAATTAACGAAATCAAATATGCCCCTTTTTATTAAGTCTGGTAATCTAAGAATTAGGGAACAGACACCCTAATTGACGCGAATCCTAAAGATAGATCTATTGGGCTTAACAAACCTCATTCAAAGTACCGGATGCTTTAGTACTTTGAAATTTATATCATATCCGAAGGGTGTCCCGGAATGATGGGGATATTCTTATATATGCATCTTGTTAATGTCGGTTACCAGGTGTTCACCATATGAATGATTTTTATCTCTATGTATGGGATGTGTATTAAAATATGAAATCTTGTGGTCTATTGTTACGATTTGATATATATAGGTTAAACCTATAACTCACCAACATGTTTATTCTCAGGTGAATACTAAGAGCTTCCGCTGTTGCATACTAAAATAAGGACAAGATTTGGAGTCCATGTTTGTATGATATTGTGTAAAAACTGCATTCAAGAAACTGATTTGATGTAACATATTTGTATTGTAAACCATTATGTAATGGTCGTGTGTAAACAGGATATTTTAGATTATCATTATTTGATAATCTACGTAAAGCTTTTTAAACCTTTATTTATGAAATAAAGGTTATGGTTTGTTTTAAAAATGAATGCAGTCTTTGAAAAACGTCTCATATAGAGGTCAAAACCTCGCAACGAAATCAATTAATATGGAACGTTTTTAATCAATAAGAACGGGACATTTCAGTTGGTATCAGAGCGTTGGTCTTAGAGAACCAGAATTTTGCATTAATGTGTCTTATCGAGTTTGTTAGGATGCATTAGTGAGTCTGGACTTCGACCGTGTTTACTTGAAAAATGATTGCTTAACAAATTTTGTTGGAAACTATATATTTTTAACATGTGAATATTATGTGATATATTAATCTCTTAACGCGTTTGATATTATGTGATAGATGTCTACCTCTAGAACAAGTCTTATTGACTCACCTAATAATAATGAAGAGTCAAATGTAAATTGGAATGATTCGTGGACTGATTCACAAGTTCCCGAAGAGGAACCGGAAGAAGAGTCGGAACCGGAAGAAGAATCGGAACCGGAAGAAGAATCGGAACCGGATGAAAAAATAGAACCGGTGGGGGAAATAATAAAACGGTTAAGTAAAAGAAAATCCTCAACCAACCGACCAAGGTTAATTATGGTCAATGGTGTTTCCGCCAAGGAAGCAAAATATTGGGAGGATTACCAATTCTCCGATGAATCGGATTCCGACGAGAATTCCGATGATGTTATAGAAATTACCCCAACTGAATTTAAAAAGGTAAAAGAAAATAATAAGGGAAAGGGCATAAAAATAGAGAAATCTAATTCCAACCCCGATGAACTTTATATGTATCGTCAACCCCCGAAGCCCTTAAGTTGTAACAATGACCCGGGAACCTCTAAACCACCAGGTTTTTCTAAACCGTTGTGGAAAACGACAGCTAGTATTAGGGGAACATCATATATCCCTAGAAACTTGGCAAAACGAACCAAAACCGAAGAAGTAGAAACGAGCGAGTCGGAATAAGATAGTTGTATTCGTGTGGTGTAATATATGTAATATAGTGTGCTTATACTTTATGATATATGTAAAAATTGCTTGTATTAATAAGTATTTTTTTTATGAATCTAACTCTTGTCTATTTTACAGTATAAAAACACAAAATGGATAGACAACCCAATATTTTAAGAGACCTACCCGGCGACATGATTGATGAAATCTTGTCTAGAGTCGGTCAGAATTCTTCGGCACAACTATTTAAGGCGAGATCAGTTTGTAAGACATTCGAAGAACGTTCCAAGAATGCCTTGGTTTATAAAAGGCTTTCGTTCGAAAGATTGGGGATATCACATTGGGAAATCCATAAGTTACGATGTGTTTACTTTGATGCATATATTGCGGGGAACCCAAATGCTATTTTACGCAATGGGTTAAGAAATTATTTTGACTCAATATATCCGAATATTGGACTTCGTGATTTAGAAAAAGCGGCTAACATGCAACATAAAGAAGCATGTTATGCTTACGGATTAGTAATGTTCGCTTCTCACCAAAGTGAGAACAAGAACATTGGGCTACAACTATTAAACAAAACGTTTCCACAAGTGACGGAGTCGGTAATTGGGGTAAGAAATGAGGTTTTTAGATTGTTACGGGACTGTTGGACATTACGTAACCCTCATCCCTTTGACGACGTTACAACACGCTGTCTTATCAACGGCCATAACGGTTATGTTCTACAAGACCAAGGATGGGAAGTAATCCTAGTAAAACCAGAATGCATGACTTGTTTCTGGACGTATGAATTACGTGTCTTTATTGCCTTTGCTGAACGACTTGTGTACTAACTAGAATTATCTTCACAATCATCTTGTATCAAATTTATTGTGTGCTATATTTCATGCTATATGTAAAATAAGTGGTATTGTAAGTTTGTAAAATATTGTGTAAAAGTTTGAACGCGAAATATTATTATAATCAGTTTTTCATATAGAATTGTAGTAGTTGAATTGTATATTAGCTACTAAGTATGAACTTAACGGGTAGGTACTACCCGAATTTACACTTATAAAACGCTAATATGAAGAAAAAGCTTTTATAAATGAGTTCATATTATGCTACGAAATACTATTAACTACTCTTAATATTCTGTATGATTAACTTGTTCCATTTGACTATTTTGAAGGAAATGGCACCGACTACTCGACACACCGTGAATATGAATGAAGAGGAATTCCGTACTTTTCTAGCTTCAAACATAGCCGCAGTACAGGCTGCGCTACATACCAACAATAACCTTGGATCTAGCAGTACAGGAAATCGTGTATGATGCACCTACAAAGAATTCACTGCCTGCAAACCTTTGGAATTTGATGGAACCGAAGGACCGATCGGATTGAAACGGTGGACCGAGAAGGTCGAATCGGTGTTTGCCATAAGTAAGTGTACTGAAGAGGACAAAGTGAAGTACGCTACGCATACATTCACAGGTTCTGCGTTAACATGGTGGAATACCTATCTAGAGCAAGTGGGACAAGACGATGCGTACGCACTACCGTGGTCAGCAATCAAGCACTTGATGAACGAGAAGTACCGTTCCAGAACCGAGGTCAATAAGCTCAAGACAGAACTTAGAGGGTTACGAACCCAAGGATTTGATATTACCACGTACGAAAGACGATTCACAGAATTGTGCCTATTGTGTCCGGGAGCATTCGAAGATGAGGAAGAGAAGATCGACGCGTTTGTGAAAGGATTACCGGAAAGAATCCAAGAAGATATAAGTTCACACGAGCCCGCCTCCATACAACAGGCATGTAGAATGGCTCATAAACTAGTGAACCAGATTGAAGAAAGAATTAAAGAACAGACTGCTGAAGAGGCCAATGTGAAGCTAGTCAAAAGAAAGTGGGAGGAAAACGGTGATAAGAATCATCAATACAACAACAACAACAGCAATTACAACAATAATCGCAACAATTATCCCAACAATCGCAACATCAATCGCAACTACAACAAACGGCCCAACAACAACAACAACAACAACAACAACAGTAACTACAACAATCATCCCAACAACAATAATAACCGCAACAACAACAACAATCAGAAGCAGCTATGCCAAAGGTGTGAAAAGTATCACTCGGGGTTCTGCACCAAATTTTGCAACAAGTGTAAAAGAAATGGTCATAGCGCGGCGAAGTGTGAGGTCTACGGACCAGGGGTTAATAGAACAAAAGGAACAAATGGTGTCGGAACGAGTAATGGCGGAGCAAGTAGTGTTGAAGCAAGTTATGCCAATGTAGTTTGTTATAAATGTGGAAAACCGGGCCACATTATTAGAAATTGCCCGAACCAGGAGAACACGAATGGACAAGGCCGCGGAAGAGTTTTCAATATTAATGCGGCAGAGGCACAGGAAGACCCGGAGCTTGTTACAGGTACGTTTCTTATTGACAATAAATCTGCTTACGTTTTATTTGATTCGGGTGCGGATAGAAGCTATATGAGTAGAGATTTTTGTGCTAAATTAAGTTGTCCATTGACGCCTTTGGATAGTAAATTTTTACTCGAATTAGCAAATGGTAAATTAATTTCAGCAGATAATATATGTCGGAATCGAGAAATTAAACTGGTTAGCGAAACATTTAAGATTGATTTGATACCAGTAGAGTTAGGGAGTTTTGATGTGATAATCGGTATGGACTGGTTGAAAGAAGTGAAAGCAGAGATCGTTTGTTACAAAAATGCAATTCGCATTATACGAGAAAAAGGAAAACCCTTAATGGTGTACGGAGAAAAGGGCAACACGAAGCTACATCTTATTAGTAATTTGAAGGCACAAAAACTAATAAGAAAAGGTTGCTATGCTGTTCTAGCACACGTCGAGAAAGTACAAACTGAAGAAAAGAGCATCAATGATGTTCCCATTGCAAAAGAATTTCCCGATGTATTTCCGAAAGAATTACCGGGATTACCCCCACATCGATCCGTTGAATTTCAAATAGATCTTGTACCAGGAGCTGCACCAATAGCTCGTGCTCCTTACAGACTCGCACCCAGTAAGATGAAAGAACTGCAAAGCCAATTACAAGAACTTTTAGAGCGTGGTTTCATTCGACCAAGCACATCACCGTGAGGAGCTCCTGTTTTGTTTGTCAAGAAGAAAGATGGTACATTCAGGTTGTGTATCGACTACCGAGAGTTGAACAAACTTACCATCAAGAACCGCTACCCACTACCGAGAATCGACGACTTATTTGATCAACTACAAGGCTCGTCTATTTATTCAAAGATTGACTTACGTTCCGGGTATCATCAAATGCGGGTGAAAGAAGATGATATTCCAAAGACTGCTTTCAGAACACGTTACGGTCATTACGAGTTTATGGTCATGCCGTTTGGTTTAACTAATGCACCAGCTGTGTTCATGGACCTTATGAACCGAGTGTGTGGACCATACCTTGACAAGTTTGTCATTGTTTTCATTGATGACATACTTATTTACTCAAAGAATGACCAAGAACACGGTGAACATTTGAGAAAGGTGTTAGAAGTATTGAGGAAGAAAGAATTGTACGCTAAGTTTTCAAAGTGTGCATTTTGGTTGGAAGAAGTTCAATTCCTCGGTCACATAGTGAACAAAGAAGGTATTAAGGTGGATCCGGCAAAGATAGAAACTGTTGAAAAGTGGGAAACCCCAAAAACTCCGAAACACATACGCCAGTTTTTAGGACTAGCTGGTTACTACAGAAGGTTCATCCAAGACTTTTCCAGAATAGCAAAACCCTTGACTGCATTAACGCATAAAGGGAAGAAATTTGAACGGAATAATGAACAAGAGAAAGCGTTTCAGTTATTGAAGAAAAAGCTAACTACGGCACCTATATTGTCATTGCCTGAAGGGAATGATGATTTTGTGATTTATTGTGACGCATCAAAGCAAGGTCTCGGTTGTGTATTAATGCAACGAACGAAGGTGATTGCTTATGCGTCTAGATAATTGAAGATTCACGAACAAAATTATACGACGCATGATTTGGAATTAGGCGCGGTTGTTTTTGCATTAAAGACTTGGAGGCACTACTTATATGGGGTCAAAAGTATTATATATACCGACCACAAAAGTCTTCAACACATATTTAATCAGAAACAACTGAATATGAGGCAGCGTAGGTGGATTGAATTATTGAATTATTACGATTTTGAGATTCGTTACCACCCGGGGAAGGCAAATGTGGTAGCCGATGCCTTGAGCAGGAAGGACAGAGAACCCATTCGAGTAAAATCCATGAATATAATGATTCATAATAACCTTACTACTCAAATAAAGGAGGCGCAACAAGGAGTTTTAAAAGAGGGAAATTTAAAGGATGAAATACCCAAAGGATCGGAGAAGCATCTTAATATTCGCGAAGACGAAACCCGGTATAGGGCTGAAAGGATTTGGGTACCAAAATTTGGAGATATGAGAGAAATGGTACTTAGAGAAGCTCATAAAACCAGATACTCAATACATCCTGGAACAGGGAAGATGTACAAGGATCTCAAGAAACATTTTTGGTGGCCGGGTATGAAAGCCGATGTTGCTAAATACGTAGGAGAATTTTTGACGTGTTCTAAGGTCAAAGCTGAGCATCAGAAACCATCAGGTCTACTTCAACAACCCGAAATCCCGGAATGGAAATGGGAAAACATTACCATGGATTTCATCACGAAATTGCCAAGGACTGCAAGTGGTTTTGATACTATTTGGGTAATAGTTGATCGTCTCACCAAATCAGCACACTTCCTGCCAATAAGAGAAGATGACAAAATGGAGAAGTTAGCACGACCGTATTTGAAGGAAGTCGTCTCCAGACATGGAATACCAATCTCTATTATCTCTGATAGGGATGGCCGATTTATTTCAAGATTCTGGCAGACATTACAGCAAGCATTAGGAACTCGTCTAGACATGAGTACTGCCTATCATCCACAAACTGATGGGCAGAGCGAAAGGACGATACAAACACTTGAGGACATGCTACGAGCATGTGTTATAGATTTCGGAAACAGTTGGGATCGACATCTACCATTAGCAGAATTTTCCTACAACAACAGCTACCATTCAAGCATTGAGATGGCGCCGTTTGAAGCACTTTATGGTAGAAAGTGCAGGTCTCCGATTTGTTGGAGTGAAGTAGGGGATAGACAGATTACGGGTCCGGAGATTATACAAGAAACTACCGAGAAGATCATCCAAATTCAACAACGGTTGAAAACCGCCCAAAGTCGACAAAAGAGCTACGCTGACATTAAAAGAAAAGATATAGAATTTGAAATTGGAGAGATGGTCATGCTTAAAGTTGCACCTTGGAAAGGCGTTGTTCGATTTGGTAAACGAGGGAAATTAAATCCAAGGTATATTGGACCATTCAAGATTATTGATCGTGTCGGACCAGTAGCTTACCGACTTGAGTTACCTCAACAACTCGCGGCTGTACATAACACTTTCCATGTCTCGAATTTGAAGAAATGTTTTGCTAAAGAAGATGTCACTATTCCGTTAGATGAAATCCAAATCAACGAAAAACTTCAATTCATCGAAGAACCCGTCGAAATAATGGATCGTGGGGTTAAAAGACTTAAGCAAAACAAGATACCAATTGTTAAGGTTCGATGGAATGCTCGTAGAGGACCCAAGTTCACCTGGGAGCGTGAAGATCAGATGAAGAAGAAATAACCGCATCTATTTCCAGAAGATTCGTCAACACCTTCTACAGCTTAAAATTTCGGGACGAAATTTATTTAACGGGTAGGTACTGTAGTGACCCGAACTTTTCCATGTTTATATATATTAATTGAGATTGATATTTACATGATTAAAATTTTCCAACATGTTAAGCAATCAAACTTGTTAAGACTTGATTAATTGAAATATGTTTCATATAGACAATTGACCACCCAAGTTGACCGGTGATTCACGAATGTTAAAACTTGTAAAAACTATATGATGACATATATATGGATATATATATATAGTTAACATGATACTATGATAAGTAAAGATATCATTAAGTATATTAACAATGAACTACATATGTAAAAACAAGACTACTAACTTAATGATTTTTAAACGAGACATATATGTAACGATTATCGTTGTAAAGACATTTAATGTATATATATCATATTAAGAGATATTCATACATGATAATATCATGATAACATAATAATTTAAAATCTCATTTGATATTATAAACATTGGGTTAACAACATTTAACAAGATCGTTAACCTAAAGGTTTCAAAACAACACTTACATGTAACGACTAACGATGACTTAACGACTCAGTTAAAATGTATATACATGTAGTGTTTTAATATGTATTTATACACTTTTGAAAGACTTCAATACACTTATCAAAATACTTCTACTTAACAAAAATGCTTACAATTACATCCTCGTTCAGTTTCATCAACAATTCTACTCGTATGCACCCGTATTCGTACTCGTACAATACACAGCTTTTAGATGTATGTACTATTGGTATATACACTCCAATGATCAGCTCTTAGCAGCCCATGTGAGTCACCTAACACATGTGGGAACCATCATTTGGCAACTAGCATGAAATATCTCATAAAATTACAAAAATATGAGTAATCATTCATGACTTATTTACATAAAAACAAAATTACATATCCTTTATATCTCCATACACCAACGACCAAAAACACCTACAAACACTTTTATTCTTCAATTTTCTTCATCTAATTGATCTCTCTCAAGTTCTATCTTCAAGTTCTAAGTGTTCTTCATATATTCTACAAGTTCTAGTTACATAAAATCAAGAATACTTTCAAGTTTGCTAGCTCACTTTCAATCTTGTAAGGTGATCATCCAACCTCAAGAAATCTTTGTTTCTTACAGTAGGTTATCATTCTAATACAAGGTAATAATCATATTCAAACTTTGGTTCAATTTCTATAACTATAACAATCTTATTTCAAGTGATGATCTTACTTGAACTTGTTTTCGTGTCATGATTCTGCTTCAAGAACTTCGAGCCATCCAAGGATCCGTTGAAGCTAGATCTATTTTTCTCTTTTCCAGTAGGTTTATCCAAGGAACTTAAGGTAGTAATGATGTTCATAACATCATTCGATTCATACATATAAAGCAATCTTATTCGAAGGTTTAAACTTGTAATCACTAGAACATAGTTTAGTTAATTCTAAACTTGTTCGCAAACAAAAGTTAATCCTTCTAACTTGACTTTTAAAATCAACTAAACACATGTTCTATATCTATATGATATGCTAACTTAATGATTTAAAACCTGGAAACACGAAAAACACCGTAAAACCGGATTTACGCCGTCGTAGTAACACCGCGGGCTGTTTTGGGTTAGTTAATTAAAAACTATGATAAACTTTGATTTAAAAGTTGTTATTCTGAGAAAATGATTTTTATTATGAACATGAAACTATATCCAAAAATTATGGTTAAACTCAAAGTGGAAGTATGTTTTCTAAAATGGTCATCTAGACGTCGTTCTTTCGACTGAAATGACTACCTTTACAAAAACGACTTGTAACTTATTTTTCTGACTATAAACCTATACTTTCTCTGTTTAGATTCATAAAATAGAGTTCAATATGAAACCATAGCAATTTGATTCACTCAAAACGGATTTAAAATGAAGAAGTTATGGGTAAAACAAGATTGGATAATTTTTCTCATTTTAGCTACGTGAAAATTGGTAACAAATCTATTCCAACCATAACTTAATCAACTTGTATTGTATATTATGTAATCTTGAGATACCATAGACACGTATACAATGTTTCAACCTATCATGTCGACACATCTATATATATTTCGGAACAACCATAGACACTCTATATGTGAATGTTGGAGTTAGCTATACAGGGTTGAGGTTGATTCCAAAATATATATAGTTTGAGTTGTGATCAATACTGAGATACGTATACACTGGGTCCTGGATTGATTCAAGATAATATTTATCGATTTATTTCTGTACATCTAACTGTGGACAACTAGTTGTAGGTTACTAACGAGGACAGCTGACTTAATAAACTTAAAACATCAAAATATATTAAAAGTGTTGTAAATATATTTTGAACATACTTTGATATATATGTATATATTGTTATAGGTTCGTGAATCAACCAGTGGCCAAGTCTTACTTCCCGACGAAGTAAAAATCTGTGAAAGTGAGTTATAGTCCCACTTTTAAAATCTAATATTTTTGGGATGAGAATACATGCAGGTTTTATAAATGATTTACAAAATAGACACAAGTACGTGAAACTACATTCTATGGTTGAATTATCGAAATCGAATATGCCCCTTTTTATTAAGTCTGGTAATCTAAGAATTAGGGAACAGACACCCTAATTGACGCGAATCCTAAAGATAGATCTATTGGGCTTAACAAACCCCATCCAAAGTACCGGATGCTTTAGTACTTTGAAATTTATATCATATCCGAAGGGTGTCCCGGAATGATGGGGATATTCTTATATATGCATCTTGTTAATGTCGGTTACCAGGTGTTCACCATATGAATGATTTTTATCTCTATGTATGGGATGTGTATTGAAATATGAAATCTTGTGGTCTATTGTTACGATTTGATATATATAGGTTAAACCTATAACTCACCAACATTTTTTGTTGACGTTTAAAGCATGTTTATTCTCAGGTGAATACTAAGAGCTTCCGCTGTTGCATACTAAAATAAGGACAAGATTTGGAGTCCATGTTTGTATGATATTGTGTAAAAACTGCATTCAAGAAACTGATTTGATGTAACATATTTGTATTGTAAACCATTATGTAATGGTCGTGTGTAAACAGGATATTTTAGATTATCATTATTTGATAATCTACGTAAAGCTTTTTAAACCTTTATTTATGAAATAAAGGTTATGGTTTGTTTTAAAAATGAATGCAGTCTTTGAAAAACGTCTCATATAGAGGTCAAAACCTCGCAACGAAATCAATTAATATGGAACGTTTTTAATCAATAAGAACGGGACATTTCAGTTGGTATCAGAGCGTTGGTCTTAGAGAACCAGAATTTTGCATTAATGTGTCTTATCGAGTTTGTTAGGATGCATTAGTGAGTCTGGACTTCGACCGTGTTTACTTAAAAAATGATTGCTTAACAAATTTTGTTGGAAACTATATATTTTTAACATGTGAATATTATGTGATATATTAATCTCTTAACGCGTTTGATATTATGTGATAGATGTCTACCTCTAGAACAAGTCTCATTGACTCACCTAATAATAATGAAGAGTCAAATGTAAATTGGAATGATTCGTGGACTGATTCACAAGTTCCCGAAGAGGAACCGGAAGAAGAGTCGGAACCGGAAGAAGAATCGGAACCGGATGAAGAAATAGAACCGGTGGGGGAAATAATAAAACGGTTAAGTAAAAGAAAATCCTCAACCAACCGACCAAGGTTAATTATGGTCAATGGTGTTTCCGCCAAGGAAGCAAAATATTGGGAGGATTACCAATTCTCCGATGAATCGGATTCCGACGAGAATTCCGATGATGTTATAGAAATTACCCCAACTGAATTTAAAAAGGCAAAAGAAAATAATAAGGGAAAGGGCATAAAAATAGAGAAATCTAATTCCAACCCCGATGAACTTTATATGTATCGTCAACCCCCGAAGCCCTTAAGTTGTAACAATGACCCGGGAACCTCTAAACCACCAGGTTTTTCTAAACCGTTGTGGAAAACGACAGCTAGTATTAGGGGAACATCATATATCCCTAGAAACTTGGCAAAACGAACCAAAACCGAAGAAGAAGAAACGAGCGAGTCGGAATAAGATAGTTGTATTCGTGTGGTGTAATATATGTAATATAGTGTGCTTATGCTTTATGATATATGTAAAAATTGCTTGTATTAATAAGTATTTTTTTATGAATCTAACTCTTGTCTATTTTACAGTATAAAAACACAAAATGGATAGACAACCCAATATTTTAAGAGACCTACCCGGCGACATGATTGATGAAATCTTGTCTAGAGTCGGTCAGAATTCTTCGGCACAACTATTTAAGGCGAGATCAGTTTGTAAGACATTCGAAGAACGTTCCAAGAATGCCTTGGTTTATAAAAGGCTTTCGTTCGAAAGATGGGGGATATCACATTGGGAAATCCATAAGTTACGATGTGTTTACTTTGACGCATATATTGTGGGGAACCCAAATGCTATTTTACGCAATGGGTTAAGAAATTATTTTGACTCAATATATCCGAATATTGGACTTCGTGATTTAGAAAAAGCGGCTAACATGCAACATAAAGAAGCATGTTATGCTTACGGATTAGTAATGTTCGCTTCTCACCAAAGTGAGAACAAGAACATTGGGCTACAACTATTAAACAAAACGTTTCCACAAGTGACGGAGTCTGTAATTGGGGTAAGAAATGAGGTTTTTAGATTGTTACGGGACTGTTGGACATTACGTAACCCTCGTCCCTTTGACGACGTTACAACACGCTGTCTTATCAACGGCCATAACGGTTATGTTCTACAAGACCAAGGATGGGAAGTTATCCTAGTAAAACCAGAATGCATGACTTGTTTCTGGACGTATGAATTACGTGTCTTTATTGCCTTTGCTGAATGACTTGTGTACTAACTAGAATTATCTTCACAATCATCTTGTATCAAATTTATTGTGTGTTATATTTCATGCTATATGTAAAATAAGTGGTATTGTAAGTTTGTAAAATATTGTGTAAAAGTTTGAACGCGAAATATTATTATAATCAGTTTTTCATATAGAATTGTAGTAGTTGAATTGTATATTAGCTACTAAGTATGAACTTAACGGGTAGGTACTACCCGAATTTAAACTTATAAAACGCTAATATGAAGAAAAAACTTTTATAAATGAGTTCATATTATGCTACGAAATACTATTAACTACTCTTAATATTCTGTATGATTAACTTGTTCCATTTGACTATTTTGAAGGAAATGGCACCGACTACTCGACACACCGTGAATATGAATGAAGAGGAATTCCGTACTTTTCTAGCTTCAAACATAGCCGCAGTACAGGCTGCGCTACATACCAACAATAACCTTGGATCTAGCAGTACAGGAAATCGTGTAGGATGCACCTACAAAGAATTCACTGCCTGCAAACCTTTGGAATTTGATGGAACCGAAGGACCGATCGGATTGAAACGGTGGACCGAGAAGGTCGAATCGGTGTTTGCCATAAGTAAGTGTACTGAAGAGGACAAAGTGAAGTACGCTACGCATACATTCACAGGTTCTGCGTTAACATGGTGGAATACCTATCTAGAGCAAGTGGGACAAGACGATGCGTACGCACTACCGTGGTCAGCAATCAAGCACTTGATGAACGAGAAGTACCGTCCCAGAACCGAGGTCAATAAGCTCAAGACAGAACTTAGAGGGTTACGAACCCAAGTATTTGATATTACCACGTACGAAAGACGATTCACAGAATTGTGCCTATTGTGTCCGGGAGCATTCGAAGATGAGGAAGAGAAGATCGACGCGTTTGTGAAAGGATTACCGGAAAGAATCCAAGAAGATATAAGTTCACACGAGCCCGCCTCCATACAACAGGCATGTAGAATGGCTCATAAACTAGTGAACCAGATTGAAGAAAGAATTAAAGAACAGACTGCTGAAGAGGCCAATGTGAAGCTAGTCAAAAGAAAGTGGGAGGAAAACGGTGATAAGAATCATCAATACAACAACAACAGCAATTACAACAATAATCGCAACAATTATCCCAACAATCGCAACATCAATCGCAACTACAACAAACGGCCCAACAACAACAACAACAACAACAACAGTAACTACAACAATCATCCCAACAACAATAATAACCGCAACAACAACAACAATCAGAAGCAGCTATGCCAAAGGTGTGAAAAGTATCACTCGGGGTTCTGCACCAAATTTTGCAACAAGTGTAAAAGAAAAGGTCATAGCGCGGCGAAGTGTGAGGTCTACGGACCAGGGGTTAATAGAACGAAAGGAACAAATGGTATCGGAACGAGTAATGGCGGAGCAAGTAGTGTTGGAGCAAGTTATGCCAATGTAGTTTGTTATAAATGTGGAAAACCGGGCCACATTATTAGAAATTGCCCGAACCAGGAGAACACGAATGGACAAGGCCGCGGAAGATTTTTCAATATTAATGCGGCTGAGGCACAGGAAGACCCGGAGCTTGTTACAGGTACGTTTCTTATTGACAATAAATCTGCTTACGTTTTATTTGATTCGGGTGCGGATAGAAGCTATATGAGTAGAGATTTTTGTGCTAAATTAAGTTGTCCATTGACGCCTTTGGATAGTAAATTTTTACTCGAATTAGCAAATGGTAAATTAATTTCAGCAGATAATATATGTCGGAATCGAGAAATTAAACTGGTTAGCGAAACATTTAAGATTGGTTTGATACCAGTAGAGTTAGGGAGTTTTGATGTGATAATCGGTATGGACTGGTTGAAAGAAGTGAAAGCAGAGATCGTTTGTTACAAAAATGCAATTCGCATTATACGAGAAAAAGGAAAACCCTTAATGGTGTACGGAGAAAAGGGCAACACGAAGCTACATCTTATTAGTAATTTGAAGGCACAAAAACTAATAAGAAAAGGTTACTATGCTGTTCTAGCACACGTCGAGAAAGTACAAACTGAAGAAAAGAGCATCAATGATGTTCCCATTGCAAAAGAATTTCCCGATGTATTTCCGAAAGAATTACCGGGATTACCCCCACATCGATCCGTTGAATTTCAAATAGATCTTGTACCAGGAGCTGCACCAATAGCTCGTGCTCCTTACAGACTCGCACCCAGCAAGATGAAAGAACTGCAAAGCCAATTACAAGAACTTTTAGAGCGTGGTTTCATTCAACCAAGCACATCACCGTGAGGAGCTCCTGTTTTGTTTATCAAGAAGAAAGATGGTACATTCAGGTTATGTATCGACTACCGAGAGTTGAACAAACTTACCATCAAGAACCGCTACCCACTACCGAGAATCGACGACTTATTTGATCAACTACAAGGCTCGTCTATTTATTCAAAGATTGACTTACGTTCCGGGTATCATCAAATGCGGGTGAAAGAAGATGATATTCCAAAGACTGCTTTCAGAACACGTTACGGTCATTACGAGTTTATGGTCATGCCGTTTGGTTTAACTAATGCACCAGCTGTGTTCATGGACCTTCTGAACCAAGTGTGTGGACCATACCTTGACAAGTTTGTCATTGTTTTCATTGATGACATACTTATTTACTCAAAGAATGACCAAGAACACGGTGAACATTTGAGAAAGGTGTTAGAAGTATTGAGGAAGGAAGAATTGTACGCTAAGTTTTCAAAGTGTGCATTTTGGTTGGAAGAAGTTCAATTCCTCGGTCACATAGTGAACAAAGAAGGTATTAAGGTGGATCCGGCAAAGATAGAAACTGTTGAAAAGTGGGAAACCCCAAAAACTCCGAAACACATACGCCAGTTTTTAGGACTAGCTGGTTACTACAGAAGGTTCATCCAAGACTTTTCCAGAATAGCAAAACCCTTGACTGCATTAACGCATAAAGGGAAGAAATTTGAATGGAATGATGAACAAGAGAAAGCGTTTCAGTTATTGAAGAAAAAGCTAACTACGGCACCTATATTGTCATTGCCTGAAGGGAATGATGATTTTGTGATTTATTGTGACGCATCAAAGCAAGGTCTCGGTTGTGTATTAATGCAACGAACGAAGGTGATTGCTTATGCGTCTAGACAATTGAAGATTCACGAACAAAATTATACGACGCATGATTTGGAATTAGGCGTGGTTGTTTTTGCATTAAAGACTTGGAGGCACTACTTATATGGGGTCAAAAGTATTATATATACCGACCACAAAAGTCTTCAACACATATTTAATCAGAAACAACTGAATATGAGGCAGCGTAGGTGGATTGAATTATTGAATTATTACGACTTTGAGATTCGTTACCACCCGGGGAAGGCAAATGTGGTAGCCGATGCCTTGAGCAGGAAGGACAGAGAACCCATTCGAGTAAAATCCATGAATATAATGATTCATAATAACCTTACTACTCAAATAAAGGAGGCGCAACAAGGAGTTTTAAAAGAGGGAAATTTAAAGGATGAAATACCCAAAGGATCGGAGAAGCATCTTAATATTCGGGAAGACGGAACCCGGTATAGGGCTGAAAGGATTTGGGTACCAAAATTTGGAGATATGAGAGAAATGGTACTTAGAGAAGCTCACAAAACCAGATACTCAATACATCCTGGAACGGGGAAGATGTACAAGGATCTCAAGAAACATTTTTGGTGGCCGGGTATGAAAGCCGATGTTGCTAAATACGTAGGAGAATGTTTGACGTGTTCTAAGGTCAAAGCTGAGCATCAGAAACCATCAGGTCTACTTCAACAACCCGAAATCCCGGAATGGAAATGGGAAAACATTACCATGGATTTCATCACTAAATTGCCAATGACTGCAAGTGGTTTTGATACTATTTGGGTAATAGTTGATCGTCTCACCAAATCAGCACACTTCCTGCCAATAAGAGAAGATGACAAAATGGAGAAGTTAGCACGACTGTATTTGAAGGAAGTCATCTCCAGACATGGAATACCAATCTCTATTATCTCTGATAGGGATGGCCGATTTATTTCAAGATTCTGGCAGACATTACAGCAAGCATTATTAACTCGTCTAGACATGAGTACTGCCTATCATCCACAAACTGATGGGCAGAGCGAAAGGACGATACAAACGCTTGAATACATGCTACGAGCATGTGTTATAGATTTCGGAAACAGTTGGGATCGACATCTACCATTAGCAGAATTTTCCTACAACAACAGCTACCATTCAAGCATTGAGATGGCGCCGTTTGAAGCACTTTATGGTAGAAAGTGCAGGTCTCCGATTTGTTGGAGTGAAGTAGGGGATAGACAGATTACGGGTCCGGAGATTATACAAGAAACTACCGAGAAGATCATCCAAATTCAACAACGGTTGAAAACCGCCCAAAGTCGACAAAAGAGCTACGCTGACATTAAAAGAAAAGATATAGAATTTGAAATTGGAGAGATGGTCATGCTTAAAGTTGCACCTTGGAAAGGCGTTGTTCGATTTGGTAAACGAGGGAAATTAAATCCAAGGTATATTGGACCAATCAAGATTATTGATCGTGTCGGACCAGTAGCTTACCGACTTGAGTTACCTCAACAACTCGCGGCTGTACATAACACTTTCCATGTCTCGAATTTGAAGAAATGTTTTGCTAAAGAAGATCTCACTATTCCGTTAGATGAAATCCAAATCAACAAAAAACTTCAATTCATCGAAGAACCCGTCGAAATAATGGATCGTGGGGTTAAAAGACTTAAGCAAAACAAGATACCAATTGTTAAGGTTCGATGGAATGCTCGTAGAGGACCCGAGTTCACCTGGGAGCGTGAAGATCAGATGAAGAAGAAATAACCGCATCTATTTCCAGAAGATTCGTCAACACCTTCTACAGCTTAAAATTTCGGGACGAAATTTATTTAACGGGTAGGTACTGTAGTGACCCGAACTTTTCCATGTTTATATATATTAATTGAGATTGATATTTACATGATTAAATGTTTCCAACATGTTAAGCAATCAAACTTGTTGAGACTTGATTAATTGAAATATGTTTCATATAGACAATTGACCACCCAAGTTGACCGGTGATTCACGAATGTTAAAACTTGTAAAAACTATATGATGACATATATATGGATATATATATAGTTAACATGATACTATGATAAGTAAAGATATCATTAAGTATATTAACAATGAACTACATATGTAAAAACAAGACTACTAACTTAATAATTTTTAAACGAGACATATATGTAACGATTATCGTTGTAAAGACATTTAATGTATATATATCATATTAAGAGATATTCATACATGATAATATCATGATAATATAATAATTTAAAATCTCATTTGATATTATAAACATTGGGTTAACAACATTTAACAAGATCGTTAACCTAAAGGTTTCAAAACAACACTTACATGTAACGACTAACGATGACTTAACGACTCAGTTAAAATGTATATACATGTAGTGTTTTAATATGTATTTATACACTTTTGAAAGACTTCAATACACTTATCAAAATACTTCTACTTAACAAAAATGCTTACAATTACATCCTCGTTCAGTTTCATCAACAATTCTACTCGTATGCACCCGTATTCGTACTCGTACAATACACAGCTTTTAGATGTATGTACTATTGGTATATACACTCCAATGATCAGCTCTTAGCAGCCCATGTGAGTCACCTAACAGATGTGGGAACCATCATTTGGCAACTAGCATGAAATATCTCATAAAATTACAAAAATATGAGTAATCATTCATGACTTATTTACATAAAAACAAAATTACATATCCTTTATATCTAATCCATACACCAACGACCAAAAACACCTACAAACACTTTCATTCTTCAATTTTCTTCATCTAATTGATCTCTCTCAAATTCTATCTTCAAGTTCTAAGTGTTCTTCATATATTCTACAAGTTCTAGTTACATAAAATCAAGAATACTTTCAAGTTTGCTAGCTCACTTTCAATCTTGTAAGGTGATCATCCAACCTCAAGAAATCTTTGTTTCTTACAGTAGGTTATCATTCTAATACAAGGTAATAATCATATTCAAACTTTGGTTCAATTTCTATAACTATAACAATCTTATTTCAAGTGATGATCTTACTTGAACTTGTTTTCGTGTCATGATTCTGCTTCAAGAACTTCGAGCCATCCAAGGATCCGTTGAAGCTAGATCCATTTTTCTCTTTTCCAGTAGGTTTATCCAAGGAACTTAAGGTAGTAATGATGTTCATAACATCATTCGATTCATACATATAAAGCTATCTTATTCGAAGGTTTAAACTTGTAATCACTAGAACATAGTTTAGTTAATTCTAAACTTGTTCGCAAACAAAAGTTAATCCTTCTAACTTGACTTTTAAAATCAACTAAACACATGTTCTATATCTATATGATATGCTAACTTAATGATTTAAAACCTGGAAACACGAAAAACACCGTAAAACCGGATTTACGCCGTCGTAGTAACACCGCGGGCTGTTTTGGGTTAGTTAATTAAAAACTATGATAAACTTTGATTTAAAAGTTGTTATTCTGAGAAAATGATTTTTATTATGAACATGAAACTATATCCAAAAATTATGGTTAAACTCAAAGTGGAAGTATGTTTTCTAAAATGGTCATCTAGACGTCGTTCTTTCGACTGAAATGACTACCTTTACAAAAACGACTTGTAACTTATTTTTCTGACTATAAACCTATACTTTCTCTGTTTAGATTCATAAAATAGAGTTCAATATAAAACCATAGCAATTTGATTCACTCAAAACGGATTTAAAATGAAGAAGTTATGGGTAAAATAAGATTGGATAATTTTTCTCATTTTAGCTACGTGAAAATTGGTAACAAATCTATTCCAACCATAACTTAATCAACTTGTATTGTATATTATGTAATCTTGAGATACCATAGACACGTATACAATGTTTCGACCTATCATGTCGACACATCTATATATATTTCGGAACAACCATAGACACTCTATATGTGAATGTTGGAGTTAGCTATACAGGGTTGAGGTTGATTCCAAAATATATATAGTTTGAGTTGTGATCAATACTGAGATACGTATACACTGGGTCGTGGATTGATTCAAGATAATATTTATCGATTTATTTCTGTACATCTAACTGTGGACAACTAGTTGTAGGTTACTAACGAGGACAGCTGACTTAATAAACTTAAAACATCAAAATATATTAAAAGTGTTGTAAATATATTTTGAACATACTTTGATATATATGTATATATTGTTATAGGTTCGTGAATCAACCAGTGGCCAAGTCTTACTTCCCGACGAAGTAAAAATCTGTGAAAGTGAGTTATAGTCCCACTTTTAAAATCTAATATTTTTGGGATGAGAATACATGCAGGTTTTATAAATGATTTACAAAATAGACACAAGTACGTGAAACTACATTCTATGGTTGAATTATCGAAATTGAATATGCCCCTTTTTATTAAGTCTGGTAATCTAAGAATTAGGGAACAGACACCCTAATTGACGCGAATCCTAAAGATAGATCTATTGGGCTTAACAAACCCCATCCAAAGTACCGGATGCTTTAGTACTTCGAAATTTATATCATATCCGAAGGGTGTCCCGGAATGATGGGGATATTCTTATATATGCATCTTGTTAATGTCGGTTACCAGGTGTTCACCATATGAATGATTTTTATCTCTATGTATGGGATGTGTATTGAAATATGAAATCTTGTGGTCTATTGTTACGATTTGATATATATAGGTTAAACCTATAACTCACCAACATTTTTTGTTGACGTTTAAAGCATGTTTATTCTCAGGTGAATACTAAGAGCTTCCGCTGTTGCATACTAAAATAAGGACAAAATTTGGAGTCCATGTTTGTATGATATTGTGTAAAAACTGCATTCAAGAAACTGATTTGATGTACCATATTTGTATTGTAAACCATTATATAATGGTCGTGTGTAAACATGATATTTTAGATTATCATTATTTGATAATCTACGTAAAGCTTTTTAAACCTTTATTTATGAAATAAAGGTTATGGTTTATTTTAAAAATGAATGCAGTCTTTGAAAAACGTCTCATATAGAGGTCAAAACCTCGCAACGAAATCAATTAATATGGAACGTTTTTAATCAATAAGAACGGGACATTTCAAAAGTAAAATCTTTCACTTTTTATGTGAGTTTGTGCTCCAAATGTTAAATATCAATAGAAAAATCAAACTTCCGGATGACTCAAGTCCATCCATTTTGGTAGGGAGTAAAGTCTCCCGAATTTCGTACTACTTGGTGTGGGACACTTCCTAATCCACAACATTTCATATTGACATTGGTTTTCTCATCATTTCAATATGGTTCAACCGATGTATCATACCGAGGGAAGAGGAGCCACCGAGCTTCAACGTATGCTATCTTCTTGATGAAGAGCAATGGCCTCGTGCTAGTGTTGCTAGGCAACACAACCCATAGCCAAAAGCTATGGCACCTTGTTGAGATTTCAACTAACGAAAAGGTAGTAACTACTTCCTACCTTTTCTTAAAATAAGCATAAAAGCTTGTTATTGGGAAGTAGAAAAATCAAACACTTGGAAGTAAAGTCTTACAAGTAATCTCGGGTACCAAACTTGAAAGTAAAGTCTTTCAAGTCAATTTTTGTTCCAAGCTTGGGAGTTAAAGTCTCCCAAGTTAAGTTTGTCTCACCCGCTCGGCAAGGAATTCAAATTTCGCCCAAAAATTTGGAATTGATGGATCTCTTATTTTGGCCACGTGGGGCCCTAATTCCACGAACCTCTATCAATGCTTTCGCCCTACTATGAGAGAAACCATAGAGTTGTTATAGAAAGCTTGATGAGTGCCGGTCATCCTATACCCGGATCGACCAGAAAGATAGGGGTAACCAGTCCCCTAGGCTTTGGCGCACCCACCTTAACCCTAAACTTGGAATTGACGATATCATATTTTGGAATTGATGAAAAATTAGGTGTTTTGGGGGAATGGAGGTGGAAGAGGGATAGCCATCGCGGGGTTGACTAAAGGATCATACTTTTCTGGGCATGTGCTTTTTACATGAAGGAATTCTTGGCGAACGGTAATTTTGATGATTTTTCATGACCCATTCTCAATTTGGGTACATTTTGTGAGCTTTATGGTGATTTGAGCTTGTTGCCTATATTTTATGTCACCTTGTTTGTATAGCGGTGAATTTGCTTATTTTATGAATATCGTTGATTTTTGGCTTGATTGATGGCTATCCCGCGAATCCTACATAATTGGTCAAGGTCAAGGAGGTCAAAGTGTTGATTGTGATGAACCTTAGGCTTGATGATTTGGTGTTTGATGGCCTCTTAGGTGGTGTAGTTGATCTTGACCGGGGAATGATTGTTTCGGGTAGACCTAGGTTTGGATTGTTGTTGATTTGGTGGTGATTGAAGATTATGAAAGCGTTGATTTATGCTCATGCCACTAGTGGAAGAAGAAGAGTAGGAGAATGCTTGGTCCTCGGCAATTTTAAAAGGTTTTGGAGTTCATGTTAGCCAACAAAGTGCTCATTCTAAAAGGTATCACTTGTTGCCTATATTGCACTTTGGCTCTAATCATTAAACGTTTATTTTCTCCAAGCCTTGTTCTATTGATTTGCTTGCTTGAGGACAAGCAAGGTTCAAATGTAGGGGGTTTGATATTGCTCCATTTAGACATATTTATTACGCAATATCGACCTCATTTTATTCGGTTTTGATGATCGTTGGGGCTTTAAAGTTGTTTTCCTGTGCCAAAGTGTCCACTCAAGGCAAAATGCCTAACTTGGTGTAAAATTGACCAAGAAATGTTCAAAAAGTGCAAAGAAAATGACAAGTGCAGGAAACAACATCAAGAGCGCCGCACCTCACAGCCCAGAGCGCCGCACCTATGGTAAAAGCGGGCCAATCACCAACGTTTTGTCTCAATTTCTTCACAGTGAGCATAAGCGTCGCTCTTCAGAGGCAGAAGCGCCGTTCCTACAGCTCCAAGAGCGCCGTACCTAAGTCAACAGCGCCGCACCAGATGAAGTATAGAGCGCTGCACCTGAGTCTAAAGCGCCGCACCAATTGAAGCCAAGAGCACCGCACCTATGTCAAGAGCGGCGCTCCTGACGCTGATTCAGCCCACTTTCCTCACCACTATAAATAGAATAAGATAGGTCATTTGGCAAGAGAGCTGCAGTTTTTACTCCGAATTACACACACAAAACCCTAATTTCATCATCCATTAGAGTTCTAAGGTGATTTGGAGGAAGCAAGCTCAAGTTTCATCTTCATTAGTGCTAGATCTTTCTTTTGTTATCAAATTGGGTTGTAATCTTAACTTTACTCTTTCTTATTTTGAATCAATTAGTTGTAGTCTTTACTTAATCTTCATCTAAGTTTAATCTTTACTTGCAATCTTTGTTTATCATCATTTATCTTTGAATCTTAGCTTGTAATCACTCAAAATGATGTTTATTGATGCTTTCATGATTATTGCTAATGTAATCTTTGCCATGAGTAGCTAAATCTCTTGTGTTTGCTTATCTATGAATCTTTAATGCATGATGTGCCCTTAATCTATTGAATGAAAGTTGTTTTGAATGAAAATACATGAGCTAGTGTTATTGAGTTAGCCATGAGGTCCATTGCTATGTTTGATATTGGTTTTACTTTGATTACATGGATTGAGTAGCTCTTTAAGTGATTTTAGTAGTGAATCAATTTGTGCTTCAACACCTTTGGTGATCTAGACAACTAGAATAGGAATTTCAAGTGATTGTGTTTCTAGGCTAGGTTGGTTTTCAATTGACCTTTGTTCATCATAGTGGTGTTTGATTATCTTAGGTGACTTTGATAGTTAAAGGGTTTTAAGTGATTTTAACCCGGGCATAATCTCAATAATCAACTCATACATTACTTGATCTAGTGTTGCTAAGCTTATGTGAATTTGCAAGGTAAAATTGGAACAAGAATATTTACTAGTTCTAACAACTTAAGTGATAACAATTTGGGGAAAACAAGCGCCATCTAAGCATAAAGAGGATTAGATAAGTGAACACTCTTCATCATATTGATTACTTCTCATTTCTTGATTACTTGTTATTTGTTACTTGTTAAGTTTTAGTTTGTTTATCGCAAATTTAGTTGATTAGTCAAAATCTCTCGCAAAGCCCCCCTCCCCCCAGTCAAACAAAACCCCTAGGATAACTATTAGTTTCAAATACATAATCTACACTGCTCTCACGGGACGAACTTGATAAGAATACTTGCATTAAGTACTATATCAACCGGGTTTTAAGTGCTCGATAGATTGTGCGTGCTTTTTGTGATATTTGAATCTTGTATAAATTTAGGGAGTTATGTATGGTATATCCACGCCACGTCAGTAGTCAACTTTGTATAGCTTGCATAGTAATATTTTACACTATAAATAGACATGTATGGTAGCCATTTAATGGTGTATCATTTCTCTTGAAATATCAATATCAATATTTCTTCTCTCTTTGTTCTTATATATTGTTACATATTTAAGTAGTTAATAGGCCACTAAAGGTAGTTATAAACTACTAAATTATAACACGTTATCAGCACGAAGTGCTCCGTATAATCAAGGTTTATCTAAGCAAGCACAAGTCACTAATCAAGGTAAGAAATTCTTTAACGATATCTTCTATTATTTATTAGTAAGGTAAATATTATTATCATCATAAGTAAAATTATATTTCTGTAATCTAACTTTTATTAACTTCACTAACATTTATATTTATGTTATTTAAGTTATATATGGTCGGTTATACCGCATGAATTATATTTCTGTAATCTAACTTTTATTAACTTCACTAACCTTTATATTTATGTTATTTAAGTTATATATGGTCGGTTATACCGCCTGAATTATATTTCTGTAATCTAACTTTTATTAACTTCACTAACATTTATATTTATGTTATTTAAGTTATATATGGTCGGTTATACCGCCTGAATTATATTTCTGTAATCTAACTTTTATTAACTTCTCTAACATTTATATTTTTGTTATTTAAGTTATATATGGTCGGTTATACCGCATGAATTATATTTCTGTAATCTAACATTTATTAACTTCACTAACATTTATATTTATGTTATTTAAGTTATATATGGTCGGTTATACCGCCTGAATTATATTTTTGTAATCTAACTCTTATTAACTTCACTAACATTTATATTTATGTTGTCTAACATTTATGATTACTTATGCAATTAATCATTATTTATTTCTTGCATACTAATGTTTATTCTTAAATTTATTATTTATGCATAATATGTTTATTATCTTAATCTTCGTATTTATAGTAAACGTATTTATACTAAATGTATTTATAGTAATCGTATTTGTACTAATAAAATTCTTTTATTAAAATTATTATTAATACAACGAGTACATAACAGTCTTTAACGTCAACTAACGACGTTACAATGGTCATATATACATAACGTTTGTTAACGTCAATTGACGACGTTACAACGACTATATTTTTCAAATATAAAATAAACTTCTCCATTTTCACATTTTCACAAATCAATCTTCATTTTCTCAGATTATCACTCTCAAAAAGTTTTTTTGTAAAGATGATTCACACAAGGATGATTTTTCCTATTGTATTGGTCATACTAACTATCATCATTGTTGCTAATATACCACCGGGTGAACCTATATTCTATCATGCTCTTGTGGTTTTATCATTTGTAATCATGTCATTATTATGTTGTTTGCTACTTATGAATTTAAAATGATTCTGATTTTATTTTATTATTTGTCTATGAATAGAAGTTGATTATGATTATTATTTATGTTGTTCATCTTTTTGATAATAGAAAATGTCGAATTTGAAAAGGCTTAAATTTGCTCCTTTAGAATCAAGTGGGAACAACTACTTAACATGGGTTAGGAATGTAGAAAAATATCTCGAATCAATCGGTATTTTAGAAACCCTGAATGAAAATAACAATTGTTCCGAACAAGAGTAAGCAATAGCAAGTATTTTTTTTAGCAAACATATTGACGAGTCCTTAGAATCTACATATTATATGATCGAAGATCCAAGTGTATTATGAAAAATACTCAAAGATAGATACGATATTAATTATCAAGAAATAACGGTGATCCATGAAAGAATAAAATTGAAGATGTTAGTAGACGCTCTTATAAAAATCCCGGAGATTCCGAATAATGATCTGGTAACATGGATCATCAGTCTAGAATTTCTTGAATACATGAACATCATGTTTATCTCTATAAATAAGTCCCAAAAAGAAAAGAAAACGAGAGTGAATCTGTTGAAAAATCTTGATTAAATAAACCCTGAGCTACCTTGAGACTTGAATGGTTTGAATTTTTTAAGATGCCTAGCTTGTTATGTATCACTCATAAATAAATTGTTTTAGACCATAACGTATATGTTTATTAAGTGTTATCTTTTATGTACTTCATATTGTAACTTGTTTGCAGGTAATATAATTTGATTATCTTGCTGAAATATAACTCATTATTTGCTTATCTTATTTGAAGTTTTAGTATGAATCCTGCTGAAAAACAACATCAATTAAATGGTAAAGACCTATGTATTGCAGATAGTGGTAACATACACACTATGATCAAATCTAAGAAATATTTCATTGATTTAAATCAAATGAAGGAATTATAAATACTATATCAGGTCTTGCAAACTTGATATAAGGAACGAAAAAGGCAAAAATTCATATTACCAAATCGTACGAATTTTCTGATAAACAGTGCTTTGTTTTCTCCCAAATCAAAGAGAAATTTGTTAAGTTTCTCTGATATATATCATAATGGATATGATTATCAGTCAATGATAATCGAAAATGAGAAATACCTATGTAGCACCGAAAAGCGCATATGATAAAAAGTGCATATGATAAAAAGCGCATATGATTAAAAGCGCAGCGCATATGATTAAAAGCGCATACGATGAAAAGTGAATATAATAAAAAGCACAGCGCATATGATTAAAAGCACAGCGCATATGATTAAAAGCGCATATGATGAAAAGTGCATATGATGAAAAGCGCAGCGCATATGATTAAAAGCGCATATGATGAAAAGGATATATGATGAAAAGCGCATATGGTGATTAATGAAAAAGCACATATGGTGATTAATGAAAAGCACATATGGTGATTAATGAAAAGCACATATGGTGATTAATGAAAAGAATATTGAGAAAGAATCACCAATGTTTCTTGAAAGAATTCAAGGTTATATATATGGACCAATTCATCCATCATGTGGACCATTTTGATATTTCATGGTTCTAATAGATGCATCTAGCAGATGGTCTCATGTTTGTGTGTTATCAAGCCTTAATATGGCATTTGCAAAGTTTCTTGCACAAATTATTAAATTGAGAACACATTATTCTGATTACACCATTAAAAGGATGAGACTTGATAATGCTGGTGAGTTAACATCTCAAACATTTAATGATTATTATATGTCTACAGGGATTGTTGTTGAACATCCAGTTGCTCATGTGCATACACAAAATTGGTTTAGCTGAATTAATAGATAAACGCTTGCAGCTAATAACTAGATAATTGGTAATGAGTACAAAACTCTCAATATTTTTACTGGGAAATTTAAATTTACATGATGCGACATTAATTCACATTAAACCAAGTGCAAGTAATAAATATTCTTCATTACCAACTTAATTTTAGTCGAGAGCCAAATATTTTTCATCTTAGAACATTTGGTTGTGCAGTGTATTTTTAATTGCACCACCACAGCAAATGGTTCCTCAAAGAAGTATTGAAAAATATGTTGGATATGAAACATCTTCAATCATAAGATATATTGAATCCATGACGGGTGATGTTTTTACAGCACGTTTTTGCTGATTGTCATTTTAATGAAAAATTGTTCCCTAGATTAGGGGGAGAAATGAAAAAAATAAATAAAATTATGTTTCATGATGTGAACATCAATTAAGGTATCTTGATACTCGCACAAAAGAATGCGAAACAAAAATTTTAAAAAAATAATGCATATGCAAGAACTTGCGAATAAATTGCCCGATGCATTTACAGATGCAAAAAGAGTGACTAAATCATATATATTAGCAGTAAATGCTCTAGCAAGAATTGAAATTCCAAAAGCTGGCAATAATGGCACTCATGAGTCTTTTGTCACGTCTAAAACGTGGAAGACAAATTAGTTCCAAAGATAAAAATCCTCGAAAAGGAAAATCAGCCGATAATGAGGTAAATAAAAAAAAAGGTGTTCATGAAAAACCACAAATCAATATTCCTTCTGCAGAGGATATTGACGATGTAAATACATAAATTGCAATAAATTATACAATATTATGGAACCGAAATAAAAATGACAAATATTAATTTTTCATATAATCTTACAATGACATCATGAATAAAGATGATGATCTGGAACCAAAATCTGTCATTGCATGTCAAAATAGACATGATTGAACTCAATGGAAAGGAGCAATACGAGCTGAATTATAATCGCTCAATAAAAGAAAAGTTTTCGGATCAATCGTTATCACTTTTAAAGATGTGAAACGTATGAGATAAAAAATGAATTTTTATCCGAAAAAGAAATGAGAAAAAATGAAGTTACAAGGTAAAGCTAGAATTGTAACTCAAGATTTCTCTCAAAGACCATGAATGGATTATGAGGAACACTTATTCTCCTGTTATGGATGCAATTACTTTTAGATACTTAATCAGCCTAACAGTTTCTAAAAATTTAGAAATGCATCTCATGAATGTTATTACTACTTATTTAAATGAATCACTTGATAGTGATATATACATGAATATCCATGACGGGTTTAAGGTATCAGAACCATCTAATGCAAAACCCAAAGAAATGTATTCCATTGAATCACAAATATTTTTATATAGGTTGATACAATAGTATAACTGATTAAGTGATTACTTGATAAGAAAAAAGGTATACAAATAATCTTATTTGAACATGTGTTCTTATTAAGAAAACAATGTCTGGATATGTGATTGTAAGTTGTTTATGTCAATGATCATAACATCATATGAACAAATAAAGAGATCTATGAAATCATTCAACTTCTAAAAAAAAAAAATTAAATGAAAGATCTTGAAAAAAAAAAACAAGTATTGCCTTGGATTGCAAATTGAGCATATGCCTAATAGTTTACTTGTACATCAAACAAACTATACCAAAAAGATTTTAAAACATTTTTAAAGACAAAACCATTGGTTGATATATCACTCAATATTGACACTGATCCATTTCATCCCCGTGAAGATCCTGAAGATCTTTACGGATCAGAAGTTCCATATCTTACTGTAATTGGGGTTATTATGTATTTTAAAAATTTTACAAGACCTGACATTTCTTTTGCAGTTAATTTGTTGACAAGGTTCAGCTCAACCCCTACAAAAAGACATTGAAATGGGATCAAGCAGATATTTTGATATCCTTGAGGAACTGCTGATTTAAAATTATTTTATTCTAACGCTTCAAAACAAGATTTGATTGATTATGTATATGCAGGTCATTCATCAAATCCTCATAAAGATAAATCTCAAACTCGATATGTATTCCTAAATGGAGGTACTGAAATGTCCCGTTCATATTGGTTATAAACGTTCCATATTAATTGATTTCGTTGCGAGGTTTTGACCTCTATATGAGACGTTTTTCAAAGACTGCATTCATTTTTAAAATAACCATAACCTTTATTTTATCAATAAAGGTTTAAAAAAAAACATTACGTAGATTATCAAATAATGATAATCTAAAATATACTGTTTACACACGACCATTACATAATGGTTTACAATAGAAATATATTACATCGACATATGTTTCTTGAATGCAGTTTTTACACAATATCATACAAACATGGACTTCAAATCTTGTCCTTATTTTAGTATGCAACAGCGGAAGCTCTTAATATTCACCTGAGAATAAACATGCTTTAAACGTCAACAAAAATATTGGTGAGTTATAGGTTTAACCTATATATATCAAATCGTAACAATAGACCACAAGATTTCATATTTCAATACACATCCCATACATAGAGATAAAAATCATTCATATGGTGAACACCTGGTAACCGACATTAACAAGATACATATATAAGAATATCCCCATCATTCCGGGACACCCTTCGGATATGATATAAATTTTGAAGTACTAAAGCATCCAGTACTTTGGATGGAGTTTGTTAGGCCCAATAGATCTATCTTTAGGATTCGTGTTAATTAGGGTGTCTGTTCCCTAATTCTTAGATTACCAGGCTTAATAAAAAGGGGCATATTCGATTTCGATAATTCAACCATAGAATGTAGTTTCACGTACTTGTGTCTATTTTGTAAATCATTTATAAAACCTGCATGTATTCTCATCCCAAAAATATTAGATTTTAAAAGTGGGACTATAACTCACTTTCACAGATTTTTACTTCGTCGGAAAGTAAGACTTGGTCACTGGTCGATTCACGAACCTATAATAAATATGTACATATATATCAAAGTATGTTCAAAATATATTTACAACATATTTAATACGTTTTACTGTTTTAAGTTTATTAAGTCAGCTGTCCTTGTTAGTAACCTACAACTAGTTGTCCATAATTAGATGTACATAAATAAATCGATATATATTATCTTGAATCAATCCACGACCCAGTGTATACATGTATCAGGATAGATCACAACTCAAACTATATATATTTTTGGAATCAACCTCAACCCTGTATAGCTAACTCCAACATTACTGCATATAGAGTGTCTATGGTTGTTCCAAATAATATATATAGATGGGTCGATATGATATGTCAAAACATTTGCATACGTGTCTATGGTATCCCAAGATTATATAATATATTAGAATACATGTATAATACAATATAAGTTAGCTAGGATATGATTAATATAGATTTGTTACCAATTTTCACGTAGTTACAACAAGCAAAAATAACCAATCTTGTTTTACCCATAACTTCTTCATTTTAAATCCGTTTTGAGTGAATCAAATTGCTATGGTTTCATATTGAACTTAAATTTATGAATCTATACAGAAAAAGTATAAGTATTTTATTCAGAATGACAGGTTACAAGTCGTTTTTGTAAAGGTAGTCATTTCAGTCGAAAGAACGATGTTTAGATGACCATTTTGGAAAACATACTTCCACTTTGAGTTTAACCATGATTTTTAGATATAGTTTCATGTTCATATGAAAAATCATTTTCCTAGAAGAACAACTTTTAAATCAAAGTTTATCATAGTTTTTAATTATCCAAACCAAAACAGCCCCCGGTTTCACTACGACGGCGTATATCCGATTTTATGGTGTTCATCGTGTTTACAGGTTTTAAATCATTAAGTTAGCATATCATATAGATATATAACATGTGTTTAGTTGATTTTAAAAGTCAAGTTAGAAGGATTAACTTTTGTTTGCGAACAAGTTTAGAATTAACTAAACTATGTTCTAGTGATTACAAGTTTAAACCTTCGAATAAGATAGCTTTATATGTATGAATTGAATGATGTTATGAACATCATTACTACCTCAAGTTTTCTGGATAAAACCACTGAAAATAAGAAAAATGGATCTAGATTCAAAGGATCCTTGGATGGCTTGAAAATTCTTGAAACAGAATCATGACACGAAAACAGTTCAAGTAAGATTTTCACTCGAAATAAGATTGTTATAGTTGTAGAAATTGAATCAAAGTTTGAATATGAATATTACCTTGAATTAGAAAGATAACCTACTGTAAATAACAAAGGTTCCTTGATCTTAGATGATTACTTGGAATGGATTAGAAAGCTTGGAAGTAGACTTGCAAACTTGGAAGTATTCTTGATTTTTATGAAACTATACTTATGGAATTTATGAAGAACACTTAGAACTTGAAGATAGAACTTGAGAGAGATCACTTAGATGAAGAAAATTGAAGAATGAAATTGTTTGTAGGTGTTTTTGGTCGTTGGTATATGGATTAGATATAAAGGATGTGTAATTTTGTTTTCATGTAAATAAGTCATGAATGATTACTCATATTTTTGTAATTTTATGAGATATTTCATGCTAGTTGCCAAATGATGGTTCCCACATATGTTAGGTGACTCACATGGGCTGCTAAGAGCTGATCATTGGAGTGTATATACCAATAGTACATACATCTAAAAGCTGTGTATTGTACGAATACGAATACGGGTGCATACGAGTAGAATTGTTGATTAAACTGAACGAGGATGTAATTGTAAGTATTTTTGTTAAGTAGAAGTATTTTGATATGTGTCTTGAAGTCTTTCAAAAGTGTAAGAATACATATCAAAACACAACATGTATATACATTCTAATGGAGTCGTTAAGTCTTCGTTAGTCGTTACATGTAAGTGTTGTTTGGAAACCTTTAGGTTAACGATCTTGTTAAATGTTGTTAACCCAATGTTTATAATATCAAATGAGATTTTAAATTATTATATTATCATGATATTATGATGTATGAATATCTCTTAATATGATATATATACATTAAATGTCGTTACAACGATAATCGTTACATATATGTCTCGTTTCAAAATCATTAAGTTAGTAGTCTTGCTTTTACATATGTAGTTCATTGTTAATATACTTAATGATATGTTTACTTATCATAATATCATGTTAACTATATATATATATATATATATCCATATATATGTTATCATATAGTTTTTACAAGTTTTAACGTTCGTGAATCACCGTCAACTTGGGTGGTCAATTGTCTATATGAAACCTATTTCAATTAATCAAGTCTTAACAAGTTTGATTGCTTAAAATGTTGGAAACACTTAATCATGTAAATAACAATTTCATTTAATATATATATATAAACATGGAAAAGTTCGGGTCACTACAGTACCTACCCGTTAAATAAATTTCGTCCCGAAATTTTAAGCAGTTGGAGGTGTTGACGTATCTTCTGGAAATAAATGCGGGTATTTCTTCTTCATCTGATCTTCTAGCTCCCAGGTGAACTCGGGTCCTCTACGAGCATTCCATCAAACCTTAACAATCGGTATCTTGTTTTGTTTAAGTCTCTTAACCTCACGATCCATTATTTCGACGGGTTCTTCAATGAATTGAAGTTTTTCATTGATTTGGATTTTGTCCAACGGAATAGTGAGATCTTCTTTAGCAAAAAATTTCTTCAAATTCGAGACGTGGAAAGTGTTATGTACATTCGCAAGTTGTTGAGGTAACTCAAGTCGGTAAGCTACGGGTCCGACACGATCAATAATCATGAATGGTCCAATATACCTTGGATTTAATTTCCCCCGTTTACCAAATCGAACAACACCTTTCCAAGGTGCAACCTTAAGTATGACCATTTCTCCAATTTCAAATTCTATGTCTTTTCTTTTAATGTCGGCGTAGCTCTTTTGTCGACTTTGGGCGGTTTTCAACCGTTGTTGAATTTGGATGATCTTCTCGGTAGTTTCTTATATTATCTCCGGACCCGTAATCTGTCTATCCCCCAATTCACTCCAACAAATTGGAGACCTGCACTTTCTACCATAAAGTGCTTAAACGGCGCCATCTCAATGCTTGAATGATAGCTGTTGTTGTAGAAAAATTCTGCTAATGGTAGATGTCGATCCCAACTGTTTCCGAAATCAATAACACATGCTCGTAGCATGTCTTCAAGCGTTTGTATCGTCCTTTCGCTCTGCCCATCAGTTTGTGGATGATAGGCAGTACTCATGTCTAGACGAGTTCCTAATGCTTGCTGTAATGTCTACCAAAATCTTGAAATAAATCTGCCATCCCTATCAGAGATAATAGAGATTGGTATTCCATGTCTGGAGACAACTTCCTTCAAATACAGTCGTGCTAACTTCTGCATCTTGTCATCTTCTCTTATTGGCAGAAAGTGTGCTGACTTGGTGAGACGATCAACTATTACCCAAATAGTATCATAACCACTTGCAGTCCTTGGCAATTTAGTAATGAAATCCATGGTAATGTTTTCCCATTTCCATTCCGGGATTTCAGGTTGTTGTTGTACACCTGATGGTTTCTGATGTTCAGCTTTGACCTTAGAACACGTCAAACATTCTCTTACATATTTAGCAATATCGGCTTTCATTCCTGGCCACCAAAAATGTTTCTTGAGATCCTTGTACATCTTCCCCATTCCAGGATGTATTGAGTATCTGGTTTTATGAGCTTCTCTAAGTACCATTTCTCTCATATCTCCAAATTTTAGTACCCAAATCCTTTCAGCCCTATACCGGGTTCCGTCTTCCCGAATATTAAGATGCTTCTCCGATCCTTTGGGTATTTCATCCTTTAAATTTCCCTCTTTTAAAACTCCTTGTTGCGCCTCCTTTATTTGAGTAGTAAGGTTATTGTGAATCATTATATTCATAGATTTTACTCGAATGGGTTCTCTGTCCTTCCTGCTCAAGGCGTCGGCTACCACATTTGCCTTCCCCGGGTGGTAACTGAAATGTCCCGTTCTTATTGATTAAAAACGTTCCATATTAATTGATTTCGTTGCGAGGTTTTGACCTCTATATGAGACGTTTTTCAAAGACTGCATTCATTTTTAAAACAAACCATAACCTTTATTTCATAAATAAAGGTTTAAAAAGCTTTACGTAGATTATCAAATAATGATAATCTAAAATATCCTGTTTACACACGACCATTACATAATGGTTTACAATACAAATATGTTACATCGAAATCAGTTTCTTGAATGCAGTTTTTACACAATATCATACAAACATGGACTCCAAATCTTGTCCTTATTTTAGTATGCAACAGCGGAAGCTCTTAATATTCACCTGAGAATAAACATGCTTTAAACGTCAACAAAAATGTTGGTGAGTTATAGGTTTAACCTATATATATCAAATCGTAACAATAGACCACAAGATTTCATATTTCAATACACATCCCATACATAGAGATAAAAATCATTCATATGGTGAACACCTGGTAACCGACAATAACAAGATGCATATATAAGAATATCCCCATCATTCCGGGACACCCTTCAGATATGATATAAATTTCGAAGTACTAAAGCATCCGGTACTTTGGATGGGGTTTGTTAGGCCCAATAGATCTATCTTTAGGATTCACGTCAATTAGGGTGTCTGTTCCCTAATTCTTAGATTACCAGACTTAATAAAAAGGGGCATATTCGATTTCGATAATTCAACCATAGAATGTAGTTTCACGTACTTGTGTCTACTTTGTAAATCATTTATAAAACCTGCATGTATTCTCATCCCAAAAATATTAGATTTTAAAAGTGGGACTATAACTCACTTTCACAGATTTTTACTTCGTCGGGAAGTAAGACTTGGCCACTGGTTGATTCACGAACCTATAACAATATATACATATATATTAAAGTATGTTCAAAATATATTTACAACACTTTTAATATATTTTGATGTTTTAAGTTTATTAAGTCAGCTGTCCTCGTTAGTAACCTATAACTAGTTGTCCACAGTTAGATGTACAGAAATAAATCGATAAATATTATCTTGAATCAATCCACGACCCAGTGTATACGTATCTCAGTATTGATCACAACTCAAACTATATATATTTTGGAATCAACCTCAACCCTGTATAGCTAACTCCAACATTCACATATAGAGTGTCTATGGTTGTTCCGAAATATATATAGATGTGTCGACATGATAGGTCGAAACATTGTATACGTGTCTATGGTATCTCAAGATTACATAATATACAATACAAGTTGATTAAGTTATGGTTGGAATAGATTTGTTACCAATTTTCACGTAGCTAAAATGAGAAAAATTATCCAATCGTGTTTTACCCATAACTTCTTCATTTTAAATCCGTTTTGAGTGAATCAAATTGCTATGGTTTTATATTGAACTCTATTTTATGAATCTAAACAGAAAAAGTATAGGTTTATAGTCGGAAAAATAAGTTACAAGTCGTTTTTGTAAAGGTAGTCATTTCAGTCGAAAGAACGACGTCTAGATGACCATTTTAGAAAATATACTTCCACTTTGAGTTTAACCATAATTTTTGGATATAGTTTCATGTTCATAATAAAAATCATTTTCTCAGAATAACAACTTTTAAATCAAAGTTTATCATAGTTTTTAATTAACTAACCCAAAACAGCCCGCGGTGTTACTACGACGGCGTAAATCCGGTTTTACGGTGTTTTTCGTGTTTCCAGGTTTTAAATCATTAAGTTAGCATATCATATAGATATAGAACATGTGTTTAGTTGATTTTAAAAGTCAAGTTAGAAGGATTAACTTTTGTTTGCGAACAAGTTTAGAATTAACTAAACTATGTTCTAGTGATTACAAGTTTAAACCTTCGAATAAGATAGCTTTATATGTATGAATCGAATGATGTTATGAATATCATTACTACCTTAATTTCCTTGGATAAACCTACTGGAAAAGAGAAAAATGTATCTAGCTTCAATGGATCCTTGGATGGCTCGAAGTTCTTGAAGCAGAATCATGACACGAAAACAAGTTCAAGTAAGATCATCACTTGAAATAAGATTGTTATAGTTATAGAAATTGAACCAAAGTTTGAATATGATTATTACCTTGTATTAGAATGATAACCTACTGTAAGAAACAAAGATTTCTTGAGGTTGGATGATCACCTTACAAGATTGGAAGTGAGCTAGCAAACTTGAAAGTATTCTTGATTTTATGAAACTAGAACTTTTGGAATTTATGAAGAACACTTAGAACTTGAAGATAGAACTTGAGAGAGATCAATTAGATGAAGAAAATTGAAGAATGAAAGTGTTTGTAGGTGTTTTTGGTCATTGGTGTATGGATTAGATATAAAGGATATGTAATTTTGTTTTCATGTAAATAAGTCATGAATGATTACTCATATTTTTGTAATTTTATGAGATATTTCATGCTAGTTGCCAAATGATGGTTCCCACATGTGTTAGGTGACTCACATGGGCTGCTAAGAGCTGATCATTGGAGTGTATATACCAATAGTACATACATCTAAAAGCTGTGTATTGTACGAGTACGAATACGGGTGCATACGAGTAGAATTGTTGATGAAATTGAACGAGGATGTAATTGTAAGCATTTTTGTTAAGTAGAAGTATTTTGATAAGTGTATTGAAGTCTTTCAAAAGTGTATAAATACATATTAAAACACTACATGCATATACATTTTAACTGAGTCGTTAAGTCATCGTTAGTCGTTACATGTAAGTGTTGTTTTGAAACCTTTAGGTTAACGATCTTGTTAAATGTTGTTAACCCAATGTTTATAATATCAAATGAGATTTTAAATTATTATATTATCATGATATTATCATGTATGAATATCTCTTAATATGATATATATACATTAAATGTCTTTACAACGATAATCGTTACATATATGTCTCGTTTAAAAATCATTAAGTTAGTAGTCTTGTTATTACATATGTAGTTCATTGTTAATATACTTTATGATATGTTTTCTTATCATAGTATCATGTTAACTATATATATATATATCCATATATATGTCATCATATAGTTTTTACAAGTTTTAACGTTCGTGAATCACCGATCAACTTGGGTGGTCAATTGTCTATATGAAACATATTTCAATTAATCAAGTCTTAACAAGTTTGATTGCTTAACATGTTGGAAACATTTAATCATGTAAATATCAATCTCAATTAATATATATAAACATGGAAAAGTTCGGGTCACTACAGTACCTACCCGTTAAATAAATTTCGTCCCGAAATTTTAAGCTGTTGAAGGTGTTGACGAATCTTCTGGAAATAGATGCGGGTATTTCTTCTTCATCTGATCTTCACGCTCCCAGGTGAACTCGGGTCCTCTACGAGCATTCCATCGAACCTTAACAATTGGTATCTTGTTTTGCTTAAGTCTTTTAACCTCACGATCCATTATTTCGACGGGTTCTTCGATGAATTGAAGTTTTTCGTTGATTTGGATTTCATCTAACGGAATAGTGAGATCTTCTTTAGCAAAACATTTCTTTAAATTCGAGACATGGAAAGTGTTATGTACAGCCGCGAGTTGTTGAGGTAACTCTAGTCGGTAAGCTACTGGTCCGACACGATCAATAATCTTGAATGGTCCAATATACCTTGGATTTAATTTCCCTCGTTTACCAAATCGAACAACGCCTTTCCAAGGTGCAACTTTAAGCATGACCATCTCTCCAATTTCAAATTCTATATCTTTTCTTTTAATGTCAGCGTAGCTCTTTTGTCGACTTTGGGCGGTTTTCAACCGTTGTTGAATTTGGATGATCTTCTCGGTAGTTTCTTGTATAATCTCCGGACCCGTAATCTGTCTATCCCCCACTTCACTCCAACAAATCGGAGATCTGCACTTTCTACCATAAAGTGCTTCAAACGGCGCCATCTCAATGCTTGAATGGTAGCTGTTGTTGTAGGAAAATTCTGCTAACGGTAGATGTCGATCCCAACTGTTTCCGAAATCAATAACACATGCTCGTAGCATGTCTTCAAGCATTTGTATCGTCCTTTCGCTCTGCCCATCAGTTTGTGGATGATAGGCAGTACTCATGTCTAGACGAGTTCCTAATGCTTGCTGTAATGTCTGCCAGAATCTTGAAATAAATCTGCCATCCCTATCAGAGATAATAGAGATTGGTATTCCATGTCTGGAGACGACTTCCTTCAAATACAGTCGTGCTAACTTCTCTATCTTGTCATCTTCTCTTATTGGTAGGAAGTGTGCTGATTTGGTGAGACGATCAACTATTACCCAAATAGTATCAAAACCACTTGCAGTCCTTGGCAATTTAGTGATGAAATCCATGGTAATATTTTCCCATTTCCATTCCGGGATTTCGGGTTGTTGAAGTAGACCTGATGGTTTCTGATGCTCAGCTTTGACCTTAGAACACGTCAAACATTCTCCTACGTATTTAGCAACATCGGATTTCATACCCGGCCACCAAAAATGTTTCTTGAGATCCTTGTACATCTTCCCCGTTCCAGGATGTATTGAGTATCTGGTTTTATGAGCTTCTCTAAGTACCATTTCTCTCATATCTCCAAATTTTGGTACCCAAATCCTTTCAGCCCTATACCGGGTTCCGTCTTCCCGAATATTAAGATGCTTCTCCGATCCTTTAGGTATTTCATCCTTTAAATTTCCCTCTTTTAAAACTCCTTGTTGCGCCTCCTTTATTTGAGTAGTAATGTTATTATGAATCATTATATTCATAGATTTTACTCGAATGGGTTCTCTGTCCTTCCTGCTCAAGGCATCGGCTACCACATTTGCCTTCCCCGGGTGGTAACGAATCTCAAAGTCATAATCATTCAATAATTCAATCCACCTACGCTGCCTCATATTCAGTTGTTTCTGATTAAATATGTGTTGAAGACTTTTGTGGTCGGTATATATAATACTTTTGACCCCATATAAGTAGTGCCTCCAAGTCTTTAATGCAAAAACAACCGCGCCTAATTCCAAATCATGCGTCGTATAATTTTGTTCGTGAATCTTCAATTGTCTAGACGCATAAGCAATCACCTTCATTCGTTGCATTAATACACAACCGAGACCTTGCTTTGATGCATCACAATAAATCACAAAATCATCATTCCCTTCAGGCAATGACAATATAGGTGCCGTAGTTAGCTTTTTCTTCAATAACTGAAACGCTTTCTCTTGTTCATCATTCCATTCAAATTTCTTCCCTTTATGCGTTAATGCAGTCAAGGGTTTTTCTATTCTGGAAAAGTCTTGGATGAACCTTCTGTAGTAACCAGCTAGTCCTAAAAACTGGCGTATGTGTTTCGGAGTTTTCGGGGTTTCCCACTTTTCAACAGTTTCTATCTTTGCTGGATCCACCTTAATACCTTCTTTGTTCACTATGTGACCGAGGAATTGAACTTCTTCCAACCAAAATGCACACTTTGAAAACTTAGCGTACAATTCTTCCTTCCTCAATACTTCTAACACCTTTCTCAAATGTTCACCGTGTTCTTGGTCATTCTTTGAGTAAATAAGTATGTCATCAATGAAAACAATGACAAACTTGTCAAGGTATGGTCCACACACTCGGTTCATAAGGTCCATGAACACAGCTGGTGCATTAGTTAAACCAAACGGCATGACCATAAACTCGTAATGACCGTAACGTGTTCTGAAAGCAGTCTTTGGAATATCATCTTCTTTCACCCGCATTTGATGATACCCGGAACGTAAGTCAATCTTTGAATAAACAGACGAGCCTTGTAGTTGATCAAATAAGTCGTCGATTCTCGGTAGTGGGTAGCGGTTCTTGATGGTAAGTTTGTTCAACTCTCGGTAGTCGATACACAACCTGAATGTACCATCTTTCTTCTTGACAAACAAAACAGGAGCTCCCCACGGTGATGTGCTTGGTCGAATGAAACCACGCTCTAAAAGTTCTTGTAATTGGCTTTGCAGTTCTTTCATCTCGCTGGGTGCGAGTCTGTAAGGAGCACGAGCTATTGGTGCAGCTCCTGGTACAAGATCTATTTGAAATTCAACGGATCGATGTGGGGGTAATCCCGGTAATTCTTTCGGAAATAAATCGGGAAATTCTTTTGCAATGGGAACATCATTGATGCTCTTTTCTTCAGTTTGTACTTTCTCGACGTGTGCTAGAACAACATAGCAACCTTTTCTTATTAGTTTTTGTGCCTTCAAATTACTAATAAGATGTAGCTTCGTGTTGCCCTTTTCTCCGTACACCATTAAGGGTTTTCCTTTTTCTCGTATAATGCGAATTGCATTTTTGTAACAAACGATCTCCGCTTTCACTTCTTTCATCCAGTCCATACCGATTATCACATCAAAACTTCCTAACTCTACTGGTATCAAATCAATCTTAAATGTTTCGCTAACCAGTTTAATTTCTCGATTCCGACATATATTATCTGCTGAAATTAATTTACCATTTGCTAATTCGAGTAAAAATTTACTATCCAAAGGCGTCAATGGACAACTTAATTTAGCACAAAAATCTCTACTCATATAGCTTCTATCCGCACCCGAATCAAATAAAACGTAAGCAGATTTATTGTCAATAAGAAACGTACCCGTAACAAGCTCCGGGTCTTCTTGTGCCTCTGCCGCATTAATATTGAAAACTCTTCCGCGGCCTTGTCCATTCGTGTTCTCCTGGTTCGGGCAATTTCTAATAATGTGGCTCGGTTTTCCACATTTATAACAAACTACATTGGCATAACTTGCTTCGACACTACTTGCTCCGCCATTACTCGTTCTGACACCATTTGTTCCTTTCATTCTATTAACCCCTGGTCCGTAGACCTCACACTTCGCCGCGCTATGACCATTTCTTTTACACTTGTTGCAAAATTTGGTGCAGATCCCCGAGTGATACTTTTCACACCTTTAGCATAGCTGCTTCTGATTGTTGTTGTTGTTGCGGTTATTATTGTTGTTGGGATGATTGTTGTAGTTGTTGTTGTTATTGTTGTTGTTGTTGTTGTTGTTGTTGTTGTTGTTGTTGTTGTTGTTGTTGTTGGGCCGTTTGTTGTAGTTGCGATTGATGTTGCGATTGTTGGGATAATTGTTGCGATTATTGTTGTAATTGCTGTTGTTGTTGTATTGGTGATTCTTATCACCGTTTTCCTCCCACTTTCTTTTGACTTGCTTCACATTGGCCTCTTCAGCAGTCTGTTCTTTAATTCTTTCTTCAATCTGGTTCACTAGTTTGTGAGCCATTCTACATGCCTGTTGTATAGAGGCGGGCTCGTGTGAACTTATATCTTCTTGGATTCTTTCCGGTAATCCTTTCACAAACGCGTCGATCTTCTCTTCCTCATCTTCGAATGCTCCCGGACACAATAGGCACAATTCTGTGAATCGTCTTTCGTACGTGGTAATATCAAATCCTTGGGTTCGTAACCCTCTAAGTTCTGTCTTGAGCTTATTGACCTCAGTTCTGGGACGGTACTTCTCGTTCATCAAGTGCTTGAATGCTGACCACGGTAGTGCGTACGCATCGTCTTGTCCCACTTGCTCTAGATAGGTATTCCACCATGTTAACGCAGAATCTGTGAAGGTATGCGTAGCGTACTTCACTTTGTCCTCTTCAGTACACTTACTTATGGCAAACACCGATTCGACCTTCTCGGTCCACCGTTTCAATCCGATCGGTCCTTCGGTTCCATCAAATTCCAAAGGTTTGCAGGCAGTGAATTCTTTGTAGGTGCATCCTACACGATTTCCTGTACTGCTAGATCCAAGGTTATTGTTGGTATGTAGCGCAGCCTGTACTGCGGCTATGTTTGAAGCTAGAAAAGTACGGAATTCCTCTTCATTCATATTCACGGTGTGTCGAGTAGTCGGTGCCATTTCCTTCAAAATAGTCAAATGGAACAAGTTAATCATACAGAATATTAAGAGTAGTTAATAGTATTTCGTAGCATAATATGAACTCATTTATAAAAGCTTTTTCTTCATATTAGCGTTTTATAAGTTTAAATTCGGGTAGTACCTACCCGTTAAGTTCATACTTAGTAGCTAATATACAATTCAACTACTACAATTCTATATGAAAAACTGATTATAATAATATTTCGCGTTCAAACTTTTACACAATATTTTACAAACTTACAATACCGCTTATTTTACATATAGCATGAAATATAGCACACAATAAATTTGATACAAGATGGTTGTGAAGATAATTCTAGCTAGTACACAAGTCGTTCAGCAAAGGCAATAAAGACACGTAATTCATACGTCCAGAAACAAGTCATGCATTCTGGTTTTACTAGGATTACTTCCCATCCTTGGTCTTGTGGAACATAACCGTTATGGCCGTTGATAAGACAGCGTGTTGTAACGTCGTCAAAGGGACGAGGGTTACGTAATGTCCAACAGTCCCGTAACAATCTAAAAACCTCATTTCTTACCCCAATTACCGACTCCGTCACTTGTGGAAACGTTTTGTTTAATAGTTGTAGCCCGATGTTCTTGTTCTCACTTTGGTGAGAAGCGAACATTACTAATCCGTAAGCATAACATGCTTCTTTATGTTGCATGTTAGCCGCTTTTTCTAAATCACGAAGTCCAATATTCGGATATATTGAGTCAAAATAATTTCTTAACCCGTTGCGTAAAATAGCATTTGGGTTCCCCGCAATATATGCGTCAAAGTAAACACATCGTAACTTATGGGTTTCCCAATGTGATATCCCCCATCTTTCAAACGAAAGTCTCTTATAAACCAAGACATTCTTGTAACGTTCTTCGAATGTCTTACAAACTGATCTCGCCTTAAATAGTTGTGCCGAAGAATTCTGGCCGACTCTAGACAAGATTTCATCAATCATGTCTCCGGGTAGGTCTCTTAAAATATTGGGTTGTCTATCCATTTTGTGTTTTTAAACTGTAAAATAGACAAGAGTTAGATTCATAAAAAAATACTTATTAATACAAGCAATTTTTACATATATCATAAAGCATAAGAACACTATATTACATATATTACACCACACGAATACAACTATCTTATTCCGACTCGCTTGTTTCTTCTTCTTCGGTTTTGGTTCGTTTTGCCAAGTTTCTAGAGATATATGATGTTCCCCTAATACGAGCCGTCGTTTTCCACATTGGTTTAGAAAAACCTGGTGGTTTAGAGGTTCCCTGGTCATTGTTACAACTTAAGGACTTCGGGGGTTGACGATACATATAAAGTTCATCGGGGTTGGAATTAGATTTCTCTATTTTTATGCCCTTTTCCTTATTATTTTCTTTTGCCTTTTTAAATTCAGTTGGGGTAATTTCTATAACATCATCGGAATTCTCGTCGGAATCCGATTCATCGGAGAATTGGTAATCCTTCCAATATTTTGCTTCCTTGGCGGAAACACCATTGACCATAATTAACCTTGGCCGGTTGGTTGAGGATTTTCTTTTACTTAACCGTTTTATTATTTCCCCCACCGGTTCTATTTCTTCATCCGGTTCCGATTCTTCTTCCGGTTCCGATTCTTCTTCCAGTTCCGACTCTTCTTCCGGTTCCTCTTCGGGAACTTGTGAATCAGTCCACGAATCATTTCAATTTACATTTGACTCTTCATTATTATTAGGTGAGTCAATGGGACTTGTTCTAGAGGTAGACATCTATCACATAATATCAAACGCGTTAAGAGATTAATATATCACATAATATTCACATGTTAAAAATATATAGTTTCCAACAAAATTTGTTAAGCAATCATTTTTCAAGTAAACACGGTCGAAGTCCAGACTCACTAATGCATCCTAACAAATTCTATAAGACACACTAATGCAAAATTCTGGTTCTCTAAGACCAACGCTCTGATACCAACTGAAATGTCCCGTTCTTATTAATTAAAAACGTTCCATATTAATTGATTTCGTTGCGAGGTTTTGACCTCTATATGAGACGTTTTTCAAAGACTGCATTCATTTTTAAAACAAACCATAACCTTTATTTCATAAATAAAGGTTTAAAAAGCTTTACGTAGATTATCAAATAATGATAATCTAAAATATCCTGTTTACACACGACCATTACATAATGGTTTACAATACAAATATGTTACATCGAAATCAGTTTCTTGAATGCAGTTTTTACACAATATCATACAAACATGGACTCCAAATCTTGTCCTTATTTTAGTATGCAACAGCGGAAGCTCTTAATATTCACCTGAGAATAAACATGCTTTAAACGTCAACAAAAATGTTGGTGAGTTATAGGTTTAACCTATATATATCAAATCGTAACAATAGACCACAAGATTTCATATTTCAATACACATCCCATACATAGAGATAAAAATCATTCATATGGTGAACACCTGGTAACCGACAATAACAAGATGCATATATAAGAATATCCCCATCATTCTGGGACACCCTTCGGATATGATATAAATTTCGAAGTACTAAAGCATCCGGTACTTTGGATGGGGTTTGTTAGGCCCAATAGATCTATCTTTAGGATTCGCGTCAATTAGGGTGTCTGTTCCCTAATTCTTAGATTACCAGACTTAATAAAAAGGGGCATATTCGATTTCGATAATTCAACCATAGAATGTAGTTTCACGTACTTGTGTCTATTTTGTAAATCATTTATAAAACCTGCATGTATTCTCATCCCAAAAATATTAGATTGTAAATAAGTCATGAATGATTACTCATATTTTTGTAATTTTATGAGATATTTCATGCTAGTTGCCAAATGATGGTTCCCACATATGTTAGGTGACTCACATGGGCTGCTAAGAGCTGATCATTGGAGTGTATATACCAATAGTACATACATCTAAAAGCTGTGTATTGTACGAGTACGAATACGGGTGCATACGAGTAGAATTGTTGATGAAATTGAACGAGGATGTAATTGTAAGCATTTTTGTTAAGTAGAAGTATTTTGATAAGTGTATTGAAGTCTTTCAAAAGTGTATAAATACATATTAAAACACTACATGCATATACATTTTAACTGAGTCGTTAAGTCATCGTTAGTCGTTACATGTAAGTGTTGTTTTGAAACCTTTAGGTTAACGATCTTGTTAAATGTTGTTAACCCAATGTTTATAATATCAAATGAGATTTTAAATTATTATATTATCATGATATTATCATGTATGAATATCTCTTAATATGATATATATACATTAAATGTCTTTACAACGATAATCGTTACATATATGTCTCGTTTAAAAATCATTAAGTTAGTAGTCTTGTTTTTACATATGTAGTTCATTGTTAATATACTTTATGATATGTTTTCTTATCATAGTATCATGTTAACTATATATATATATATATATCCATATATATGTCATCATATAGTTTTTACAAGTTTTAACGTTCGTGAATCACCGATCAACTTGGGTGGTCAATTGTCTATATGAAACATATTTCAATTAATCAAGTCTTAACAAGTTTGATTGCTTAACATGTTGGAAACATTTAATCATGTAAATATCAATTAATATATATAAACATGGAAAAGTTCGGGTCACTACAGTAACGAATCTCCAAGTCGTAATCATTCAACAATTCAATCCACCTACGCTGCCTCATATTCAGTTGTTTCTGATTAAATATGTGTTGAAGACTTTTGTGGTCAGTATATATAATACTTTTGACCCCATATAAGTAGTGCCTCCAAGTCTTTAATGCAAAAACAACCGCGCCTAATTCCAAATCATGCGTCGTATAATTTTGCTCGTGAATCTTCAATTGTCTAGACGCATAAGCAATCACCTTCGTCCGTTGCATTAATACACAACCGAGACCTTGCTTTGATGCGTCACAATAAATCACAAAATCATCATTCCCTTCAGGCAATGACAATATAGGTGCCGTAGTTAGCTTTTTCTTCAATAATTGAAACGCCTTCTCTTGTTCATCCTTCCATTCAAATTTCTTCCCTTTATGAGTTAATGCAGTCAAGGGTTTTGCTATTTTGGAGAAATCTTGGATGAATCTTCTGTAGTAACCAGCCAATCCTAAAAATTGACGTATATGCTTCGGAGTTTTTGGGGTTTCCCACTTTTCAATGGTTTCGATCTTTGCCAGGTCCACCTGGATACCTTCTTTGTTCACTATGTGACCGAGGAATTGAACTTCTTCCAACCAAAATGCACACTTTGAAAACTTAGCGTACAGTTTTTCTTTCCTCAATACTTCTAGCACTTTTCTCAAATGTTCTTCGTGCTCTTGATCATTCTTTGAGTAAATAAGTATGTCATCGATGAAAACAATGACAAACTTATCAAGATATGGCCCACACACTCGGTTCATAAGGTCCATGAACACAGCTGGTGCGTTAGTCAATCCAAACGGCATAACCATAAACTCGTAATGACCATAACGCGTCCTAAAAGCAGTTTTTGGAATATCATCCTCCTTTACTCGCATTTGATGATATCCAGAACGTAAATCGATCTTTGAATAAACTGACGAGCCTTGTAGTTGATCAAATAAGTCGTCAATTCTCGGCAGTGGATAACGGTTTTTGATGGTAAGTTTGTTCAACTCTCTGTAGTCAATACACAACCTAAATGTACCATCCTTCTTCTTGACAAACAAAACAGGAGCTCCCCACGGTGATGTGCTTGGTCGAATGAAACCACGCTCTAAAAGTTCTTGTAATTGGCTCTGAAGTTCCTTCATTTCGCTAGGTGCGAGTCTGTATGGAGCACGAGCTATTGGTGCAGCTCCCGGTACAAGGTCTATTTGAAATTCAACGGATCGGTGTGGAGGTAGTCCTGGTAATTCTTTCGAAAATACATCGAGAAATTCTTTTGTGACGAAAATATCATTGATGTTCTTTTCTTCGGAATTGACTTTCTCGATGTGTGCTAGCACAGCATAACAACCTTTTCTTATTAGTTTTTGTGCCTTCAGGTTACTAATAAGATTTAACTTTGTGTTGCTCTTTTCTCCGTACACCATTAAGGGTTTTCCTTTTTCTCGTATAATGCGAATTGCATTTTTGTAACAAATGATCTCTACTTTCACTTCTTTCAACCAGTCCATACTGATTATCACATCAAAACTCCCTAACTCTACTGGTATCAAGTCAATCTTAAATGTTTCGGTAACTAGTTTAATTTCTCGATTCCGATATATATTATCTGCTAAAATTAATTTACCATTTGCTAATTCGAGTAAAAATTTACTATCCAAAGGCATCAATGGGCAACTTAATTTAGCACAAAATTCTCTACTCATATAGCTTCTATCCGCACCCGAATCAAATAAAACATAAGCAGATTTATCGTCAATAAGAAACGTACCCGTAACAAGCTCCGGGTCTTCCTGTGCCTCTGCCGCATTAATATTGAAAACTCTTCCGCGGCCTTGTCCATTAGTGTTCTCCTGGTTCGGGCAATTTCTAATAATGTGGCCCGATTTTCCACATTTATAACAAACTACATTGGCATAACTTGCTCCGACACTACTTGCTCCGCCATTACTCGTTCTGACACCATTTGTTCCTTTCGTTCTGTTAACCCCTGGTCCGTAGACCTCACACTTCACCGCGCTATGACCATTTCTTTTACACTTGTTGCAAAATTTGGTGCAGAACCCCGAGTGATATTTTTCACACCTTTGGCATAGCTGCTTCTGATTGTTGTTGTTGTTGTTGTTGTTGTTGCGGTTGTTATTGTTGTTGAGATGATTGTTGTAGTTGCTGTTGTAGTTGCTGTTGTTGTTGTTGTTGTTGTTGTTATTGTTGTTGTTGTTGTTGTTGTTGTTGTTGTTGTTGTTGTTGTTGTTGTTGTTGTTGTTGTTGTTGTTGTTGTTGTTGTTGTTGTTGTTGTTGTTGTTGTTGTTGTTGTTGTTGGGCCATTTGTTGTAGTTGCGATTGATGTTGCGATTGTTGGGATAGTTGTTGCGATTATTGTTGTAATTGCTGTTGTTGTTGTATTGGTGATTCTTATCACCGTTTTCCTCCCACTTTCTTTTGACTTGCTTCACATTGGCCTCTTCAGCCGCCTGTTCTTTAATTCTTTCCTCAATCTGGTTCACTAGTTTGTGAACCATTCTACATGCCTGTTGTATGGTGATGTTTTCGCTAAGGGGTATAAAATACTATTAAATTTTACAAGGAAATACTATTAAATACGATACAATTTTACACAAGATATTTATTTATTTATAGAATGAATATACTTAAACCTTGCTACAACACTTATAGGCAGTGTACCTAATCGTACAGTAGTGTAGTTTTTAGTAAGTCCGGTTCGTTCCACAGGGAATCTTTTAATCAAAGCTTAACGCTATATTAGTTTTATTTTATAAAAATACAATATATATATATATATATATATATATATATATATATATATATATATATATATATATATATATATATATATATATATATAAGTAATATTATTATTATAAAGGGGGGTTTTTACCGTTTAATGACCGGTTTATCGATTTTAAAACTTTAGTCGCAGTTAAAACCTAATGTAAAATATTAAAAATAAATAAAAGACTAAATTTAAAGCGTAAAGTAAATAACGATAAGGAAATTGCGATAAATATAAGTGCGATAAAATAAAATTACGATAATTAAAGAGTACGAAAATTAAAAGTGCAATTAAATACAATAACAATAAATAAAAGTACGATAATTAGAAGTGCAATTAAATATAAAATAAAGGAAATTAAATATGAAATAAAAGAATTATGCTTATTTAAACTTCCGTAATCATGATGTTTGACGTGTTGATTTTAGTTTTATGCCCATGGGTTAATTGTTCTTTGTCCTGGATTATTTAATATGTCCATACGGATTTGTCCATAATAGTCCATCAGTCATAAATATAAAGAGCGAAAGCCTTCGTCAAATTATTCTTATTTCCGAAGTCGAATATTCCAACTAATTGGGGATTCGAATTGTAACAAGGTTTTAATACTTTGTTTAATGAATACACCAGGTTATCGACTGCGTGTAAACCAAGGTTTTACTACTTTGTTAACAATTACACCAATTACCCTTGAATGTAATTCACCTCTGTTTCAACAAGTCTATTAACTATTAATCAAGTTCCGTGTCCGGTAAAATGAATAATTATTGGTATTTATAGATATCCCGCCCACCGTACCCAGTCAAGCGTATGTGGTTATATATAAATACGTCGAATTATAAGTTTGTATATTAAATTAACAAGGTATTGTTTAGTTAATATAAAACTCATTAATAGCCCATAGTCTAATTTCCACAAGTGTCGTTCTTTTATCCAAACAACAATTATGGTACAAAGCCCAATTACCCAATTTTAATAATTAGCCCAACATCATGATTACTTCGGCTTAAATAAGCATAATAATAACTTAGCTACGAGACATTAATGAAAATAATATAAACATAACTTACAATGATTAAAAATAGCGTAGCGTTACACGGACAGAATTTTGACTTACACCCTTACAACATTCGCTAACACACCCTTATTATTAGGATTTAAAATTAAAATTAAAATATAAAATATATATATATATCTTACGTATAAGTAAGAAGAAGAAAAAGATGATGTTAAAATGATCAAAATGTGTTTGCTTTTATAGGGATTTTAGTTCAGGGAAGCTCAGCGACTCGCGTAATTTTTTCACTACAAACTCCGCAACTCACGGAGTTCGTATTTCCAGCTCACTCCAATTTGGATCTTAGTCTGCCGACGGTTTATTATATAAATATAATATATATATATATAATTTATATAATTAATTATATATTATATTATATTTATATACATAGTTAACTTGTAATTTTTAGTCCGTTGCGTCGAGCGTTGAGAGTTGACTCTAGTCCCGGTTTCGGATTTTCGAACATCCTTACGTACAATTTAATATCTTGTACTTTGCATTTTGAATCTTGTACTCTTGTAATTTTGAGACGTTTCTCATTAATAATTGGAACCTTTTTGATTGTATTTTGTACTTTTGAGCTTTTTAGTCGTTTGCGTCTTCAATTCGTCGAATCTGTCTTTTGTCTTCACCTTTTATTATTTAAACGAATATTACTTGTAAATAGGACAACTTCAACTAAAAGCTTGTCTTTCTTGAGGAATAATGCTATGAAATATATATTCGTTTTTAGCATTATCAAATATTCCCACACTTGAGCGTTGCTTGTCCTCAAGCAATATAGTCTTGAAATACTAGAATCACTTCTTTATTCTTCACACTTTGTACATCAGTGATTTCTTTACGGCGGTATAAACAATGGTAGTAACGGTGTGGTTTACAGTCTCACATGACTATAAAAATTTAGATCCATTAAGGAAAATGGATCTTTATGAAAACATTTAATCTTTTGAAAATTAAATCTAGTTTTTACCCTAGATAAGTTTTCCGGAATAACCCTTCACCGGTGTTTGCAAAATATTTTTGTGGGTTTGGTGGGTTTCAGATTTGAAAACTTTAGCTCAAAACTTGTGGTTTTGTGTCACCCACTTGCTAACCTTGTATTGGGAAAGCAACATGTCCAGTTTACTTGCTCCGAATATTACCTTTCGATAAACTACCGTCTGGTTGTAAAGGAAAGCGTTGAACAAGCAAAGGCAATGTCCCCTGACATGCTTTTAATTATGATCTATAACGTGTCGGATGCAATTACTATCCTTGGTAGGAGCAATAGTAAAGCTCACCCTTATAATTTTTTGGTTTGGCACAAGGTCCTGTCTTTGACCATGCTATGCAACCACCGTTCTTACGGTTGACACCCGATTTGGTTCAGATGACCTAATGAATTCCAAGTGAATTCCTAGGATTTTACGTTCAATGGTAATGAACGCATTGAAAATAGGTTTTCAGAAAACAAATCGGTTTGAAATTTTGATCAAAATATTTTCTCGTTCAAGCTCGAGGTTAGATATCATTGAATTCCATGAGTTTGTAATTCTCAATCTTTAAGGTCAATCTCAAGGATTGAGTAATATCAGGCTTAAAAGCTGATTTTTAATCTTTAAGGAGATTATCCTTTCTGGAGATCTGATTCATTAGTCTTATCCAGCTAATTTGCACGGCGTCCTCCTCATTTTACAAGACAGATCCTCTCATGGTTAGGATAAGTCTGACCACTTGGCGACCCTGTTTTATGCTGAGGTCCGTGGATTTCCTGCTGATTTTAGAGATGACTTTTCTAGATTTTTCGTCAACCTACAGCTGGTCTGGACGACAACTTCATGACCTAAATCAAGAAGCGCGTTTCTTTTTCGGAAGACTTTACTTCCTTTAAATGATGGAATTGATTCATCGTGTAGATCCATCTTTCTTACAGTAAATCGGGTAAAATTTTTTAGTTTAGTCCAAAGCAAAAGTATTTTTAATTATTTGTTACAGAAATATGTGACATATGTTTAAAATAACTTGGTAAATTTTCCCACACTTGGCTTTTATTTTCCTTTTTATTGTCCTCTATTCCATTTTAAATGAATTCTAACATTTTAGGTTGTTTCTCAATTTATGTCCTTTCCGAGGTAACAATAATTTCGGTGTTAACACCTAGTTTTCATCGTTCATAAATATGTATAAACATGATTTTGAATTCATTTAATTGAAATTTTGAAAAATTTTACTAGAATTGGGTAGTCAGTATATAAGACTAGGGTTGTTCTTTATTATCAGAGAGCACTAGATTCTAATACAACTACTGCTTTACTAGTATTTTTAATGGTAACCAAGTGTTTAAGATAAAAAATTTTAAAATCCGAAAGAATTTAACCCCTTCCCACACTTAAGATCTTGCAATGCCCTCATTTGCAAGAAATCAGTAACAATTTAAATTATTGAGGGTGATTAGCGTAGAAAAATGATTAAATTTTACCAAAGTTTCCAAACATATTGGCGTTTGTTTTCTGAATGATAAATAGTGCATATCATTTGTTCATTCCGTCTTGTTGTTACATCACATATATTTTGCATCTTGTCGTCAAAATTAGTTGCTTTTGCTGAACTTAATGCCAGTCTTTGAAAATGCGTTGTTTTACCCTGTTGTGTACATAAGATAAACTGCAAACATATATACATATTTTTGAAGTTTGGTATATTACCCCACATTAAAAAATTATTAAAATCTAATAATAAAAGTTAGAAAATTATAAAAAACTATTACAATATCATAAGTGCTAAATGTAGTAACATTACAAAAATAAAATAAATAAAACTAAATAAACTAGGGTTGTTACTGATACCAGTAGGGGTTCCATGCATAACCATATGTGTTATAAAATGCTTCAGCTGGGTTATAAGTAGGATACGGTGGTTGCATCTCTATAAACCAGGGAGGGAATATGGGCGTTGGAGTAGGAATATAGTTTCTACCTACATGTTGGCAATGAGCTATGATTTGGTTTTGATGAACTTTCCAATCTTCAAATGCTCGATGTCTAGCATTTTCATACTCTTGTGAAGCTACAAACCTTTGCATTTCTGTCATTTCATTTCCCCCTCCCACATTACCTGGCTGTTGATTTCTCTCAACCTGTGGATGTCTTCCATTATAGGCTACTGCGGCATTATTTCGCCTCTTCAAAACTTTAGCACCATGATATACATTTAAACCAATTATATCGTGGGGTTCTGGTTCTTCGATTAATAATCCCCCCCGACTTATATCCACATTGAGATACTCAGCAATTAATGTAATAAATATACCACCTCCTATTATACTGGGCGGTCTCATCCCCTTAACCATAGCTGATAAATAATAACCCACATAATAAGGTATACTTACAGCGCTTTGTGGGTCTCGAATACACATGTGGTAAAACAAATCCTGTTCATTTACCTTTTCCTTATTCTTACCTCTTTGTGTAATCGAATTGGCTAAAAACCTGTGAATTACTCTTAATTCAGCTCTATCTATATCCAAATAAGAGTAATTTCCCCCTTTAAATCGGTGATGGCTAGTCATTTGACTCCATACACCATGCATATCAAAATTTTCATCAATTTTCCTACCATTTAGTATCAACCCTCGACATTCGGCAGATGCTAGCTCCTCAGGCGTATATATACGTAAGGCCTGAGCCATGTCTAGTAGAGACATGTGGCGCATCGAACCTCCTAACAAAAATCTAATAAAAGATCGATCGGTTAAACTAGCTACCCGATCATTTATTTCTATACTACACAATAATTCTTCACACCATACTTTATATACAGGTCTACGCATGTTGAATAAACGTACCAAGTTGTTAAAAGTAGAATTACCATACCTCTGTGTAAGTAATTCTCTAATTAGCTCGGCCAATTCTACAGCTTCTAATGGTCCCCATTCTATTACCCTAGGTACTTCAACAGCTTTAGAATGAAGAGTATGCAAGCCCCTTTGGTATTTTGGATAATCTATCCAACGTCTGTCTAATCTCAAGTTCGGGTGCAAATTTTCTACATGCATATCTGAAAATGTCATAACTGGATGAGGTATATCTTGTTTGTAATAGTTATCAACCTCCTGCTATTCCGCATTCTCAGGAGGAGTATTGCGAGCTTGGGATGAAGATTTACCCCTTTCAGTAGTTTTTCTTGAGTAATTCCTTGATAGCATCCTTCTCAACATGATTTTAGTAAAAAATTTGATGAAAAACGGTGAAAAATTGTGAATTTGGGAGTGTTTTTTCGTGTATTTTCGCAGTATTTTGTGGGTGTTGGGTTGGAGACTGATCAGTTCGTCCCTTATATTTTTTTTCTGGATTTTACATTCTCCGCGAGTCGCGGCATATTTACACTACAAACTCCGCGAGTCGCGGTGCTTTTTTTTTTTTAATCCTTAACTTATAAAACAAATATAAAATAAATTTAAAATTTTGTTTTCCTTTGTTTTAGGACGAGGTCGTTTCGGATCGATGTCCTAGTCCGTCCTCGACAAAATTTTAAAATTTGTCTTTTTGTAGCGATTGTTTTAAAAGTTAAGATTTTTGGGTTTTTTTTTTTTAATATTTTTGGCATACTTTAATTCAATAATATTAAAAATAATGATAATAAAAGTTCTCGCCCCTCCCTCGAGTAAAGCAATTTCGGTTCAAAGACCTAGTCTTCAACTCACGACGAATTTTAAAAATCATATTTTTAATTTACGAAATAAAGTAAATTTTTGTTTTTAAATTCACACCAAACTTAAATTTAAAATGCATAAAATTAAAAAAAAAATCACACCAAACTTAGATTTAAAATGCATAAAATAAAAAAAATCACAGCAAATTTAATTAAAAATTCATATTATAAATTCACACCAAACTTAAATTATATTTTTGTTTTTATACATATAAACTTATATTAAAAATATTAATTTTCCAAATATTTACAATTTTAAAAGTTTACAATATTTATTTAATATTAATTTATTAATTTTAAAAATATGGTAAAAATTTAAAATCTTTTTGACTTTTATCCCACTTTAATCAATCAAATATTATCAAAAATATGCGCCCCTCTTTTCGGTAAAGTAATTTCGGTTCCATGACCTAATTTAACTCATGACGAATTTTTGAAATATTTTGGGTTGATTGATTAAAGATATTTATACCTTAAGAATAAACGTTAAATTTCGCAGTGATGTAATAAATTTTTGTATGATATCAATAATTTCGGTCGCAAGACCTAATTTCATCGAATACCAATTTAATGCTTTATAGCGAACAAATTAGCATTTATTATCAAAAGGTTAAAAATAAAAATAAAAATAAAAACTGTACAGACTTACCTGTGAAATATATTTCTTAGTGATATGCTCTAGCCCACTCATAAGATAGTCGGACTAATTGATTTTCCATGGCTACATAGGCGTAACCTCGAGCATTTAATGTTTTTTCTTCTAAACATATGAACGGTCCATCTCTGCATAAAGTAACAAATTCGGTGTTTGAATAAGTTTGATTATTTGAACATTTACCTTCGTGTGACCATTTTCCGCATTTGTGACATTTTTCAAGGTGTCGTGCTCTTCTTTTCGCTGCGGATTTTGATTTTCCGTTACCAAATTGTAACTTATTATCTTCGCATCTGGATTCTTTTCTTACTCCGTCCAATTTACCTCTGATTAATGATACTATTTCACTCAGAAGTGTGTCATTATTACGTTTAGTGATCAAAGCGTGTAGCATTAGACCATGGTTTAGTTCACATGAAGTCTTCATTTCGTAAAAACCTAAAAAAAAAAAATTCAGAATGGGGGGAGAAGACTAGTTCTTTAGGGTCTGCTAGGGAAAGACCATTCGGGTTCCATTTTCGAGAACTACACGAAAACAAAAAAAATCTAACTCTAACAGAAATACATATTATCCTTTAAAGACTTGATTCTCCCCACACTTAGTTAGCTATGGTATCAAAATTGTGATTTACTTCGTTTTCAATTGAATCATCAACAACTTGTATATCTTTGACTTTTACTTCAATCCATTTGTTGATTTCCTCCGTAACTTTCACAAATTCAACTAACATCGCCTTTTCTTTTGGCGATAAATTGGATAATAATCGATTACATAACTTAAAGTTTCCCTTAATCTTAGCATCGTGAATCCGTTTATAAAGTTTCTTCGTTGAACTGTTAACAATGGGTTCATCTAATTTCGTATCATCAACGGCATTCTTTGTGATTGGATCATCATTAAGTGTTTCTTCATCTTCCCCACACTTATGCGTTTTTATTGGTCTAACAGTTTTGGTTGGTGGAGATCTAAACTTTTGGTTCACAAAGGTGATCGATGTATCACCATCCCTAAGTGTCATTCTACCTTCTCTTACATCAATGAATGCCTCGGTGGTTGCTAAAAATGGGCGACCTAGAATTAGAGGAATATCAAGGTTTTCCTCCATATTAATCACTATGAAGTTTGCAACAAAGGTCAAACTTCTCACGTTAACAAGTAAATTATTTGCTATTCCAACCGGGTGTTTAATGGTTTGGTCAAATGTTTGAACACCTATTTTGGTTGGTTTTAATTTACCCATGCCTAATCTTTTGTATAAGGAAAGAGGCATAATATTTGCACTTGCTCCTAAATCTGTGAGTCCATTATATACAGCACCATCATTAAGCAAGCAAGAAATGATAAATTCACCCGGGTCTCCTGTTTTAGTAAGTCGAGTTGGTTTGTAAACCTTTTTCGGGTGTTCTTTTCTTGGTTCTTTCACTTCTATTTGAACTTCTTGTTCACATTTTTCGTCATTTCTTGGAATGGGAGGTTTGTATAAGAATTCTTCTTCATCACTCAAATTTGACTCCTCCCTAAATTCCAATTTTGATTTTTCATATGTTGTTGATAACATATTTATGTTTTCATTTTGAAGGTTTTCTTGGGTGGTGAAATTATGATTAACTTCATTGTCAACTTCCATCGGACCATGTATGTAATGTTTAACTCTGTGACCATTAACTTTAAATTCAATCCCATTTAAATTTATTAATTCTATCGTTCCGTATGGGAAAACTCTTTTGACTATGAATGGTCCAGACCATCTTGATTTCAATTTTTCAAGAAATAGCTTGAATCGTGAATTGAAAAGAAGAACTCTGTCTCCTTCTTTAAATTCTTTTGAACTTCTGATTCTTTTATCATGCCATTTCTTCGTTCTTTCTTTATAGATTAATGAATTTTCGTATGCTTCATGTCTTAATTCTTCTAATTCATTTAGTTGACTTAATCGTAGACGTCCAGCTTCATGTAAATCAAGATTACATGTCTTCAAAGCCCAAAATGCTTTGTGTTCAATTTCTACTGGAAGATGACATGATTTTCCGTAAACGAGTCTAAAAGGTGTGGTTCCAATTGGAGTTTTGTAGGCTGTTCTAAAAGCCCAGAGTGCATCCTCCAATTTAATGGACCATTCCTTCGGATTTGATCCTACGGTTTTCTCCAGAATACGTTTTAAAGCTCGGTTGGTATTTTCAACTTGTCCACTTATTTGTGGATGATATGCGGTGGAGATTTTATGAGTTACTCCATATCTTTTAAGAACTTTCTCAAGTTGATTATTACAGAAATGAGTTCCCCGATCATTTATTAAAGTTTTCGGTGTTCCTAACCTTGCAAAAAGACGTTTTAAAAAGTTGACTACAACTCGTGCATCGTTAGTTGGGAGAGCTTGTGCTTCCGCCCATTTAGATACATAATCAATGGCTACGAGAATGTATAAATTATTATGAGATTTTGGAAATGGACCCATAAAGTCAATACCCCAAATGTCAAATACTTCACATACTTGAATGACATTTTGTGGCATTTCATCATGTTGACTTATTTTTTCAGCCCTTTGACAAGCATCACAGGATTTGCAAAGAAGGTGTGCGTCTTTGTAAATTGTAGGCCAATAGAATCCAGCATCATAAACTTTTTTTGCTGTGAGTTGAGGCCCATAATGCCCTCCTGTTGGTCCTGTGTGACAATGGTTTAAGATTTTACTAGCTTCATCTCCGAATACACATCGGCGTATTATTCCATCGGGACAACTTTTAAACAAATGTGGATCTTCCCAGAAATAGTGTTTTATATCACTGAAGAATTTCTTTCGTTTTTGGTACGATAATCCCTTCTCAAGGAATCCACAAACTAAGTAGTTTGCATAGTCTGCAAACCATGGAATTTCATTATAATCTATCTTCAATAGATATTCATCAGGAAAGTTGTCTTGTATGGCCGATTCATTTAGAACTTCTAATTCGGGATTTTCAAGACGAGAAAGATGATCAGCGGCGAGATTTTCTGCTCCTCTTTTATCTCGGATTTCAATATCGAACTCTTGTAAGAGTAAGATCCAACGGATTAATCTTGGTTTGGCATCTTGTTTCAAAAATAGGTATCTAAGAGCAGAGTGGTCGGTATAGACCACCGTTTTTGCTAGAACGAGATATGATCGAAATTTTTCAAAAGCAAAGACAATAGCAAGGAGTTATTTTTCAGTAGTTGTATAGTTCATTTGTGCTCCTTGTAACGTCTTACTAGCATAATATATAGGTTGAAATCGTTTTTCAATCCTTTGTCCTAAAACGGCTCCCATTGCAAAATCACTTGCAACGTACATTAGTTCAAACGGTAGATTCCAATTTGGTGTTATCATGATCGGCGCATTAGTGAGTTTCTCTTTAAGAATATTAAAAGATTTGATACATTCATCTGAAAAGATGAATGGAGCATCCTTTTCTAGGAGTTTATTCATAGGAGTGGCAATTTTAGAAAAATCTTTTATGAAACGTCAGTAAAAACCGGCATGCCCTAGAAAACTCCTAACTCCTCTAACATTGGTGGGATGTGGAAGTTTAGCGATTACATCTACTTTAGCTCTATCCACTTCAATTCCTTCCTTTGAAATTTTATGTCCAAGAACGATGCCTTCTTTAACCATGAAATGGCATTTCTCCTAATTAAGTACTAGATTTGATTGTTCGCATCTAATAAGCATTCGTTCAAGATTAGCTAGACATGATTCAAATGTATCACCGAAGACTGAAAAGTCATCCATGAAAACTTCCATGCGTTCTTCTATCATGTCGTGAAAAATCGCCATCATGCACCTTTGAAAGGTTGCAGGGGCGTTGCAAAGTCCAAATGGCATGCGTTTGTAAGCAAAAGTACCATAAGGGCACGTAAACGTGGTTTTCTCTTGATCTTCGGGTGCTATTGGAATTTGAAAATATCCGGAAAATCCATCAAGAAAACAATAATAACTATTTCCGGCTAATCTTTCCAACATTTGATCAATGAAAGGTAAGGGAAAGTGATCTTTTCTGGTGGCGTCATTTAATTTTCTATAATCAATACACACACGCCATCCTGTTACAGTCCTAGTAGGAATAAGCTCATTTTTCTCATTTGTAATAATAGTCATGCCACCCTTCTTAGGCACGCATTGAACTGGGCTTACCCATGGACTGTCAGAAATCGGATAAATTAAACCTGCATCTAGCAGTTTAATAATTTCTTTTTTAATAACATCTTGCATATTAGGATTTAGTCTTCGTTGGCATTGCACATACGTTTTATGACCTTCTTCCATAAGGATTTTATGTGTGCAATACGAAGGACTTATTCCTTTAATATCATGAATCTTCCATGCAATAGCTGGTTTATGAGCTTTTAACACAGAAATGAGTTGAGATTTCTCATTTTCAGTAAGAGAAGACGATATTATTACAGGTAATTCAGATTCACCATGTAAATAAGCGTATTCCAAATGGTTTGGAAGTGGCTTTAACTCTAATGTCGGAGGTTCTTCTATCGATGATTTATATCGATATCTGTCTTCTTCTTTTAGCATTTGAATTTCTTCTATTGTTGGTTCATATCCATTAGCTATTAGTGTAGCTAACATTTCAACTTCATCAATTGGTTCATTACCTTCTCCTAAAGAACATTCTCCTGTTCCTTGTAATTCTGGAAATTCTTCTAATAATTCTGCATGTGAATCTATAGTTTGAATATAATAACATGTATCATCTGCAGATTGCGGTTGTTGCATTGCTCTATCAACTGAAAAGGTAACACTCTCGTCCTCTATACTTATGGTCAATTTCTTACCGAACACGTCTATCATTGCTTTAGCCGTGTTTAAGAATGGCCTTCCTAACATGAGAGGAACTTGAGAATCTTCTTCCGTGTCCAGAACAACAAAATCTACTGGAAATACTAAAGTACCAACTTTAACTAGCATGTTTTCCATTATCCCTCTAGGATATTTTATTGATCTATCGGCTAGTTGTATGCTTATTCTTGTTGGTTTCAATTCTCCAAGGTCTAGTTTAGTGTATAGTGAATACGGCATTAAATTTATACTAGCACCTAAGTCTGCTAATGCTTCTATTGAACTAAGACTACCCAGAAAACATGGAATTGTGAAACTTCCTAGATCAGATAGTTTTTCTGGTATCTTATTCAACAGCACTGCTGAACAATTAGCATTCATAGTAACAGCCGAGAGTTCTTCCATTTTCTTTCTATTCGATATTAGATCTTTCAGAAATTTAGCATATCTAGGCATTCCTGAAATCACATCAATGAAAGGAAGATTTACATTTATCTGTTTAAACATATCCAAGAATTTAGATTGCTCGGCTTCAAGTTTCTCTTTTTTTATTTTACTCGGGTAAGGAAGTGGTGGTTGGTATGGTTTAACATAAGGTTTAGCCTTAACTGTGTTATCTTCATTAACCTTTTCAACTACCGGTTCTTTTTTCTTATCTTGATCAGGTTGTGGTTCTTGTGAAGTAGGAATAGCTTCATCAGAAATTTCAGGTATTTCAGGTGGTTTAAGTGTTGTACCACTTCTTGTGGTAATGGCTTTAGCTGTTTCATTCCGGGGGTTTGCATTTGTATCACTAGGTAAACTTCCCGATTTTCTTTCACCTATTAACCTTGCTAGGTTACTTACTTCTTGTTCCAAATTTTGAATAGAAGCTTGTTGATTTCTAAATGCTTGAGCATTTTGTTCATTAGTTTGTTTCTGAGATGTGAAAAACTGTGTTTGAGTTTCAACTAGCTTCGTCATCATATCTTTTAAATTTGGCTTTTTATCATCGGTTTGTGGTGGTTTGTTTTGAAAATTAGGTCTTTGCTGATTGTAAGTATTATTGGATACTTGTTGATTGCTAGGACCTTGTTGGTTGTTGTATGGAACATTTCGGTTATAATTCTGGTTTTGATTGTAAATCGGTCTTGGCGGTTGATAATTATTCTGATAATTAATTCCAGGCCTTTGGTTTATGTATGAAATATTCTCTCTTTGTTCCATTGTTAGTTCAATACTGAGACAGTCTTTTGTCAAATGTGGTCCTCCACACTGCTCACAACTAATTCGTATTGAGTGGATATCTTTAGTCATCTTTTCCATTCGTCTCTCGACAGCATCTATCTTTGCAGAAATGGAATCTAAGTCATGGCTAGAATCGGCTCTAGCTGCTTTAGATGATCTAACGATATCTTTTTCTTGGTGCCACTCATGTGAGTGGGAAGCAGTGTTATCAATAATTTTATAAGCATCAATTTTGGTTTTCTTCATAATAGAACCACCAGCTGCTATATCGATGTCTTTCCTTGTAGTGATGTCGCATCCTTGGTAGAATATTTGTACTATTTGACAGGTGTCTAAACCATGTTGCGGACATCCTCTTAATAACTTTCCAAATCTAGTCCACTCCTCATATAGAGTTTCATTCGGTTTCTGTGTGAACGTAACAATTTCTCCTTGAAATCTTACGGCTTTAGATGCCGGAAAGAATTGTTTAAAAAAATTTTCAACTAAAACGTCCCATGTATCAATCGCCCCTTCAGGTAACGATTCCAACCAATCTTTGGCTTCTCCCTTTAAAGTCAAGGGAAATAACATGAGATATATCTGTTCATCTTCAACTTCTCGGATTTTAAATAGTGTGCAGATCCTATTAAAGGTACGAAGATGTTCATTTGGATCTTCCTTCGGCGCACCACTAAATTGGCATTGATTAGTCACCATGTGTAGAATTTGTCCTTTGATTTCATAATCTGGTGCATTAATGTCTGGATGAGTAATTGCGTGACCTTGGCCAGTGCGTTTAGCTCTCATTCGGTCTTCCATGCTTAAAGGTTCCAGATTTTCCATAATTGAATTTGTTGAATCTGAATCACTAGAGGATTCTGATTTAATGGTTCGTTTCTCAACAATCTCTGTTTGAATGATTGGTGGTTCCGGAGGAAAGATTAATGGTTCAGGATCTATGAATTGTCCCTGAATATTCTCTGGATTCTCAATTGTGAGGCCGGGTTCAAAAAATGGATTATCGGAAATTTGGATTGGAGTACTTGGTCGACTGGATGACGATTCTGAAGAAAAATCAACGGCGGTAATATTTGCTAGATGTCTTGATCTAGTTACAGGTGGTGAACGTACAAAAGGTGGTGAACGTCTTGCTCGGTGCATTCACTGAATATCCTATCCTATTAGTTTTTAAAAGGAAAGAAAAATTATATAAGTTATCCAATTAATAGACTTTTCTGATTTTGCCCACGTTTCGAATAGCCAAAAGATGCAGCAGAGGGGCAGGATTCGTTTGGTCTCAATATAATTGAGTACTGTTTGGCTCCAATAACCCGGTCCACGTACAAATCCAACTATTACTACGAACCAGAAAATTTTAATGTCTATCAATTTAACCACTTAAAATAAATTTTTGTAATTTTAAGAAATTTAGATAAGAAGTAGAATAAAAATCTATGTCCTAAAACTAGAATAGCGAGAAATAAGAAAGAAAAAGAGCGCGTCGAAAAAGGTCGAAAAAGAAAAGGGTTGAAAAAGAAAAGGCGTCGAAAAATAAGAAAGAAAAAAAAATGACTATAAAACTTTAAAACACTCGACTAACCCAACCTTATTACTATCACTAACTTAAAATTAAAATTGCAAATTGAGATTACTAATTGGAGTGATAATTGATACATAGGTAAAAGAATTAAAAGTTGCGTCTAAAAATATTAACGCTTACAAGAAAAACTATATCCCAAATGACAATAACTTAAAAAGGCACTAAAACTTAAAAAGGCGTCGCAAAATTCTAAAGCACTTAGATCTTAGTCTAAAGAGAAAGCACTTAAGGGATTTCACGGCAAAGCCTAAAAATCTAAAAGTAAAAATACTATGGCAAAAACTAAGCTTAAAACTAAATATGAGCGAAAAATACAAATATTACGAATAAACAAATAAAAATATACAAAATATAAAAATATACTAAAATTTGTAAAAAGTACAATTTTTATAAAAATATTATTTTTATATTATTTATTTTATTAAAACTATTAATTTTTCAATTTAATTAAACTAATTAAAAGTAAATAAAACAAAATAATAAAATTAAAACTAAATATTATAATAAAAATACCCTAATTAGGGTTTAAGATTAATAATAATAATAATTATCCCGTAATTAATGCTGTTAGGGTTTCTGTGTGGCCCGTGTCAGACGGCTCTGCGACTTGCGGTTGGCCCGGTTCAATATCTCCGCGAGTCGCGGAGGTTACAGGTTCACGTGCACCAGGTTCAAATTTCGACATGTCAGTTTTATATATATATATATATATATATATATATATTTTTTCTGTTTTTAGTATTTATATAAAATATTTATATTAATTAAATAAAATCTTATGTTTTTTTTTTAAAAACTAAAATAAAAATAGAAATACATAAAAATCTTAAAACTAGATTTATATGTATATTTTTTTTTCGGTTTCTTTTTTTTTGGTTTTTTTTAATTTTTATGTTTTAAATAAAAACAAAATATTTAAATAAAACTTATATTTTTATAAAATAAAAATAAAGAAACTTTATAAAACTTAAATATTTAACAAACTCTTAAAAATATTTATATTTTTGTTTTTCTTTTTATGTTTTCGAATATTTAAAAAGTATTTTTACAAAAACGTATTTTTTTTTTAAAAAGTAAACTAAAAATAAAAATCTTTTTTTTTTTATATTAGCGTTGCGCTTCCGGCGTTTAAGCTAGATTTTAAGTTCCCCGGCAGCTGCGCCAAAAATACTTGATGTTTTCGCTAAGGGCTATAAAATACTATAAAATTTTTCAAGGAAATACTATTAAATACGATACAATTTTACACAGGATATTTATTTATTTATAGAATGGATTTACTTAAACCTTGCTAAAATACTTATAAGCAGTGTACCTAATCGTACAGTAGTGTAGTTTTTAGTAAGTCCGGTTCGTTCCACAGAGAATCTTTTAATCAAAGTTTAACGCTATATTAGTTTTATTTTATAAAAATACAAATATATATATAAGTAATATTATTATTATAAAGAGAGGTTTTTACCGTTTAATGACCGGTTTGTCGATTTTAAAATTTAGTCGCAGTTAAAACCTATTGTAAAATATTAAAAATAAATAAAAGACTAAATTTAAAGCGTAAAGTAAATAACGATAAGGAAATTGCGATAAATATAAGTGCGATAAAATAAAATTACGATAATTAAAGAGTACGAAAATTAAAAGTGCAATTAAATACAATAAAATAAAAGTACGATAATTAGAAGTGCAATTAAATATAAAATAAAGGAAATTAAATATGAAATAAAAGAATTATGCTTATTTAAACTTCCGTAATCATGATGTTTGACGTGTTGATTTTAGTTTTATGCCCATGGGTTAATTGTTCTTTGTTCTGGATTATTTAATATGTCCATACGGATTTGTCCATAATAGTCCATCAGTCATAAATATAAAGAGCGAAAGCCTTCGTCAAATTATTCTTATTCTCGAAGTCAAATATTCCAACTAATTGGGGATTCGAATTGTAACAAGGTTTTAATACTTTGTTTAATGAATACACCAGGTTATCGACTGCGTGTAAACCAAGGTTTTACTACTTTGTTAACAGTTACACCAATTACCCTTGAATGTAATTCACCCCTGTTTCAACAAGTCTATTAACTATTAATCCAGTTCCGTGTCCGGTAAAATGAATAATTATTGGTATTTATAGATATTCTGCCCACCGTACCCAGTCAAGCGTATGTGGTTATATATAAATACGTCGAATTTTAAGTTTGTATATTAAATTAACAAGGTATTGTTTAGTTAATATAAAACTCATTAATAGCCCATAGTCTAATTTCCACAAGTGTCGTTCTTTTATCCAAACCCCAATTATGGTACAAAGCCCAATTACCCAATTTTAATAATTAGCCCAACATTATGATTACTTAGGCTTAAATAAGCATAATAATAACTTAGCTACGAGACATTAATGAAAATAATATAAACATAACTTACAATAATTAAAAATAGCGTAGCGTTACACGGACAGAATTTCGACTTACACCCTTACAACATTCGCTAACACACCCTTATTATTAGGATTTAAAATTAAAATTAAAATTAAAATATATATATATATATATCTTACGTATAAGTAAGAAGAAGAAAAAGATGATGTTAAAATGATCAAAATGCGTTTGCTTTTATAGGGATTTTAGTCCAGGGAAGCTCCGCGACTCGCGTAATTTTTTCACTACAAACTCCGCAACTCGCGGAGTTCGTATTTCCAGCTCACTCCAATTTGGATCTTAGTCTGCCGACGGTTTATTATATAAATATAATATATATATAATTTATATAATTAATTATATATTATATTATATTTATATACATAGTTAACTTGTAATTTTTAGTCCGTTGCTTCGAGCGTTGAGAGTTGACTCTAGTCCCGGTTCCGGATTTTCGAACGTCCTTGCGTACTATTTTATATCGTGTACTTTGCGTTTTGTAACTTGTACTCTTGTCATTTTTAGACGTTGCTCATCAATAAATTGAACCTTTTGAATTGTATCTTGTACATTTGAGCTTTTTGGACGTTTGTGTCTTCAAATCTTCGTTTTCGCCTTTTGTCTTCGCACTTATTTAATATAAACGATTACAACTTACAATAGGAAAATTACAACTAAATAATTTACATATTGGGAGGATATTGCTACTAAATATATGTTCATTTGGAGCACTATCAAATATCCCCACACTTGAACGTTGCTTGTCCTCAAGCAATACAGAACTTGAAATTAAATCACACGAATCAAGTTTTTTTTAAAACGTATTTTTACAAAAACGTATTTTTTATAAAGGTAAACTAAAAATAAAAATCTTTTTTTTTTATATTAGCGTTGCGCTTCCGGCGTTTAAGCTAGATTTTAAGTACCCCGGCAGCGGCGCCAAAAATACTTGATGTGTTCGCTAAGGGGTATAAAATACTATTAAATTTTACAAGGAAATACTATTAAATACGATACAATTTTACACAAGATATTTATTTATTTATAGAATGGAGATACTTAAACCTTGCTACAACACTTATAGGCAGTGTACCTAATCGTACAGTAGTGTAGTTTTTAGTAAGTCCGGTTCGTTCCATAGGGAATCTTTTAATCAAAGCTTAACGCTATATTAGTTTTATTTTATAAAAATACAAATATATATATATAAGTAATATTATTATTATTATAAAGGGGGATTATTACCGTTTAATGACCGGTTTATCGATTTTAAAACTTTAGTTGCAGTTAAAACCTAATGTAAAATATTAAAAATAAATAAAAGACTAAATTTAAAGCGTAAAGTAAATAACGATAAGGAAATTGCGATAAAATAAAATTACGATAATTAAAGAGTACGAAAATTAAAAGTGCAATTAAATACAATAACAATAAATAAAATTACGATAATTAGAAGTGCAATTAAATATAAAATAAAGGAAATTAAATATGAAATAAAAGAATTATGCTTATTTAAACTTCCGTAATCATGATGTTTGACGTGTTGATTTTAGTTTTATGCCCATGGGTTAATTGTTCTTTGTCCTGGATTATTTAATATGTCCATACGGATTTGTCCATAATAGTCCATCAGTCATAAATATAAAGATCGAAAGCCTTCCTCAAATTATTCTTATTCTCGAAGTCAAATATTCCAACTAATTGGGGATTCGAATTGTAACAAGGTTTTAATACTTTGTTTAATGAATACACCAGGTTATCGACTGCGTGTAAACCAAGGTTTTACTACTTTGTTAACAATTACACCAATTACCCTTGAATGTAATTCACCCCTGTTTCAACAAGTCTATTAACTATTAATCCAGTTCCGTGTCCGGTAAAATGAATAATTATTGGTATTTATAGATATCCCGCCCACCGTACCCAGTCAAGCGTATGTGGTTATATATAAATACGTCGAATTATAAGTTTGTATATTAAATTAACAAGTTATTGTTTAGTTAATATAAAACCCATTAATTGCCCATAGTCTAATTTCCACAAGTGTCGTTCTTTTATCCAAACCCCAATTATGGTACAAAGCCCAATTACCTAATTTTAATAATTAGCCCAACATCATGATTACTTCGGCTTAAATAAGCATAATAATAACTTAGCTACGAGACATTAATGAAAATAATATAAACATAACTTACAATGATTAAAAATAGCGTAGCGTTACACGGACAGAATTTCGACTTTGCAAGCTCAGTCATTACAACTTGGGCTAAAGCCGATTGCTTTCTTCCGGAGAATCTACGGCAACGTGAGACCCTTACAACATTCGCTAACACACCCTTATTATTAGGATTTAAAATTAAAATTAAAATTAAAATTAAAATATAAAATATATATATATATATATATATATATATATATATATATATATATATATATATATATATATATATATATATATATATATATATATATATATATATATATATATATATATATATATCTTACGTATAAGTAAGAAGAAGAAAAAGATGATGTTAAAATGATCAAAATGCGTTTGCTTTTATAGGGATTTTAGTCCAGGGAAGCTCCGCGACTCGCGTAATTTTTTCACTACAAACTCCGCAACTCACGGAGTTCGTATTTCCAGCTCACTCCAATTTGGATCTTAGTCTGCCGACGGTTTATTATATAAATATAATATATATATAATTTATATAATTAATTATATATTATATTTATATACATAGTTAACTTGTAATTTTTAGTCCGTTGCGTCGAGCGTTGAGAGTTGACTCTAGTCCCAGTTCCGGATTTTCGAACGTCCTTGCGCACAATTTAATATCTTGTACTTTGCGTTTTGAATCTTGTACTCTTATAATTTTGAGACGTTTCTCATTCATAATTGGAACCTTTTTGATTGTATTTTGTACTTTTGAGCTTTTTGGTCGTTTGCGTCTTCAATTCATCGAATCTGTCTTTTGTCTTCACCTTTTATTATTTAAACGAATATTACTTGTAAATAGGACAACTTCAACTAAAAGCTTGTCTTTCTTGAGGAATAATGCTATGAAATATATGTTCGTTTTTAGCATTATCATATGGAGGCGGGCTCGTGTGAACTTATATCTTCTTGGATTCTTTCCGGTAATCCTTTCACAAACGCGTCGATCTTCTCTTCCTCATCTTCGAACGCTCCCGGACACAATAGGCGCAATTCTGTGAATCGTCTTTCGTACGTAGTAATATCAAATCCTTGGGTTCGTAACCCTCTAAGTTCTGTCTTGAGCTTATTGATCTCGGTTCTGGGACGGTACTTCTCATTCATCAAGTGCTTGAATGCTGACCACGGTAATGCGTACGCATCATCTTGTCCCACTTTCTCTAGATAGGTATTCCACCATGTTAACGCAGAACCTGTGAAGGTATGCGTAGCGTACTTCACTTTGTCCTCTTCAGTACACTTACTTATGGAAAACACCGATTCGACCTTCTCGGTCCACCGTTTCAATCCGATCGGTCCTTCGGTTCCATCAAATTCCAAAGGTTTGCAGGCAGTGAATTCTTTGTAGGTGCATCCTACACGATTTCTTGCGCCGTTAGCTGCATTGCTAGATTCAGAGTTATTGTTGGTATGTAGCGCAGCCTGTACTGCGGCTATGTTTAAAGCAAGAAAGGCACGAAATTCCTCTTCGCTCATATTCAAGGTGTGTCGAGTAGTCGGTGCCATTTCCTTCAAAATAGACAAATGAAACGAGTTAATCATATATAATATCAGGAGTAGTCAATAGTATTTCGTAGCGTAATATGAACTTATTTATAAAAGCTCTTTCTTCATATTAGCGTTTTATACTCTTTAATTCAGGTAGTACCTACCCGTTAAGTTCATACTTAGTAGCTAACATACCATTTCAACTACTACAATTCTATATGAAAAACAAATCACAAAAAAAAATATCATATTCAAACCTTTATACAATAACTTGCAAACTTACAATACTGCTTTTTTTTTTTTTTTTTTTACATATAGCATGAAATATAGCACATAAAACTTTGATACAAAGTAGTTGCGAAGATAATTCTAGTTAATAAATAAGGCGTTCAGCAAAGGCAATAAAGACACGTAATTCATACGTCCAGAAACAAGTCATGCATTTTGGTTTTACTAATACCACTTCCCATCCTTGGTTTTGTGAAACATAACCGTTGTGACCGATAGTAAGACAATGTGTTGTAACGTTATATATATATATATATATATATATATATATATATATATATATATATATATATATATATATATATATATATATATATATATATATATATATATATATATATATTGTCAAAAGGATGAAGGTTACGTAATGACCAACAGTCTCGTAATAACCTAAAAACCTCATTTCTTACCCCAATTACCGACTTCGTCACTTGTGGGAACGTTTTGTTTAATAGTTGTAGCCCGATGTTCTTGTTCTCACTTTGGTGAGAAGCGAACATTACTAACCCGTAAGAAATACATGTTTCTTTATGTTTCATGTTAGCCGCTTTTTCTAAATCACGAAGTCCTATATTCGGATATATTGAGTCAAAATAATTTCTTAACCCGTTGCGTAAAATAGCATTTGGGTTCCCCGCAATATATGCGTCAAAGTAAATGAAATGTCCCGTTCTTATTGATTAAAAACGTTCCATATTAATTGATTTCGTTGCGAGGTTTTGACCTCTATATGAGACGTTTTTCAAAGACTGCATTCATTTTTAAAACAAACCATAACCTTTATTTCATAAATAAAGGTTTAAAAAGCTTTACGTAGATTATCAAATAATGATAATCTAAAATATCCTGTTTACACACGACCATTACATAATGGTTTACAATACAAATATGTTACATCGAAATCAGTTTCTTGAATGCAGTTTTTACACAATATCATACAAACATGGACTCCAAATCTTGTCCTTATTTTAGTATGCAACAGCGGAAGCTCTTAATATTCACCTGAGAATAAACATGCTTTAAACGTCAACAAAAATGTTGGTGAGTTATAGGTTTAACCTATATATATCAAATCGTAACAATAGACCACAAGATTTCATATTTCAATACACATCCCATACATAGAGATAAAAATCATTCATATGGTGAACACCTGGTAACCGACAATAACAAGATGCATATATAAGAATATCCCCATCATTCCGGGACACCCTTCGGATATGATATAAATTTCGAAGTACTAAAGCATCCGGTACTTTGGATGGGGTTTGTTAGGCCCAATAGATCTATCTTTAGGATTCGCGTCAATTAGGGTGTCTGTTCCCTAATTCTTAGATTACCAGACTTAATAAAAAGGGGCATATTCGATTTCGATAATTCAACCATAGAATGTAGTTTCACGTACTTGTGTCTATTTTGTAAATCATTTATAAAACCTGCATGTATTCTCATCCCAAAAATATTAGATTTTAAAAGTGGGACTATAACTCACTTTCACAGATTTTTACTTCGTCGGGAAGTAAGACTTGGTCACTGGTTGATTCACGAACCTATAACAATATATACATATATATCAAAGTATGTTCAAAATATATTTACAACACTTTTAATATATTTTGATGTTTTAAGTTTATTAAGTCAGCTGTCCTCGTTAGTAACCTACAACTAGTTGTCCACAGTTAGATGTACAGAAATAAATCGATAAATATTATCTTGAATCAATCCACGACCCAGTGTATACGTATCTCAGTATTGATCACAACTCAAACTATATATATTTTGGAATCAACCTCAACCCTGTATAGCTAACTCCAACATTCACATATAGAGTGTCTATGGTTGTTCCGAAATATATATAGATGTGTCGACATGATAGGTCGAAACATTGTATACGTGTCTATGGTATCTCAAGATTACATAATATACAATACAAGTTGATTAAGTTATGGTTGGAATAGATTTGTTACCAATTTTCACGTAGCTAAAATGAGAAAAATTATCCAATCTTGTTTTACCCATAACTTCTTCATTTTAAATCCGTTTTGAGTGAATCAAATTGCTATGGTTTCATATTGAACTCTATTTTATGAATCTAAACAGAAAAAGTACAGGTTTATAGTCGGAAAAATAAGTTACAAGTCGTTTTTGTAAAGGTAGTCATTTCAGTCGAAAGAACGACGTCTAGATGACCATTTTAGAAAACATACTTCCACTTTGAGTTTAACCATAATTTTTGGATATAGTTTCATGTTCATAATAAAAATCATTTTCTTAGAATAACAACTTTTAAATCAAAGTTTATCATAGTTTTTAATTAACTAACCCAAAACAGCCCGCGGTGTTACTACGACGGCGTAAATCCGGTTTTACGGTGTTTTTCGTGTTTCCAGGTTTTAAATCATTAAGTTAGCATATCATATAGATATAGAACATGTGTTTAGTTGATTTTAAAAGTCAAGTTAGAAGGATTAACTTTTGTTTGCGAACAAGTTTAGAATTAACTAAACTATGTTCTAGTGATTACAAGTTTAAACCTTCGAATAAGATAGCTTTATATGTATGAATCGAATGATGTTATGAACATCATTACTACCTTAATTTCCTTGGATAAACCTACTGGAAAAGAGAAAAATGTATCTAGCTTCAATGGATCCTTGGATGGCTCGAAGTTCTTGAAGCAGAATCATGACACGAAAACAAGTTCAAGTAAGATCATCACTTGAAATAAGATTGTTATAGTTATAGAAATTGAACCAAAGTTTGAATATGATTATTACCTTGTATTAAAATGATAACCTACTGTAAGAAACAAAGATTTCTTGAGGTTGGATGATCACCTTACAAGATTGGAAGTGAGCTAGCAAACTTGAAAGTATTCTTGATTTTATGAAACTAGAACTTTTGGAATTTATGAAGAACACTTAGAACTTGAAGATAGAACTTGAGAGAGATCAATTAGATGAAGAAAATTGAAGAATGAAAGTGTTTGTAGGTGTTTTTGGTCGTTGGTGTATGGATTAGATATAAAGGATATGTAATTTTGTTTTCATGTAAATAAGTCATGAATGATTACTCATATTTTTGTAATTTTATGAGATATTTCATGCTAGTTGCCAAATGATGGTTCCCAAATGTGTTAGGTGACTCACATGGGCTGCTAAGAGCTGATCATTGGAGTGTATATACCAATAGTACATACATCTAAAAGCTGTGTATTGTACGAGTACGAATACGGGTGCATACGAGTAGAATTGTTGATGAAACTGAACGAGGATGTAATTGTAAGTATTTTTGTTAAGTAGAAGTATTTTGATAAGTGTATTGAAGTCTTTCAAAAGTGTATAAATACATATTAAAACACTACATGTATATACATTTTAACTGAGTCGTTAAGTCATCGTTAGTCGTTACATGTAAGTGTTGTTTTGAAACCTTTAGGTTAACGATCTTGTTAAATGTTGTTAACCCAATGTTTATAATATCAAATGAGATTTTAAATTATTATATTATCATGATATTATCATGTATGAATATCTCTTAATATGATATATATACATTAAATGTCTTTACAACGATAATCGTTACATATATGTCTCGTTTAAAAATCATTAAGTTAGTAGTCTTGTTTTTACATATGTAGTTCATTGTTAATATACTTTATGATATGTTTTCTTATCATAGTATCATGTTAACTATATATATATATCCATATATATGTCATCATATAGTTTTTACAAGTTTTAACGTTCGTGAATCACCGATCAACTTGGGTGGTCAATTGTCTATATGAAACATATTTCAATTAATCAAGTCTTAACAAGTTTGATTGCTTAACATGTTGGAAACATTTAATCATGTAAATATCAATCTCAATTAATATATTTAAACATGGAAAAGTTCGGGTCACTACAGTACCTACCCGTTAAATAAATTTCGTCCCGAAATTTTAAGCTGTTGAAGGTGTTGACGAATCTTCTGGAAATAGATGCGGGTATTTCTTCTTCATCTGATCTTCACGCTCCCAGGTGAACTCGGGTCCTCTACGAGCATTCCATCGAACCTTAACAATTGGTATCTTGTTTTGCTTAAGTCTTTTAACCTCACGATCCATTATTTCGACGGGTTCTTCGATGAATTGAAGTTTTTCGTTGATTTGGATTTCATCTAACGGAATAGTGAGATCTTCTTTAGCAAAACATTTCTTTAAATTCGAGACGTGGAAAGTGTTATGTACAGCCGCGAGTTGTTGAGGTAACTCTAGTCGGTAAGCTACTGGTCCGACACGATCAATAATCTTGAATGGTCCAATATACCTTGGATTTAATTTCCCTCGTTTACCAAATCGAACAACGCCTTTCCAAGGTGCAACTTTAAGCATGACCATCTCTCCAATTTCAAATTCTATATCTTTTCTTTTAATGTCAGCGTAGCTCTTTTGTCGACTTTGGGCGGTTTTCAACCGTTGTTGAATTTGGATGATCTTCTCGGTAGTTTCTTGTATAATCTCCGGACCCGTAATCTGTCTATCCCCCACTTCACTCCAACAAATCGGAGACCTGCACTTTCTACCATAAAGTGCTTCAAACGGCGCCATCTCAATGCTTGAATGGTAGCTGTTGTTGTAGGAAAATTCTGCTAACGGTAGATGTCGATCCCAACTGTTTCCGAAATCAATAACACATGCTCGTAGCATGTCTTCAAGTGTTTGTATCGTCCTTTCGCTCTGCCCATCAGTTTGTGGATGATAGGCAGTACTCATGTCTAGACGAGTTCCTAATGCTTGCTGTAATGTCTGCCAGAATCTTGAAATAAATCTGCCATCCCTATCAGAGATAATAGAGATTGGTATTCCATGTCTGGAGACGACTTCCTTCAAATACAGTCGTGCTAACTTCTCCATCTTGTCATCTTCTCTTATTGGTAGGAAGTGTGCTGATTTGGTGAGACGATCAACTATTACCCAAATAGTATCAAAACCACTTGCAGTCCTTGGCAATTTAGTGATGAAATCCATGGTAATGTTTTCCCATTTCCATTCCGGGATTTCGGGTTGTTGAAGTAGACCTGATGGTTTCTGATGCTCAGCTTTGACCTTAGAACACGTCAAACATTCTCCTACGTATTTAGCAACATCGGCTTTCATACCCGGCCACCAAAAATGTTTCTTGAGATCCTTGTACATCTTCCCCGTTCCAGGATGTATTGAGTATCTGGTTTTATGAGCTTCTCTAAGTACCATTTCTCTCATATCTCCAAATTTTGGTACCCAAATCCTTTCAGCCCTATACCGGGTTCCGTCTTCCTGAATATTAAGATGCTTCTCCGATCCTTTGGGTATTTCATCCTTTAAATTTCCCTCTTTTAAAACTCCGTGTTGCGCCTCCTTTATTTGAGTAGTAAGGTTATTATGAATCATTATATTCATAGATTTTACTCGAATGGGTTCTCTGTCCTTCCTGCTCAAGGCATCGGCTACCACATTTGCCTTCCCCGGGTGGTAACGAATCTCAAAGTCGTAATCATTCAATAATTCAATCCACCTACGCTGCCTCATATTCAGTTGTTTCTGATTAAATATGTGTTGAAGACTTTTGTGGTCGGTATATATAATACTTTTGACCCCATATAAGTAGTGCCTCCAAGTCTTTAATGCAAAAACAACTGCACCTAATTCCAAATCATGCGTCGTATAATTTTGTTCGTGAATCTTCAATTGTCTAGACGCATAAGCAATCACCTTTGTTCGTTGCATTAATACACAACCGAGACCTTGCTTTGATGCATCACAATAAATCACAAAATCATCATTCCCTTCAGGCAATGACAATATAGGTGCCGTAGTTAGCTTTTTCTTCAATAACTGAAACGCTTTCTCTTGTTCATCATTCCATTCAAATTTCTTCCCTTTATGCGTTAATGCAGTCAAGGGTTTTGCTATTCTGGAAAAGTCTTGGATGAACCTTCTGTAGTAACCAGCTAGTCCTAAAAACTGGCGTATGTGTTTCGGAGTTTTCGGGGTTTCCCACTTTTCAACAGTTTCTATCTTTACCGGATCCACCTTAATACCTTCTTTGTTCACTATGTGACCGAGGAATTGAACTTCTTCCAACCAAAATGCACACTTTGAAAACTTAGCGTACAATTCTTCCTTCCTCAATACTTCTAACACCTTTCTCAAATGTTCACCGTGTTCTTGGTCATTCTTTGAGTAAATAAGTATGTCATCAATGAAAACAATGACAAACTTGTCAAGGTATGGTCCACACACTCGGTTCATAAGGTCCATGAACACAGCTGGTGCATTAGTTAAACCAAACGGCATGACCATAAACTCGTAATGACCGTAACGTGTTCTGAAAGCAGTCTTTGGAATATCATCTTCTTTCACCCGCATTTGATGATACCCGGAACGTAAGTCAATCTTTGAATAAACAGACGAGCCTTGTAGTTGATCAAATAAGTCGTCGATTCTCGGTAGTGGGTAGCGGTTCTTGATGGTAAGTTTGTTCAACTCTCGGTAGTCGATACACAACCTGAATGTACCATCTTTCTTCTTGACAAACAAAACAGGAGCTCCCCACGGTGATGTGCTTGGTCGAATGAAACCACGCTCTAAAAGTTCTTGTAATTGGCTTTGCAGTTCTTTCATCTCGCTGGGTGCGAGTCTGTAAGGAGCACGAGCTATTGGTGCAGCTCCTGGTACAAGATCTATTTGAAATTCAACGGATCGATGTGGGGGTAATCCCGGTAATTCTTTCGGAAATACATCGGGAAATTCTTTTGCAATGGGAACATCATTGATGCTCTTTTCTTCAGTTTGTACTTTCTCGACGTGTGCTAGAACAGCATAGCAACCTTTTCTTATTAGTTTTTGTGCCTTCAAATTACTAATAAGATGTAGCTTCGTGTTGCCCTTTTCTCCGTACACCATTAAGGGTTTTCCTTTTTCTCGTATAATGCGAATTGCATTTTTGTAACAAACGATCTCCGCTTTCACTTCTTTCAACCAGTCCATACCGATTATCACATCAAAACTCCCTAACTCTACTGGTATCAAATCAATCTTAAATGTTTCGCTAACCAGTTTAATTTCTCGATTCCGACATATATTATCTGCTGAAATTAATTTACCATTTGCTAATTCGAGTAAAAATTTACTATCCAAAGGCGTCAATGGACAACTTAATTTAACACAAAAATCTCTACTCATATAGCTTCTATCCGCACCCGAATCAAATAAAACGTAAACAGATTTATTGTCAATAAGAAACGTACCCGTAACAAGCTCTGGGTCTTCCTGTGCCTCTACCGCATTAATATTGAAAACTCTTCCACGGCCTTGTCCATTCGTGTTCTCCTGGTTCGGGCAATTTCTAATAATGTGGCCTGGTTTTCCACATTTATAACAAACTACATTGGCATAACTTGCTCCGACACTACTTGCTCCGCCATTACTCGTTCCGACACCATTTGTTCCTTTCGTTCTATTAACCCCTGGTCCGTAGACCTCACACTTCGCCGCGCTATGACCATTTCTTTTACACTTGTTGCAAAATTTGGTGCAGAACCCCGAGTGATACTTTTCACACCTTTGGCATAGCTGCTTCTGATTGTTGTTGTTGTTGCTGTTATTATTGTTGATGGGATGATTGTTGTAGTTGCTGTTGTTGTTGTTGTTGTTGTTGTTGTTGTTGTTGTTGGGCCGTTTGTTGTAGTTGCGATTGATGTTGCGATTGTTGGGGTAATTGTTGCGATTATTGTTGTAATTGCTGTTGTTGTTGTATTGGTGATTCTTATCACTGTTTTCCTCCCACTTTCTTTTGACTTGCTTCACATTGGTCTCTTCAGCAGTCTGTTCTTTAATTCTTTCTTCAATTTGGTTCACTAGTTTGTGAGCCATTCTACATGCCTGTTGTATGGAGGCGGGCTCGTGTGAACTTATATCTTCTTGGATTCTTTCCGGTAATCCTTTCACAAATGCGTCGATCTTCTCTTCCTCATCTTCGAATGCTCCCGGACACAATAGGCACAATTCTGTGAATCGTCTTTCGTACGTGGTAATATCAAATCCTTGGGTTCGAACCCTCTAAGTTCTGTCTTGAGCTTATTGACCTCGGTCCTGGGACGGTACTTCTCGTTCATCAAGTGCTTGAATGCTGACCACGGTAGTGCGTACGCATCGTCTTGTCCCACTTGCTCTAGATAGGTATTCCACCATGTTAACGCAGAACCTGTGAAGGTATGCGTAGCGTACTTCACTTTGTCCTCTTCAGTACACTTACTTATGGCAAACACCGATTCAACCTTCTCGGTCCACCGTTTCAATCCGATCGGTCCTTCGGTTCCATCAAATTCCAAAGGTTTGCAGGCAGTGAATTCTTTGTAGGTGCATCCTACACGATTTCCTGTACTGCTAGATCCAAGGTTATTGTTGGTATGTAGCGCAGCCTGTACTGCGGCTATGTTTGAAGCTAGAAAAGTACGGAATTCCTCTTCATTCATATTCACGGTGTGTCGAGTAGTCGGTGCCATTTCCTTCAAAATAGTTAAATGGAACAAGTTAATCATACAGAATATTAAGAGTAGTTAATAGTATTTCGTAGCATAATATGAACTCATTTATAAAAGCTTTTTCTTCATATTAGCGTTTTATAAGTTTAAATTCGGGTAGTACCTACCCGTTAAGTTCATACTTAGTAGCTAATATACAATTCAACTACTACAATTCTATATGAAAAACTGATTATAATAATATTTCGCGTTCAAACTTTTATACAATATTTTACAAACTTACAATACCGCTTATTTTACATAAAGCATGAAATATAGCACACAATAACTTTGATACAAGATAGTTGTGAAGACAATTCTAGCTAGTACACAAGTCGTTCAGCAAAGGCAATAAAGACACGTAATTCATACGTCCAGAAACAAGTCATGCATTCTGGTTTTACTAGGACTACTTCCCATCCTTGGTCTTGTGCAACATAACCGTTATGGCCGTTGATAAGACAGCGTGTTGTAACGTCATCAAAGGGACGAGGGTTACGTAATGTCCAACAGTCCCGTAATAATCTAAAAACCTCATTTCTTACCCCAATTACCGACTCCGTCACTTGTGGAAACGTTTTGTTTAATAGTTGTAGCCCGATGTTCTTGTTCTCACTTTGGTGAGAAGCGAACATTACTAATCCGTAAGCATAACATGCTTCTTTATGTTGCATGTTAGCCGCTTTTTTTCTAAATCACGAAGTCCAATATTCGGATATATTGAGTCAAAATAATTTCTTAACCCGTTGCGTAAAATAGCATTTGGGTTCCCCGCAATATATGCGTCAAAGTAAACACATCGTAACTTATGGGTTTCCCAATGTGATATCCCCCATCTTTCAAACGAAAGTCTCTTATAAACCAAGACATTCTTGGAACGTTCTTCGAATGTCTTACAAACTGATCTCGCCTTAAATAGTTGTGCCGAAGAATTCTGGCCGACTCTAGACAAGATTTCATCAATCATGTCTCCGGGTAGGTCTCTTAAAATATTGGGTTGTCTATCCATTTTGTGTTTTTAAACTGTAAAATAGACAAGAGTTAGATTCATAAAAAAATACTTATTAATACAAGCAATTTTTACATATATCATAAAGCATAAGAACACTATATTACATATATTACACCACACGAATACAACTATCTTATTCCGACTCGCTCGCTTCTTCTTCTTCGGTTTTGGTTCGTTTTGCCAAGTTTCTAGGGATATATGATGTTCCCCTAATACGAGCCGTCGTTGTCCACATTGGTTTAGAAAAACCTGGTGGTTTAGAGGTTCCCGGGTCATTGTTACAACTTAAGGACTTCGGGGGTTGACGATACATATAAAGTTCATCGGGGTTGGAATTAGATTTCTCTATTTTTATGCCCTTTCCCTTATTATTTTCTTTTGCCTTTTTAAATTCAGTTGGGGTAATTTCTATAACATCCTCGGAATTCTCGTCGGAATCCGATTCATCGGAGAATTGGTAATCCTCCCAATATTTTGCTTCCTTGGCGGAAACACCATTGACCATAATTAACTTTGGTCGGTTGGTTGAGGATTTTCTTTTACTTAACCGTTTTATTATTTCCCCCACCGGTTCTATTTCTTCATCCGGTTCCGATTCTTCTTCCGGTTCCGATTCTTCTTCCGGTTCCGACTCTTCTTCCGGTTCCTCTTCGGGAACTTGTGAATCAGTCCACAAATCATTCCAATTTACATTTGACTCTTCATTATTATTAGGTGAGTCAATGGGACTTGTTCTAGAGGTAGACATCTATCACATAATATCAAACACGTTAAGAGATTAATATATCACATAATATTCATATGTTAAAAATATATAGTTTCCAACAAAAATGTTAAGCAATCATTTTTAAAGAAAACACGGTCGAAGTCCAGACTCACTAATGCATCCTAACAAACTCGATAAGACACACTAATGCAAATTTTCTGGTTCTCTAAGACCAACGCTCGGATACCAACTGAAATGTCCCGTTCTTATTGATTAAAAACGTTCCATATTAATTGATTTCGTTGCGAGGTTTTGACCTCTATATGAGACGTTTTTCAAAGACTGCATTCATTTTTAAAACAAACCATAACCTTTATTTCATAAATAAAGGTTTAAAAAGCTTTACGTAGATTATCAAATAATGATAATCTAAAATATCCTGTTTACACACGACCATTACATAATGGTTTACAATACAAATATGTTACATCGAAATCAGTTTCTTGAATGCAGTTTTTACACAATATCATACAAACATGGACTCCAAATCTTGTCCTTATTTTAGTATGCAACAGCGGAAGCTCTTAATATTCACCTGAGAATAAACATGCTTTAAACGTCAACAAAAATGTTGGTGAGTTATAGGTTTAACCTATATATATCAAATCGTAACAATAGACCACAAGATTTCATATTTCAATACACATCCCATACATAGAGATAAAAATCATTCATATGGTGAACACCTGGTAACCGACAATAACAAGATGCATATATAAGAATATCCCCATCATTCCGGGACACCCTTCGGATATGATATAAATTTCGAAGTACTAAAGCATCCGGTACTTTGGATGGGGTTTGTTAGGCCCAATAGATCTATCTTTAGGATTCACGTCAATTAGGGTGTCTGTTCCCTAATTCTTAGATTACCAGACTTAATAAAAAGGGGCATATTCGATTTCGATAATTCAACCATAGAATGTAGTTTCACGTACTTGTGTCTATTTTGTAAATCATTTATAAAACCTGCATGTATTCTCATCCCAAAAATATTAGATTTTAAAAGTGGGACTATAACTCACTTTCACAGATTTTTACTTCGTCGGAAAGTAAGACTTGGCCACTGGTTGATTCACGAACCTATAACAATATATACATATATATCAAAGTATGTTCAAAATATATTTACAACACTTTTAATATATTTTGATGTTTTAAGTTTATTAAGTCAGCTGTCCTCGTTAGTAACCTACAACTAGTTGTCCACAGTTAGATGTACAGAAATAAATCGATAAATATTATCTTGAATCAATCCACGACCCAGTGTATACGTATCTCAGTATTGATCACAACTCAAACTATATATATTTTGGAATCAACCTCAACCCTGTATAGCTAACTCCAACATTCACATATAGAGTGTCTATGGTTGTTCCGAAATATATATAGATGTGTCGACATGATAGGTCGAAATATTGTATACGTGTCTATGGTATCTCAAGATTACATAATATACAATACAAGTTGATTAAGTTATGGTTGGAATAGATTTGTTACCAATTTTCACGTAGCTAAAATGAGAAAAATTATCCAATCTTGTTTTACCCATAACTTCTTCATTTTAAATCCGTTTTGAGTGAATCAAATTGCTATGGTTTCATATTGAACTCTATTTTATGAATCTAAACAGAAAAAGTACAGGTTTATAGTCGGAAAAATAAGTTACAAGTCGTTTTTGTAAAGGTAGTCATTTCAGTCGAAAGAACGACGTCTAGATGACCATTTTAGAAAACATACTTCCACTTTGAGTTTAACCATAATTTTTGGATATAGTTTCATGTTCATAATAAAAATCATTTTCTCAGAATAACAACTTTTAAATCAAAGTTTATCATAGTTTTTAATTAACTAACCCAAAACAGCCCGCGGTGTTACTACGACGGCGTAAATCCGATTTTACGGTGTTTTTCGTGTTTCCAGGTTTTAAATCATTAAGTTAGCATATCATATAGATATAGAACATGTGTTTAGTTGATTTTAAAAGTCAAGTTAGAAGGATTAACTTTTGTTTGCGAACAAGTTTAGAATTAACTAAACTATGTTCTAGTGATTACAAGTTTAAACCTTCGAATAAGATAGCTTTATATGTATGAATCGAATGATGTTATGAACATCATTACTACCTTAATTTCCTTGGATAAACCTACTGGAAAAGAGAAAAATGGATCTAGCTTCAATGGATCCTTGGATGGCTCGAAGTTCTTGAAGCAGAATCATGACACGAAAACAAGTTCAAGTAAGATCATCACTTGAAAAAAGATTGTTATAGTTATAGAAATTGAACCAAAGTTTGAATATGATTATTACCTTGTATTAGAATGATAACCTACTGTAAGAAACAAAGATTTCTTGAGGTTGGATGATCACCTTACAAGATTGGAAGTGAGCTAGCAAACTTGAAAGTATTCTTGATTTTATGAAACTAGAACTTTTGGAATTTATGAAGAACACTTAGAACTTGAAGATAGAACTTGAGAGAGATCAATTAGATGAAGAAAATTGAAGAATGAAAGTGTTTGTAGGTGTTTTTGGTCGTTGGTGTATGGATTAGATATAAAGGATATGTAATTTTGTTTTCATGTAAATAAGTCATGAATGATTACTCATATTTTTCTAATTTTATGAGATATTTCATGCTAGTTGCCAAATGATGGTTCCCACATGTGTTAGGTGACTCACATGGGCTGCTAAGAGCTGATCATTGGAGTGTATATACCAATAGTACATACATCTAAAAGCTGTGTATTGTACGAGTACGAATACGGGTGCATACGAGTAGAATTGTTGATGAAACTGAACGAGGATGTAATTGTAAGTATTTTTGTTAAGTAGAAGTATTTTGATAAGTGTATTGAAGTCTTTCAAAAGTGTATAAATACATATTAAAACACTACATGTATATACATTTTAACTGAGTCGTTAAGTCATCGTTAGTCGTTACATGTAAGTGTTGTTTTGAAACCTTTAGGTTAACGATCTTGTTAAATGTTGTTAACCCAATGTTTATAATATCAAATGAGATTTTAAATTATTATATTATCATGATATTATCATGTATGAATATCTCTTAATATGATATATATACATTAAATGTCTTTACAACGATAATCGTTACATATATGTCTCGTTTAAAAATCATTAAGTTAGTAGTCTTGTTTTTACATATGTAGTTCATTGTTAATATACTTTATGATATGTTTTCTTATCATAGTATCATGTTAACTATATATATATATCCATATATATGTCATCATATAGTTTTTACAAGTTTTAACGTTCGTGAATCACCGATCAACTTGGGTGGTCAATTGTCTATATGAAACATATTTCAATTAATCAAGTCTTAACAAGTTTGATTGCTTAACATGTTGGAAACATTTAATCATGTAAATATCAATCTCAATTAATATATATAAACATGGAAAAGTTCGGGTCACTACAGTAAACACATCGTAACTTATGGATTTTCCAATGTGATATCCCCCATCTTTCGAACGAAAGCCTTTTATAAATCAAGGCATTCTTGGAACGTTCTTCGAATGTCTTACAAACTGATCTCGCCTTAAATAGTTGTACCGAGGAATTCTGACCGACTCTAGACAAGATTTCATCAATCATGTCTCCGGGTAGGTCTCTTAAAATATTGGGTTGTCTATCCATTTTGTGTTTTTATACTGTAAAATAGACAAGAGTTAGATTCATAAAAAAATACTAATTAATACAAGCAATTTTTACATATATCATAAAGCATAAGCACACTATATTACATATATTACACCACACGAATACAACTATCTTATTCCGACTCGCTCGTTTCTTCTTCTTCGGTTTTGGTTCGTTTTGCCAAGTTTCTAGGGATATATGATGTTCCCCTAATACGAGCCATCGTTTTCCACATTGGTTTAGAAAAACCTGGTGGTTTAGAGGTTCCCGGGTTATTGTCACAACTTAAGAAATACGGGTGTTGACGATACATATAAAGTTCATCGTGTTTGGAATCAAATTTCTCTATTTTTATGCCCTTTCCCTTATTGTTCTGTTTTGCCTTATTAAATTATGTTGGGGTAATTTCTATAACATCATCGGAATCCTTGTCGGGATCCGATTCATCGGAGAATTGTAATCCTCCCAATACTTTACTTCCTTGGCGGAAACACCATTGACCATAATTAACTTTGGTCGGTTGGTTGAGGATTTTCTTCTACTTAACCGTTTTATTATTTCCCCCACTAGTTCTATTTCTTCTTCCAATTCCGATTCTTCTTTCGGTTCCAATTCTTCTTCCGGTTCCGACTCTTCTTCCGGTTCCTCTTCGAGAACTTGTGAATCAGTCCACGAATCATTCCAATTTACATTTGACTCTTCATTATTATTAGGTGAGTCAATGGGATTTGTTCTAGAGGTAGACATCTATCACATAATATCAAACACATTAAGAGATTAATATATCAAATAATATTCACATGTTAAAAATATATAGTTTCCAACAAAAATGTTAAGCAATCATTTTTAAAGAAAACACGGTCGAAGTCCAGACTCACTAATGTGTAGTGACCCGAACTTTTCCATGTTTATATATATATTAAATGAAATTGTTATTTACATGATTAAGTGTTTCCAACATGTTAAGCAATCAAACTTGTTAAGACTTGATTAATTGAAATAGGTTTCATATAGACAATTGACCACCCAAGTTGACCGGTGATTCACGAACGTTAAAACTTGTAAAAACTATACGATGACATATATATGGTTATATATATAGTTAACATGATTTTATTATAAGTATGTATCTCATTAGGTATTTTAACAATGAGTTATATACATAAAAATGAGACTATTAATTTAAGAAACTCGAAAACGATATATATAACGATTATCGTTATAACAACGTCTTACTAGGTACATATGAATCATATTAAGATATTGATACACTTGGTTAATTATGTTAAATGATAAGTAAATATATTATTAAGTGTATTAACAATGAAATACATATGTAAAAATAAGACTACTAACTTAATGATTTCGAAACGAGACATATATGTAACGATTATCGTTGTAACGGCATTTAACTGTATATATATCATACTAAGATATATTATATATCATAATATCATGATAATATAACAATTTAACATCTCATTTGTTATAATAAACAATGGGTTAACAACATTCAACAAGATCGTTAACCTAAAGGTTTCAAAACAACATTTACATGTAACGACTAACGATGACTTAACGACTCAGTTAAAATGTATATACATGTAGTGTTTTAATATGTATCATACACTTTTGAAAGACTTCAAGACACTTATCAAAATACTTCTACTTAACAAAAATGCTTACAATTACATCCTCGTTCAATTTCATCAACAATTTTACTCGTATGCACCCGTATTCGTACTCGTACAATACACAGCTCTTAGATGTATGTACTATTGGTATATACACTCCAATGGTCAGCTTTTAGCAGCCCATGTGAGTCACCTAACACATGTGGGAACCATCATTTGGCAACTAGCATGAAATATCTCATAAAATTACAAAAATATGAGTAATCATTCATGACTTATTTACATGAAAACAAAATTACATATCCTTTATATCTAATCCATACACCAACGACCAAAAACACCTACAAACACTTTCATTCTTCAATTTTCTTCATCTAATTGATCTCTCTCAAGTTCTATCTTCAAGTTCTAAGTGTTCTTCATAAATTCCAAAAGTTCTAGTTTCATAAAATCAAGAATACTTCCAAGATTACAAGTTTACTTCCAAGTTTTCTAAATCCATTCCAAGTAATCATCCAAGATCAAGAAACCTTTGTTACTTACAGTAGGTTATCTTTCTAATACAAGGTAATAATCATATTCAAACTTTAATTCAATTTCTATAACTATAACAATCTTATTTCGAGTGGAAATCTTACTTGAAATTGTTTTCGTGTCATGATTCTGCTTCAAGAACTTTCAAGCCATCCAAGGATCCTTTGAAGCTAGATCTATTTTTCTCATTTCCAGTAGGTTTATCCAAGGAACTTGAGGTAGTATTGATGTTCATAACATCATTCGATTCATACATATAAAGCTATCTTATTCGAAGGTTTAAACTTGTAATCAATAGAACATAGTTTAGTTAATTCTAAACTTGTTCGCAAATAAAAGTTAATCCTTCTAACTTGACTTTTAAAATCAACTAAACACATGTTCTATATCTATATGATATGCTAACTTAATGATTTAAAACCTGGAAACATGAAAAACACCGTAAAACCGGATTTACGCCGTCGTAGTAACACCGCGGGCTGTTTTGGGTTAGTTAATTAAAAACTATGATAAACTTTGATTTAAAAGTTGTTATAATGGGAAAATTATTTTTATTATGAACATGAAACTATATCCAAAAATTATGGTTAAACTCAAAGTGAAAGTATGTTTTCTAAAATGGTCATCTAGACGTCGTTCTTTAGACTGAAATGACTACCTTTACCAAAATGACTTGTAACTTATTTTTCCCTCTATAAACCTATACTTTTTCTGTTTAGATTCATAAAATAGAGTTCAATATGAAACCATAGCAATTTGATTCACTCAAAACGGATTTAAAATGAAGAAGTTATGGGTAAAACAAGATTGGATAATTTTTCTCATTTTAGCTACGTTGATGTTAAAGCTAAGGGGTAGAAAATACTATTAAATTTTACAAGGAAATACTATTAAATATGCTACAATTTTACACAAGTTTTAATTATTTATTTACAAATGGGATATACCTAAACCTTGCTACAACACTATAGGCAGTGTACCTAATCGTAGAGTAGTATAGTTTTTAGTAAGTCCGGTTCGTTCCACAGGGAGCGGGCTTATTGCACACTATATTTTTAAACAACTATATTTGTACAAAATATATATAATTATATATAATAATATATAAAAGGGGGTTTACCGTTTAATGACCGGTTTGTCGATTTATATTTTAAGCGAAGCGTATAGTAAATGACAATATTTAAATAACAATATAAAATAAATAATAATAATTAAAATGACAATAAATAAAAGTACGAGGAAAAATGAAATAAAATATATTATGCTTATTTAAACTTCCGTAACCATGATGTTTGACGTTTTGATTATTTATTACCCTGGGTTAATTGTCCTTTGTCCTGGATTATTTAATATGTTCATCTGGTTTTTGTCCATAACAGTCCATCGGTCATAAATTTAAAGTGCGAGTGTCCTCTTCAAATTATCCTTATACCCGAAGTCCCCAACTAATTGGGGACTTAAACTGTAACAAGGTTTTAATACTTTATTTAATAATTACACCAGGATATCGACTGCGTGTAATCCAAGGTTTTAATCCTTTGTTAACAATTACGCCAAGTGTCCTTGTACATAATTTCACCCCTATTTTAATAATTCTAGTGGCAATTAATCCATTCCCGTGTTCGGTTAAATGAACGATTATTCGTACATATAAATATCCCGCCCATCGTGTCCGATCGAGTGTATATGGTTATTTATAGGTACGACCAATTGTAAATATTTATATTAAAATTAACAAACTATCATTTAGTTAAACAAATATAAAGCCCATTAATAGCCCATAGTCTAATTTCCACAAGTGTCGTTCTTTTGTCCAAACTCCAATTATGGTACAAAGCCCAATTACCCAATTTTAATATTTTTAGCCCAACATCATGTTTACTTCGTCTTAAATAAGAATAATAATAACTTAAGTACGAGACATCAATTTAAAAAGGAGAACATAGCTTACATTGATTATTTATCGCGTAGTGTTACACGGACAGAGCTTCGACTTTAAAACCCGTAAAATAACCTTTACATAACCCAAACTAATCTAATATAAAACTACCTTATACTATAATATATATACATATATTTATTATTATTAGAGGAGTATTATTATTATTATTATTATGGCCAAAACTCGTTGCCTTTTATAGATGTGGTCTGATCCTGAGGCCCATGCGATCGCATGGGTTCTCAGTGTTAATCTCATGCGATCGCATGGCCAGTCTGGCCATGCCCAATTGCTTTGTTTTCTAGCTTGTCGACGTTATATTTAATTATATAATATAATATATATAATTTTATATAATTATATATATATTATATTATATTTTTGTGCATAGTAGACTCATAATTTTTGGTCCGTTGCGTCGGGCGTTGATAGTTGGCTCAGGTCCCGGTTTCGGATTTTCGAACGTCCTTTCGTATAATTTAATATCTTGTACTTTGCGTTCCACAACTTGTACTTTTGTCATTTTTAGACGTTTCTCATCAATAAATTGAACCACTTGGATTGTATCTTGTACATTTGAGGTTTTTGGTCATTTGCGTCTTCAAATCGTCGTTTTCGCCTTTTGTCTTCGCACTTATTTAATATAAACGATTACAACTTAAAATAGGACAATTACAACTAAATAATTTACATATTGGGAGGATATTGCTACTAAATATATGTTCATTTGGAGCACTATCAAATATTCCCACACTTGAACGTTGCTTGTCCTCAAGCAATACAGAACTTGAAATTAAATCACACGAATCACTTCTTTATTCTTCACACTTTATACATTAGTGATTTTGATACGGCGATATAAACAATGATAGTAACGATGTGGTTTACAGTCCCACATGACTATAAAAATTTAGATCCTTAAGGAAATTGGATCTTTATGAAAACATTTGATCTTTTGAAAATTCATTCTAGCTTTTACCCTAGATAAGTTTTCCGGAATAACCCTTCATCGGTGTTTGCAAAATGTTTTTGTGGGTTTTGTGGGTTTCAGATTTGAAAATTTTAGCTCAAAACTTATGGTTTTGTGTCACCCACTTGCTAACCTTGTATTGGGAAAGCAACACGTCCAGTATACTTGTCCCGTATATTACCTTTCGGCAAACTACCGTCCGGTTGTAAAGGAAAGCGATGAACAAGAAACTGTTAAGGCAATGTTTAATGACATGCATTTGTTCATGGTCTAAAACGTGTCGGATGCAATTACTATCCTTTGTAGGAGCAATAGTAAAGATCACCCTATAATTTTTTTCGATCTGGCACAATGTCCTGTCTTCGACCATTCTATGAAACCACCGTTCTTATGGTTGACACCCGATTTGGTTCAGGTGACCTAATGAATTCCAGGTGAATTCCTAGGATTTTACGTTCAATGGTAATGAACGCATTGAAAATGGGTTTTCAGAAAACAAATCGATTTTAATTTGATCAAAATATTTTCTCGTTCAAGCTCGAGTTTAGATATCATCGAATTCCATGAGTTTGTAATTCTCAATCTTTAAGGTCAATCTCTAGGATTGAGTAATATCAGTCTTAAAAGCTGATTTTTAATCTTTAAGGAGATTATCCTTTCTGGGGGTCTGATTCATTAGTCTTATCAAGCTAATTTGCACGGCGTCCTCCCCATTTTACGAGACAGATCCTCTCATGGTTAGGATAAGTCTGACCACTTGGCGACCCTGTTTAATGCTGAGGTCCGTGGATTTCCTGCTGATTTTAGAGATGACTTTTCTAGGTTTTTCGTCAACCTACAGCTGGTCTGGACGACAACTTCATGACCTAAATCAAGAAGCGCGTTTCTTTTTCGAAAGACTTTACTTCCTTTTAATGATGGAATTGATTCATCGTGTAGATCCATCTTTTCTTTCAAAAGTTTTACAATAAATCGGGTAAACCAGTTAATTTAGTCCAAAACAAAAGCACCTGCAATAAACTTTACAGAAACATGTGATAGATAGTTTTTAATTGAATAACTTGGTACATTCTCCCCACACTTGGTTTTTTTCATGCGTCTTTTTATTTCTAATAAATAAATTCAAGCGTTTTAGTTGTTTCTGAATTTATGTCCTTTCCGAGGTAACGATAATTTCGGTATTAACACCTAGTTTTCATCGTTCATAAATATGTATAAACATGATTTTGAATTCATTTAGTTGAAAATTTTTCAAATTTTCACAAAATTTGGCAATTAAATCAAGTGTAAACCTGAGAGAATTTATAACCCTTCCCCACACTTGAGATCATGCAATGCCCTCATTTGCATGAAATCAGACTATAATTATAAATTCACGAGGGTGATAAGTGTAGAAAAGTGATTAAAAATACCCAGTTTGTAATTACAAAGCTCGTCGAATGATAGATGGCGAGCCTCATCGTTCATTCCTTCTTGTTTTATCACACATGTTTTTCTTCAAAAACGGTTACTTTTCTGGACTGTTTGCTAATATTTGAAAATGTGTCTTTTACCCTAACTCATCATGCATTTTTATTAACGAGTTATGCACTAACCCGAACCCCTAATTTAACGTTAAGTGGGGTTAGACTTCCCCACACTTAGCTGACGATATGTGAAGTCGGTAGAATAAGTTCCACGAATTAGAATAGTGAGCCAGTTATTTACATCTTGGGTGGTGTATAATATATCTATGGGTTTAAAGTTTAGACTCGCCCGATTGTCACTACTTAATTCTTTTTTAAGTGTAGCTTTTAGTAAATGGATATATCTCTTTTCTGGTTCTTGGTCAAATGGATCGATATACACCGACATACATACTATAGGGTGGACAATTCCTAACATTTCCTTCCGTTTATTCTCGGGATCAAAGTTTTCACCTCTATTACCCATTTGGGTGAAATCCGAGGTGTCATTATCTATTAAAGCTCGTAGTTCATTTTCGGTAGATGACTCGTCTATTGAGAATATTGGGTTGGAAGGTTGTTGAATAGTGAATTTCAGGATCGAAGTAAATTCTTCTTCATTAACGGTCCTTATCAGTCCCTCCATTTTGGTCTCGGGGGTAAAATTTTCAACGTTATCGTTTTCCCAAGAGTACCAATTTGTCACCCTTACTTCTTCTTCTTCATCCATTGATGGATCGCTGATTTCGTCGGTAGAGGCTAATGTGTCGACATTTTGTGAAATTGGTAAGACTGAATAAAAAGTATCATCGGGATAGTTGGTGATTTCGGATCTCTCGAATTCATCAAAATTTGATGATATGAGATTTTCTTGCACACGACTCCTCAGATCAACAGGTGTTTAATCTGATAGAGTTTCAGCTTGCCGATTTACAAACTCTCTCATTTGTTCATTTTGAGCATCAAGTTCTTCGAGTTTGATTTTCATATTGTCTAAAAGATTTTCAGACACATAATTTTTCTCGTCTTCTGGTTGTTGAGTTTGGATATATTCTTGGGAATAATCCCAATTTGAATTGTATTCTTCATAATCATTCCATTCAGGTTCCATGGGTGCATAATTTTCCATAGGAACGTAATAAAAACATTCCCAAGTTGAGTGATAATCTCCACAAATTTCACAACCAGTTATTGTTTCGTCATTCGTGATCCAAGATTGACCGAATGAATTGTCATCAACATCCGTTTGAGAGTATTGATTAAATTGATTTCGTATGTCATAAAGAATTTCCAAAATATCCTCGAGATTTTCCATAATGCGCTTATTACCAAATTTTAGCTACAATGTGGTGCATTTACTTAATTATCCTATTAGTTATAAAAATAAAAATTATATAAGTTATCAAATTAATAGACTTTTCTGCTTTTGCCCACGTTTCGAATAGCCAATAGATGCAGCAGGGAGCCAGAACCCTTTAAATCGGAAGCTCACAACTCAGCCACTAACAAATCCAACTATTACTACGAAGCATAAAATTTGGATGTCTATTAATTTAACCGCTTAAAATAATTTTTCGTAATTTAAAGAAATATTAGATAAGAAATAGAAAATTCGATGTCCTAAAAACTAGAATGGCGAGAAATAAGAAAGAAAAAGAGCGCGTCGAAAAACGTCGAAAAAGAAAAGGCTTGAAAAATAAAAGGCGTCAAAAAATAAAAATAAGAAAGTAGCGCGTCGAAACTTAAAAAGGAACTAAAAACTAAAAATTAAAAGTTGCGTCCAAAAATATTAAAGCTTAAAAGAAAAACTATATCCCAAATGGCAATATCTTAAAAAGGTACTAAAACTTAAAAAGGGCGTAGCAAAATTATAAAGCACCTAAATCTTAGTCTAAAGAAAAAGCACTTTAGAGATTTTACGGCAAAACCTAAAAATTTAGAAATAAAAATAAGCTACGGCAAAAACTAAATTTAAAACTAAATATGAGCAAAAAAAAATACAAATATTACACTAAAACAAATAAAAAGATACAAAATATAAAAATAAACTTAAAGTTGTACAAAGTACAATTTTTATAAAAATATTATTTTTATATTATTTATTTTATAAAACTATTAATTTTATAATTTATTAAAACTAACTAAACTAAAAATACAAATTAATTAAATAAAACTAAAACTAATAATTAAATAAACTAACCTAATTAGGGTTATAATAATAATAATTATAAATTAATTAAAACCCTAAACTGTCGGCTGAGGTTACCAGGCCTGTCAACTCAAGCCATGCGATCGCATGGTTTGGAAGTTAAAATCTCATGCGATCGCATGAGGTAGGGTTTCGGGCCAGGAGCTGGGCTGCTACAGTGTTCGGGCCCGAGAGTTTTTAAATTTTTTTTTTTCTGTTTTCTAATTTTCTGTTTTTATATAAATACAAAATATTTAAATAAAACTTATATTTTTATCAACTAAAATAAAAATAAAGAAACTTTATAAAACTTTTAACAAACTCTTAAAAATATATAAATTTTTGTTTTTCATTTATATTTTTGGTTTTTTTTTTTAAAAAAAATATACAAATATATTTATAAAATATAGTGTTTCGCCGAATCCCCGGCAGCGGCGCCAAAAACTTGATGTTAAAGCTAAAGGGTAGAAAATACTATTAAATTTTACAAGGAAATACTATTAAATATGCTACAATTTTACACAAGTTTTAATTATTTATTTACAAATGGGATATACCTAAACCTTGCTACAACACTATAGGCAGTGTACCTAATCGTAGAGTAGTATAGTTTTTAGTAAGTCCGGTTCGTTCCACAGGGTGCGGGCTTATTGCACACTATATTTTTAAACAACTATATTTGTACAAAATATATATAATTATATATAATAATATATAAAAGGGGGTTTACCGTTTAATGACCGGTTTGTCGATTTATATTTTAAGCGAAGCGTATAGTAAATGACGATATTTAAATAACAATATAAAATAAATAATAATAATTAAAATGACAATAAATAAAAGTACGAGGAAAAATGAAATAAAATATATTATGCTTATTTAAACTTCCGTAACCATGATGTTTGACGTTTTGATTATTTATTACCCTGGGTTAATTGTCCTTTGTCCTGGATTATTTAATATGTTCATCTGGTTTTTGTCCATAACAGTCCATCGGTCATAAATTTAAAGTGCGAGTGTCCTCTTCAAATTATCCTTATACCCGAAGTCCCCAACTAATTGGGGACTTAAACTGTAACAAGGTTTTAATACTTTATTTAATAATTACACCAGGATATCGACTGCGTGTAATCCAAGGTTTTAATCCTTTGTTAACAATTACGCCAAGTGTCCTTGTACATAATTTCACCCCTGTTTTAATAATTCTAGTGGCTATTAATCCATTCCCGTGTCCGGTTAAATGAACGATTATTCGTACATATAAATATCCCGCCCATCGTGTCCGATCGAGTGTATATGGTTATTTATAGGTACGACCAATTGTAAATCTTTATATTAAAATTAACAAACTATCATTTAGTTAAACAAATATAAAGCCCATTAATAGCCCATAGTCTAATTTCCACAAGTGTCGTTCTTTTGTCCAAACCCCAATTATGGTACAAAGCCCAATTACCCAATTTTAATATTTTTAGCCCAACATCATGATTACTTCATCTTAAATAAGCATAATAATAACTTAAGTACGAGACATCAATTTAAAAAGGAGAACATAGCTTACATTGATTATTTATCGCGTAGTGTTACACGGACAGAGCTTCGACTTTAAAACCCGTAAAATAACCTTTACATAACCCAAACTAATCTAATATAAAACTACCTTATACTATAATATATATACATATATTTATTATTATTAGAGGAGTATTATTATTATTATTATTATTATTATGGCCAAAACTCGTTGCCTTTTATAGATGTGGTCTGATCCTGAGGCCCATGCGATCGCATGGGTTCTCAGTGTTAATCTCATGCGATCGCATGGCCAGTCTGGCCATGCCCAATTGCTTTGTTTTCTAGCTTTTCGACGTTATATTTAATTATATAATATAATATATATAATTTTATATAATTATATATATATTATATTATATTTTTGTGCATAGTAGACTCATAATTTTTGGTCCGTTGCGTCGGGCGTTGATAGTTGGCTCAGGTCCCGGTTTCGGATTTTTGAACGTCCTTTCGTATAATTTAATATCTTGTACTTTGCGTTCCGCAACTTGTACTTTTGTCATTTTTAGACGTTTCTCATCAATAAATTGAACCACTTGGATTGTATCTTGTACATTTGAGCTTTTTGGTCATTTGCGTCTTCAAATCGTCGTTTTCGCCTTTTGTCTTCGCACTTATTTAATATAAACGATTACAACTTAAAATAGGACAATTACAACTAAATAATTTACATATTGGGAGGATATTGCTACTAAATATATGTTCATTTGGAGCACTATCATACGTGAAAATTGGTAACAAATCTATTCCAACCATAACTTAATCAACTTGTATTGTATATTATGTAATCTTGAGATACCATAGACACGTATACAATGTTTCGACCTATCATGTCGACACATCTATATATATTTCGGAACAACCATAGACACTCTATATGTGAATGTTGGAGTTAACTATACAGGGTTGAGGTTGATTCCAAAATATATATAGTTTGAGTTGTGATCAATACTGAGATACGTATACACTGGGTCGTGGATTGATTCAAGATAATATTTATCGATTTATTTCTGTACATCTAACTGTGGACAACTAGTTGTAGGTTACTAACGAGGACAGCTGACTTAATAAACTTAAAACATCAAAATATATTAAAAGTGTTGTAAATATATTTTGAACATACTTTGATATATATGTATATATTGTTATAGGTTCGTAAATCAACTAGTGGCCAAGTCTTACTTCCCGACGAAGTAAAAATCTGTGAAAGTGAGTTATAGTCCCACTTTTAAAATCTAATATTTTTGGGATGAGAATACATACAGGTTTTATAAATGATTTACAAAATAGACACAAGTACGTGAAACTACATTCTATGGTTGAATTATCGAAATCGAATATGCCCCTTTTTATTAAGTCTGATAATCTAAGAATTAGGGAACAGACACCCTAATTGACGCGAATCCTAAAGATAGATCTATTGGGCCTAACAAACCCCATCCAAAGTACCGGATGCTTTAGTACTTCGTAATTTATATCATATCCGAAGGGTGTCCCGGAATGATGGGGATATTCTTATATATATGCATCTTGTTAATGTCGGTTACCAGGTGTTCACCATATGAATGATTTTTATCTCTATGTATGGGATGTGTATTGAAATATGAAATCTTGTGGTCTATTGTTACGATTTGATATATATAGGTTAAACCTATAACTCACCAACATTTTTGTTGACGTTTAAAGCATGTTTATTCTCAGGTGAATACTAAGAGCTTCCGCTGTTGCATACTAAAATAAGGACAAGATTTGGAGTCCATGTTTGTATGATATTGTGTAAAAACTGCATTCAAGAAACTGATTTCGATGTAACATATTTGTATTGTAAACCATTATGTAATGGTCGTGTGTAAACAGGATATTTTAGATTATCATTATTTGATAATCTACGTAAAGCTTTTTAAACCTTTATTTATGAAATAAAGGTTATGGTTTGTTTTAAAAATGAATGCAGTCTTTGAAAAATGTCTCATATAGAGGTCAAAACCTCGCAACGAAATCAATTAATATGGAACGTTTTTAATCAATAAGAACGGGACATTTCATAATGCATCCTAACAAACTCGATAAGACACACTAATGCAAATTTTCTGGTTCTCTAAGACCAACGCTCGGATACCAACTGAAATGTCCCGTTCATATTGATTATAAACGTTCCATATTAATTGATTTCGTTGCGAGGTTTTGACCTCTATATGAGACGTTTTTCAAAGACTGCATTCATTTTTAAAACAACCATAACCTTTATTTTATCAATAAAGGTTTTAAAAAAAACATTACGTAGATTATCAAATAATGATAATCTAAAATATACTGTTTACACACGACCATTACATAATGGTTTACAATAGAAATATATTACATCGACATATGTTTCTTGAATGCAGTTTTTACACAATATTATACAAACATGGACTTCAAATCTTGTCCTTATTTTAGTATGCAACAGCGGAAGCTCTTAATATTCACCTGAGAATAAACATGCTTTAAACATCAACAAAAATATTGGTGATTTATAGGTTTAACCTATATATATCAAATCGTAACAATAGACCACAAGATTTCATATTTCAATACACATCCCATACATAGAGATAAAAATCATTCATATGGTGAACACCTGGTAACCGACATTAACAAGATGCATATATAAGAATATCCCCATCATTCCGGGACACCCTTCGGATATGATATAAATTTCGAAGTACTAAAGCATCCGGTACTTTGGATGGGGTTTGTTAGGCCCAATAGATCTGTCTTTAGGATTCGTGTCAATTAGGGTATCTGTTCCCTAATTCTTAGATTACCAGACTTAATAAAAAGGGGCATATTCGATTTCGATTATTCAACCATAGAATGTAGTTTCACGTACTTGTGTCTATTTTGTAAATCATTTATAAAACCTGCATGTATTCTCATCCCAAAAATATTAGATTTTAAAAGTGGGACTATAACTCACTTTCACAGATTTTTACTTCGTCGGGAAGTAAGACTTGGCCACTGGTCGATTCACGAACCTATAACAAATATGTACATATATATCAAAGTATGTTCAAAATATATTTACAACATATTTAATACGTTTTACTGTTTTAAGTTTATTAAGTCAGCTGTCCTTGTTAGTAACCTACAACTAGTTGTCCATAATTAGATGTACAGAAATAATCGATATATATTATCTTGAATCAATCCACGACCCAGTGTATACACGTCTCAGGCTAGATCACAACTCAAACTATATATATTTTTGGAATCAACCTCAACCCTGTATAGCTAACTCCAACATTACTGCATATAGAGTGTCTATGGTTGTTCCAAATAATATATATAGATGAGTCGATATGATATGTCAAAATATTTGCATACGTGTCTATGGTATCCCAAGATTACATAATATATTAGAATACATGTATAATACAATATAAGTTAGCTAGGATATGATTAATATAGATTTGTTACCAATTTTCACGTAGTTACAACAAGCAAAAATAACCAATCTTGTTTTACCCATAACTTCTTCATTTTAAATCCGTTTTGAGTGAATCAAATTGCTATGGTTTCATATTGGAAAACATACTTCCACTTTGAGTTTAACCATGATTTTTGGATATAGTTTCATGTTTATAAGAAAAATCATTTTCCCAGAAGAACAACTTTTATATCAAAGTTTATCATAGTTTTTAATTATCCAAACCAAAACAGCCCCCGGTTTCACTACGACGGCGTATATCCGATTTTATGGTGTTCATCGTGTTTCCAGGTTTTAAATCATTAAGTTAGCATATCATATAGATATATAACATATGTTTAGTTGATTTTAAAATTCAAGTTAGAAGGATTAACTTTTGTTTGCGAACAAGTTTAGAATTAACTAAACTATGTTCTAGTGATTATAAGTTTAAACCTTCGAATAAGATAGCTTTATATGTATGAATCGAATGATGTTATGAACATCATTACTACCTCAAGTTTTCTGGATAAAACCACTGAAAATGAAAAAAATAGATCTAGCTTCAAATGATCCTTGGATGGCTTGAAAGTTCTTGAAACAGAATCATGACACGAAAACAGTTCAAGTAAGATTTTCACTCGAAATAAGATTGTTATAGTTGTAGAAATTGAATCAAAGTTTGAATATGAATATTACCTTGAATTAGAAAGATAACCTACTGTAAATAACAAAGGTTCCTTGATCTTAGATGATTACTTGGAATGGATTAGAAAGCTTGGAAGTAGACTTGCAAACTTGGAAGTATTCTTGATTTTTATGAAACTATACTTATGGAATTTATGAAGAACACTTAGAACTTGAAGATAGAACTTGAGAGAGATCACTTAGATGAAGAAAATTTAAGAATGAAAGTGTTTGTAGGTATTTTTGGTTGTTGGTATATGGATTAGATATAAAGGATGTGTAATTTTGTTTTCATGTAAATAAGTCATGAATGATTACTCATATTTTTGTAATTTTATGAGATATTTCATGCTAGTTGCCAAATGATGGTTCCCACATGTGTTAGGTGACTCACATGGGCTGCTAAGAGCTGATCATTGGAGTGTATATACCAATAGTACATACATCTAAAAGCTGTGTATTGTATGAGTACGAATAAGGGTGCATACGAGTAGAATTGTTGATGAAACTGAACGAGGATGTAATTGTAAGCATTTTTGTTAAGTAGAAGTATTTTGATATGTGTCTTGAAGTCTTTCAAAAGTGTAAGAATACATATCAAAACACAACATGTATATACATTCTAATGGAGTCGTTAAGTCTTCGTTAGTCGTTACATGTAAGTGTTGTTTTGAAACCTTTAGGTTAACGATCTTGTTAAATGTTGTTAACCCAATGTTTATAATATCAAATGAGATTTTAAATTATTATATTATCATGATATTATGATGTATGAATATCTCTTAATATGATATATATACATTAAATTTCGTTACAACGATAATCGTTACATATATGTCTCGTTTCAAAATCATTAAGTTAGTAGTCTTGCTTTTACATACGTAGTTCGTTGTTAATATACTTAATGATATGTTTACTTATCATAATATCATGTTAACTATATATATATATATATATATATATATATATATATATATATATATATATATATATATATCCATATATATGTTATCATATAGTTTTTTCAAGATTTAACGTTCGTGAATCACAGTCAACTTGGGTGGTCAATTGTCTATATGAAACCTATTTCAATTAATCAAGTCTTAACAAGTTTGATTGCTTAACATGTTGGAAACACTTAATCATGTAAATAACAATTTCATTTAATATATATATAAACATGGAAAAGTTCGGGTCACCACAGGTACCACAAAATCATGGCGTTCTTAAAACAAACACTTGTTGCAACATCATCAAATCATGACGAAGTGATTGTATTATATGAAACTACTCGAAAATGTGTTTGGTTGAGATCAATGACTCAAATCATTATTGATTCTTGTAGACTAGAACGCTATAAAAGACCAACAACTATCTTCACCAACAACTATATATAAAGATAATGCAGCTTGCATAATACAAATGAAAGAAGAGTATCAAAAGTGACAGAACAAAATATAAATGCTGACGAGGCGCTAAAGCCATAGACGATCTTAACGGTCATAAGTTTGATGGAAAAGAATGGTTTGTTGGTAAGGCTCAGAAAAGACTAAAAGGGAATAGGAATTGAAACAAGGGTTTGAGCAAACCATGAAGGAGACTGTAGACAAATCACATGGGCTAAACTTGTACATAAAAGATTTAGATGATACAGTTTCAGATGAAAACCTCAGATTCTTCTCATATACTCAAGATCTCGTAAAAGACAACCAGATTAAAATGAGATACGTTCAATCAACAACTCTGCTGATCTTTATACCAAAGCACTGTCAACCGCTGTTTTCAGAACACACGATCACAATATTGGCATGAGGCAAGTTCAAAAGATGTGACGACTCAGCGATGTCTACTTGAGGGGGAGTCAACTCTATACTGCACTCTTTTTCCCTTGACTAAAGTTTTTATCCCACTGGGTTTTTCTTTAGCAAGGTTTTTAATGAGACAGTACTAGTTACACTCTAATAAAATTGATCATCCAAGGGGAAGTGTTATAATATGAACGTACAAAAAGTCATATGGAGATATGGATGATAAATTTTGTAGTCAACTTTGTATAGCTTGCATAGTAATATTTTACACTATAAATAGACATGTATGGTAGCCATTTAATGGTGTATCATTTCTCTTGAAATATCAATATCAATATTTCTTCTTTATTTGTTCTTATATATTGTTACATATTTAAGTAGTTAATAGGCCACTAAAGGTAGTTATAAACTACTAAATTATAACAGCATATAAATTTTTAAGCATTTATCAAAAAATTCAGTCCCACTTTCAGTACATGACTTAACTGTTACGAACTGCACCAACTGCAGCTGCCACCAAATTGTAGCCGCAAATACACACTTTTGAAGACTATTTAAAACACGTCTAAACTCAACAAAATCTAACAAATCATATACCGATTTGAAGCTTGTCGGGTCTACTTTTTAACTAAACTTTTACTTTGTTTTCAATTTTAACCATTTTTAACTTAGTAGCCCCCAATATAGGTCGAGAGTCATGTTTTTTTTAATAAAAAAATTAGTAAAGTTTTTTGTTGACAACTCAAATTTCAATATCGTTAACATGAACCAACAAAATTCACGCCACGAGTCCAAAATGACATTTTGGACATGTTGGTAACTTTTGTTTCCCAACATCATGCATACGGGTCAAAAAGGTCCTTATGACCCAAATGGGTCATATTTTTCCATTTCATTTAAAATATATTCGAAACTATATGCATTGCATCTATTTGCTTAAAAAGTAACTTTATCTTGCATGATAGAAGCATGTATTTTCCATTTACAGTCAATTTCTTTACCTCTTGTTGTGAACCGTTTTGGTTCACTTTTCTCAATAAAGTACTCGAACTCATTAGCGCATGATGGTTCAAAGCTCTTTTGAAATTAGTCATTGATATTGCTTAGATCATATACATTTCTTGTCGTAATATTGGTTCCGTTTATCGGGTTTTTGTGCGTTTTTGCAGCCGTTTAGCTCATTTGTGTTAAAGATTGAAGAATACATTCTTGGAGCATCGTTTGGAGTTTGTTGCGGATTTTTGAAGATAATTGAACTCAGAAGTCGATTTAGTGCATCAAATGATGATTGAAGATTATTAGAGGCAAGCTTTTAAGTTTTCATGGGCTCGTTGATGCTAAAACAATGTCACGGGATCATTTTTCACTGAGTTAATAATTGTTGCGTTGTGCATCATCGCGTTTTAAATATATTTGGCCACTTTGTCACATTTCAAGGATGAATTAGTGCAAAAACCAGGTGGCACGGTGTGCCAGCCTCACATCCAGCATAATCAGCAGTCACATGGCACGGTGTGCCACTTATTGGCACGACGTGCCACCCCACTAAAGTAGCCCAGAACAGCAGTAAGCTGGCATGGCATGCCACATCTTTGGCACGACGTGCCACGACGGGTTACCTGATGTATTTAAAACGGTTTTTGGGTCATTTGAAGGGACAACACATATTTTTCAACCCTCTGAAGTACCAGGCGATTTTTGGGCGATTTTTTGGGTTTATTTCCATTTGCCTTTCATCTTTTAATCATAGTTAACAACATCTTGTGGGATTTGATCTTCATAACGATTGGTACTCTTGTTTATCTTCTCTTATTGATTTTAGTATGAGATTTACTTGTATTGATCAACTTGATCATCTTTCTTGCACTATGCTAGGCTAAATATCTTTGTGTGTTCACTTGATTGTGAACCTTTGATTGTGGATTGTTAATAACATGTAATATTGTTCCGTTATTTGACTTTTGATTGTATGTTCAACCAAAGACCCATTGTTGCTAGGTTTGATACTTTACTCCAATCACATAGGTTGTTGAGCGGTTAACGAGAGTTAATCTGTAATATACGATTTGTGCTTCAACACCTATGGTGATCTAGACAATTGCGCGAGTATTTCTAAGAGCTTGGTATATGAGTGTTATTGGTGATTGGTTGGTATTGAGACTTATCAATTGTGTAATTGCATACGGTAGCCCGTTGTAGTTTGTGGTTCTAGGAGTGCGGAACTGGGCTGAGTCTCACAGTCATTAGTCAGGTATAGTTTGACCGACAGGAAAAGATCGATGAGAGTTGGTTAATTCTTGTTGGTTAAAGTCGTGTGTTTGGCCAGTAGTCATAAGACTATATACCGTTAACAAAATAATCGGTTTAATTCCTATACAATCTACGTCGCAGGGAATCATTATAGTGGGCACCATTTCCTTATTATTATCTATTCGCTTTACTTACGTTTTTTTATATTGTCAAAATCAAAACAAAACTCCCCTTTTTTACTACGCTAATATTACTTGATTATCGAATTCGGAATCACGTTACTCCCTGTGGATCGACTGGACTTACTTTTAACTAGCTACATATGACTGGGATTCGTTGCCCATTTGTGTGTTAGTAAATTGAACATTTTTGTCCCATTTTCATAAGTATAATAAACGCACATCAGTCACTTTCGGAAACTTTGTTTCAATTTCATTTTTGTATTATTGTTGCTGAGTGAATAACATTCGGTTTGGTAACTGTCTCATCTTCATGATCAGTACGATGAAAGTTGTTATAACTGTCTTCATTGTCAGTACAATCACCTGAATCATCATCACCATGTGGTTCTTCAGTAAGTTCACAATGACCACTACATCAAATTTACATGATTACTTATCAGTTAAACAATAAGTACACATATATACATATATAAGCATACATATTGACAATACCTCGGTACTAAAAAATTGCTATCGTGATTATGATTTGTCGTCACATAAATGGTTACTCCTTTCTCGTTTTGGTACATTCCAAGCATCCCCATGAAGTCTTCATCAGAAACAATGTCAATGTAAGATTGTTATTTTACATTATTGTCATTGAATTGAATAAAAAAAAACTAGATTGCTATTATATGGATAATGCTTCGTGGCTTCTTCGGTTAATTTGTTGAAGCTATATGAGCTCGGGTCTATGTAGATACACTTTTGAGATCTAAAATAGTATTTTCTCCTATATGAGTTTTTGATTAGTCGAAAGAAGCCTCCATATTTTAGTTTCAACTTTTACTTCGACAGTGGCGGAAGCATGATTTTTTTTCACCGGGGGCGATTTTTTTTTTAAAACGTAGAAAATTTTTGGGCAAAATATGAAGGTTTTTGGGCAAAATTAGGATGTTTTTGGACAAAATTTGGATGTTTTTGGACAAAATTTGGATGTTTTTGGGCAATATTTGAAGGGTTTGGGGAAAATATGTAGGTTTTGGGGCAAATGAAAAAATCCGTTGGGGGCAAATTCGAAAAATTCGAAATTTTTACACTCAAAATTGCAAATCCACTGGGGGCGGGCGCCCCCCTCTGCCTCTACATAAAACTGCCCCTGCTTTGATGTTACTTGCCTTCAAAATGGAAATTAGAATAAGTTATAGTATTACAACTCTACAAAAGAATATGTTAGACCTCAAAAGTTTCATAAACATACTCAATTACAGGTGATTCTGTCATGTTCTCCCATCCTGGTTTCAAATAACCATCATCAGTACCTTGATGCATCTAAATATAAGCAAGAACGTACTCAATATAAAATTTGAACAACTGAAACTAAATGAGGTTTCTGATCATCTATTTAATTCATTAATGGTCTTCAGTAGGACAAATTCAAAAGATGATTTAGTCAATGCGGTTTTATAAAAAAGTAATTATCATATACAGCAACATTAAATCAAAAGTCCTAAGGACTAGGTGACATGTATCACTATGTACAACAATTTAGGTCAATTTGGTGAAATATTGTGATAACCCAGAAATTTCCGACCAAATTTAAACTTTATCTTTATATTATTCCGACATGATAAGCAATGTTTGTTAAGTTAAATCTCAAAAATTTTAAACTGTGTTCATGTATTCATTTTAACCTCGACCAAATTCAGACGATTCACGAACCATTATATAAATGGATATGATTATATTTATATATATAAATGGATATGATTATATTTATATATATATATATTATATATATATATATATATATATATATATATATATATATATATATATATATATGTATATGTATATATTATAACTTGAGAATATTAACAAAGTATTAAACGTATAACACTTTACATGAACGTATTTGTTTCAATATGTTTATCGGTGGAATTAAATGATAATATCAAATGATCGATTTATCGGATACATTGTACGATTATGAGTCTTTGTTGTGAGGTCCACATTGGTTTGAGAAATCATTCATTTTTAACGATATTCGGAATTATTGGTAAAGTGTCAGAGTAACAAGAACTAGACAAAGGTTAGTGGAGGTTCCTGTTTAACTTTCAATGCATGCTTTCAATGATTTTCTTGTATCTCTGGATAAGTTAATTATTTTTCATAGTATTGAAAACGTCTTACGATATAGATAAAACCTTTTGACAAGTTATAAATAATAACGGTCCGTGATTTAATTGACTTGCAACGTGTATTCAAAACATGTTTATGAATATTGAATATATATATATATATATATATATATATATATATATATATATATATATATATATATATATATATATATATATATATATATATATATATATATATATATATATATATATATATATATATATATATATATATATATATATATATATATATATGATTTCAAATTAGTTAAGTAAACAATAGTAACACTTGTTTACTGATTCGACTGATAATTATATATATTAATTAGGACATTTGAGAGATTAAAATAAACATTTGCGCATAAAGGAATTTTATCAATTTTAGCTTTAAAGGGTAAACGTGACGTGTTATAATAAACGATTTTAAATAAACTTTGAAATATAATTGATTTTGAAAAACTAAATATTATTAAATTATTTATTATTATTATGATTAATATTTTTATTAATCTTATAGTTAGGAGTATTATTATTATTAGTATTATTATACATAAAATACTACGATGGAGTGTTGTCCGAATTATTTCAAAACGGGTTTTATGAGCTGGATAGAGCTAAGGAAATTATAGGTTATAGCTATGGAGGTTATGGGTATTGTTCAGGGGTATACTCATGAGTCAAATCTAGTGTTTATCATCTCCGTTGCGTCTACGTACTTTCCTGCAATATTGAATCACAATATTGATACGTGAGCACTCATATATTAACTTTTGTATATTAATAGTGTATCCCTGACTAGTGCTCGAGTAGTTATGATTATGCATGCTTGTATGCTTATTTTTGTCGTTAAATAGATTATGATAAATCATGAATTTGATACATATGCTACTGAGATAAAGTATATGATATGCATGTCGTTGTAAAGCTGGCGAAAAATTAATAACTTTTCATTTAGGAGACTTATCGTTTCGATGAACGGATTAAAAGATACGATAACTGAATTTTAGTATTATTATTGTTAAAGTGATTATTATTACTATCGTTATTATTATTATTATTATTATTATTATTATTATTATTATTATTATTATTATTATTATTATTATTATTATTATTATTATTATTATTATTATTATTATTATTATTGTAATTATTAGTATTATCATTAATATTATTATTATAATACTTATTAGTATCATTATCATTAAAACTAATATTAGTATCATCTAATTATTATGATTGCTATTATTATCATTATTATGAATGCGATATAAAAGAGGACTAAAAGCTATTAAACAAATCGATTAGGAATTAATGAGTATGAGTATCATGATGAAATTAAAATATTGTAAGATATTGATTTAAGAGAAAAATACCGTTTTCATTGTTTTTATCACCATTATTATTATTATTATTAAAAGTATCATTTATATTAAAACCATCACTTTTATTAAAAATTATCATTTTCAATAGAAATATCATTGTAATTATAAAATATCATTTTTATTATCATTTTAGTATTATTATTATTTAAAATTATCATTGTGATTAGAATTATTATTTTTATATAAAACATTATTATTATTACAGTTAACATTAACAAGTATCGCTATTATTAAAAATTATCATGATTAGAATTATCATTTAATTAAAGTTGATATCATCACTAGTAAAAAAATAAAATAAATATTGTTATTATTATTAGTAGAATAATAATAATTGTTATTATTACAAAATAATACAATTTTTATTTATTATTATTATCATTATTATCTTATCAAATAAATATGTGATACAAAGATATTTTTACCACACGTAATATAATAATACATACCACTATATTTATGATATTAAGTGAACTTTATAAATTTTATTACTTAAGATATATAAAAGGTATACTTTTATCGTATATAAATTTTAATATAACTTTTTATTAGGAAATGACTTTTATTATTTACTCTAATAAAATCTAATAAATATATTTAAAAATATAAAACGACTATATTTAAGTTATATAATAAACATAAACTGATTTTGGAAGTTATTTTTGGATTAGATGACTTTTGTTGACTTTTGCATGATAATCTCGAGCATTAGGATTGTGATACACTATGACTTGACCTAAATTGCTAAACGAATATTGACCAATATATATATATATATATATATATATATATATATATATATATATATATATATATATATATATATATATATATACTTAATATAGGTTTGTGAATTCGAGGCAAACTTTGCACTTGTTCAGTGCGGTCATATGCATTATTGCTACGAAATACAGTTTTGTGAGTTTTCATTTGCTCCATTTTTAAATGCTTTTGCAATATATATTTTGGGACCGAGAATACATGCGCTGCTTTTATAAATGTTTTACAAAATAGACACAAGTAATCGAAATTTTATTCTATGGTTGGATTATCGAAATCGAATATCGCCCTTCAAGTCTGGTAACCTAAGAATTAGGGAAATGGCCCCTAATTGACGCGAATCCTAAAGATAGATCTATTGGGCCTAACAACCCTCATTCATGTCTATGGATGGCTTTAGTACTGTGATAATATTATTATACAGACGTCGATGTCTGTGGGGATATTCTATGCATTATGGTTAATGTCGGTTACCAGGAGTTCAATCCATATGAATGATTTTTTATGCAGATGGCTATATGCATGCATGATGTTTATGAGAAATTGAAATATGAAATCTTGTGGTCTATTAAAATTATGGAAATGATTGATTACGATAAACTAATGAACTCACCAACCTTTTGGTTGACACTTGAAAGCATTTTTATTCTCAGGATTGAAAGAAATCTTCCGTTGTGCATTTCCTCATTTTAAAGATATTACTTGGAGTCATTCATGGGATATTTCAAAAGACGTTGCATTCAAGATTGTTGATTTCAATAAAGATTATTATTAAGTAAATGACAGATTAGGTCATTTATAGTTTGGATATTATGAAATGGTATGCATGCCTGTCAACTTTCGATGAAATGAAAGTTTGTCTTTTAAAACGAATGCAATGTTTGTAAAAATGTATCATATAGAGGTCAAATATCTCGCAATGTAACCATATATTATTGTATTCGTCCTTATGGATTAGGACGGGTCGTTACATGTGGTATCAGAGCGGTGGTCTTAGCGAACCAGGTCTTGCATTAGTGTGTCTAACTGACAGTTGATAAGATGCATTTGTAAGTCTGGACTTCGACCGTGTCTGCATATCAAAAGTTTTGCTTATCATTTTTGTCGAAAATTACCTGCTTATCATCTTAAGTCTAGACACATTTTAGTGCAATTATTGCATAGATAGTGTATAGACAAAAACTCACATCTTAGCATATATATTACTATAAACTCTGCCTAACAACTTCCGAAAGTTCCTCCGTAATCTACAAAATCTTTTGGACTATATATAGGTATTCTATGTAATTAGAATATCATCCGAGTTCAAAAATCATTCCATATCAAAAATCCTTTAGCTGATCGTGTAAGAAGGATCCTGTACCAAATTCGAATTCATATAATTTTGAAGGCGATTCTGAGGACTCTGAAGGTAGTGTGATCGAAGTACCCCAGCTGGTTAACTACACTTCTTTCTAGAGGAGATGGGGATGGGCTCGAGACATACTCACTCGCTGTAGAAATGAAGAGGGAAAACCCTACCACGAACCAAATTTATCTCCCGATATCGGAGAACTTGACGCGCTCACCGGCCAACCAATTCGCAATACCGTTTTCACACTTTTTTCCCGAATATTCCGCCTCGAAGAACGCATTCATAGAATTATGTTGGTAATTCAGCCCTTACTCCTGACTACTAATCAAGTAGGATTAGTGGAAGAAGTTAGAGAGCTTCGTGCTAGGCTGGAAGAAAGAATAGAATTTCTGGAAAATACATCACACAACTTGGAAGGTAGACTTAAGTCTACAGCAACAACACCAGTACCACCACCAACATCTACATCGCAAGCATCAATACCACGAGCACCAGCAATATCACCGGCATCAACGGTACCACCATCATCAACGCCAACAGTATCATTACCATCACCAACCACAACCGCGTCGTAAACCTCAACTTTACAATCTGTCCCATAAGCACCAATGTTATACGCCCTATAGATACTAAGAAATACCAACTACAACAAATGATGAAGTATTGATTCATAACTTCATCGAAGAAATATTCTACAGAGAATATGTAGTTTCTAAAAGTGTTAGAGATTATTATTCTAGTTCTAATTGTAAACCAGATGAGTGAGCGAATAGAAATAATGAAATGAAACCCTGACCAGAATGGTGCACGAATTACAAGCTAGACTTGTTTTACCAGCAGCATCAACAGTACCGTCAGCATCACCATCACCATCAGTGCAGTCAACATCGTCAGAATCAGCAGCATTTACAACATAACAAGCTCCACCAGATCCATAATCACTGCAAACATCATCATTAATCAACGACGCGTATATTGTATCAACGAGTTATGAAGCATTAACTCATTTCCCCTGAAGAAATTATATGTATATTTTATATACATATGAATTTTAAATAAATCTTTTCGTACTAAGCTATTACATGTGAATCTTAACTAGTAGGTACTACTCGGTTAGTTCATGTTACTGATATGCTATAATGTACATCTTTCCTTAACAACTTAACCATCGTTAACTACAATCTCTAATTTAACACAATAAATTCTATTTCACAATAAACCAAGTGTATTATTCAATTATATATTTGAATTTACACTTTCATTTTCGATGTACTCGATGCTTTCTAGAAATCATCATTCATATCTTACGAAGTTCACAAGAATTCACAAGCATCAACATCCGTCATCAAGGAATGCCAATAAGAATAAATAATAAAGTATTGATTACATTAGTGAGATACTCCGCGAAGATTATGTAACCTCTATTGTTTTAAAGATTATTCATTTCTAATTCCAGCCGAAAATCAAATGAGCTTAATTTAGTATTAACTCATCAAATCGGTATTACATCTGAAGAAAGTATACATATATTTTCATAAAGACTGTAATAAAATTCTCTGGTACAAAATATTACTTGTGAAACTTTTAACGGGTAGGTAATACCCGAGAGATATATAAATTCACAACTAATATATTACATTCTTAGATTCTGATTCAGCAAATCATCCACTATACTCCCTACTTTCACAACAATATACATTCTTTTATAAAAATCAGAACAACCATTCTTATCCAGATTCAGTTACATACTCTGACCTTAACAGATCAGAATCCAAATTGAGATATAAGAAATATCATCACTTTTAGATTCCTACATCTTTCAAATCTATACTTTGACTTCAAAATTGTGCTAGAACATCATTTATTTCATAGGACCCAGAAAAATATTTGTATCATTCAAAATCCTAGAACATCATATGTATACTAACAATTACAATTTGTGTTCAAACCACTCGAAGTTCCTGAAGACACTTCAAATAATGAACAATCGAGATGATGATCCAACCACATGTTACCCACAGTCATGCACCTGAAAAACTCTCGAAACCAAAGTCATAGTTTAACATGTATCCGTGTCAGATCCTTTGGCATTTATTACCAAAAATAACTTTTCAATCCCTTTTCAAAGTAGACAGTTTTGTCACAGCTCCAGCAAGTCAACTTCAACTTTTCAATCGGACTAGCCTTATTATAACCTTGATATATACGTTGTCTTTTCACCATCGTTACCGGGGAACCTTTTATATTCCACCACATTATCAGCAGATGTACCAGCAACTTCGTTACTCTTTGGCGTAAGCCTCTACGAATAAGCATTATATGTACTCATTGAAATCCCATTATCCACTCATCTGCATCTTGTAACGATAATTGCCATACCAATTACTGAGAATCAGCAATCAGTATTTCAAATCTCGCAGCAATTCTACGCCAACAGTTATATATATATACATATAACGTCTACCTCCAAGACTTACATACTTCTAATGTGAAGTTTCTGAAAAATACCCTAAATTGCGAACTAGTTCTCAAAATTTTGAAAAATGCTAATGAAGCAGCAAAAACTGTAAACGACCTTAACAGTCAAAAGTTTGATGATAAAGAATAGTATGTTGGCAAAGCTCAGAAAAAAGAAGGTTTAGAACTGGGAAACGGATTGAGCAAACTATGAAGGAGGCTGTGGACAAATCACAAAGACTAAACCTGCCTTCAAAGAATCCAAATGAATCAATGTCTGCTAAAATCATGAACGAATACCTTGCTCCTGACTCTAATCCCTTGCGGACAATATTCTTCATCATCCTCTGATCTTAGATATTATAAGATATCATCATATCTTTCATTATAAATATCTTGGATATTTTTGAAGATATTTTCATAACTCTTCTTATCTGAAATCAATTATCTCTTCGTGCTATCTGTGTTACATCATAAAGAAAATTGTTTAGTTTCTATATTCTGTAAACTTTCGAGTTTAAATTAAGAATATTTTTTTTTGAAGTAGTGTTGGGAACTGAAGCATGAGTTAATATAATATAATGACACTTGATCAACGTGATTATATTACAGTATGTCATATTGAGTTTTTAAATGGAACTTGATGATTCACAGATCATACCGTCATCATGTGCCATGTTACACGACTCTTGTATTCTACTTAACCTCTAAACATATCAAGAAAATATTTTTCTTGATGATTCGACCTTTTCCAAGGTATTCTGGTAATTTGACAAATCAAGATCGTGCCATTACAATTTCCTTCTTAGAACATTAACCATGTTCATTCCGAAATTCATATCTATGAATTCTGGACCATTACATGCGGTTCTTAATGGCAAGAAGAGAAAACAAAAGAATGAAGCTCCGAAATAGAAATTGGAGTATAAATCGTAGCAAATAGGAGAAAACATTAACTATGATGTCAATGATTATAGAAAGACAAGAGCAGGGACTCCGAAAAATAAGAAAAGATATAAAGCCCGACGACAGCGCATAAATTACAAACCGTGTATATCAATAAGTATTGCAACGTAAAGATACGGGAGAACTAGAAACACTATAAAACCAAGAGTATAGTAGAAGTGAATAGATTCCTCTAGTGGCAGATGAAAAAGAAGAATGATAGATATAAAAGTTAGGAGTATATCAAGAATCAGAACTGGATGAAGCATATTGACGAATGCTTTAAAATATAAATTGAGGGAGGAAGAATAGAAGGTGTGAGTTATGGAAATAAAGAAACGAAGGGGGTAGATATATAGTAAAATATCTGACAGGGCAATCAAAACAGATTATCGCATTTAATCAAAGAAGATCCTAATTTTCTTAACTACCGAAGAATCAAATTTTATTACGAAGATTTTCTCTAAATCCCTTGAACTCCAGAAATCAATCATATCTACGTCAAAAGATATGACGAATCTACATTTATTCATTTCATTCTATTGTGATAACTTCACTCACACTCTTCACAAAATCGAAATTGTTTTATCTATATTACTCAATGATGATAAAACTCTAGTTTTCAGCTCATATGAGTCATGAAAACATATTTATTGTTAGCCATGACAACCTCGATCAAATTTTGGGATGAAATTTCTTTAACGGGTAGGTACTGTGACAACCCAGAAATTTCCGACCAAATTTAAACTTTATCTTTATATTATTCCGACATGATAAACAATGTTTGTTAAGTTAAATCTCAAAAAATTTAAACTGTGTTCATATATTCATTTTAACCTCGACCAAATTCCGACGATTCACGAACCATTATATAAATGAATATGATTATATATATATATGTATATATTATAACTTGAGAATATTAACAAAGTATTAAACGTATAATACTTTACATGAACGTATTTGTTTCAATATGTTTATCGGTGGAATTAAATGATAATATCAAATGATTGATTTATCAGATACATTGTACGATTATGAGTCTTTGTTGTGAGGTCCACATTGATTTGAGAAATCGTTCATTTTTAACGATATTCAGAATTATTGGTAAAGTGTCAGAGTAACAAGAACTAGACAAAGGTTAGTGGAGGTTCCTGTTTAACTTTCAATGCATGCTTTACAATGATTGTCTTGTATCTCTGGATAAGTTAATTATTTTTCATAGTATTGAAAACGTCTTACGATATAGATAAAACCTTTTGACAAGTTATAAATAATAACGGTCCGTGATTTAATTGACTTGCAATGTGTATTCAAAACATGTTTATTAATATTGAATATATATATATATATATATATATATATATATATATATATATATATATATATATATATATATATATATATATATATGATTTCAAATTAGTTAAGTAAACGATAGTAACACTTGTTTACTGATTCGACTGATAATTATATATATTAATTAGGATGTTTGAGAGATTAAAATAAACATTTGCGCATAAAAGAATTTTATCAATTTTAGCTTTAAAGGGTAAACGTGACGTGTTATAATAAACGATTTTAAATAAACTTTGAAATATAATTGATTTTCAAAAACTAAATATTATTAAATAAATATTTCAATATGTATAAATTTATTTCTAAATAAAAATATATTTATATATTTTACAAAGTGATAAAATATAATTTTAACTTAGTCATAAAACGTTTGGATTAAAATAATATATTTTGATAAACAACGAGACATTGATTTATAGAAGCAAATGACCAAAACACTCAAATGTATAGTGTAGTGACCCAAACTTTTCCATGTTTATATATTAAATGAAAACTATATTTGCATGATTAAATGTTTCCAACATGTTAAGCAATCAAACTTGTTAAGACTTGATTATTTGAAATGAGTTTCATGTAGACATTTGACCACCCAAGTTGACCGGCGATTCACGAACGTTAAAACTTGTAAAAATTATATGATGATATATATATGGATATATATATATATAGTTAACATGATATTATGATAAGAAAGTATCTCACTAGGTATATTAACATTGAGTTATATACATAAAATGAGACTATTGAATTAAGGAAACTCGAAACGATATATATAACAATTATCGTTATGACAACGTCTTACTAAATACATATGCATCATATTAAGATATTAATACACTATGTTTAACATCATGAAACGATAATTACATATATCATTAAGCGTATTAACAATGAACTACACGAGTAAGATGAGACTACTAACTTAAGGATTTCGAAACAATACATATATGTAACGATTATCGTTGTAATAGTATTTTAACATATATATATGATGTTAAGATATATTCATACACCATGTTATCATGTTAACATAACAATTTAACATCTCATTTAAGTATAATAACAATGTATTAATTACATTTAACAAGATCATTAACTTAAAGGTTTCAAAACAACACTTACATGTAACGACTAACGATGACTTAACGACTCAGTTAAAATGTATATAAATGTAGTGTATTTAGATGTATTAGTACACTTTTGAAAGACTTCAAGACACATATCAAAGTACTTCTACTTAACAAAAATGCTTACAATTACATCCTCATACATTTTCATCAACAATTCTACTCATATGCAACCGTATTCGTATTCGTACTCGTACAATACCCAGCTCCTAGATGTACACACTATTGGTATATACACATAAAAATATGCTCCTTAGCAGCCTTAAATAATTAAGGAACATGTGGAACCAACCATTTGTCAACTAGCATGAATTATTTAGTAAGAAAACAAACTTAAGAATCTTTTCTTTCTTTATAATGAGTAAAAATGTTTTTATGATTTCACCTCATTTTTTCATTCCATTTTCTCATACTTACACTCCAAATTCTCTCTCAAAATACTCCTAACATCATACTTGATCATCTCCAAGCATTTTCACCATCTTTTATCTTCAATTACAAGCTTTAATCATCATAAAAATAACCATTCAAGAACACTTCAATAAATCTTTCAAACTTGCTAGATTACTTCCAAGCTTTCAAATCCATTCCAAGTAATCATCCAAGATCAAGAAACTTTTGTTAATCTCAGTAGGTTTTCATTCTAAATCAAAGGTAAGAATCATATTCAAACTTTGGTTCAATTTCTATAAACATAACTATCTTAATTCAAGTAGTAATCTTACTTGAACTTGTTTTCGTGTCATGATTCTATTTCAAGAACTTCCAAGCCATCGAAGATCCTTTGAAGCTAAAGTTTATTTTTCATCATTTCCAATAGGTTTATCTACTACACTTGAGGTAGTAATGATGTTCATAACATCATTAGATTTATATATATATATATATATATATATATATATATATATATATATATATATATATATATATATATATATATATATATATATATATATATATATATATATATATATATATATATATAACTATCATATTCGAAGATTTAAACTTGTAATCACTAGAACATAGTTTAGTTAATTCTAAACTTGTTCGCAAACAAAGTTAATCCTTATAACTTAACTTTTAAATTCAACTAAACACATGTTCTATATCTATATGATATGCTAACTTAATGATTTAAAATCTGGAAACACGAAAAACACCGTAAAACCGGACATACGTCGTTGTAGTAACACCGCGGGCTGTTTTGGGTTTGATAATTAAAAACTATGATAAACTTTGATTTAAAAGTTGTTCTTATGGGAAAATGATTTTTCTTATGAACATGAAACTATATCCAAAAATCATGGTTAAACTCAAAGTGAAAGTATGTTTTTCAAAATGGTCATCAAGATGTCGTTCTTTCGACGAAAATGACTACCTCTTTAAAGAATGACTTGTAACCTGTATTTCTGACTATAAACTTATACTTTTTCTATTTAGTTTCATAAATTTCAGTTCATTATGAAACCATAGCAACTTGAATCACTCAAAACGGATTTGAAACGAAGAAATGACGGGTAAAACAAAATTGGATAAATTTGCTAGTTTTAGCTACGAAAATTTTGTAACAAATCTAGACTAAACATATCCTAACTAATTTATATTATACATATTATGTAATCTTGGGATACCATAGACACGTATACAATGTTTTGACATATCATATCTGTGACGACCCGGAAATTTCCGATCAAATTTAAACTTAATCTTAATATGATCTCGACACGATAAGCAAAGTCTATAATGTTGAGTCTCGAAAACTTTGAACTGTGTTCGTGTATACATTTGACCTTGACCATTCCCGACAATTCACAAACTAATGTGTAAATAATTATGTGAATATATATACATAATAGTATATATAATAATTTAAATTAATAAGTATACATTATGTAATTAGAATTAAAAATGTAAGATAACAAACAAAATAATTAAGTTATTAGTACAATAAACATATGTAAATAGAAATATAATATTATTATGAAGCTATATAAATAAATATATAGATATCTATAAAAGATTTCTATTAATAACTAATATATTGTAACATGTATAAAATATATAAATATTAAATATTCACTTATGATATTATATAACATAAGTAGTACATAGTTAACAACATATTAGAACAAATCATATAAATAGTTATATTGTTATTACCTTCAATATTAATATTAATATTAGTGTTACTAATATTATATATAAACTATAGATGCAAATTTGTTATATATAAATGGTTGTAGTATTTATTATTACCAATATTATTAACATTGATAATACTATTATCATTTTCATTAATATTATTATCATCAACATTATTAATATATATCTATATATATAATTAGATACATTTAATTTCTAATATTATTGATATCATTATTTTCAAAAGTCATTATTATTATTATTAATTATTATTAAATTTATTATTTATTTAAATTTTCATTATTGTTATTACTAATGTTATCATGTTATCTTCATTTTTATTATTAGTATTTCTATCAAAAGAATATTATTATTATTAAATCTGTAATTAATATTATTATTATCTAATAATATTATTATTATTAATATATATATTAATTATTAAATTAAATTGAATAAAATGACATTGGAATCGTACGAGTTTGTTACAAGCAACTATCCAACTGTATTAGATTAGTACTTCTGTCTCCAATCTGATTCCATCACAGCTACAAAACAAATAGCAGTTAACAATTCGTGATCTGCTTTATATTTCTTATATATATATATTTTTTTATCTGTTCTTGTTTGGAAGGTGAGTGTCGACTCAAATCTTGGCTGTGAGACAAAATTAAATGAATCTTATTGCTGTAGCACTCATTCAATAACATATTATATACATCATTCACTGCAATTCATAAAAAAATATCAATCAAAATTTAAGGAAACCGTCAAACACCCTGTTCTTGTCATCCCTTATTCGAAAACTCAAATTCGTATTATATTTCAAAAACTAAAAGTGCAGCCTCGTTAGTAATCTCCTCTTGAAACTATCTGGAAAGTTTCATACTTCAATTCTTCGAATTGAATTCCAATTTTGAAGCCAAAGTTTTCTAAATAAAAAGTCAAACTTTGTTTTTCGATTGAATTCGGGATGTCTGTTGCAATTATGGTACAATTGATGATTTGTAAGGTTTCTAGGTGTGTTTAGAAACATAACTTGTTTTATAACATTTGTCCATAACGTTCGAAAAAGCAAAATCACATATTTTTTTTCTTATAAGCGACTGCAGTAGCAGTAGCAGTCTTAAATTTTTTTTATTTATTTTTTTTTCTTCAATTAATTAAGAGTTATAGGTTTCGATTATACTTGGGTTGAAAGTTTTAAAAACGTTTAGAGGATTGATTATCAAGTGGGTTTGATTCCGGGTTGAATTGGGTTTGATTATGATAAAGAAGATGATGCTTAAAAGGGACGGGTTAAATAAATAGGGTTGTACATAAAAATCAGAATATGGGCAGTAGCCCAACTGGTCAAGACGTGTTTAGGGTATACGAGAGGTCACAGGTTCGATCCGTAGCAGGGACATTTTTGAAATGACCCGTTCATATACATTATAAACGATTCACAATAGTTGATTACATTGCGAGGTATTTGACCTCTATATGATACATTTTACAACCATTGCATTCGTTTTTAAAAGACAAAATTTATTTACATCGAAAATTGACAGGCATGCATACCATTTCATAATATCCACTATCCAACTATAAATTGATTTAATAATAATCTTTGATGAACTCAATGACTCGAATGCAACGTTCTTCGAAATATGCTATGAAAGACTCCAAGTAATATCTTTAAAATGAGCAAATGCACAGCGGAAGATTTCTTTAACACCTGAGAATAAACATGCTTTAAAGTGTCAACCAAAAGGTTGGTGAGTTCATTAGTTTATCATAATCATTTATTTCCATCATTTTAATAGACCACAAGAATTTCATTTCCAGTTCTCATAAATATACGTCCCATGCATAGAGACAAATAATCATTCATATGGTGAACACTTGGTAATCGACATTAACTAGATACATATAAGAATATCCCCTATCTTTCCGAGATCCTCCTTCGGACATGATATAAATTTCGAAGTACTAAAGCATCCGGTACTTTGGATGGGGTTTGTTAGGCCCAATAGATCTATCTTTAGAGTTCGCGTCAATTAGGGTGTCTGTTCCCTAATTCTTAGATTACCAGACTTAATGAAAAGGGGCATATTCGATTTCGATCATTCAACCATATAATGTAGTTTCAATTACTTGTGTCTATTTCGTAAAACAGTTATAAAAACAGCGCATGTATTCTCAGCCCAAAAATATAAAGGGTAAAAAGGCAAATGAAACTCACCATACTGTATTTCGTAGTAAAAATACATATAACGTCATTGAACAAGTGCAAGGTTGGCCTCGGATTCACGAACCTAAATTAATTATATATAATTATGTGTTGGTCAATATTTGTCTAACAAATTAGGCCAAGTCATAGTGTACCACAATCCTAATGCTCGAGACTAATATGCAAAAGTCAACAAAAGTAAATTTGACTCAAAATAATTTCCAAAAATCTATACATGATTAATATATAGTTTAAATATCGTCGTTTTATATTTTTAAATATTTTTAAAAGATTTATTATATTAAATAATATAATTTATTTATTAATAAATAAAATTTTACATTAAATTTATATAATATAATATACTTTTATATATATTAAGTAATAAAATTTATAGGGTTCATTTAATATCATAAAAATAATATGATAGGTATTATTAAAGTAAGTTATTACACGTAGTAAAATATGTTTGTATCACATATTTATTTGATAAAATAATATCTATAATGATAGTAAGTAAAAGTTGTATTATTTTTTAATAATAATTATTATTATAAAAATATCAATATTTATAATTACTAAGATGACATTATGATAAAATGATAATTCTAATTATGATAACTTTAATATTTACGATAATTTTTAATATTATCTTTAAAATAATAATTCTATTTAATATAATAATAATAATGATATTTTATAGTAACAATGACATTTCTATTAAAATGATAGTTTTTGTTAAAATGATAGTTTTAATACTAACGATATTTTTAATAATAATAGTAATGATAAAAATAATAAGAACGATAATTTTATCTAAATCAATATCTTATAATATTTTAATTTCATCATGATACTCTTACTCATTATTTCCTAATCGTTTCGTTTAATAGCTTTTAATCGTCTTTTATATCGTGTTCATAATAATGATAATAATAGTAATCAAAATAATTAGGTGTTACAAATATTTGTTTTAATTACACTAATATTAATAATGATAGTTACTATAACATTTTTAACGATAATACTAATAATTATCTTAATGATAATATAGTAATAATAATAATAACAATGACAATATCCATTTTTAAATAATGATATATATATATATTAATAATGATAATAATAATAATAATAATACTAATAATAATAATAATAATAATAATAATAATAATAATAATAATAATAATAATAATAATAATAATAATAATAATAATAATAATTGGATAATAATAATAATAATACTAATTATAACTTTAACGATAATAACGATAGTAATAATAAAAAAAATAACAATTTTTAATGATAAATCCCTTTTATTGATAAAGATAATAATAAGATAAAACTAGAACGACGATAAAAATGACGATAATAATAATCATTTTTAATAAAAATATCGAAAATTCAATTGATTATAACTTCTAATCCGTTCATCGAAACCATTCGATATCTAAAGGAAAAGTCCTTAATTTTTCGCTAGCTTTCCAAGGACATGCATATCTTATACCTTATCTCAACCGTAAGTGTAACTAATTCAATTTTCAACCTAACCTGTCTAAGGGCAATATCAAAAGTATAAGCATGCATAATCTTAAATACTCGAGCACTAGTCAGGGATACACTATTAGTATATAAAAGTTAAATTATGAGTACTCACGTATCAATATTGAGATTCAATATTGCAGGAAAGGTACGTAGACGCAACGGAAATGATAAACACTATATTGACCTCACGAGCATACTCATGAACCATACTCAATCACCTCCATAGCTATAACCCATAATTTTCTTAATCCTATCCTACTCGAAAAACAATTTCGAAATCACTCGGACAGCACTCCGTCGTAATATTTTATGTATACTAATAATATCTTGAAATAATACGGAGTAAATATATATATGTAAATCGATTGAGAGAGTTTAGAGAAAAATATTTTCAAGTTTCTATGAAATAATGAAACCTATTGAATTCTATTTATAATAGATTTTTGAATTATTAAAGTGAATTATTAAAGTATGAATTATTAAAGTGAATTATTAAAGTATGAATTATTAAAGTGAATTATTAAAGTATGAATTATTAAAGTGAATTATTAAAGTATGAATTATTAAAGTGAATTATTAAAGTATTAATTATTAAAGTGAATTATTAAAGTATGAATTATTAAAGTGAATTATTAAAGTATGAATTATTAAAGTGAATTATTAAAGTTAAAGTAAAGTAAAAATAAAGTAAAGGTAAAGTTTAAGTATAGTAAAAGTATAAAACTATGTACGTATAATACGCGTATAAATATATATAATATTAATTTAAATCGTTATATATATTTAATAAAATAAAATATAAATACCGTTATCTTTATCATACTAGTTAAGTAATGAGTTGTCAAAAGTGGTTCTAGATATTTATAAAAGTTATATACGTTTTAATAATAAAGTTCTTTTTAAACTGAAAACGTTTTTGTACGTTTGAAACTAAATAGATCAATCGAGTCTTTATGAGATTCAATCTTCCACTATCATTTGTCTAGTTCTCAATGATTGACAATTTGTTCTTATTTATAAATCACTTTACCATTTTCTGAATATTGTTAAAACGGAAAGATTTCTCAAATCAACGTGGGCCTTTCAACAGAGACTTGTAATCATAATTCAATATATCTGATAATTCAATCATTTGATCTTATCTTCTAATTCCATTGATAAATATTTTGAAACATATACAATCATATAAAGTATTTAATCTAATATTTTGTTTACGTTTCAAGTTATAATATATATACACATATACATATATAATCATATTCGTTTAATGGTTCGTGAATCGTTGGAACATGGTCGAGGTTGAATGAATGTATGAACATAGTTTAAAATTCTTGCAATTTAACTTAACAAATATTGCTTATCGTGTCGGAAACATATAAAGATTAAAGTTTAAATTTGGTTGGAAATTTTCGGGTTGTCACAGTACCTACCCGTTAAAGAAATTTCGTCCCGAAATTTGAGTGGAAAGGTCGTGAATGATAATAAGTATGTTTTCATGATGCATACGGGTCATCAGCGAATAATTTGGATAAACAATCCATTTATATGAAGAGTACGAATGAAGCTAACATAGAAGAGTGAAATGAGTAAGTGTAGATTCATCTTATCATTTGACGTAGATATGATTGATTCCCAGATTTCAAGGGATTTGAAGAAAATCTTCTTAATAAGATTTGACTCTCCGGTAATCAAGGGAATTAGGATCCGCTTTAAATGCGATCGTCCATTTTAATTGTTCTGTCGGAGATTTTCTTATAAATTCACCTCCTTCATTTCCTTACAACTCACACCTTCTGTTGATGCATTTTATGCAAGTTCCTAGACATCTACCCGCGTCCATTGCAGGTACAACAGTTTACAGGCCACCATGATTGCTCGTTATTATCCTATCCATGTTTGTATGTGGTTACAGGAACTGCAGGAACAAGATTTAGATGTTTAACTATGTTAGACTTAGTCAGACGTACGAGTGAAGCCTCACTAGTACAGCTGACAGGCTCATACGCACGGTTGATGCTGAGCTAAGTCACAATTACAACCTAAATGAGAAGACACGAGTGAGTGATCACCCGTATGACTGATGAAGCCAACTCGTACGTGTGATGAATGAATCGTATAGGTGAGTCAACAGCAGGGGTATATAAAGTCTTATGTTCTTCATTTTAGGTTAAGCCTCTCCTTTGTTACACACACTCAGATCTAGTGAGCTCCTCCGATTCTCTCTCAGTCCAAATCACCCAGGTGGTGAATAATAGCTCTAGGTGTTGATCTAATCACACTTGATTTAGTTGTGGTTTGACTAAATTAATCAAAAAACTTAACCTATTCACTAGAGGGTTTGATTCACTTATTCCGCCATTGTGTGAGTTAAATCTGTTGATTTCTAAGTTCCTAGTCATGTTTCATCACCTTCTATTCTTTCCCCCTCAACTCATATTTTAAAGTATTCATCAATATGCTCCATTCAGTTCTGATTCTCGATATACTTCTAACTTTCATATCGGTCATTCTTCTTTTTCATCTACCGCCGGAAGAATCTATTTACTTCTACTATACTCTTGGGTTTATAGTGTTTCTAGTTCTCCCGTGTGTTTATATTGCTATATGCATCGATATATATGGTTTATAATTTCTGGTTTGTCGTTGGGATTTATATGTTCCCTTATATTTCAAAGTATCTGCTTCTGTCTTCTATAATCATTATCATTTACAGTTAATGCTCTCTTTTATTTGCTGCAATTTATACCCCAATTTCTATTTCGGAGTTTTGTCCTTTCGTTTCTTCTTCTTGCGATTAAGCACCGCTTGTAATGGTCCAGAATTCACAGATATGAATTTCGGAATTAACATTGTTAATGTTCTAGGAAGGAAATTGTGATGGCACGATCTTGACTTGTCAAATTACTAGAATACCTTGGAAAAGGCCAAATCATCAAGAAATATTTTCTTGATATTTTAGAGGTTAAATAGAATACAAGAGTCGTATAACATGGCACATGATGATGTTATGATCTGTGAATCATCACGTTCTATTTAGAAACTCAGCATGACTTACTGTAATATAATCACATTGATCAAGTGTCATTATATTATACTACTTCATGCTTCAGTTCCCAATATTACTTCAAAATATTCCCATTTTAAACTTGAATGTTTCAGAATTTTGAAACTAAAATAGTTTCTTTTATGATGTAATACAAATAGCGCGAAGAGGTAAATGATTTCAAATAAGAAAAATTAAGAAAATATCTTCAGAAATATGGAGGATATTTATAATGAAAGATAGGATGATATTTTAGAATTTCTAATATCAGAGGATGCTAAAGAATATTGTCTGCAGGGGTTTAGAGTCAGGAGCAAGGTATTCGTTAATGACTTCAGCAGGTACTGAATCATTTGGATCCTTTGAAGTCAGGTTCAGTCTTCGTAATTTGTCCACGGCCTCCTTCCTACTTTGCTCAATCCATTTTCCAGTTCCAAAACTTCTCTTTTTCTGCGCTTTGCCAACACACTTCATCATTATCATCCAGCTTTTACCGTTTAAAGTCGTTTATAGTTTTTGCTGCTTCATCAGCATTTTTTTTTCCATTTTCGGAGAACCAATTCGTAGTTCGGAGTGTTTTTCAGAAACTTCACATTCAAATTAAGTCCAGAAGATAGACGTTATATATACACATATAACTGTTGGCGTAGACATCCTGCGAGATTTCAAAATACTGATTGCTAATTCCCAATGATTCGTATGGCAATTCTCATTACAAGATGCGAATGAGTAAATGATGGGGTTTCAATGAATAATTATAATGACTTTTTGGAGAGGCTAAAGTCAAAGGGTAATGAAGTTGTTGGTACATCTGCTAATAATGTGGTGGAATGTAAAAGGTTCCCTGGTAATGAAGGTGTATATCTCAAGGTTATAATAAGGTTAGTCTGACTGAAAAGTTGAAGTTGACTTGCTGGAGCTGTGACAAAACTGGCTACTTTGAATAGGAGTCGCAAAGTTATTTTTGCTAATAAATGCCAAAGAATCTGACGCGGATACGTTGTTTAAACTTCTACTTTGGTTTCAAGAGTTTTTTGGGTACATAACTGTGGGTAACATGTGGTTGGATCATCATCTCGATTGCTCATCATTCGAAGTGTCTTCAGAAATTTTCGAAGGGTTTGAACACAGATTGTAATCGTTAACATACATTTGATGTTGTAACACAGTTTTGAAGTCAAAATATAGCTTGTGAAAGATGTAAGGATCTAAGAGTGATGATTTTAGTCATATCTCAAGTTGAATTTTGAGATTTCAAAATCAGAATATGTAATTAAATTTTGAATGAGTATGGTTGTTTTGATTTCTATAAAAGAATGTATATTGTTGTGAAAGTAGAGAGTATAATAGATGATTTGCTGAATCAGATTCGAAGAATGTAACATATTAATTGTGAATTTATATATCTCTCGGGTATTACCTACCCGTTAAAAAAAAATTCACAATTAATATTTTGTACAAAAGAATTTTATTACAGTCTTTATGAAAATATATATATGTATATTTTCTTCAGATGTAACATAGATTTAATGAGTTAATGTTAAATTAAACTCATTTGATTTACGGTTGAAACTAGAATTGAATAATCCCTAAAGGCTTTAAAAAGTACATAACTTTTACGCAGTATTTCTTTAATGACATTGAAATTATGAATCAATACTACGTTATTTGTTGATGTATGATGTTTGGTTCGTGGAATTCTTGTGAATTTCGCAAAGTACGAATGATGTTATCTGAAAAGTTTCGGGTACATCGATGATGAAAGTGTAAAATCAAATATATACTTGATTTATTATGAATTAGAATTTGTTGAATTGCGACAGAGATTGTAGTTAACGCTGGTTAAGTTGCGGCTGAAGGACGTACATTATTGCATATTTGTAATATGAATTAACCGAGTAGTTAAGATTCACACACAATAGCTTAGCACGGAAAGATTTATTTCAATATATATATATATATATATATATATATATATATATATATATATATATATATATATATATATATATATATATATATATATATATATATAATATACATATAATTTCTTCAGAGGGAATGAGTTAATTCTTCATAACTCGTTGATACAATATACACGTTATTGATTCGTAATGATGTCCACAGTGATTCTTGAACTGACGGAGTTTGTGATGTTATCGGTGTTGTTGATTCGGATGTTGACTGTACTGACAATGCTGGTAACGCTGATGGTACTGTTGATGCTGTTGGTAAAGCAAGTTTAGCTTGTTAATCACACACCATTTTTGTCAGGGTTTCTACTCTTCCTTCTATCATTTTGGTTCGCTTAACTGATTTATGGTTAGGGCTAGATTAGATAATCTCTAAGACTTTAGAGATTACATAATCGCCGCGGAATGTTTCTCCAATGAAGTTATGAATTAATACTTCGTCAGTTATTGTTGTTGGTACTCCTTGGTATCTATGGTGCGTATGACGTTGATGCTCGTGGGACAGATTGTGAAGTTGAGGTTTACGACGTTGTTGTGGTTGGAGGTGGTAATGGTACTGTTGGCGTTGATGATGGTGGTACTGGTTATGCTGCTGATGCTGCTGCTGGTGTTTGTAATCTCTGCACCATATTCTCCAAAGCCACTACCCGAGCGCGAAGCTCGTTGACTTCTTCTATTACACCGGGGTGATTGTCGGTTCGGACGAGCGGATAAATAAAATCTAAAATTTGATGTAATATATAATCGTGACGAGATACTCTGGAAATGAGCGAGAAAATGGTGTTTCGGACAGGTTCGCCGGTAAGTGCTTCAGGTTCTTCGTCAAGAGGGCAATGTGGTGGATGGAAGGGATCACCTTCTTCTTGTCTCCAATGATTGAGGAGGCTACGAACCCATCCCCAATTCATCCAGAATAGGTGATGACTGATTGGTTGATCTATTCCGGTCACACTGCTTTCGGAGCTTGAATGGGATTCCATTTCGGAATCTGAGTGACTTGAACTGATGACGAATTCCATTTCGTACGATTGGATAAAGTATTTTTTTTTTCGATATGAAATGATTTTGGCTAACGGATGGTATTCTAATTACATAGAATATATATATATATATATATATATATATATATATATATATATATATATATATATATATATATATATATATATATATATATATATATAGATCAAAAGATTTCATAGATTACGGAGGACTTTGCGGGATATGTCAGGCAAAGTTTAAAGCAACAGATACGATAAGATATGATTTAGCAGATATGCTAAGATATGAATTTTTGTCTATACACTATTCATGCAATCAATGCAGCAAGACGTGTCTTAGACTAAAAATGATAAGCAGGTAATTTCCTGAGGATGATAAGTAGTTAATTTTTGACACAAAATGATAAGAAAAACTTTTGACATGCAGACACGCTCGAAGTCCAGACTCACTAATGCATCCTATCGACTTATCAGTTAGACACATTAATGCAGACCTGGTTCGCTAAGACCACCGCTCTGATACCAACTGAAATGACCCGTTCATATACAATATAAACGATTCACAATAGTTGATTACATTGCGAGGTATTTGACATCTATATGATACATTTTACAAACATTGCATTCGTTTTTAAAAGACAAAATTTCTTTACATCGAAAATTGACAGGCATGCATACCATTTCATAATATCCACTATCCAACTATAAATTGATTTAATAATAATCTTTGATGAACTCAATGACTCGAATGCAACGTTCTTCGAAATATGCTATGAAAGACTCCAAGTAATATCTTTAAAATGAGCAAATGCACAGCGGAAGATTTCTTTAACACCTGAGAATAAACATGCTTTAAAGTGTCAACCAAAAGGTTGGTGAGTTCATTAGTTTATCATAATCATTTATTTCCATCATTTTAATAGACCACAAGAATTTCATTTCCAGTTCTCATAAATATACGTCCCATGCATAGAGACAAAAATAATCATTCATATGGTGAACACCTGGTAACCTACATTAACTAGATACATATAAGAATATCCCCTATCATTCCGGGATCCTCCTTCGGACATGATATAAATTTCGAAGTACTAAAGCATCCGGTACTTTGGATGGGGTTTGTTAGGCCCAATAGATCTATCTTTAGAGTTCGCGTCAATTAGGGTGTCTGTTCCCTAATTCTTAGATTACCAGACTTAATGAAAAGGGGCATATTCGATTTCGATCATTCAACCATATAATGTAGTTTCAATTACTTGTGTCTATTTCGTAAAACAGTTATAAAAACAGCGCATGTATTCTCAGCCCAAAAATATAAAGGGTAAAAAGGCAAATGAAACTCACCATAATGTATTTCGTAGTAAAAATACATATAACGTCATTGAACAAGTGCAAGGTTGGCCTCGGATTCATGAACCTAAATTAATTATATATAATTATGTGTTGGTCAATATTTGTCTAACAAATTAGGCCAAGTCATAGTGTACCACAATCCTAATGCTCGAGACTAATATACAAAAGTCAACAAAAGTAAATTTGACTCAAAATAATTTCCAAAAATCTATACATGATTAATATATAGTTTAAATATCGTCATTTTATATTTTTAAATATTTTTAAAAGATTTATTAGAGTAAATAATATAATTTATTTATTAATAAATAAAATTTTACATTAAATTTATATAATATAATATACTTTTATATATATTAAGTAATAAAATTTATAGGGTTCATTTAATATCATAAAGATAATATGATAAGTATTATTAAAGTAAGTTATTACACGTAGTAAAATATGTTTGTATCACATATTTATTTGATAAAATAATATCTATAATGATAGTAAGTAAAAGTTGTATTATTTTGTAATAATAATAATTATTATAAAAATATCAATATTTATAATTACTAAGATGACATTATGATAAAACGATAATTCTAATTATGATAACTTTAATATTTACGATAATTTTTAATATTATCTTTAAAATAATAATTCTATTTAAAATAATAATAATAATGATATTTTATAGTAATAATGACATTTCTATTAAAATGATAATTTTTGTTAAAATGATAGTTTTAATACTAACGATATTTTTAATAATAATAGTAATGATAAAAATAATAAGAACGATAATTTTATCTAAATCAATATCTTATAATATTTTAATTTCATCATGATACTCTTACTCATTATTTCCTAATCGTTTCATTTAATAGCTTTTAATCGTCTTTTATATCGTGTTCATAATAATGATAATAATAGTAATCAAAATAATTAGGTGTTATAAATATTTGTTTTAATTACACTAATATTAATAATGATAGTTACTATAACATTTTTAACGATAATACTAATAATTATCTTAATGATAATATAGTAATAATAATAATAACAATGATAATATCCATTTTTAAATAATGATATATATATATATTAATAATGATAATAATAATAATAATACTAATAATAATAATAATAATAATAATAATTGGATAATAATAATAATAATACTAATTATAACTTTAACGATAATAACGATAGTAATAATAAAAAAAATAACAATTTTTAATGATAAATCCCTTTATTGATAAAGATAATAATAATAATGATAATAATAAGATAAAACTAGAACGACGATAAAAACGACGATAATAATAATCATTTTTAATAAAAATATCGAAAATTCAATTGATTATAACTTCTAATCCGTTCATCGAAACCATTTGATATCTAAAGGAAAAGTCCTTAATTTTTCGCTAGCTTTCCAAGGACATGCATATCTTATACCTTATCTCAACCGCAAGTGTAACTGATAGTTAGAGCTAAGGGGTATGAAATACTATAAAATTTTAGCAGGAAATACTATTAAATACGATACAATTTTACACAAGATATTTATTTATTTATTGAATGGATATACTTAAACCTTGCTACAACACTTATAGGCAGTGTACCTAATCGTACAGTAGTGTAGTTTTTGGTAGGTCCGGTTCGTTCCACAGAGAAAATCTTTTAAACAAAGCTTAACGCTATATTAGTTACTTTTATAAAAATACAAATATATATATATATATATATATATATATATATATATATATATAAGTAATATTATTATTATAAAGGTGGGTTTTTACCGTTTAATGACCGGTTTGTCGATTTTAAAACTTTAGTCGCAGTTAAAACCAAATGTAAAATATAAATAAAAGACTTAATTTAAAGCGTAAAGTAAATAACGATAATGAAATTGCGAATAATAAAAGTGCGATAAAATAAACTTGCGATAATTAAAAAGTACGATAATTAAAAGTGCAATTAAATACAATATCAATAAAAATGTGATAATTAGAAGTGCAATTAAATATAAAATAAAGGAAATTAAATATGAAATAAAAGAATTATGCTTATTTAAACTTCCGTAATCATGATGTTTGACGTGTTGATTTTAGTTTTATGCCCATGGGTTAATTGTTCTTTGTCCTGGATTATTTAATATGTCCATACGGATTTGTCCATAATAGTCCATCAGTCATAAATATAAAGAGCGAAAGGCTTCGTCAAATTATTCTTATTCCCGAAGTCAAATATTCCAACTAATTGGGGATTCGAATTGTAACAAGGTTTTAATACTTTGTTTAATGAATACACCAGGTTATCGACTGCGTGTAAACCAAGGTTTTACTACTTTGTTAACAATTACACCAATTACCCTTGAATGTAATTCACCCCTGTTTCAACAAGTCTATTTAACTATTAATCCAGTTCCGTGTCCGGTAAAATGAATAATTATTGGTATTTATAGATATCCCGCCCACCGTACACAGTCAAGCGTATGTGGTTATATATAAATACGTCGAATTATAAGTTTGTATATTAAATTAACAAGGTATTGTTTAGTTAATATAAAACCCATTAATAGCCCATAGTCTAATTTCCACAAGTGTCGTTCTTTTATCCAAACCCCAATTATGGTACAAGGCCCAATTACCCAATTTTAGTAATTAGCCCAACATCATGATTACTTCGGATTAAATAAGCATAATAATAACTTAGCTACGAGACATTAAATTAAAAAGGTTGAACATAACTTACAATGATTAAAAATAGCGTAGCGTTACACGGACAGAATTTCGACTTACACCCTTACAACATTCGCTAACATACCCTTATTATTAGAATTATAATTAAAATTAAAATTAAAATATAAATATAAATATATTTACGTATACATATATAGAGAGAGATTGAATTATGGATTTTTTGCGATCAAACTGCGTTTGCTTTTATAGGGAATTGAGTTCAGGGGGTCTCCGCGACTCGCGCCCTTTTTGCTCTTCAAACTCCGCGAGTCGCGGAGTTTGTAATTACAGCTCACTCCATTTTGGCTCTTTGTTTACCGGCGGTTTATTATATAAATATAATATATATATAATTTATATAATTAATTATATATTATATTATATTTATATACATAGTTAACTTGTAATTTTTAGTCCGTTGCGTCGAGCGTTGAGAGTTGACTCTGGTCCCGGTTCCGAATTTTCGAACGTCCTTGCGTACAATTTAATATCTTGTACTTTGCGTTTTGAATCTTGTACTCTTGTAATTTCGAGACGTTTCTTATCAATAATTGGAACCTCTTTGATTGTATTTTGTACTTTTGAGCTTTTTGGTCGTTTGCGTCTTCAATTCGTCGAATCTGTCTTTTGTCTTCACCTTTTAATATTTAAACGAATATCACTTGTAAATAGAACAATTGCAATTAAAAGCTTGTCTTTCTTGGGGAATAATGCTATGAAATATATGTTCGTTTTTAGCATTATCAGTAACTAATTCAATTTTCAACCTAACCTGTCTAAGGGCAATATCCAAAGTACAAGCATGCATAATCCTAAATACTCGAGCACTAGTCAGGGATACACTATTAGTATGTAAAAGTTAAATTATGAGTACTCACGTATCAATATTGAGATTTAATATTGCAGGAAAGGTACGTAGACGCAACGGAAATGATAAACACTATATTGACCTCACGAACATACCCATGAACCATACTCAATCACCTCCATAGCTATAACCCATAATTTTCTTAATCCTATCCTACTCGAAAAACAATTTCGAAATCACTCGGACAGCACTCCGTCGTAATATTTTATGTATACTAATAATATCTTGAAATAATACGGAGTAAATATATATATGTAAATCGATTGAGAGAGTTTAGAGAAAAATATTTTCAAGTTTCTATGAAATAATGAAACCTATTGAATTCTATTTATAATAGATTTTTGAATTATTAAAGTGAATTATTAAAGTATGAATTATTAAAGTGAATTATTAAAGTATGAATTATTAAAGTGAATTATTAAAGTATGAATTATTAAAGTGAATTATTAAAGTATGAATTATTAAAGTGAATTATTAAAGTATGAATTATTAAAGTGAATTATTAAAGTTAAAGTAAAGTAAAGGTAAAGTTTAAGTATAGTAAAAGTATAAAACTATGTACGTATAATACGCGTATAAATATATATAATATTAATTTAAATCGTTATATATATTTAATAAAATAAAATATAAATATCGTTATCTTTATCATACTAGTTAAGTAATGAGTTGTCAAAAGTGGTTCTAGATATTTATAAAAGTTATATACGTTTTAATAATAAAGTTCTTTTTAAACTGAAAACGTTTTTGTACGTTTGAAACTAAATAGATCAATCGAGTCTTTATGAGATTCAATCTTCCACTATCCTTTGTCTAGTTCTCAATGATTGACAATTTGTTCTTATTTATAAATCACTTTACCATTTTCCGAATATTGTTAAAACGGAAAGATTTCTCAAATCAACGTGGGCCTTTCAACAGAGACTTGTAATCATAATTCAATATATCTGATAATTCAATCATTTGATCTTATCTTCTAATTCCATTGATAAATATTTTGAAACATATACAATCATATAAAGTATTTAATCTAATATTTTGTTTACGTTTCAAGTTATAATATATATATATATACACATATACATATATAATCATATTCGTTTAATGGTTCGTGAATCGTTGGAACATGGTCGAGGTTGAATGAATGTATGAACATAGTTTAAAATTCTTGCAATTTAACTTAACAAATATTGCTTATCGTGTCGGAAACATATAAAGATTAAAGTTTAAATTTGGTTGGAAATTTCCGGATTGTCACAATTTTCTTTTTAGACAGCTTATTTTTTTGAGGTAGTCTCATCTTTTCTATTATTATTATTATTATTATTATTATTATTATTATTATTATTATTATTATTATTATTATTATTATTATTATTATTATTATTATTGTATTTATTAGTGTTATAATTACTTACCATTTATTATTATGATCACTATCATTATTGTTATTATTATGACTTATTATCATTATTGTTATTATTAATATCATAAATATTATTATAAGTATCAAAGTGGTTATTATTATTATTATTATTATCATTATTATCATTAATCTAGTCTAAATTATTATCATTATTAATATTATTAGCATAAACATTATTAACTTCATTATTATTAGTATTTGTATTTTTGTATTACTATTGTTATTATTAATTATTATGGTTACGAACATATTAAAAACAACTATATTATGAGATTAGCAATAAAATCTGTTAAGGAAAAACTTGGAAACTGGTTATACATTATATGAATAACTGTACAATTATGAATATGATTATGAAATTAAGTTATAGAAACTGTAGTTATAAGGTTTGAAGTTCAACTCGAAATTTATGATAAAACTTATTAGTATTAACAATGTTATTATTATTAATATCATCATTTTATGGTTAAAATGAAGTATCATTATAATTAAAAAATTTCAAAGTTATTATATTTTTAGTAAAACTATCATTTTTTATCAAAATTAGTAAAGTTATTATCTTTATTATTATTAAAATTAACACTACTATTGTTATTATTATTACTATCATTAATATTATCATTCTTATCATTAATTAATAATACATATCATTATATCTTTATTATTAAAATGGTTATAAATAAGTCATATGTAAAATATATAAACTAATATATAAACATATATTTTATCGTACATAAATCTTGATATAAATGTTTGTTATGATGAATGATAAATAATAGATATATAAGATATATAAATTAAATATAATATAATAAATTTATCTAGATAATATATAATATAACAAGTGAACTACTAATAATATATATAAACATGTTCGATTACAATTAAGTATATTAATAAGTACACAAATGATATAGGTTCGTGAATCCAAGGCCAACCCTGTGTTGTTCAGTTGTTCAATGCCCCCCCATTGTACGAGATAAATCCTTCTCATGGTTAGGATAAATCTGACCACTTGGCGACCCTGTTTAATGCTGAGGTCCGTGGATTTCCTGCTGATTTTAGTGATGACTTTTTTAGGTTTTTCGTCAACCTACAGATGGTCTGGATGACAACTTCCTGACCTAAATCAAGAAGCGCGTTTCTTTTTCGGAAGACTTTACTTCCTTTTAATGATGGAATTGATTCATCGTGTAGATCCATCTCTTCTTTTCTTTCATCGGGTAAAACAGTTTAGTTTAGTCCAAAGCAAAAGTATTTTCAGTTATTTGTTACAGATATATGTGACATATGTTTAAGATAACTTGGTAAATTTTCCTACACTTGGCTTTTATTTTCCTTTTTATTGTCCTCTATTCCATTTTAAATGAATTTTAACATTTTGGTTTGTTTCTCAATTTATGTCCTTTCCGAGGTAACAATAATTTCGGTGTTAAAACCTAGTTTTATCGTTCATAAATATGTATAAACATGATTTTGAGTTCATTTAATTGAAAATTTTGAAAAATTTTACTAGAATTGGGTAGTCAGTATATAAGACTAGGGCTGTTCTTTATTATCAGAGAGCACTAGATTCTAATACAATTACTGCTTTACTAGTATTTTTAATGGTAACCCAGTGTTTATGATAAAAATTTTAAAATCCGAAAGAATTTAACCCCTTCCCACACTTAAGATCTTGCAATGCCCTCATTTGCAAGAAATCAGTAACAATTTAAATTATTGAGGGTGATTTGTGTGAAAATGATTAAATTTTACCAAAGTTTCCAAACATATTTTTGTTTGCTTGCTGAATGATAAATGGTGCGTATCATTTGTTCATTCCGTCTTGTTGTTATTTCACATATATTTTGCATCTTGTCGTCAAAATTAGTTGCTTTTGCTGAACTTAATGCCAGTCTTTGAAAATGCGTTGTTTTACCCTGTTGTGTACATAAGATAAACTGCATACATATATACATATTTTTGAAGTTTGGTATATTACCCCTGATGTTATGCGAGGTGTATATAAAATAGTTATTAATTTTAGCAGAAAACACTATTAAATACGATACAATTTTACACAAGATATTTATTTATTTATAGAATGGATATACTTAAACCTTGCTACAACACTTATAGGCAGTGTACCTAATCGTACAGTAGTGTAGTTTTTAGTAAGTCTGGTTCGTTCCACAGGGAAATCTTTAAACAAAGCTCAACGCTATATTAGTTTACTTTTATAAAAATACAAACATATATATATAAGTAATATTATTATTATAAAGGGGGGTTTTTACCGTTTAATGACCGGTTTGTCGATTTTAAGACTTTAGTCGCAGTTAAAACCTATTGTAAAATATAAAATAAATACAAGACTTAAATTAAAGCGTAAAGTAAATAACGATAATGAAATTGCGAATTATAAAAGTGCGATAAAATAAAAATGCAATTAAATATAATAACAATAAAAAGTGCGATAATTAGAAGTGCAATTAAATATAAAATAAAGGAAATTAAATATGAAATAAAAGAATTATGCTTATTTAAACTTCCGTAATCATGATGTTTGACGTGTTGATTTTAGTTTTATGCCCATGGGTTAATTGTCCTTTGTCCTGGATTATTTAATATGTCCGTATGGTTTTTGTCCATAACAGTCCATCAGTCATAAATATAAAGTGCAAGTGTCCTTGTCAAATTATTATTATACCCGAAGTTAAATATTCCAACTAATTGGGGATTCGAATTGTAACAAGGTTTTAATACTTTGTTTAATGAATACACCAGGTTATCAACTGCGTGTAAACCAAGGTTTTACTACTTTGTTAACAATTACACCAATTACCCTTGAATGTAATTTCACCCCTGTTTTAATTATTCTAGTGGCTATTAATCCATTCCCGTGTCCGGTTAAATGAACGATTATTCGTACATATAAATACCCCGCCCATCGTGTCCGATTGAGTGTATATGGTAATTTATAGGGACGCCCAATTGTAAATCTTTATATTAACATTAACAAACTTTCATTTAGTTAAACAAATATAAAGCCCATTAATAGCCCATAGTCTAATTTCCACAAGTGTCGTTCTTTTGTCCAAACCCCAATTATGGTACAAAGCCCAATTACCCAATTTTAGTAATTAGCCCAACATCATGATTACTTCGGATTAAATAAGCATAATAATAACTTAGCTACGAGACATTAATGTAAAAAGGTTGAACATAACTTACAATGATTAAAAATAGCGTAGCGTTACACGGACAGAATTTCGACTTACACCCTTACAACATTCGCTAACATACCCTTATTATTAGAATTAAAATTAAAATTAAAATATAAATTATATATATATATATAAATTTTACGTATGATAAGAGAAGAAAAAGATGATGAAAAGTGATCAGAATTCGGTTTGCTTTATAGCCAGAGTCGATTTTTGGGGCTCCGCGACTCGCGGTGAAAACCTCTTCAAACTCCGCGAGTCGCGGAGGATGAATTTACAGCTCACACCCTTGGAGTCTTTTGCTGCCGACGGTTTTATAATATATATATAATATATATATATATAATTAATATAATTAATTATATATTATATTATATTTATATACATAGTTAACTTGTAATTTTTAGTCCGTTGCGTCGAGCGTTAAGAGTTGACTCTGGTCCCGGTTCCGGATTTTCGAACGTCCTTGCGTACAATTTTATATTTTGTACTTTGCGTTTTGAATCTTGTACTCTTGTAATTTCGAGACGTTTCTTATCAATAATTGGAACCTTTTTGATTGTCTTTTGTACTTTTGAGCTTTTTGGTCGTTTGCGTCTTCAATTCGTCGAATCTGTCTTTTGTCTTCACCTTTTATTATTTAAACGAATATCACTTGTAAATAGAACAATTGCAACTAAAAGCTTGTCTTTCTTGAGGAATAATGCTATGAAATATATGTTCGTTTTTAGCATTATCAAATATTCTCACACTTGAGCGTTGCTTGTCCTCAAGCAATATTGTCTTGAAATACAAGAATCACTTCTTTATTCTTCACACTTTGTACATCAGTGATTTCTATACGGCGGTATAAACAATGGTAGTAACGATATGGTTTACAGTCCCACATGACTATAAAAATTTAGATCCATTAAGGAAATTGGATCTTTATGAAAACATTTGATCTTTTGAAAATTAAATCTAGTTTTTACCCTAGATAAGTTTTCTGGGATAACCCTTTACCGGTGTTTGCAAAATATTTTTGTGGGTTTGGTGGGTTTCAGATTTGAAAATTTTAGCTCAAAACTTGCTGTTTTGTTTCACCCACTTGCTAACCTTGTATTTGGAAAGCAACACTTCCAGTTTACTTGTCCCGTATATTACCTTTCGGTAAACTACCGTCCGGTTGTAAAGGAAAGCGTTGAACAAGCAACTGTTAAGGCAATGTCTCCTGACATGCAGATGATTATGGTCTTTTAACGTGTCAGATGCTAGAACTATCCTTGGTAGGAGCGATAGTAAAGATCATCCTATGATTTTTCGGTCTGGCACAAGGTCCTGTCTTTGACCATGCTATGCAACCACCGTTCTTACGGTTGACACCCGATTTGGTTCAGGTGACCTAATGAATTCCAGGTGAATTCCTAGGATTTTACGTTCAATGGTAATGAACGCATTGAAAATAGGGTTTTCAGAAAACAAATCGGTTTGTAATTTTGATCAAAATATTTTCTCGTTTAAGCTCGAGTTTAGATATCATCGAATTCCATGAGTTTGTAATTCTCAATCTTTAAGGTCAATCTCTAGGATTGAGTAATATCAGTCTTAAAAGCTGATTTTTAATCTTTAAGGAGATTATCCTTTCTGGGGATCTAATTCATTAGTCTTATCCAGCTAATTTGCATGGTGCCCCCCCCATTGTACGAGATAAATCCTTCTCATGGTTAGGATAAATCTGACCACTTGGCGACCCTGTTTAATGCTGAGGTCCGTGGATTTCCTGCTGATTTTAGTGATGACTTTTCTAGATTTTTCGTCAACCTACAGCTGGTCTGGACGACAACTTCATGACCTAAATCAAGAAGCGCGTTTCTTTTTCGGAAGACTTTACTTCCTTTTAATGATGGAATTGATTCATCGTGTAGATCCATCTCTTCTTTTCTTTCATTGGGTAAAACAGTTTAGTTTAGTTCAAAGCAAAAGTATTTTCAGTTATTTGTTACAGATATATGTGACATATGTTTAAAATAACTTGGTAAATTTTCCCACACTTGGCTTTTATTTTCCTTTTTATCGTCCTCTATTCCATTTTAAATGAATTTTGACATTTTAGTTTGTTTCTTAATTTATGTCCTTTCCGAGGTAACAATAATTTCGGTGTTAAAACCTAGTTTTATCGTTCATAAATATGTATAAACATGATTTTGAATTCATTTAATTGAAAATTTTGAAAAATTTTACTAGAATTGGGTAGTCAGTATATAAGACTAGGGCTGTTCTTTTTTATCAGAGAGCACTAGATTCTAATACAACTACTGCTTTACTAGTATTTTTAATGGTAACCAAGTGTTTAAGATAAAAATTTTAAAATCCGAGAGAATTTAACCCCTTCCCACACTTAAGATCTTGCAATGCCCTCATTTGCAAGAAATCAGTAACAATTTAAATTATTGAGGGTGATTAGTGTGAAAATGATTAAATTTTTACCAAAGTTTCCAATTATATTGGCGTTTGTTTGCTGAATGATAAATGGTGCACATCATTTGTTCATTCCGTCTTGTTGTTATTTCACATATATTTTGCATCTTATCGTCAAAATTTGTTGCTTTTGCTGAACTTAATGCCAGTCTTTGAAAATGCGTTGTTTTACCCTGTTGTGTACATAAGATAAACTGCAAACATATATACATATTTTTGAAGTTTGGTATATTACCCCACATTCAAAAATTATTAAAATCTAAGAATAAAAGTTAGACAATTATAAAAATGATTACAATATTAACAAAAGTATTAAACGTATCAATAATTACAAATTACAAAAAAAAAAAAATTAATAATAATAATAAGTAAACTAAGGATGATATTGGTACCAATAGGGGTTCCAGGCATAACAATAAGTGCTATAGAATGCTTCGGCAGGGTCATACGTAGGATACGGTGGCTGCATCTCTATAGACCAAGGAGGGAAGATGGGTTTCGGTGTAGGAATATAGTTTCTACCTATATGTTGGCAATGCGCTATGATTTGGTTCTGATGAACTTGCCAATCTTCAAATGCTCTCTGTCTAGCATTTTCGTATTCCTGAGAAGCTATAAACCTATGCATTTCTTGCATCTCATTCCCCCCTCCTACATTACCTTGCTGCTGGTTTCTCTCCACCTGTGGATGTCTACCATGGTATCGTACTGCGGCGTTATTTCGCCTCTTCAAAACTTTCGCACCATGGTATACATTTAAACCTATAGTATAGCGGGGTTCTGGTTCTTCTACTAATAATCCCCCCCCCCCCCCCCCGACTTATATCCACACCGAGATATTCACCAATCAAAGTAATAAAAATACCACCTCCTATTATGCTATGTGGTCGCATCCCCCGAACCATAGCTGATAAATAATAACCCACACAATATGGTATACTTACAGCGCTTTGTGGGTCTCGAATACACATATGGTAAAACAAATCTTGTTCATTTACTTTTTCTTTGTTCTTACCCCTTTGTGTAATCGAATTAGCTAAAAACCTATGTATCACTCTTAATTCGGCTCTATCTATATCCAAATAAGAGTAATTTCCCCCTTTGAAACGGTGATGGCTTGTCATTTGACTCCACACACCGTGTGTATCAAAATTCTCATCTATCTTTCTACCGTTTAGTATCAATCCTCTACAATCGGCAGACGCTAACTCCTCAGGCGTATATATACGTAAAGCCTGAGCCATGTCCAGTAAAGACATGTGGCGCATCGAACCGCCTAACAAAAATCTAATAAAAGAACGATCGGTTAAACTAGCTACCCGATCATTCAACTCTATACTACATAACAATTCTTCACACCATACTTTATATACAGGTCTACGTATGGTGAATAAACATATCCAGTCATTAAAAGAAGAATTACCATACCTCTGTACAAGTAATTCCCTAATTGGCCCGGCCAATTCTACAGCTTCTAAGGGTCCCCATTCTATGACCCTCGGTACCTCAACAACCTTAGAATGAAGAGTATGCAAACCCCGTTGATATTTTGGATAATCTATCCAAAGTCTGTCAAATCTCAGGTTCGGGTGCAACTCTTCCAAGTGCATATCGGAAAAGGTCATGACTGGATGAGGTATATCCTGCTTGTAGTAGTTATCCACCTCCTGTTGTTCCAAATTCTCAGCAGGAGCATTGCGGGCTTGGGATGAAGATTCACCCCTTTCATTCTGCAAAACACATCAAACACAAATTTTGTGCATCCAAATATGCATTAGTGTCAGCAAAATCATCAATCAAAATAATTACAATGACATTATCAATTTATATCAAACTTAAGCTTATTTTCATATTTTCATCAAATCTACACTTTTTCAAATAAGCATATACGAAAATGTTCGCCAAGTTCATAAACATTCAACTCAAATAACATGTCAAAATAATCATTACTAGCAATTAAACAAGTCTCAAATGGCATTATCTTTCAAAAATCAAGTTCATGAATTTTAGACTTGAAAAAGTCCACTTTAATTCTCAAAATCATGTTTAGGCTCAAAGTTTGGATCATTTAACTACCTAAACATGTTACACTACTTAATTTAGCAACAATTCATGACAAAAATCGGCCATAACCTGTTTATATCAAAAAGCCCCAAATTTGCTCAAGAACACAAACCCTAGATTATTCAAAATTTGAAGTTTAAGGCTTCTAATCATGTTAAACAGCATCAATCTAGGTTATACAAGCATAATACATAAACAATTTAAGTCTAATTACACTAAAAAGCATCAAAATCAAATTGGGGAAAAAATAGCTCAAGAACATCAAATTTCGAATTAAATGGTGTTTAGGTGTAGAAATTTACCGTTTTTCTTGAGTAATTCTTAGATAGCATCCTTCTCAACATGATTTTAGCAAAAAATTTGGTGATTAACGGTTAAAAATTGGGATTTTTGGGGGTGTTTTTCGTGTATTTTCGGGGTTATGTTCGCAGTATTTTTGGGTGTGGAGTGTGAAACTGAGCTGTTGCAGCTCTTATTTTTTTTTCTGTAATCCGGTCCTCCCGCGAGTCGCGGGGATTTACCCTCCAAACTCCGCGAGTCGCGGAGTTTGGTAATTTTTTTTTTTTTTTTTTTATAATCATTAACTTATTAAAACAATTTAGTAATTAATTTTAAAATTTTGTTTCCCTTGTTATTTAGGACGAGGTCGTTTCGGATCGATGTCCTAGTCCGTCCTTCGACAAAATTTTAAAATTTGTCTTTTAGTAGCGATTGTTTTAAAAGCTAAGATTTTTGAGTTTTTTAATGTTTTTGGCATACTCTAATTCAATAAGATTAAAAATAATGATAATAAAAGTTCTCGTCCCTCCCTCGGGTAAAGTAATTTCGGTTCAAAGACCTAGTCTTCAACTTACGACGAATTTTAAAAATCATATTCTTAACTTAATGAGATAAAGTAAATTTTTGTTTTTAAATTCACACAACTTAAATATAAAATTCAAAATTAAAAATTAAAAATTAAAAATTCACACCAAACTTAAAATTTGAAATGCATAAAATTAAAAATTAATATTTTTAAAAATTAAAAATTCACACCAAACTTAATTTAAAAATTTATAAATTCATATCAAACTTATATTAATTTTTCAAATATTTACAATTTTAAATATATTGTTTTTATAAAGTTTACAATATTAATTTAAGATTTAAATATTAATTTTAAAAATATGGTAAAAATAAAATTAAAAATCTTTTTGTCTTTTTATCCCACTTTAATCAATCAAATATTATCAAAAATATGCGCCCCTCTTTTCGGTAAAGTAATTTCGGTTCCAAGACCTAATTTAACTCATGACGAATTTTTGAAATATTTTGGGTTGATTGATTAAAGATATTTATACCTTAAGAATAAACGTTAAATTTCGCAGTGATGTAATAAATTTTTGAATAATATCAATAATTTCGGTCCCCAAACCTAATTTTATTCAATACCAATTTAATACTTTTTAGCGAACAAATTAGCGTTTATTATCAAAAGGTTAAAAATAAATAAAAAAAAATAAAAAAAAAACTGTACAGACATACCTGTGAAATAGATTTCTTAGTTATATGATCTATCCCATTCATAAGATAGTCGGTTTAATTGGTTTTCCATGGCTACATAGGCATAACCTCGAGCATTCAGTATCTTTTCTTCTAAACATATGAACGGTCCGTCTCTGCATAAAGTAACAAATTCGGTATTTGAATAGGTTTGATTATTTGAACATTTACCTCCATGTGACCATTTTCCGCATTTGTGACATCTTTCTAGGTGTCGTGCTCTTCTTTTCGCTGCGGATTTTGATTTTCCTTTACCAAATTGTAACTTATTATCTTCGCATCTGGATTCTTTTCTAACTCCGTCCATTCTTTCTCTGATTACTGATACTATTTCACTCGGGAGTATGTCATTATTACGTTTAGTGATCAAAGCGTGTAGCATTAGACCATGGTTTAGTTCACAGGCAGTCTTCATTTCGTAAAAACCTAAAAAAAATAAAAATTCAGAATGGGGGGAGAAGACTAGTTCTTTAGGGTCTGCTAGGGAAAGACCATTCGGGTTCCATTTTCGAGAACTACACGAAAACAGACAATCTAACTCTAACAGAAATACATATTATCCTTTAAAGACTTGATTCTCCCCACACTTAGTTAGCTGTGGTGTCGAAATTGTGATTAACTTCGTTGTCGACTTCCATCGGACCATGTATGTAATGTTTAACTCTGTGACCATTAACTTTAAATTCAATCCCATTTGAATTTATTAATTCTATCGTTCCGTATGGGAAAACTCTTTTGACTATGAATGGTCCAGACCATCTTGATTTCAATTTTCCAGGAAATAGCTTGAATCGTGAATTGAAAAGAAGAACTCTGTCTCCTTCTTTAAATTCTTTTGAACTTCTGATTCTTTTATCATGCCATTTCTTCATTCTTTCTTTATAGATTAACGAATTTTCGTATGCTTCATGTCTTAATTCTTCTAATTCATTTAGTTGACTTAATCGTAGACGTCCGGCTTCATGTAAATCAAGATTACATATTTTCAAAGCCCAAAATGCTTTGTGTTCAATTTCTACTGGAAGATGACATGCTTTTCCATAAACAAGTCTAAAAGGTGTGGTTCCAATTGGAGTTTTGTAGGCTGTTCTAAAAGCCCAGAGTGCATCCTCCAATTTAATGGACCATTCCTTCGGATTTGATCCTACGGTTTTCTCTAGAATACGTTTTAAAGCTCGGTTGGTATTTTCAACTTGTCCACTTGTTTGTGGATGATATGCGGTGGAGATTTTATGAGTTACTCCATATCTTTTAAGAACTTTCTCAAGTTGATTATTACAGAAATGAGTACCCCGATCACTTATTAAAGCTTTCGGTGTTCCAAACCTTGCAAAAAGACGTTTTAAAAAGTTGACTACAACTCGTGCATCGTTAGTTGGGAGAGCTTGTGCTTCCGCCCATTTAGATACATAATCAATGGCTACGAGTATATATAGATTATTATTAGATTTTGAAAATGGACCCATAAAGTCAATACCCCAATTGTCAAATACTTCACATACTTGGATGACATTTTGTGGCATTTCATCACGTTGACTTATTTTTCCGGCCCTTTGACATGCATCACAGGATTTGCAAAGAAGGTGTGCGTCTTTGTAAATTGTAGGCCAATAGAATCCAGCTTCATAAATTTTTCTTGCTGTTAGTTGAGGCCCATAATGCCCTCCTGTTGGTCCTGTGTGACAATGGTTTAAAATTTTACTAGCTTCATCTCCAAATACACATCGGCGTATTATTCCATCGGGACAACTTTTAAACAAATGTGGATCTTCCCAAAAATAGTGTTTTATATCACTGAAGAATTTCTTTCGTCTTTGGTACGATAATCCTTTTTCAAGGAATCCACAAACTAAGTAGTTTGCATAGTCTGCAAACCATGGGATTTCTTTATAATCTATCTTCAATAGATATTCATCAGGAAAGTTGTCTTGTATGGCCGATTCATTTAGAACTTCTAACTCAGGATTTTCAAGACGAGAAAGATGATCAGCGGCGAGATTTTCTGCTCCTCTTTTATCTCGGATTTCAATATCAAACTCTTGTAAGAGTAAGATCCAACGGATTAATCTTGGTTTAGCATCTTGTTTTGAAAATAGGTATCTAAGAGCAGAATGGTCGGTATAGACCACCGTTTTTACTAGAACGAGATATGAACGAAATTTGTCAAAAGCAAAGACAATAGCAAGGAGTTCTTTTTCAGTAGTTGTATAGTTCGTTTGTGCTCCTTGTAATGTCTTACTAGCATAATATATAGGTTGAAATCGTTTTTCAATCCTTTGTCCTAAAACGGCTCCCATTGCAAAATCACTTGCATCGCACATTAGTTCAAATGGTAGATTCCAATTTGGTGTTATCATGATCGGTGCATTAGTGAGTTTCTCTTTAAGAATATTAAAAGATTTGATACACTCATCTGAAAAGATGAATGGAGCATCCTTTTCTAGGAGTTTATTCATAGGAGTGGCAATTTTAGAAAAATCTTTTATGAAACGTCGGTAAAAACCGGCATGCCCTAGAAAACTCCTAACTCCTCTAACATTGGTGGGATGTGGAAGTTTAGCAATTACATCTACTTTAGCTCTATCCACTTCAATTCCTTCTTTTGAAATTTTATGTCCAAGAACGATGCCTTCTTTAACCATGAAATGGCATTTCTCCCAATTAAGTACTAGATTTGATTTTTCGCATCTAATTAGCATTCGTTCCAGATTAACTAGACATGATTTAAATGTATCACCGAAGACTGAAAAGTCATCCATGAATACTTCCATGCATTCTTCTATCATGTCGTGAAAAATCGCCATCATACACCTTTGAAAGGTTGCAGGGGCGTTGCAAAGTCCAAATGGCATGCGTTTGTAAGCAAAAGTACCATAAGGGCACGTGAATGTGGTTTTCTCTTGGTCCTCGGGTGCTATTGGAATTTGAAAATATCCGGAAAATCCATCTAGAAAACAATAGTAACTATTTCCGGCTAATCTTTCCAACATTTGATCTATGAAAGGTAAGGGAAAGTGATCTTTTCTGGTGGCGTCATTTAATTTTCTATAATCAATACATACACGCCATCCTGTTACAGTCCTAGTAGGAATAAGCTCATTTTTCTCATTTGTAATGACAGTCATGCCACCCTTCTTAGGTACGCATTGAACTGGGCTTACCCATGGACTATCAGAAATTGGATATATCAAACCTGCATCTAGCAGTTTAATAATCTCTTTCTTAACTACATCTTGCATATTAGGATTTAGTCTTCGTTGGCGTTGCACATACGTTTTATGACCTTCTTCCATAAGGATTTTATGTGTGCAATACGAAGGACTTATTCCTTTAATATCATGAATCTTCCATGCAATGGCTGGTTTATGAGCTTTCAACACAGAAATGAGTTGTGATTTCTCATTTTCAGTAAGAGAAGACGATATTATTACAGGTAATTCAGATTCACCATGTAAATAAGCGTATTCCAAATGGTTTGGAAGTGGCTTTAACTCTAATTTCGTAGGTTCTTCTATCGATGATTTATATCGATATCTGTCTTCTTCTTTTAGCATTTGAATTTCTTCTGTTGTTGGTTCATATCCATTAGCTATAAGTGTAGCTAACATTTCAGCTTCATCAATTTGTTCATTACCTTCTCCTAAAGAACATTCTCCTGTTCCTTGTAATTCTGGAAATTCTTCTAATAATTCTGCATGTGCATCTATAGTTTGAATATAATAACATGTATCATCTGCAGATTGTGGTTGTTGCATTGCTCTATCAACTGAAAAGGTAACACTCTCATCCTCTATACTTAGGGTCAGTTTCTTACCGAACACGTCTATCATTGCTTTAGCCGTGTTTAAGAATGGTCTTCCTAATATGAGAGGAACTTGAGAATCTTCTTCCATGTCCAGAACAACAAAATCTACTGGAAATACTAAAGTACCAACTTTAACTAGCATGTTCTCCATTATCCCTCTAGGATATTTTATTGATCTATCGGCTAGTTGTATGCTTATTCTGGTTGGTTTCAATTCTCCAAGGTCTAGTTTAGTGTATAGTGAATACGGCATTAGATTTATACTAGCACCTAAGTCTGCCAATGCTTCTATTGAACTAAGACTACCCAGAAAACATGGAATTGTGAAACTTCCTGGATCAGATAGTTTTTCTGGTATCTTATTCAACAGCACTGCTGAACAATTAGCATTCATAGTAACAGCCGAGAGTTCTTCCATTTTCTTTCTATTTGAGATTAGATCTTTCAAGAATTTAGCATATCTTGGCATTCCTGAAATCACATCAATGAAAGGAAGATTTACATTTATCTGTTTAAACATATCCAAGAATTTGGATTGCTCGGCTTCAAGTTTTTCTTTCTTCATTTTACTCGGGTAAGGAAGTGGTGGTTGGTATGGTTTAACATAAGGTTTATCCTTAACTGTGTTATCTTCATTAACCTTTTCAACTACCGGTTCTTTTTCCTTATCTTGATCAGGTTGTGGTTCTTGTGGAGTAGGAATAGCTTCATCAGAAGTTACAGGTATTTCAGGTGGTTTAAGTGTTGTACCACTTCTTGTGGTAATGGCTTTAGCTGTTTCATTCCTGGGGTTAGCATTTGTATCACTAGGTAGACTTCCCGGTTTTCTTTCACCTATTAACCTTGCTAGGTTACTCACTTCTTGTTCCAGATTTTGAATAGAAGCTTGTTGATTTCTAAATGCTTGAGCATTTTGTTCATTGGTTTGTTTCTGAGATGTGAAAAACTGTGTTTGAGTTTCAACTAGCTTCGTCATCATATCTTCTAAATTCGGCTTTTTATCATCGGTTTGTTGTGGTGGTTTGTTTTGAAAATTCGGTCTTTGCTGATTGTAAGTATTATTGGATACTTGTTGATTGCTAGGACCTTGTTGGTTGTTGTATGGAATATTTCGGTTATAATTCTGGTTTTGATTGTAAATTGGTCTTGGCGGTTGATAATTATTCTGATAATTATTTCCAGGCCTTTGGTTTATGTATGAAATATTCTCTCTTTGTTCCATTGTTAATTCAATACTGAGACAATCTTTTGTCAAATGTGGTCCTCCACACTGCTCACAACTAATTCGTATTGAGTGAATATCCTTAGTCATCTTTTCCATTCGTCTCTCCACAGCATCTATCTTTGCGGAAATGGAATCTAAGTCATGGCTAGAATCGGCTCTAGCTGCTTTAGATGATCTAATGATGTCTTTTTCTTGGTGCCACTCATGTGAGTGGGAAGCAGTGTTATCAATAATTTTGTAAGCATCAGTTTCGGTTTTCTTCATAATAGAACCACCAGCTGCTATATCTATGTCTTTCCTTGTAGTGATGTCGCATCCTTGGTAGAATATTTGTACTATTTGACAGGTGTCTAAACCATGTTGCGGACATCCTCTTAACAACTTTCCATATCTAGTCCACGCCTCATATAGAGTTTCATTTGGTTTCTGTGTGAACGTAACAATTTCTGCTTGAAGTCTTACGGCTTTAGATGCAGGAAAGAATTGTTTAAGAAATTTGTCAATTAAAACATCCCATGTATCGATCGCCCCTTCAGGTAACGATTCCAACCAATCTTTGGCTTCTCCCTTTAAAGTCCAGGGAAATAACATGAGATATATCTGTTCATCCTCCACTTCTCGGATTTTAAATAGTGTGCAGATCCTATTAAAGGTACGTAGATGTTCATTTGGATCTTCCTTCGGCGCACCACTAAATTGGCATTGATTAGTCACCATGTGTAGAATTTGTCCTTTGATTTCATAATCTGGCGCATTAATGTCTGGATGAGTAATTGCGTGACCTTGGCCAGTGCGTTTAGCTCTCATTCGGTCTTCCATACTTAAAGGTTCCAGATTCTCCATAATTGAATTTGTTGAATCGGTATCACTAGATGATTCTGATTTAATGGTTCGTTCCTCAACAATCTCTGTTTGAATGATTGGTGGTTCCGGAGGAAAGTTTAATGGTTCAGGATCTACGAACCGTTCCTGAATATTCTCCGGATTCTCAATTGTGATGTTGGGTTCAAAAAATGGATTATCGGAAATTTGAACTGAAGTACTTGGTCGACTGGATGACGATTCTAAAGAAAAATCAACGGCGGTTATATTTGCTAAATGTCTTGATCTAGTTACAGGTGGTGAACGTACAAAAGGTGATGAACGTCTTGCTCGGTGCATTCACTGAATATCCTATTAGTTTTTTAAAAGGAAAGAAAAATTATAATAAGTTATCCAATCAATAGACTTTTCTGATTTTGCCCACGTTTCGAATAGCCAAAAGATGCAGCAGAGGGGCAGGATTCGTTTGGTCTCAATATAATTGAGGACTGTTTGGCTCCAATAACCCGGTCCACGTACAAATCCAACTATTACTACGAACCAGAAAATTTTGATGTCTATTAATTTAACCACTTAAAATAAATTTTCGTAATTTTAAGAAATTTAGATAAGAAGTAGAATAAAAATCTATGTCCTAAAACTAGAATGGCGAGAAATAAGAAAGAAAAAGAGTTCGTCGCAAAAGGTCGAAAAAGAAAAAAAATGGTTGAAAAATAAAAGGTGACGGAAAAATAAAAGAAACTTATAAAAACTTAAAAATACTTGACTAACCTAACCTTATTACTACAACTAACTTAAAATTATAATCGCAAATTGAGATTACTAATTGGAATGATAATTGATACATAGTAAAAGGTGTCTAAAATTATTAAAGCTTACAAGAAAAACCAAATCCCAAATGGAAATAACTTAAAAAGAAACTAAAACTTAAAAAGGCGTCGCAAAATTTTAAAGTACCTAAATCTTAGTCTAAAGAAAAAGCACTTAAGGAATTCTACGGCAAAGCCTAAAAATCTAGGAGTAAAAATCACTATAGCAAAAACTAAGTTTAAAATTAAATATGAGCTAAAAATACAAAAGTTACGCTACAACGATTAAAAAGGGACAAAATATAAAAATATACAAAAAGTTGTAAGAAGTACAATTTTTATAAAAATATTATTTTTATATTATTTATTTAATAAAACTATTAATTTTACAAATTAATTAAACTAATTTAACTAAATAAAACAAATTAAATAAAAAGTAAATCTTAAAATAAAACTAATAATAATAATAATTATAATTAGGGTTAAATAATAATAATAATTAATTAATACCCGTAATTAATGCTGAATTCGGGCTTCTGTCGTCTGTCAGAGAAGCTCCGCGAGTCGCGGCAATTAAAGCATCAAACCCCGCGAGTCGCGGGGTTCCAAAATTCAGATGACAGCTTATAATTTCAACGCGTTTTTTTTTTTTTTTTATTTATTTTTTTTATCTGTTTTCTGTTTTTTTTTTATAAATAAAAGATATTTAATAAAATTTATATTATTATAAACTAAAATAAAGATAAAGAAACTTATAAAACTTAAATATTTAACAAAATCTTAAAAATACTTATATTTTTGTTTTTCTTTTTATATTTTTGAATAATTAAAACGTATTTTTACAAAAACGAATTTTTAATAAAAGTAAACTAAATTTTTTTTTTTTTTATTAGCGTTGCGCTTCCGGCGTTTAAGAGTGTCCCCGGCAGCGGCGCCAAAAATACTTGATGTTATGCGAGGTGTATATAAAATAGTTATTAATTTTAGCAGAAAACACTATTAAATACGATACAATTTTACACAAGATATTTATTTATTTATAGAATGGATATACTTAAACCTTGCTACAACACTTATAGGCAGTGTACCTAATCGTACAGTAGTGTAGTTTTTAGTAAGTCCGGTTCGTTCCACAGGGAAATCTTTAAACAAAGCTGAATGCTATATTAGTTTACTTTTATAAAAATACAAACATATATATATAAGTAATATTATTATTATAAAGGGGGGTTTTTACCGTTTAATGACCGGTTTGTCGATTTTAAGACTTTAGTCGCAGTTAAAACCTATTGTAAAATATAAAATAAATACAAGACTTAAATTAAAGCGTAAAGTAAATAACGATAATGAAATTGCGAATTATAAAAGTGCGATAAAATAAAAATGCAATTAAATATAATAACAATAAAAAGTGCGATAATTAGAAGTGCAATTAAATATAAAATAAAGGAAATTAAATATGAAATAAAAGAATTATGCTTATTTAAACTTCCGTAATCATGATGTTTGACGTGTTGATTTTAGTTTTATGCCCATGGGTTAATTGTCCTTTGTCCTGGATTATTTAATATGTCCGTATGGTTTTTGTCCATAACAGTCCATCAGTCATAAATATAAAGTGCAAGTGTCCTTGTCAAATTATTATTATACCCGAAGTTAAATATTCCAACTAATTGGGGATTCGAATTGTAACAAGGTTTTAATACTTTGTTTAATGAATACACCAGGTTATCAACTGCGTGTAAACCAAGGTTTTACTACTTTGTTAACAATTACACCAATTACCCTTGAATGTAATTTCACCCCTGTTTTAATTATTCTAGTGGCTATTAATCCATTCCCGTGTCCGGTTAAATGAACGATTATTCGTACATATAAATACCCCGCCCATCGTGTCCGATCGAGTGTATATGGTAATTTATAGGGACGCCCAATTGTAAATCTTTATATTAACATTAACAAACTTTCATTTAGTTAAACAAATATAAAGCCCATTAATAGCCCATAGTCTAATTTCCACAAGTGTCGTTCTTTTGTCCAAACCCCAATTATGGTACAAAGCCCAATTACCCAATTTTAGTAATTAGCCCAACATCATGATTACTTCGGATTAAATAAGCATAATAATAACTTAGCTACGAGACATTAATGTAAAAAGGTTGAACATAACTTACAATGATTAAAAATAGCGTAGCGTTACACGGACAGAATTTCGACTTACACCCTTACAACATTCGCTAACATACCCTTATTATTAGAATTAAAATTAAAATTAAAATATAAATTATATATATATATAAATTTTACGTATGATAAGAGAAGAAAAAGATGATGAAAAGTGATCAGAATTCGGTTTGCTTTATAGCCAGAGTCGATTTTTGGGGCTCCGCGACTCGCGGTGAAAACCTCTTCAAACTCCGCGAGTCGCGGAGGATGAATTTACAGCTCACACCCTTGGAGTCTTTTGCTGCCGACGGTTTTATAATATATATATAATATATATATAATTAATATAATTAATTATATATTATATTATATTTATATACATAGTTAACTTGTAATTTTTAGTCCGTTGCGTCGAGCGTTAAGAGTTGACTCTGGTCCCGGTTCCGGATTTTCGAACGTCCTTGCGTACAATTTTATATTTTGTACTTTGCGTTTTGAATCTTGTACTCTTGTAATTTCGAGACGTTTCTTATCAATAATTGGAACCTTTTTGATTGTCTTTTGTACTTTTGAGCTTTTTGGTCGTTTGCGTCTTCAATTCGTCGAATCTGTCTTTTGTCTTCACCTTTTATTATTTAAACGAATATCACTTGTAAATAGAACAATTGCAACTAAAAGCTTGTCTTTCTTGAGGAATAATGCTATGAAATATATGTTCGTTTTTAGCATTATCAACCCCACATTCAAAAATTATTAAAATCTAAGAATAAAAGTTAGAAAATTATAAAAACTATTACAATATTAAATAAGTATTAAACGTATTAACATTACAAATTACAAAATAAATAAAACTAAGTAGACTAGGGATGATACTGATACCAGTAGGGGTTCCATGCATAACCATAGGTGCTATAAAATGCTTCGGCTGGGTTATACGTAGGATACGGTGGTTGAATCTCTATAGACCAGGGAGGGAATATGGGCGATGGAGTAGGAATATAGTTTCTACCTATATGTTGGCAATAAGCGATGATTTGGTTTTGATGAACTTGCCAATCTTCAAATGCTCTATGTCTAGCATTTTCATACTCTTATGAAGCTATAAACCTTTGCATTTCTGCCATTTCATTTCCCCCTCCTACATTACCTTGCTGTTGGTTTCTCTCAACCTGTGGATGTCTACCATGGTATTGTACTGCGGCGTTATTTCGCCTCTTCAAAACTTTCGCACCATGGTATACATTTAAACCTATTGTATCGCGGGGTTCTGGTTCTTCGACTAATAATCCCCCCGACTTATATCCACACCGAGATATTCAGCAATCAAAGTAATAAATATACCACCTCCTATTATGCTATGCGGTCTCATCCCCCTAACCATAGCTGATAAATAATAACCCACACAATAAGGTATACTTACAGCGCTTTGTGGGTCTCGAATACACATATGGTAAAACAAATCCTGTTCATTTACCTTTTCCTTGTTCTTACCTCTTTGTGTAATCGAATTAGCTAAAAACCTATGAATTACTCTTAATTCAGCTCTATCTATATCCAAATAAGAGTAATTTCCCCCTTTAAATCGGTGATGGCTAGTCATTTGACTCCATACACCATGCGTATCAAAATTTTCGTCTATCTTTCTACCATTTAGTATCAACCCTCTACAATCGGCAGATGCTAACTCCTCAGGCGTATATATACGTAAAGCCTGAGCCATGTCTAGTAAAGACATGTGGCGCATCGAACCTCCTAACAAAAATCTAATAAAAGATCGATCGGTTAAACTAGCTACCCGATCATTTAATTCTATACTACACAACAATTCTTCACACCATACTTTATATACAGGTCTACGCATGTTGAATAACCGTACCCAATCGTTAAAAGTAGAATTACCATACCTCTGTGCAAGTAATTCCCTAATTGGCCCGGCCAATTCTACAGCTTCTAATGGTCCCCATTCTATGACCTTAGGTACCTCAACAACTTTAGAATGAAGAGTATGTAAACCCCTTTGGTATTTTGGATAATCTATCCAAAGTCTGTCAAATCTCAGGTTCGGGTGCAAATCTTCCAAGTGCATATCAGAAAATATCATGACTGGATGAGGTATATCTTGTTTGTAGTAGTTATCCACCTCCTGTTGTTCCGCATTCTCAGCAGGAGCATTGCGAGCTTGGGATGAAGATTCACCCCTTTCAGTCTGCAAAACACATCAAACACAATTTTTGTGCATCCAAATATGCATTAGTGTCAGCAAAATCATCAATCAAAATAATTACAATGACATGATCAATTTATATCAAACTTAAGCTCATTTTCATATTTTCATCAAATCTACACTTTTTCAAATAAGCATATACGAAAATGTTAGCCAAGTTCATAAGCATTCAACTCAAATAACATGTCAAAATAATCATTACTAGCAATTAAACAAGTTTCAAATGGCATTATCTTTCAAAAATCAAGTTCATGAATTTTAGACTTGAAAAAGTCCACTTTAATTCTCAAAATCATGTTTAGGCTCAAAGTTTGGATCATTTAACTAACTAAACATGTTACACTACTTAATTTAGCAACAATTCATGACAAAAATTGGCCATAACCTGTTTATATCAAAAAGCCCCAAATTGCTCAAGAACACAAACCCTAGATTACTCAAAATTTGAAGTTTAAGGCTTCTAATCATGTTAAATAGCAGCAATCTAGGTTATACAAGCATAATACATAAACAATTTAAGCATAATTACACTAAAAAGCATCAAAATCAAATTGGGGAAAAAATTACTCAAGAACACTAATTTTCGGATTAAGTGGTGTTTAGGTGTAGAAATTTACCATTTTTCTTGAGTAATTCCTTGATAGCATCCTTCTCAACATGATTTTAGTAAAAGATTTGATGATTAACGGTCAAAAATTGTGAATTTGGGGGTATTTTTTCGGGTTTTTGCGGGTTTTATCGCAGTGTTTTCGTGGGTGTTGGGTTGGGGACTGATCAGTTCGTCCCTTATATTTTTTTCTGGATTTTAGAAACTCCGCGAGTCGCGGTATTTTACCCTTCAAACTCCGCGAGTCGCGGAGTTTGTATTATTTTTTTTATATATCTTAACTAATTAAAACAATTAAGTAATTAATTTTAAAATTTTGTTTCCCTTGTTATTTAGGATGAGGTCGTTTCGGATCGATGTCCTAGTCCGTCCTTCGACAAAATTTTAAAATTTGTCTTTTTGTAGCGATTGTTTTAAAAGCTAAGATTTTTGGTTTTTTTTTTTAATGTTTTTGGCATACTTTAATTCAATAAGATTAAAAATAATGATAATAAAAGTTCTCGTCCCTCCCTCGGGTAAAGCAATTTCGGTTCAAATGACCTAGTCTTCAACTTACGACGAATTTTAAAAATCATATTTTTAACTTAATGAGATAAAGTAAATTTTTGTTTTTAAATTCACACCAACTTAAATTAAAAATACATAAAATTCAAAATTAATATTAAAAATTCACACTAAACTTAAAATTTGAAATGCATAAAATTAAAAATTCATATTTTAAAAATTAAAAATTCACACCAAACTTAATTTAAAAATTCATATTATAAATTTACACCAAACTTATATTAATTTTTCAAATATTTACAATTTTAAATATATTGATTTTACAAAGTTTACAATATTTATTTAAGATTTATATATTAATTTTAAAAACATGGTAAAAATAAAATTAAAAATCTTTTTGGCTTTTATCCCACTTTAATCAATCAAATATTATCAAAAATATGCGCCCCTCTTTTCGGTAAAGTAATTTCGGTTCCAAGACCTAATTTAACTCATGACAAATTTTTGAAATATTTTGGGTTGATTGATTAAAGATATTTATACCTTAAGAATAAAAGTTAAATTTCGCAGTGATGTAATAAATTTTTGTATGATATCAATAATTTCGGTCGCCAAACCTAATTTTATTTAATACCAATTTAATACTTTATAGCGAACAAATTAGCGTTTATTATCAAAAGGTTAAAAATAAAAATAAAAATAAAAACTGTACAGACTTACCTGTGAGATAGTATTCTTAGTTATATGATCTATCCCATTCATAAGATAGTCGGTTTAATTGGTTTTTCATGGCTACATAGGCGTAACCTCGAGCATTCAGTGTTTTTTCTTCTAAACATATGAACGGTCCGTCTCTGCATAAAGTAACAAATTCGGTGTTTGAATAGGTTTGATTATTTGAACATTTACCTCCATGTGACCATTTTTCGCATTTGTGACATCTTTCTAGGTGTCGTGCTCTTCTTTTCGATGCGGATTTTGATTTTCCTTTACCAAATTGTAACTTATTATCTTCACATCTGGATTCTTTTCTTACTCCGTCCAATCTTTCTCTGATTACTGATACTATTTCACTCGGAAGTGTGTCATTATTACGTTTAGTGATTAAAGCGTGTAGCATTAGACCATGGTTTAGTTCACAGGCAGTCTTCATATAGTAAAAATCTAAAAAAATAAAAATTCAGAATGGGGGGAGAAGACTAGTTCTTTAGGGTCTGCTAGGGAAAGACCATTCGGGTACCATTTTCGAGAACTACACGAAAACAGACAATCTAACTCTAATAGAAATATATAAACCCCCTATACTTAGTTGAAATTGTGATTAACATTATTTTCAATTGAATCATCAACAACTTGTATATCTTTGACTTTTACTTCAATCCATTTGTTGATTTCCTCCGTAACTTTCACAAATTCAACTAACATTGCCTTTTCTTTTGACGATAATTTGGATATTAATCGGTTATATAACTTAAAGTTTCCTTTAATCTTAGCATCGTGAATCCGTTTATAAAGTTTCTTCGTTGAACTGTTAAAAATGGGTTCATCTAATTTCGTATCATCAACGGCATTCTTTGTGATTGGATCATCATTAAGTGTTTCGTCATCTTCCCCACACTTATGCATTTTTATTGGTCTAACAGTTTTGGTTTGTGGAGATCTAAACTTTCGGTTCACAAAGGTGATCGATGTATCACCATCCCTAAGTGTCATTCTACCTTCTCTTACATCAATGAATGCCTCGGTGGTTGCTAAAAATGGGCGACCTAGAATTAGAGGAATATCAAGGTTTTCCTCCATATTAATCACTATGAAGTTTGCAACAAAGGTCAAACTTCCCACGTTAACAAGTAAATTATTTGCTATTCCAACCGGGTGTTTAATGGTTTGGTCAAATGATTGAACACCTATTTTGGTTGGTTTTAATTTACCCATGCCTAATCTTTTGTATAAGGAAAGAGGCATAATATTTGCACTTGCTCCTAAATCTGCGAGTCCATTATATACAGCACCATCATTAAGTAAGCAAGAAATGATAAATTCACCCGGGTCTCCTGCTTTAGTAAGTCGAGTTGGTTTGTAAACCTTTTTCGGGTGTTCTTTCCTTGGTTCTTTCACTTCTATTTGAATTTCTTGTTCACATTTTTCTTCGTTTTTTGGAATGGGAGGTTTGTATAAGAATTCTTCTTCATCACTCAAATTTGAATCCTCCTTATATTCTAATTTTGATTTTTCATATGTTGTTGATAACATATTTATGTTTTCATTTTGAAGGTTTTCTTAGGTGGTGAAATTATGATTAACTTCATTGTCAACTTCCATCAGACCATGTATGTAATGTTTAACTCTGTGACCATTAACTTTAAATTCAATCCCATTTGAATTTATTAATTCTATCGTTCCGTATGGGAAAACTCTTTTGACTATGAATGGTCCAGACCATCTTGATTTCAATTTTTCAAGAAATAGCTTGAATCGTGAATTGAAAAGAAGAACCCTGTCTCCTTCTTTAAATTCTTTTGAACTTCTGATTCTTTTATCATGCCATTTCTTCGTTCTTTCTTTATAGATTAATGAATTTTCGTATGCTTCATGTCTTAATTCTTCTAATTCATTTAGTTGACTTAATCGTAGACGTCCAGCTTCATGTAAATCAAGATTACATGTCTTCAAAGCCCAAAATGCTTTGTGTTCAATTTCTACTGGAAGATGACATGATTTTCCGTAAACGAGTCTAAAAGGTGTGGTTCCAATTGGAGTTTTGTAGGCTGTTCTAAAAGCCCAGAGTGCATCCTCCAATTTAATGGACCATTCCTTCGGATTTGATCCTACGATTTTCTCTAGAATACGTTTTAAAGCTCGGTTGGTATTTTCAACTTGTCCACTTGTTTGTAGATGATATGCGGTGGAGATTTTATGAGTTACTCCATATCTTTTAAGAACTTTCTCAAGTTGATTATTACAGAAATGAGTACCCCGATCACTTATTAAAGCTTTCGGTGTTCCAAACCTTGCAAAAAGACGTTTTAAAAAGTTGACTACAACTCGTGCATCGTTAGTTGGGAGAGCTTGTGCTTCCACCCATTTAGATACATAATCAATGGCTACGAGAATATAGAGATTATTATGAGATTTTGGAAATGGACCCATAAAGTCAATACCCCAAATGTCAAGTACTTCACATACTTGTATGACATTTTGTGGCATTTCATCACGTTGACTTATTTTTCCGGCCCTTTGACAAGCATCACAGGATTTGCAAAGAAGGTGTGCGTCTTTGTAAATTGTAGGCCAATAGAAGCCAGCATCGTAAACTTTTCTTGCTGTTAGTTGAGGCCCATAGTGCCCTCCTGTTGGTCCTGTGTGACAATGGTTTAAAATTTTACTAGCTTCATCTCCAAATATACATCAGCGTATTATTCCATCGGGACAACTTTTAAACAGATGTGGATCTTCCCAGAAATAGTGTTTTATATCACTGAAGAATTTCTTTCATTTTTGGTACGATAATCCTTTTTCAAGGAATCCACATACTAAATAGTTTGCATAGTCTGCAAACCATGGGATTTCATTATAATCTATCTTCAATAGATATTCATCAGGAAAGTTGTCTTGTATGGCCGATTCATTTAGAACTTCTAATTCGGGATTTTCAAGACGAGAAAGATGATCAGCAGCGAGATTTTCTGCTCCTCTTTTATCTCGGATTTCAATATCAAACTCTTGTAAGAGTAAGATCCAACGGATTAATCTTGGTTTAGCATCTTGTTTCGAAAATAGGTATCTAAGAGCAGAATGGTCGGTATAGACCACCGTTTTAGCTAGAACGAGATATGTTCAAAATTTGTCAAAAGCAAAGATAATAGCAAGGAGTTCTTTTTCAGTAGTTATGTAATTCGTTTGTGCTCCTTGTAACGTCTTACTGGCATAATATATAGGTTGAAATTGTTTTTCAATCCTTTGTCCTAAAACGGCTCCCATTGCAAAATCACTTACATCGCACATTAATTCAAACGGTAGATTCCAATTTGGTGTTATCATGATCGGCGCATTAGTGAGTTTCTCTTTAAGAATATTAAATGATTTGATACATTCATCTGAAAAGATGAATGGAGCATCCTTTTCTAGGAGTTTATTCATAGGAGTGGCAATTTTAGAAAAATCTTTTATGAAACGTCGGTAAAAACCGGCATGCCCTAGAAAACTCCTAACTCCTCTAACATTGGTGGGATGTGGAAGTTTAGCAATTACATCTACTTTAGCTCTATCCACTTCAATTCCTTCCTTCGAAATTTTATGACCAAGAACGATGCCTTCTTTAACCATGAAATGACATTTCTCCCAATTAAGTACTAGATTTGATTGTTCGCATCTAATAAGCATTCGTTCAAGATTAGCTAGACATGATTCAAATGTATCACCGAAGACTGAAAAGTCATCCATGAAAACTTCCATGCATTCTTCTATCATGTCGTGAAAAATCGCCATCATACACTTTTGAAAGGTTGCAGGGGCGTTGCAAAGTCCAAATGGCATGCGTTTGTAAGCAAAAGTACCATAAGGGCACGTGAATGTGGTTTTCTCTTGATCTTCGGGTGCTATTGGAATTTGAAAATATCCGGAAAATCCATCTAGAAAACAATAGTAACTATTTCCGGCTAATCTTTCCAACATTTGATCAATGAAAGGTAAGGGAAAGTGATTTTTTCTGGTGGCGTCATTTAATTTTCTATAATCAATACATACACGCCATCCTGTTATAGTCCTAGTAGGAATAAGCTCATTTTTCTCATTTGTAATGACAGTCATGCCACCCTTCTCAGGCACGCATTGAACTGGGCTTACCCATGGATTATCAGAAATTGGATAAATTAGACCTGCGTCTAGCAGTTTAATAATTTCTTTTTTAACTACATCTTGCATATTAGGATTTAGTTTTCGTTGGCGTTGCACATACGTTTTATGACCTTCTTCCATAAGGATTTTATATGTGCAATACGAAGGACTTATTCCTTTAATATCATGAATCTTCCATGCAATGTCTGGTTTATGAGCTTTCAACACAGAAATGAGTTGTGATTTCTCATTTTCAGTAAGAGAAGACGATATTATTACAGGTAATTCAGATTCACCATGTAAATAAGCGTATTCCAAATGGTTTGGAAGTGGCTTTAACTCTAATTTCGGTGGTTCTTCTATCGATGATTTATATCGATATCTGTCTTCTTCTTTTAGCATTTGAATTTCTTCTGTTGTTGGTTCATATCCATTAGCTATAAGTGTAGCTAACATTTCAGCTTCATCAATTGGTTCATTACCTTCTCCTAAAGAACATTCTCCTGTTCCTTGTAATTCTGGAAATTCTTCTAACAATTCTGCATGTGCATCTATAGTTTGAATATAATAACATGTATCATCTGCAGATTGTGGTTGTTGCATTGCTCTATCAACTAAAAAGGTAACACTCTCGTCCTCTATACTTAGGGTCAATTTCTTACCGAACACGTCTATCATTGCTTTAGCCGTGTTTAAGAATGGTCTTCCTAATATGAGAGGAACTTGAGAATCTTCTTCCATGTCCAGAACAACAAAATCTACTAGAAATACTAAAGTACCAACTTTAACTAGCATGTTCTCCATTATCCCTCTAGGATATTTTATTGATCGATCGGCTAGTTGTATACTTATTCTAGTTGGTTTCAATTCTCCAAGGTATAGTTTAGCGTATAGTGAATACGGCATTAAATTTATACTAGCACCTAAGTCTGCCAATGCTTCTATTGAACTAAGACTACCCAAAAAACATGGAATTGTGAAACTTCCTGGATCAGATAATTTTTCTGGTATCTTATTCAACAGCACTGCTGAACAATTAGCATTCATGGTAACAGCCGAGAGTTCTTCCATTTTCTTTCTATTTGAGATTAGATCTTTCAAGAATTTAGCATATCTAGGCATTCCTGAAATCACATCAATGAAAGGAAGATTTACATTTATCTGTTTAAACATATCCAAGAATTTGGATTGCTCGGCTTCAAGTTTCTCTTTCTTCATTTTACTCGGGTAAGGAAGTGGTGGTTGGTATGGTTTAACATAAGGTTTATCCTTAAATGTGTTATCTTCATTAACCTTTTCAACTACCGGTTCTTTTTTCTTATCTTGATTAGGTTGTGGTTCTTGTGGAGTAGGAATAGCTTCATCAGAAGTTACAGGTATTTCAGGTGGTTTAAGTGTTGTACCACTTCTTGTGGTAATAGCTTTAGCTGTTTCATTCCGGGGGTTAGTATTTGTATCAATAGGTAGACTTCCCGGTTTTCTTTCACCTATTAACCTTGCTAGGTTACTTACTTCTTGTTCTAGGTTTTGAATAGAAGCTTGTTGATTTCTAAATGCTTGAGCATTTTGTTCATTAGTTTGTTTCTGAGATGTGAAAAACTGCGTTTGAGTTTCAACTAGCTTCGTCATCATATCTTCTAAATTAAGCTTTTTATCATCGGGTTGTGGTGGTTTGTTTTGAAAATTAGGTCTTTGCTGATTGTAAGTATTATTGGATACTTGTTGATTGCTAGGACCTTGTTGGTTGTTGTATGGAATATTTAGGTTATAATTCTGGTTTTGATTGTAAATAGGTCTTGGCGGTTGATAATTATTCTGATAATTATTTCCAGGCCTTTGGTTTATGTATGAAATATTCTCTCTTTGTTCCATTGTTAATTCAATACTGAGACAATCTTTTGTCAAATGTGGTCCTCCACACTGCTCACAACTAATTCGTATTGAGTGAATATCTTTAGTCATCTTTTCCATTCGTCTCTCGACAGCATCTATCTTTGCGGAAATGGAATCTAAGTCATGGCTAGAATCGGCTCTAGCTGCTTTAGATGATCTAATGATATCTTTTTCTTGGTGCCACTCATGTGAGTGGGAAGCAGTGTTATCAATAATTTTGTAAGCATCAGTTTCTGTTTTCTTCATAATAGAACCACAAGCTGCTATATCTATGTCTTTCCTTGTAGTGATGTCGCATCCTTGGTAGAATATTTGTACTATTTGACAGGTGTCTAAACCATGTTGCGGACATCCTCTCAACAACTTTTCAAATCTAGTCCACGCCTCATATAGAGTTTCATTCGGTTTCTGTGTAAACGTAACAATTTTTGCTTGAAGTCTTACGACTTTAGATGAAGGAAAGAATTGTTTAAGAAATTTTTCAACTAAAACGTCCCATGTATCAATCACCCCTTCAGGTAACGATTCCAACCAATCTTTGGCTTCTCCCTTTAAAGTCCAGGGAAATAACATGAGATATATCTGTTCATCCTCCACTTCTCGGATTTTAAATAGTGTGCAGATCCTATTAAAGGTACGAAGATGTTCATTTGGATCTTCCTTCGGCGCACCACTAAATTGGCATTGATTAGTCACCATGTGTAGAATTTGTCCTTTGATTTCATAATCTGGCGCATTAATGTCTGGATGAGTAATTGTGTGACCTTGGCCAGTGCGTTTAGCTCTCATTCGGTCTTCCATACTTAAAGGTTCCAGATTCTCCATAATTGAATTTGTTGAATCGGAATCACTAGAGGATTCTGATTTAATGGTTCATTCCTCAACAATCTCTGTTTGAATGATTGGTGGTTCCGGAGGAAAATTTAGTGGTTCAGGATCTATGAATCGTCCCTGAATATTCTCCGGATTCTCAATTGTGAGGTCGGGTTCAAAAAATGGATTATCGGAAATTTGAACTGGAGTACTTGGTCGACTGGATGACGATTCTAAAGAAAAATCAACGGCGGTAATATTTGCTAAATGTCTTGATCTAGTTACAGGTGGTGAACGTACAAAAGGTGGTGAACGTCTTGCTCGGTGCATTCACTGAATATCCTATTAGTTTTTAAAAGGAAAGAAAAATTATATAAGTTATCCAATCAATAGACTTTTCTGATTTTGCCCACGTTTCGAATAGCCAAAAGATGCAGCAGAGGGGCAGGATTCGTTTGATCTCAATATAATTGAGGACTGTTTGGCTCCAATAACCCGGTCCACGTACAAATCCAACTATTACTACGAACCAGAAAATTTTGATGTCTATCAATTTAACTACTTAAAATAAATTTTCGTAATTTTAAGAAATTTAGATAAGAAGTAGAATAAAAATCTATGTCCTAAAAACTAGAATGACGAGAAATAAGAAAGAAAAAGAGCGTGTCGGAAAAAGATCGAAAAATAAAAATAAGAAAGAAAAAGAGTGACTTATAGAACTTAAAAACACTAGACTAACCCAACCTTATTACTATCACTAACTTAAAATTATAATCGCAAATTGAGATTACTAATTGGAATGATAATTGATACATAGTAAAAGGTGTCTAAAAATATTAAAGCTTACAAGAAAAACTATATCCCAAATGGCAATAACTTAAAAAGAAACTAAAACTTAAAAAGGCGTCGCAAAATTCTAAAGTACCTAAATCTTAGTTTAAAGAAAAGCACTTAAGGGATTTTACGGCAAAGCCTAAAAATCTATAAATAAAAAAATAACTATGGCAAAAACTATGAATTAAAACTAAATACGAGCGAAAAATACAAAAGTTACGCTAAAACTATTAAAAAGGGACAAAATATAAAAATATACAAAAAGTTGTAAAAATTACAGAAAATATTATTTTTATATTATTTATTTTATAAAACTATTAATTTATTTAAAACTAATTAAAATTTAAAATACAATTTAATTTAAAAACTTAAACTAATTATAATAATTAAACTAATTAGGGTTTATTAATAATAATAATAATAAAATCCGTAATTAATGCGAAATTAGGGTTCTGTCACGTGTGTCAGGGAGGCTCCGTGAGTTGCGGTGCTCGAAGCAGCAAACTCCGCGAGTCACGGGGATTCAATTTTCAACTCAGGTACTTTTTTTTTTAATTCGACGCGTTTTTATTTTTTTATTTTTCAATAAACACAAAATATTTAAATAAAACTTATAATTTTTTATTAAATAAAAATAAAGAAACTTTACAAAACTTAAATATTTAACAAATTCTTAAAAATATTTATATTTTTGTTTTCTTTTCTATGTTTTCGAATATTTAAAACGTATTTTTACAAAAACGTATTTTTATAAAAGTAAACTAAAAATAAAAATCTTTTTTTTTAATAATTATTAGCGTTGCGCTTCCGGCTTTTAAGCTAGATTGTTCCCCGGCAGCGGCGCCAAAAATACTTGATAGTTAGAGCTAAGGGGTATAAAATACTATAAAATTTTAGCAGGAAATAGTATTAAATACGATACAATTTTACACAAGATATTTATTTATTTATTGAATGGATATACTTAAACCTTGCTACAACACTTATAGGCAGTGTACCTAATCGTACAGTAGTGTAGTTTTTGGTAAGTCCGGTTCGTTCCACAGGGAAAATCTTTTAAACAAAGCTTAACGCTATATTAGTTACTTTTATAAAAATACAAATATATATATATATATATAAGTAACATTATTATTATAAAGGGGGTTTTTACCGTTTAATGACCGGTTTGTCGATTTTAAAACTTTAGTCGCAGTTAAAACCAAATGTAAAATATAAATAAAAGACTTAATTTAAAGCGTAAAGTAAATAACGATAATGAAATTGCGAATAATAAAAGTGCGATAAAATAAACTTGCTATAATTAAAAAGTACGATAATTAAAAGTGCAATTAAATACAATATCAATAAAAATGTGATAATTAGAAGTGCAATTAAATATAAAATAAAGGAAATTAAATATGAAATAAAAGAATTATGCTTATTTAAACTTCCGTAATCATGATGTTTGACGTGTTGATTTTAGTTTTATGCCCATGGGTTAATTGTTCTTTGTCCTGGATTATTTAATATGTCCATACGGATTTGTCCATAATAGTCCATCAGTCATAAATATAAAGAGCGAAAGCCTTCGTCAAATTATTCTTATTCCCGAAGTCAAATATTCCAACTAATTGGGGATTCGAATTGTAACAAGGTTTTAATACTTTGTTTAATGAATACACCAGGTTATCGACTGCGTGTAAACCAAGGTTTTACTACTTTGTTAACAATTACACCAATTACCCTTGAATGTAATTCACCCCTGTTTCAACAAGTCTATTTAACTATTAATCCAGTTCCGTGTCCGGTAAAATGAATAATTATTGGTATTTATAGATATCCCGCCCACCGTACCCAGTCAAGCGTATGTGGTTATATATAAATACGTCGAATTATAAGTTTGTATATTAAATTAACAAGGTATTGTTTAGTTAAGATAAAACCCATTAATAGCCCATAGTCTAATTTCCACAAGTGTCGTTCTTTTATCCAAACCCCAATTATGGTACAAGGCCCAATTACCCAATTTTAGTAATTAGCCCAACATCATGATTACTTCGGATTAAATAAGCATAATAATAACTTAGCTACGAGACATTAAATTAAAAAGGTTGAACATAACTTACAATGATTAAAAATAGCGTAGCGTTACACGGACAGAATTTTGACTTACACCCTTACAACATTCGCTAAAATACCCTTATTATTAGAATTATAATTAAAATTAAAATTAAAATATAAATATAAATATATTTACGTATACATATATAGAGAGAGATTGAATTATGGATTTTTTGCGATCAAACTGCGTTTGCTTTTATAGAGAATTGAGTTCAGGGGGTCTCCGCGACTCGCGCCCTTTTTGCTCTTCAAACTCCGCGAGTCGCGGAGTTTGTAATTACAGCTCACTCCATTTTGGTTCTTTGTTTACCGACGGTTTATTATATAAATATAATATATATATATAATTTATATAATTAATTATATATTATATTATATTTATATACATAGTTAACTTGTAATTTTTAGTCCGTTGCGTCGAGCGTTGAGAGTTGACTCTGGTCCCGGTTCCGGATTTTCGAACGTCCTTGCGTACAATTTAATATCTTGTACTTTGCGTTTTAAATCTTGTACTCTTGTAATTTCGAGACGTTTCTTATCAATAATTGGAACCTCTTTGATTGTATTTTGTACTTTTGAGCTTTTTGGTCGTTTGCGTCTTCAATTCGTCGAATCTGTCTTTTGTCTTCACCTTTTAATATTTAAACGAATATCACTTGTAAATAGAACAATTGCAACTAAAAGCTTGTCTTTCTTGGGGAATAATGCTATGAAATATATGTTCGTTTTTAGCATTATCAGTAACTAATTCAATTTTCAACCTAACCTGTCTAAGGGCAATATCCAAAGTACAAGCATGCATAATCCTAAATACTCGAGCACTAGTCAGGGATACACTATTAGTATGTAAAAGTTAAATTATGAGTACTCACGTATCAATATTGAGATTTAATATTGCAGGAAAGGTACGTAGATGCAACGGAAATGATAAACACTATATTGACCTCACGAGCATACCCATGAACCATACTCAATCACCTCCATAGCTATAACCCATAATTTTCTTAATCCTATCCTACTCGAAAAACAATTTCGAAATCACTCGGACAGCACTCCGTCGTAATATTTTATGTATACTAATAATATCTTGAAATAATACGGAGTAAATATATATATGTAAATCGATTGAGAGAGTTTAGAGAAAAATATTTTCAAGTTTCTATGAAATAATGAAACCTATTGAATTCTATTTATAATAGATTTTTGAATTATTAAAGTGAATTATTAAAGTATGAATTATTAAAGTGAATTATTAAAGTATGAATTATTAAAGTGAATTATTAAAGTATGAATTATTAAAGTGAATTATTAAAGTATGAATTATTAAAGTGAATTATTAAAGTTAAAGTAAAGTAAAAATAAAGTAAAGGTAAAGTTTAAGTATAGTAAAAGTATAAAACTATGTACGTATAATACGCGTATAAATATATATAATATTAATTTAAATCGTTATATATATTTAATAAAATAAAATATAAATATCGTTATCTTTATCATACTAGTTAAGTAATGAGTTGTCAAAAGTGGTTCTAGATATTTATAAAAGTTATATACGTTTTAATAATAAAGTTCTTTTTAAACTGAAAACGTTTTTGTACGTTTGAAACTAAATAGGTCAATCGAGTCTTTATGAGATTCAATCTTCCACTATCCTTTGTCTAGTTCTCAATGATTGACAATTTGTTCTTATTTATAAATCACTTTACCATTTTCCGAATATTGTTAAAACGGAAAGATTTCTCAAATCAACGTGGGCCTTTCAACAGAGACTTGTAATCATAATTCAATATATCTGATAATTCAATCATTTGATCTTATCTTCTAATTCCATTGATAAATATTTTGAAACATATACAATCATATAAAGTATTTAATCTAATATTTTATTTACGTTTCAAGTTATAATATATATACACATATACATATATAATCATATTCGTTTAATGGTTCGTGAATCGTTGGAACATGGTCGAGGTTGAATGAATGTATGAACATAGTTTAAAATTCTTGCAATTTAACTTAACAAATATTGCTTATCGTGTCGGAAACATATAAAGATTAAAGTTTAAATTTGGTTGGAAATTTCCGGGTTGTCACAATTTTCTTTTTAGACAGCTTATTTTTTTGAGGTAGTCTCATCTTTTCTATTATTATTATTATTATTATTTTTATTATTATTATTATTATTATTATTATTATTATTATTATTATTATTATTATTATTATTATTATTATTATTATTATTATTATTATTATTATTATTATTATTATTATTATTGTATTTATTAGTGTTATAATTACTTACCATTTATTATTATGATCACTATCATTATTGTTATTATTATGACTTATTATCATTATTGTTATTATTAATATCATAAATATTATTATAAGTATCAAAATGGTTATTATTATTATTATTATTATCATTATTATCATTAATCTAGTCTAAATTATTATCATTATTAATATTATTAGCATAAACATTATTAACTTCATTATTATTAGTATTTGTATTTTTGTATTACTATTGTTATTATTAATTATTATGGTTACGAACATATTAAAAACAACTATATAATGAGATTAGCAATAAAATCTGTTAAGGAAAAACTTGGAAACTGGTTATACATTATATGAATAACTGTACAATTATGAATATGATTATGAAATTAAGTTATAGAAACTGTAGTTATAAGGTTTGAAGTTCAACTCGAAATTTATGATAAAACTTATTAGTATTAACAATGTTATTATTATTAATATCATCATTTTATGGTTAAAATGAAGTATCATTATAATTAAAAATTTTCAAAGTTATTATATTTTTAGTAAAACTATCATTTTTTATCAAAATTAGTAAAGTTATTATCTTTATTATTATTAAAATTAACACTACTATTGTTATTATTATTACTATCATTAATATTATCATTCTTATCATTAATTAATAATACATATCATTATATCTTTATTATTAAAATGGTTATAAATAAGTCATATGTAAAATATATAAACTAATATATAAACATATATTTTATCGTACATAAATCTTGATATAAATGTTTGTTATGATGAATGATAAATAATAGATATATAAGATATATAAATTAAATATAATATAATAAATTTATCTAGATAATATATAATATAACAAGTGAACTACTAATAATATATATAAACATGTTCGATTACAATTAAGTATATTAATAAGTACACAAATGATATAGGTTCGTGAATCCAAGGCCAACCCTGTGTTGTTCAGTTGTTCAATGCCGTCATATGTATTTTTACTACAAAATACAGTATTGTGAGTTCATTTGATTCCCTTTTACTCTTTACATTTTTGGGACTGAGAATACATGCGCTGTTTTTATAAAGTGTTTTATTAAATGCTTTTGAGATATATTTTTTGAACTGAGAATACATGAACTGCTTTTATAAATGATTGAAGAAATAGACACAAATATTCAAAACTATATTCTATGATAGAATTATTTGGATTCAGAGGTTCGATTTAGTAGTTAACGGAGAGATGATTTTGCATTGCGTACGCATTAGCTCCCGTTTTAACTACCATCGGCGGGATGATTTTGCATTGTACGCACGCACTAGCCCCCGATGTATTGTATTGTATTATAGTCGACTTTGTAGTTGGTAACGGAGGGATGATTTTGCATTGCGTACGCATTAGCCCCCGTTTCAGCTACCCTCAGAGGGATGATTTTGCATTGCGTACGCATTAGCCCCCGTTGTAAGAATTATATTGTATTAACTACCACGGTGAGATGATTTTGTCATTGCACTACGCATTAGCTACCGTTGGTGAGTTGTTTGAAAGGTTCCGGAGTTCTTCATATGAATGATTTTACAGCAGGAATAGACCTGCACAGATTATTTTCTAATTATGGGTATCTTGTGGTCTATTAAAATGATGAATTTTATTGTTTATGATAAACTAATGAACTCACCAACCTTTTGGTTGACACTTGAAAGCATGTTTATTCCCAGGTATGAAAGAAATCTTCCGCTGTGCATTTGCTCATATTAGAGACATTACTTGGAGTCATTCATGATATATTTGAAAAGACGTTGCATTCGAGTTGTCGAGTTCATCAAGATTATTATTAAGTCAATTAGAGTTGGATGTATTATGAAATGGTATGCATACTATCAACTTTCGATGAAAAGAAAGTTTGTCTTTTAAAAACGAATGTAATGTTTGTAAAATGTATCATATAGAGGTCAAGTACCTCGCGATGTAATCAACTATTGTGAATCGTTTATAATCAATATGAACGGGGCATTTCAGTTGGTATCAGAGCGGTGGTCTTAGCGAACCAGGTCTTGCATTAGTGTGTCTAACTGATAGTTGTTAGGATGCATTAGTGAGTCTGGACTTCGACCTTAGCTGCATGTCAAAAATTTTTGCTTATCATTTCTTGCCGGAAATTACGTGCTTATTATTCTTAGTCTAGACACATCTTACTGCATTGATTGCATGAATAGTGTATAGACAAAATTCATATCTTAGCGTATCTGTTACTGTAAACTTTGCCTGATAGCTTCCGAAAATTCCTCCATAATCTACGGGATCTTCTTTTCTATACATAAGTATTCTATGTAATTAGAATATCATCTAATATCCAAAAATCATTTCAATATCGAAAACCCTTTATCTAACCGTGCAAGATGGAACTCGAAACTAGTTCAAATTCCTCGAATTCCGACAGCTATTCCTATATGGATTTCCAACTCGAGCTCCAAAAGCAGTGCAACCGGAATGGATCGGTCAATCAGCCATCATCAATTCTGGATGAATTGGGGCTGAGTTCGTAGTCGACTTAATCATTGGAGACAAAAATAAGATGATCATTTTCATCAACCAAATTCACCTTTTGGCGAAGAACCTGAAGCACTTACCGGTGAACCAGTCCGAAATATCATTTTCACCCTCATTTCCCAAATATCTTGTCATGATTACATAATATCTCAGATTATAAACCTTATTCATTCGCTCGTTCTTACCGACAATCATCCCGGAGTAATCGAAGAAGTCAACGAGATTCGCGCCTGAGTAATGATTTTTGGAGAATATGGTGCAAAATTTACCAGCTTCAGCAACAACACCGGCACCAACAGTACCACCAATAACAGCACCAGTACCATCAACAATCCATGCCTCAACATCTCATTCTGTACCTTGAGTATAATCATCATACTACATGTCTTTCTACATCATTTACCTTCGTTCTACATGGTGAGTATGTAATCTCTAATGTTTTAGAGATTATATATTCTTGTTCTAACGGTAAATCAAATGAGTTTAATATCATATTAACTCATTAAATCCATGATTACATTTGAAGAATATATATATATATACATATATTTTCATAAAGATTGTAATTAAAAGTTCTTTTGGTACAAACTGTTAATAGTGAAAATATTTTAACGGGTAGGTAATACCCGCGGAATATTAAGATTTTACATTAATAAGTTATACTGTACATTCTTCGAATCTAATTCAACAGTCATTTACTATCCTATTTACAACCACCGATATACGTATCCGTTCACCACATAATAACCATTTTCATTCAATTTCATATTGGATTTTGATCTATCAGAATCCAACAAGTGGCATAATGAAGAAAACATTGGACAAAAACAAAATTTGTTAGAAACAAACAAATTAACTATGAGAAATTTTGTTAAGAATCCACGCTAACTGTTTCCAGCTAACTGTTCCTAGCTAACTGATTACATTTTATTTGTCGCAGTTTATTTATCGCAATTTAATTATCGCAATTTTATTTATCATCATTTATAAATATCTTCTTCATCATCCTTCGATATTAGAAATTCTAAGATATCATTGTATCTTTCATTATAAATATCCTCAATATTTCTGAAGATATTTTCATAACTAATCTTATCTGAAATCATTTATCTCTTCACGCTATCAGTGTTACATCATATAAGAAACTGTTAGTTTCTATATTCTGTAGACTTTCGAGTTTAAACTATGAATGTTTTTGAAGTAGTGTTGGAAATTGATGCATGAGTTAGTATAATATAATGACACTTGATCAACGTGATTATATTACAGTAAGTCATGCTTAGTTTCTAAATGGAACGTGATGATTCACAGATCATAACGTCATCATGTGCTATATTACACGACTCTTACATTCTACTAAATCTCTAAACAAAATCAAGAAGATATTTTCTTTATAATTTCATCTTTTCCAGTGACTTCTGATAATTTGGCAAATGTTTTGGAAATATGAACTGAAGTATAAAAGTTGAGAGTTGTGGGAAATAATGGAACGAAAGAGGTTCATTTATAGTGGGAGTATCAGACGTTGAAATCGAAACAGATTATCGCATTTAATTAAAGAGATTTTAATTTCCTTAAATCCTAAAGAACCAGATCTTATAGATTTCCAAGATTTTCTTTTTAAATCCCTTGAATTCCGGAATTCAACCAAGACAACGCCAAAAGTTAATAATGATACGCATAGCGCATCGGGCTAATAATTGGTCTTGTCTTTAAGTCTGGTCCGTTAGCGGCCCATTAGCCTTTTCCCTAGAAACCCTAATATTGCCTCTATAAATAAAGGGCATGACTTCTACCCTAAACACACACACACATCTTGGAAGCTCAAACGCTCCTTCTCCCTCTAGGGTTTTACCTACACCACCGTGTAGGGTTTTTCCCTAGCCGCCAATCGACACGCCTCGATGGTGGCCAAACAGCCATAACCACCCTCCCGAAATCATCATCTCGGCTAGGGTTATCATGGTAACCGGACCGGAGGTTAAAGCCGCTGTACATAACAAACCCTCATCTATTGCACTCAAGCGTATCTCTAGCATTAGGTGGAAATATGCTTGATCATTTGGCGCCATCCGTGGGACTGCTAGAATAAACCTTGTACGTGTTCTCACCATTGAGCAACAATGGTTCGTTAGAATTCTGCTCCTACACGTAAGTCAAATCTGTCACACTATTCACAGTTTATTTATGAAGCACAAGTGATTCTCAGATCTGTAAGTGTTCCATTAAATTCATAGATCTGTAAGTGTTTCATTAAATTCATATACATAATATATCATGTAATAATATATCATGGATATATATTGCTTCATAAACTTTGAAGTTTTACTAAACAGTTATTCATGCATTAAGCTAATTCGTAAAATATGCAAGACCCTCAATATTGGTAATCTAGAAACTCAGGTTCTTCTAATATTTATGTTTTGCATTAATCCTCCGAACTTCATGTATTGTTTCGGCACAAATCATCGGAATCTGAGACGATTACCAGCACGATCGCACACGATTAAAAATGGTTCAGCTCCACGGCAAGTCTGTAAGTTTCTGTTATTTATTTTATTCGAAGTAACTGAACGGATTATTTGTGGATGTGATCGTAAAGGATTTTGTCGAATGTAATAAATTATTTAGAAATATTGGATATATATCCACTGCTACACGTGTTTGATTTACAAAGTAACTTTATAGTCAAAGCTTTCTGCCGCCATAGAATTAATGTCAATATTTATAACGTGAATATACATATTTTTGATATGTTTGGTTAAATAGTTCCACAAATAACGATTAATTAATGCAACTGATAATGTGTTTATGAATTGAGTTAACGAAAAGCAGCATACGTTCGGTCTGCATGTCAATCTATGGCGATTAAAATACATCCACTCGATTAGCTTTTTGTCAGATTTATTCTCTATTTAACGAAATAGATCAACGTAATATGTATGTGTTAATGATACATATCTATAAGTTATGTTTGATTATGATATACGTGGAAGATGCAAAAAGATAGGGATATCTTTGATCTAGATACTTGGACTCGGTAACTTCTATCCATTAATTTGGATCCGGATTGATTTCTTTATCGAAATATGGAATTTATATTAACTTTCACGTACAATATTAACCTGCCATATTTTAACGTCTTCCTCTTATTGAGATGTTAGTTATCAAATTTACAACAATGAATCCGTAAGGTACGTCACACAAAATGTGTTTTAGACGAAAGACACGATCTATTATTTTTAGCAGAGATATATTTTTACTATATTTAGTTGACAGATATTGAAATTGGAACAAAATTACTAATCTTTCGTGCTTGCGAGATCCTTGCTCTTTCCATTATTTGCAAGAAATAGGGAAAAGCACAAGCATTCAAAGCATTGGTACAACTCAAAACGCTAGAGTCCCGTTGCTCGCGTTCTTATCTTCAATCGAAAGAACAAGTTGATATAACTTGTCTCCTGTAAGTTCTCACTTGAATTCTTTCTTTGTGCATAACGATACAGCTATTTGTGAAAATTATATGGCTATATGTACGAGTACGAATAAGTACACTAACGTTATAAATAAGTGCGCAATAACGTGTTCTTACTATGAAATATACATAATTGAGCAATGGTAATATGTATTTAAAATTATTTGGTTTTAACTAATCAAACAATTTGCGAGTTTACAAGATTAACAGAAAACAAGATATGTACGTATTTGGTATAATAATAAACAAATATATTTACGAGATTACCGCTTCGAAGTAAACGATACCAATGCAGTGATGTTTTTGACAATTCTCGTCACCTCGCAAGGCTCGCATATTCTTGCATTGATATTTACTTGTTAGCAAGGAAATCAGACATTCGCAAGGCCCACTGGTATTTTAATAAAGATGTCGTATTTATTTATTTTTACAAGTCATACGATACACATATATTTGCGACTATTATTGGTTTCCTTATTTATTAATTAAATGAAATTCAATTAATTCATACCATATATTACTGATCGAGTTTCTAAATTGTAGCATCTGACTAATTTATTTGATGTGTGGATTCGAAATATGCAACTCCATCATTTACTAAAATATTCAGTTGTTATTGGGGTAACAATTAATTCACGAAGCTTATTACGATACCCTACGCAAATTTTAATATACGAAGTTTCATTTGCGCATAGCCAGCGTATCTAGCGCAATCCCTTGGTGAAAAATGAATAGAGAGAATTTCAATGCAACTAAACATTTTAGTTGTATTGAAATGGGGGCTGACATAGTGTATACTATAACTAGCGGAAAAAGAATGTTTCCTTTATCGGTGACGGTAGTACACCTAAAATCTCTCGGAAGGTTGGAAAGTGTCTCCTTTTGGAGATAGGCATCATGATGCCCATGTTCCGCAATACTAGTCCGCGATGCCGCTCCATAATCCCCTTGCGGTGCTAATCACGCAATATCACATTCCGCACTATTTGTACAAAATAGTCCATGGCGGAAACGCGTAAGACCATGAACAATTGTTTAAAGACCATGGCCGCGTACGCGCGCCCATGGCATATTTATTAAGTCCATGGCGGAAACACGTAAGACTATGGACAATTGTTTAAAGACCATGGCCGCGTACGCGCGCCCATGGCATATTTATTAAGTCCATGGCGGAAATGCGTAAGACCATGGACAATTGTTTAAAGACCATGGTCGAGTACGCGCTCCCATGGCATATTTATTAAGTCCATGGCGGAAATGCGTAAGACCATGGACAATTGTTTAAAGACCATGGTCGCGTACGCGCGCCCATGACATATTTATTAAGTCCATGGCGGAAATGCGTAAGACCATGGACAATTGTTTAAAGACCATGGTCGCGTACGCGCGCCCATGACATATTTATTAAGTCCATGGTGGAAACACGTAAGACCATGGACAATTGTTTAAAGACCATGGTCGCATACGTGGGCCCATGGCATATTTATTAAGTCCATGGCTGCAAAACGTAAGACCATGGAAAATTATTATTAGACCATGGTTGCGTTACGCGCGTCCGTGGCACATGCATTATGTCCATGGCCGTGTCGCGTAAAACCATGGACACAAATTATAATCTCATGGCAGCATTGCATAAGTCCATGAGATCAGTTTAATTGCTCATGGTTGCATACGTGCTTTCTGCACTTCCCATCTAAAAGTGGTTTAAGTTTCATTCTAGATTTCAACACCACTAAGTACTTTAGTACTATTGAAATGGGGGCTACCATGATATGAGCATAACTATTAGAAAGGATTATTTTCCTTTCATTGATTAACGGTTGCATGCCAAAAATCCTTTAAACAAGTAGGATAGACCCGCATACACATCACATATATTATTTTATTTTCGCGGTTAAGCCCGTAAAGAAAACACACTTATCGAGGGAACTGATCCACCCTTTGCAAAATCATTGTCTCTTATTTAGTGCGTCCGAAACATTATAAACATTATGTATGTTGATTGCACGCACCGTTGCACAGGGAACGCTCTGAATCCCAAGCGGCATAGTTTAGTTTGGTTACTAAAACTATAAATAATGGTGACAGTAGTAAAACATTGGTTTGTTTCAAACGCTTGTACACCGCGCAAGACGGAGATCTGCAAAGTCAACCAAACTATCTATCTCATACCCATGAGTAGATTAACAAATTCTCCTATGCCATAAAAGTTTTAAAGCTTAGCATTCTTTCTTTCTTAAACAACTTATCTCTTTGACGCTTAATTATCACATCTCTGTTGGAAGGAAGGATGCATGTTCTTAAGTGACTTGAAGTGACACCCCTGAAATTTCTTCGAAGCATGCCTCCTGTTATCTGTAATTACGACCTAGTGTAGATTTTCATAAACCCATTAGGAAACCTGTTGAAGATAAGCGACAACCACTCGCAAGATTTTCATTTGAATATTCAAACGAAGATATTATAAACATCACATTCACTATCACGTTCTCATACTCTACCATTCATATATCACTTGTCAGCAACAGCTTCACACATGAACATTTTGAATTCCAAGAACTTATATTAGTCATCAGCCACACTTAAATTCAATAGTTATCATTACCCCGCAACATTGTTGCTCAAATATCACCCGAAATTTTCAAGGACTTTCACTCAATTTTTCTTAGTCTTTTTCCAAATATAAAAATTCTGTTTGCCAAAATTTTACATACACTATTTTACGGTGCGATCCTCTCGAAATTTTATAAATTACCATTCGTGCAAATTTTATAAATCGTATATGTTTATATAAATAAAATTTACCTTTACTTATTTTTGACTAGTACATATAAAATTATACCCTCACTTTTACAAATCAATTATTCTATTCAAAAGATATTTTACTTAAAAATAGTACATATTGTACATAACTCTAGTTTTAGTAAGAACTTCGTTTCCTTTTTTGTCACCTTAAACGACTCGAACTTCTGTAAAAATTTTCATTGCTTGTTCATATAAAAATTTTTGTATTATTTTACACCACGTAGTAATCACAATTCCTCTTGTCCTTCGAAACTTATCATTAAGTTCATCCATCAAAACTCTCTATTCTCATCAACTTTTCCCTTTTGTGATTGACCGTTGAGAAGATTTTACTTCTAATATCTCATGACTAAATCACAGAAACCTCGTAAAATGTCAATTCTTTGATTTAATATATTTTTGGCACAAGAAAGCATTTCTCAGGTATTTCCTCACCCGGTGTAAACTATTCCTTGTAATCAATGATTCATATTTCTTTTCATCCGCACTTAAATTCATAAGTGAATGATAGATCGACTTGCCATAGGTGCGAGAACGTCTTTCTCATCAAGAGATCACACCTTCGTGCTGGTTCTTATCAGGAATATAATTTATGATCCTCGCTATCCTCTCTAAAGGAGTTACCTTAAACGATTATGGTGTTTATGTGTTTACACTAAACATTTCTTTCTCACTAGTTACAATTGGATGTTATCCTAGTCAAGTTTCGACCTCTGTTTCAACATATAGCAGATGTGCTTTCAAAAACTCTTTCCAAGGGTAAGTTCGCATGTATTATGATCTTTCGTTAATCTTTCATACCATTCTGAGGGCATTTTAGTAATTATGGCATGCTTTGCATATAAGCCTGAATAGTGACTCCTCAGCTGGAATGTCGTTTCGTCAAGTCACATTAGATATTTCTTGAAGACCAAAGGTATCATGGTTATCTTCCGGAATTTGAAGTCGGTACCATCTCTAACAAACACAAGTCATGCATCAAACTACATGGCTGTGATCTTCAAGTACTTCTCTCTGATTGTCTGCCCTAATGGCGACATAAACGCTCAAGGTTTCAAATAAACTTAGTAATGTTCATTGCACATTTCAGGTATCCGATTTACTAAAATTCTTGTAACATCACAATCCCTTTTGAGAAAACCTAGTCAGGTGACACTCATATTATTCCTTTGAACGACCTCCGCATTGATAATAAAATGTACTACATAGGAGAACCTGTATAAACTATGGGTCATAAGATTCAAACGCTTAGTACAGGGAAATATTCCTATTGTTAAAGTCCGTTGGAAATTGCGTAGAGGCCCCGAGTATACCTGGGAACGTGAAGACCAAATGAGACGAAAATATCCCCATCTCTTCTCAACCGCGGACGCATCCGAGAAGTCCATCTGAAACTTCGGGACGAAGTTTAAATTAACGGGGAGGTACTATAACAACCCTCACTTTTCCATTTTGAATTTACCAAATTACCCTAGGGTTTCATTGTCTTATTCTGTGTATTATCATTAGGGTTGTTATTCGGATATAATCAGTGCTCAACTAAATAAGCGTCTTGTAAATTAATGCTTGTAATTAATAACCTGAAACCCTAACCCCAAATAATAATTAATATTATAAACTCTAGTAATGTAAACCCTAACCCTAATTAAATATATGTAAATACATAACTCTGTACAAAATTATATAAAGTTATATAATTAGCTTTATAATTAAATTGTAGTGTCTAACAACTAAATTATTAAACTTGAAGTAACCTTAGTTAAATGTAAAACTCCTGGGAAATAAATAAATAAATAAAATTCATTAAAAGTCATGGACAAAAATTAAAAAAAAAAAAAAAAGATAAACTTCAAGTTCCAAATCCAAATCAAATTACATTTAACTAATCCTAATCTAATCACAAATTCAAATCCTAATCCTAATCCTTTCATCATTCATGAGCAAGTTAAATTTGATCTCAACTCTAACACATGGCCTATAAAAAAATACACACCTAGCTCATCATAATTTGCATCACACAAATTATTAAATACTCTCATCTTTCTCTCTTTTTGTTCGGCAATTACAACCATCCCACCACCATAATTCGTCAATCACAAGCACCTCAAGACACCACTCACTCAATCACCTAGAACAGCCCGCTGCAGCTGCCTTTTTTCAGCCTTCCACCACCGTAATCCAGCTGCTATTTGCAGCCCTCCACCGGCGCCAAAACAGCAGCTTTCTGCTGCTACTTATCGACCAAACAGGCTGCTCAGGTGCAGCTGTAAACCGCCTTCAAATACCACCTAAAAACCAGCCCTTTTAGTCGTAAAAACCTGCTGCAATTCAGCCTCCTGTCCGCCACTTTTGTGCAGTCCAAAACAACCCTACAAGTCGATTTTTCTTCAGCCTCTTGTGCTGTGATTTTCGCCACCACAAACAGCCCAAAAAGGCAGCCTCTGCTACTGCTGTGAACCGCCACCCACATCACCTTGTTCCTGCGTTTGTTTGCGGTCTCTGCCTGTTGTTTTCTGCTCGACAAAGACAGCCCAAAATCCTCCTGTTTGCGTCACTGTTGCTGCTATTTTTTTTATTGCTCCTGCTGCTGTTTGGTCGAAGGATTCACACACCCACACACACTTGATTTAGTTGATCGATTACTCCTAACGTATCTCTAATATTCTAAGTTAATTATACTAATACCTTGCTTTAAATTCTTTAAGTTGTATTTGAGTATTTATGAATATGAATAAAGCTTCAAACATGAACATGGGAATGATAAATAAACATGAGTTATGAATATAGTAAATATTATTATGAATATAAGTGGTGGGTTGTAATAAGATTAAGGTTATTAGATAAAAGATTAAGAGTTATGAATAAGTATTATGCATATGAAGAATGATATAGGGTATGAGTTAAACTAGATAATTAAAGGTTTATGAATATGATTAATAAGTTAAAGATTATGATTATGATTTTAAATAAAAGTAAACTAGTTTTTGAATGTGATTAATAAGATTGTACATTAAAAGTATTAGGTTAAGTTATGTTAAAAGTTTATGATAAGTTATGGTTAATATGATTAATGATTTTGAATAAGATAAAGATGATAAAAGATTATGATTATGGTTATCGTTAATGATTGATAAATTGTTAGGTTATTAAGATTAAGAATCATGATGGAACTAGTTAAATAAGTTAAAGGGTATGAAAATGAATAACTATCATTCATGGTTATGATATAGGTTAAGAGTTAAACTAGTGGTTTATGATCTTATGTACATAATGAAGATTAGAAAATAATGATAATGATAGTAATATACGTGCATGCATGCATGCATGCATGCATACGTATGTATGTACATGTGTATATTGTAAGTATATGCTTGTGTATATATGTATATATATACATACATGTATATGAATGTGTACATATGTATGTATATGTACGTGCGTGTGTATGTATATATGTGTATGTATGATATGTTAGTAAAATATAAAGGGTGAAGAAGTTATAAGTATATATATATATATATATATATATATATATATATATATATATATATATATATATATACCACCTTTACATTAATGTATATATAACACTTGCATATATACATATATATCATATAGTTATGTACACATACATGTATAATAATAAATAAAGAATGTATATATATGTATGTATCACATAGGTATAATTATATATGTAACATATAATGATAAGTTACATAATAGTTGGAAAATTAAAGACTAATAATACTATTATTTATATAACTTATACATTTATCTATATAGTAACACTTAATTACACTAAGTATACTATCACCTATATAAATATAACTTTTCTCGAGAACGGTCACTGTTAATATAGTTTGCTATATTAATAAACAAACTTTATGTCTATTAGACATTAACTAATCAAACATAATATCTCTAGGTTGAGATCTCCGTGTTCAACACTCCGATCATATAACTTGCGTGGAATATCTATCTGCTATTAAGGTGAACTTCATAGCCCCACTTTTTAACTTTCTCTATTTACTTATTTTAAACTTTGGGGTGAGACACATGCTTGCTTTTAAACTGTTTTACGCTTAGACACAAGTACTCAAAAACTTTATTTTGATTAGTTCAAACTGTGCTAACATGCTTTGATTCATGCTAAATCCCTGCCATGATATCGTTAGTTGCTGGAATTTTGGCAAGCTTAGTTATTGTGAGTAGCGCTATTGAGAGTGACGTCTCTAACCATTTGACCGTTGGTCTTTGGTTACATAATAATGATTACGACACTGACAGTTCAAGGTGTCCAGGGGTAACTTTGTTTATGTTTCGATATCATAACTTCAACATTTACTTTTGATAACTAAATCTTGTGGTCTAAAACTATATATATAAAACCTATGTTGTTCACTCAACCATTTTGGTTGACACTTTAAGCATGTTTTGTCTCAGGTACTTAGATATATTGCTTCCGCTATAGAACTCTGCTGTTACTTAGAAGTCAAGCCGAGCACTGGGACCAGAGTTAACATCCGCGTCAATGGCGATTTTGGCGGGGTGTTACAAAGACCATGGATGCATGGCAGTACTTTGCAAATCCATGATCGCGAAATGCTCATGGTCATTATCATAGTTCAACACAACTAAATACTTTTGTTATATTGAACTGGGGGAGTAACGATATACTAATATACTATTAGTATACTTTATCGGCATTATATTGGGTTTATGTTTCATAATTTTCCCGCATAGACATAATTGTCTAAATCACACCTAAAATATATCATTCATAAGTATAGGTGTTTGACATTGGAGCTGTCATGATCACGGCGTCGCTTGGCGCAATAGATGCTCATTACACATCATTACTTGGCGCACAAGATGCGCATCAAATGCTTATTGCAACTTTATTAAACGTGACAGTTCTTTCAAGTTACATGCGGTGGCATATATAATAAATTCGATATGATACATTTGCTATATATCATACCGAACTTGGGGGACTTAATGATACGCATAGCTCATCAGGCTAATAATTGGTCTTGTCTTTAAGTCTGGCCCGTTAGCGGCCCATTAGCCTTTTCCCTAGAAACCCTAATATTGCCTCTATAAATACAGGGCAGGACTTCTACCCTAAACACACACACACATCTTGGAAGCTCAAACGCTCCTTCTCCCTCTAGGGTTTTACCTACACCACCGTGTAGGGTTTTTCCCTAGCCGCCAATCGACACTCCTCGATGGTGGCCAAACAGCCATAACCACCCTCCCGAAATCATCATCTCGGCTAGGGTTATCACGGTAATCGGACCGAAGGTTAAAGCCGTTGTACATAACAAACCCTCCTCTATTGCACTCAAGCGTATCTCTAGCATTAGGTGGAAATATGCTTGATCAGTTAAGATGAAATTTTATTTCTTCAATTCACTTTTTTGTGATAACTTCATTTATACGCTTCGAATAATCGAATTGTTTTATCTGTATTACTCAATAATGATAAAACTCTATTTATCAGCTCATATGATTCATGAAAACATATTTATTGTCAACCATGACGATTCCAATCAAATTTCGGGACGAAATTTCTTTAACGGGTAGGTACTGTGATGACCCGAAAATTTCCGATCAAATTTAAACTTAATCTTAATATGATCTCGACACGATAAGCAAAGTCTATAATGTTGAGTCTCGAAAACTTTGAACTGTGTTCGTGTATACGTTTGACCTTGACCATTCCCGAAGATTCACAAACCAACGTGTAAATAATTATGTGAATATATATACATAATAGTATATATAATAATTTAAATTAATAAGTATGCATTATGTAATTAGAATTAAAAATATAAGATAACAAACAAAATAATTAAGTTATTAGTACAATAAACATATGTAAATAGATATATAATATTATTATGAATCTATATAAATAAATATATAGATATCTATAAAATATTTCTATTAATAACTAATATATTGTAGCATGTATAAAATAAATAAATATTAAATATTCACTTATGATATTATATAATATAAGTAGTACATAGTTAACAACATATTAGAACAAATCATATAAATAGTTATATTGTTATTACCTTCAATATTAATATTAATATTAATATTAGTGTTACTAATATTATATATAAACTATAGATGTAAATTTTTTATATATAAATGGTTGTAGTATTTATTATTACCAATATTATTAACATTGATAATACTATTATCATTTTCATTAATATTATTATCATCAACATTATTAATATATATCTATATATATAATTAGATACATTTAATTTCTAATATTATTGATATCATTATTTATATCATTATTTTCAAAAGTCATTATTATTATTATTATTAATTATTATTAAACTTATTATTTATTTAAATTTTCATTATTGTTATTACTAATGTTATCATGTTATCTTCATTTTTATTATTAGTATTTCTATCAAAAGAATATTATTATTATTAAATCTGTAATTAATATTATTATTATCTAATAATATTATTATTATTAATATATATATTAATTATTAAATTAAATTGAATAAAATGACATAGGAATCGTACGAGTTTGTTACAAGCAACTATCCAACTGTATTAGATTAGTACTTCTGTCTCCAATCTGATTCCATCACATCTACAAAACAAATAGCAGTTAACAATCGTGATCTGCTTTATATTTCTTTTATATATATATTTTTTATCTGTTCTTGTTTGGAAGGTGAGTGTCGACTCAAATCTTGGATGTGAGACAAAATTAAACGAATCTTATTGCTGTAGCACTCATTCAATAACATATTATATACATCATTCACTGTAATTCATAAAAAAATATCAATCAAAATTTAAGGAAACCGTCAAACACCCTGTTCTTGTCATCCCTTATTCGAAAACTCAAATTCGTATTATATTTCAAAAACTAAAAGTGCAGCCTCGTTAGTAATCTCCTACTGAAACTATATGGAAAGTTTCATACTTCAATTCTTTGAATTGAATTCCAATTTTGAAGTCAAAGTTTTCTAAATAAAAAGTCAAACTTTATTTTTCGATCGAATTCGAGATGTCTGTTGAAATTATGGTATAATTGATGATTTGTAAGGTTTCTAGGTGTGTTTTGAAACATAAATTGTTTTATAACATTTGTCCATAACGTTCGAAAAAGCAAAATCACATATTATTTTTTTTCTTATAAGCGACTGCAGTAGCAGTAGCAGTCTTATATTTTTTTTTATTTATTTTTTTTCTTCAATTAATTAAGAGTTATAGGTTTTGATTATACTTGGGTTGAAAGTTTTAAAAATGTTTAGAGGATTGATTATCAAGTGGGTTTGATTCCGGGTTGAATTGGGTTTGATTATGATAAAGAAGATGATGCTTAAAAGGGACGGGTTAAATAAATAGGGTTGTACATAAAAATCAGAAAATGGGTAGTAGCCCAACTGGTCAAGACGTGTTTAGGGTATACGAGAGGTCGCGGGTTCGATCCGTGGCAGGGACATTTTCTTTTTAGACAGCTTATTTTTTTGAGGTAGTCTCATCTTTTCTATTATTATTATTATTATTATTATTATTATTATTATTATTATTATTATTATTATTATTATTATTATTATTATTATTATTATTATTATTATTATTATTATTATTATTATTATTATTATTATTATTATATTTATTAGTGTTATAATTACTTACCATTTATTATTATGATCACTATCATTATTGTTATTATTATGACTTATTATCATTATTGTTATTATTAATATCATAAATATTATTATAAGTATCAAAATGGTTATTATTATTATTATAATTATTATCATTAATCTAGTCTAAATTATTATCATTATTAATATTATTAGCATAATGTTATAATTCAGTAGGCTTATAACTACCTTTAGTGGCCTGGTTCTTGACTGTAGACTAATAATAAGTATATAGAGGGAATATGAGAGAAGTGTGTGTTTTTTTATATTCTCAAAGTGTGTACATTATGAGCTTACATAACACATATATTTATACTAATAAAAAATCTACTATACAATATATATAATAATAATAAAATTACCATCCATAATTGACTTTTATAACACTCCCCCTTGGATGACAATTTTATTAGAGAATAATTAGTACTGCCTCGTTAAAAACCTTGCTAAAGAAAACCCATTGGGATAAAACTTTAGCTAAGGGAAAAAGAGTGCATCATAGAGTTGACTCCCCCTCAAGTAGGCAACGCCTGAATTGTTACATCTTCTGAACATGCCTCATGCCAATATTATGAACGTGTGTTCTGAAAATAACAGTTGGAAGTGCTTTGGTGAAAAGGTCAGCAGAGTTTTTGCTGGACTGAACATATCTCATTTCAATCTGGTTGTCCTTAATGAGATTTTGAGTGTATGAGAAAAATCTAGGAGGTATGTGTTTTGTTCGGTCACTTTTGATATACCCTTCTTTCATCTGTGCTATGCAAGCTACATTATCTTCATAGATAGTTGTTGGACTTTTATCGCGTTCTAGTCCACAAGAATCAGTAATGAGTTGTGTCATTGATCTCAACCAAAAACATTCCCGAGTAGCTTCATGTAATGCAATCACTTCGACATGATTTGATAATGTTGCAACAAGTGTTTGTTTTTGAGAACGCCATGATATTGTGGTACCTCCATTTAGGAATACATATCTATTTTGAGATTTAGCTTTATGTGGATCAGATAAATAACCTGCATCTGCATAACCAACTAAATCTTGTTTCGATTCGTTAGAATAAAATAATCCTAAATCAGTAGTTCCTCGAAGGTATCGAAATATGTGTTTGATCCCATTCCAGTGTCTTTTGGTAGGAGCTGAGCTGAATCTTGCCAAAAAATTAACTGCAAAAGAAATGTCAGGTCTTGTACAATTTGTAAGATACATAAGAGCTCCAATTGCACTAAGATATGGTACTTCTGGTCCCAGGATATCTTCATGATCTTCACAGGGACGAAATGGATCAGTGTCAACATTAAGTGATCTAACAACCATAGGAGTACTTAATGGTTTTGCCTTGTCCATATTAAAATGTTTTAAAATCTTTTCAGTATATGTTGTTTGATGTACAAGTAAACCATTAGGCATATGTTCAATTTGTAAACCAAGGCAATACTTGGTTTTTCCGAGATCTTTCATTTCAAATTCTTTCTTTAGAAGTTGAATGGCTTCATGGATCTCTTTATTTGTACCTATGATATTAAGATCATCAACATAAACAGCTATGATCACATATCCGGATGTTGTTTTCTTAATGAAAACACATGGGCAAATAAGATTATTGGTATACCCTTTGCTTATCAAGTAATCACTTAATCGTTTATACCACATGCGACCCGATTGTTTCAACCCATATAAAGACCTTTGTAACTTGATTGAGTACATTTCTTTGGGTTTTGCATTGGTTGCTTCTGATATCTTAAATCCTTCAGGTATCTTCATATATATATATCACTATCAAGTGATCCATAAAGATAAGCAGTCACAACATCCATGAGATGCATTTCTAAATTTTTAGAAACTGTCAGGCTGATTAAGTATCTAAAAGTAATTGCATCCATAATAGGAGAATAAGTTTCCTCATAATCAATTCCTGGTCTTTGAGAAAAACCTTGAGCTACAAGTCTAGTTTTATACCTTGTAACTTCATTTTTCTCATTTTTTTTCGCACAAAAACCCATCTATATCCCACAGGTTTTACATCTTTAGGTGTGAGAATGATAGATCCGAAAACTTTTCTTTTATTGAGAGATTCAAATTCAGCTCGTATTGCTCCTTTTCAATGATCCCAATCATGTCTATTTTGACATTCCATGACAGATTTTGGTTCTGGATCATCGTCATCATTCATGATGTCATATGCAACATTATATGAAAATATCTCATCAAGATTTTTCATTTCATTTCGGTTCCATAATATTTTTGAATGTGCATAATTGATTGAAAATTCCATATTGACATCATCAATCTCCTCTGCATAAGGAGTATTGATTTGTAGTTCTTTTTGAACACTTTCTTTTACCTCATTATTAGCTGATTTTCTTTTTCGAGGATTTTTATCTTTGGAACCAATTGGTCTCCCACGTTTCTGGCGTGGCAAAGACTCAAGAATGACATTATTGCCAGTTTTTGGAATTTCAATTCGAGCTGGAGCATTTGCTGCTGGTATATATGATTTAGTCACTCTTTTTGTATCTGTAAATGCATCAGGCAATTTATTCGCAAGTTCTTGCATATGCATTATTTTTTGAACTTCGGTCTCGCATTCTTTTGTGCGAGGATCAAGATACATTAATTGAGGTTCACACCATGAAACATCATTTTCTTTATTTTTTATTTCTCCCCCTAATCTAGGGAATAATGTTTCATTAAAGTGACAATCAGCAAAACGTGCTGTAAAAACATCACCCGTCATGGGTTCAATATATCTTATTATTGAAGATGTTTCATATCCAACATATATTCCCATCCTTCTTTGAGGACCCATTTTAGTGCGTTGTGATGGTGCGATAGGGACATAAACCGCACAACCAAATGTTCTAAGGTGGGAAATATTTGGCTGATGGCTAAAAGCAAGTTGCAAAGGAGAATATGTATGACTTGCGCTTGGTCTAATGCAAATTAATGATGCAGCATGCAAAATTGCATGGCCCCATACAGATACTGGGAGTTTTGTTCGCATTATCAATGGTCTAGCTATTAGCTGCAATCGTTTAATTAATGATTCGGCTAAACCATTTTGTGTATGCACATGGGCAACGAGATGTTCAACAATAATCCCAATAGACATGCAAAAGTTATTAAATGTTTGAGATGTAAACTCACCGGCATTATCTAGTCTCACCCTTTTAATATTATAATCAGGGAAATGTGCTCTCAATTTAATAATTTGAGCAAGAAATTTTGCAAATGCCATATTTTGACTTGATAATAGACAAACATGAGACCATCTACTAGATGCGTCTATTAGAACCATAAAATATCTAAATGGTCCACATGGTGGATGAATTGGTAAAATATCTAAATGGTCCACATGGTGGATGAATTGGTCCACATATATCACCTTGAATTCTTTCAAGAAACATTGGTGATTCTTTTTCAACCTTAAGAGGTGATGGTCTTATTATCAACTTTCCAAGTGAGCATGATGTACATGGGATAAGTGCATCATGAGGGATCCTTTGATCCGCCAATGGATGTCCATGTGTATTTTGTATTATTCTTTTCATCATTGTTGATCCTGGGTGGCCTAATCTCTCATGCCACAAACTGATCATTACAGGATCACATGATTTTTCTTTAACTACCACATTTACTTCAGGTACATTTATATGTGTATAATGTAAACCAGAATGAAGTCTTGGTAGTTTTTCAATTACACGATTCTTATCAGTAATACTTAAATATTTTTCATTTTCTGTTGTCACTGACTGATAATCATATCCATTTTGGTATATGTCAGAGAAACTTAACAAATTTCTCTTTGACATGGGAGAAAATAAGGAATTATTTATCAGAAAATTCGTACCATTTGGTAACATGAATTTTGCCTTTCCCATTCCTTTTATTAAGTCCACAGGACCTGATATAGTATGTATAGTTCCTTCCGTTGCTTTCAAGTCTGTAAATATTTTTTAGATTTGAGTATGGTGTGAGTGGCACCACTGTCTGTAATACAAATATCTCCACCATTTGACTGATTTTTTACTCCAGCAGTATACATCATGAACTTCAAAAATATAAGAAACAAATAATGAGTACATAATTCATCAATATATTACATTCAAAACATGTTACAAATGATAGCACATAATAAGAAAATATGTAGTAAACTAGATATGGTGTAGATTGAAAATCTACAACCATTTATTTAACGGGAACATATAATAGGATATCTATATATATAGATATTAGAAATTTATTCATTAAAGTAGTCACAAGTTGGCTCAGTGATTTTTGTATCAAGGTCATCCACAAGATTTGCTTCTTTTCGTTTTCCCTTTAGGGATTCTTGATACCGATTAACAGAATGCTGATTTGTTCGGCAGTTTTTAGACCAGTGGCCAATTTTACCACATCGGTAACAAGAATCTTTAACATTCTTTGAAGTGCCTTCTTCAACATTGTGATTTGTGGGATTGTATGGTGTTTGGATTTTATAATTTTGTGGATTATTATTTCTTTGTCCACGACCACGACCACCACGACCACGACCAACACCACGACCATTACCATAAGGGTGATTTCGAACATAGTTATGATTTTTATTATTGTTATGGTAATTTCCATGATGATGGTTTTGGCCAATTTGGCCACGACCTTGTCCACGCCCTCGTCCATGTGCATTTCTTCTTTTATTATTATTATTATTAATAGTATTAGCTTCAGGAAATGCTAGCGCACCGGTAGGACGAGATTCTTGATTTTTCATCAGTAATTCTTTATTAACTTCTGCAACTAAGAGATAAGTTTGAAGTTTGGAAAAAGTTTTATAATTCTGCAATCTTAAATTTTCTTGCACAGTTATGTTTGTAGAATGCATTGTGGAGAAAGTTTTCTCCATCATGTCAGCATCACTTATTTTTTGACCACATAATTGAAGCTTTGAACGGATCTTGAACATGGCCGAGCTGTATTCACTTACCTTTTTGAAATCTTGGAACCTTAGATTTCTCCATTCTTCCCTCGCAGCTGGGAGTAATATTTCCTTTTGATTATCGAATCTACTCTTGATACTTTCCCATAAAACATGTGGATCTTTGATAGTGAGAAACATATGTTTTAAGGTGGTATCAATATGTTTGCGAATAAAAGCAATTGATTTTAATTTATCTTGATCGGAACAAGTATTGTTTTCTTTTAAAGTTTCTAGAATACCCAATGATCCAAGATTTATTTCTACGTCCATAACCCATGATGTGTAGTTTGTTCCCGATACGTCTAAGGCATCAAACTCAAGCTTTGATAAGTTTGACATTTTCTATTTTCAGAAAGATGAACAACATAAATCATAATCATAATCATAATCAAATTTTTTTTTTCATAGACAAATAACAACATGAAATTAGAATTAGTTTAGATTCATAAGTAGCAAACAAAGGAATAATGGTATGATTACAAATAATAAAACCATAAGGGAAGGATAAAATATATGTTCATCTAGTGGTGTACAAGCAACAAGGATGATAGCTATTATGACCAATACAGTAGGAAAAATCATCCTTGAGTTAATCATCTTTTAATAAAAAAAATTTGGAGAGTAGTAATTTGAGAAAATGAAGATTGATTTATGAAAATGTGAAAACGGGGATGTTTAATTTATATTTGAAAAATATAGTCGTTGTAACGTCGTCAATCGACGTTAACAACCATTATGTATATATGACCATTGTAACGTCGTTAATTAATGTTAACGATCGTTATGTTGCCGTTGTATTAAAATAATTTTAATAAAAGAATTTTATTAGTATAAATATGATTACTATAAAATACATTTAGTATAAATACATTTAGTATAAATACGAAGATTAAGAGAATAAACATATTATGCATAAATAATAAATTTAAAACTAAACGTTAGTATGCATGAAATAAATAATGATTAATTGCATAAGTAATCATAAATGTTAGATAACATAAATATAAATGTTAGTGAAGTTAATAAGAGTTAGATTACAGAAAATATAATTCAGGCGGTATAACCGACCATATATAACTTAAATAACATAAATATAAATGTTAGTGAAGTTAATAAAAGTTAGATTACAGAAATATAATTCAGGCGGTATAACCGACCATATATAACTTAAATAACATAAATATAAATGTTAGTGAAGTTAATAAAAGTTAGATTACAGAAATATAATTCAGGCGGTATAACCGACCATATATAACTTAAATAACATAAATATAAATATTAGTGAAGTTAATAAAAGTTAGATTACAGAAATATAATTCAGGCGGTATAACCGACCATATATAACTTAAATAACATAAATATAAATGATAGTGAAGTTAATAAAAGTTAGATTACAGAAATATAATTCAGGCGGTATAATCGACCATATATAACTTAAATAACATAAATATAAATGTTAGTAAAGTTAATAAAAGTTAGATTACAGAAATATAATTCAGGCGGTATAACCGATCATATATAACTTAAATAACATAAATGTAAATGTTAGTGAAGTTAATAAAAGTTAGATTACAGAAATATAATTCAGGCGGTATAACCGACCATATATAACTTAAATAACATAAATATAAATGTTAGTGAAGTTAATAAAAGTTAGATAATTTCTTACCTAGATTAGTGACGTGTGTTTGCTTAGATAAACCTTGACTATACGGAGCACTTCGTGCTGATAACATGTTATAATTCAGTAGACTTATAACTACCTTTAGTGGCCTGGTTCTTGACTGTAGACTACTAATAAGTATATAGAGGGAATATGAGAGAAGTATGTGTTTTTGTATATTCTCAAAGTGTGTACATTATGAGCTTACATAACACATATATTTATACTAATAAAAAATCTACTATACAATATATATAATAATAATAAAATTACCATCCATAATTGACTTTTATAACACATAAACATTATTAACTTCATTATTTTTTGTATTAGTATTTTTGTATTACTATTGTTATTATTAATTATTATGGTTACGAACATATTAAAAACAACTATATTATGAGATTAGCAATAAAAGCTGTTAAGGAAAAACTTGGATACAATTATGAATATGATTATAAATTAAGTTATAGAAACTGTAGTTATAAGGTTTGAATTTCAACTCGAAATTTATGATAAAACTTATTAGTAGTAACAATGTTATTATTATTATCATCATTTTATGGTTAAAATGAAGTATCATTATAATTAAAAAATTTCAAAGTTATTATATTTTTAGTAAAACTATCATTTTTTTATCAAAATTAGAAAAGTTATTATCTTTATTATTATTAAAATTAACACTACTATTGTTATTATTATTACTATCATTAGTATTATCATTCTTATCATTAATTAATAATACATATCATTATATCTTTATTATTAAAATGGTTATAAATAAGTCATATGTAAAATATATAAACTAATATATAAACATATATTTTATCATACATAAATCTTGATATAAATGTTTGTTATGATGAATGATAAATAATAGATATATAAGATATATAAATTAAATATAATAAATTTATCTAGATAATATATAATATAACAAGTGAACTACTAATAATATATATAAACATGTTCGATTACAATTAAGTATATTAATAAGTACACAAATGATATAGGTTCGTGAATCCGAGGCCAACCCTGTGTTGTTCAGTTGTTCAATGCCGTCATATGTATTTTTACTACAAAATACAGTATTGTGAGTTCATTTGATTCCCTTTTACTCTTTACATTTTTGGGACTGAGAATACATGCGCTGTTTTTATAACTGTTTTATTAAATGCTTTTGAGATATATTTTTTGAACTGAGAATACATGAACTGCTTTTATAAATGATTGATGAAATAGACACAAATATTCAAAACTACATTCTATGATAGAATTATTTGGATTCAGAGGTTCGATTTAGTAGTTAACGGAGAGATGATTTTGCATTGCGTACGCATTAGCTCCCATTTTAACTACCATCGGCGGGATGATTTTGCATTGCACGCACGCACTAGTCCCCGATGTATTGTATTGTATTATAGTCGACTTTGTAGTTGGTAACGGAGGGATGATTTTGCATTGCGTACGCATTAGCTCCCGTTTCAGCTACCCTCGGAGGGATGATTTTGCATTGCATACGCATTAGCCCCCGTTGTAAGAATTATATTGTATTAACTACCACGGTAAGATGATTTTGTCATTGCACTACGCATTAGCTACCGTTGGTGAGTTGTTTGAAAGGTTCCGGAGTTCTTCATATGAATGATTTTACAGCAGGAATAGACCTGCACAGATTGTTTTCTAATTATGGGTATCTTATAGTCTATTAAAATGATGAATTTTATTGTTTATGATAAACTAATGAACTCACCAACCTTTTGGTTGACACTTGAAAGCATGTTTATTCTCAAGTATGAAAGAAATCTTCCGTTGTGCATTTGCTCATATTAGAGACATTACTTGGAGTCATTCATGACATATTTCAAAAGACGTTACATTCGAGTCGTCGAGTTCATCAAGATTATTATTAAGTCAATTAGAGTTGGATGTATTATGAAATGGTATGCATACTGTCAACTTTCGATGAAAAGAAAGTTTGTCTTTTAAAAACGAATGCAATGTTTGTAAAATGTATCATATAGAGGTCAAGTACCTCGCGATGTAATCAACTATTGTGAATCATTTATAATCAATATGAACGGGGTATTTTAGTTGGTATCAGAGCGGTGGTCTTAGCGGACCAGGTCTTGCATTAGTGTGTCTAACTGATAGTTTTTAGAATGCATTAGTGAGTCTGGACTTCGACCTTAGCTGCATGTCAAAAAGTTTTGCTTATCATTTCTTGACGGAAATTACGTGCTTATCATTCTTAGTCTAGACACATCTTACTGCATTGATTGCATGAATAGTGTATAGAGAAAATTTATATCTTAGCGAATCCTAAAGATAGATCTATTTAGCCCAACAAGCCTCATCCGAGTTACGGATGCTTTAGTACTTCGATTTATCATATCCGATGAGAGTCCCGGAATGATGGGGATATTCTATATGCATTTTATTAAGGTCGGTTACCATGTGTTCAACATATGAATGAATTTTATCTCTATGCAGTTTGCGAAATGCCTGATATGAGATGTATATTTATGAAAAAAAAATGAAATCTTGTGGTCTATTGTTACAATTTGATAAATATATAGGTTAAACCTATAACTCACCAACATTTTTGTTGACGTTTTAAGCATGTTTATTCTCAGGTGATTATTAAGAGCTTCCGCTATTGCATGCTAATGTATGGACAAGAGTTGGAGTCAGCATGCTTGTATAATATTGTTTAAAAACTGCATTCGAAGACTTAAGTTGATGTGTAATATTATTGTAAACCATTATGTAATAGTCGTGTGAAAACGCTATATTTTAGATTATCATTATTTGATAATCGTCGTAATATTTTTAAACTTTTATCGATAAAATAAAGGTTATAGTTTGTTTTAAAATCGAATGCAGTCTTTGAAAAACGTCTCATATAGAGGTCAAAACCTCGCAACGAAATCAATTAATATAGAACGTTTATAATCGATATGAACGGGACATTTCAGTTGGTATCCGAGCGTTGGTCTTAGAGAACCAGAAATTTTCATTAGTGTATCTTATCGAGTTCGTTAGGATGCATTAGTGAATCTGGACTTCGACCGTGTTTACTTGAAAAACGATTGCTTAACATTTTTTTGTTGGAAACTATATATTGTTAACATGTAAATATTATGTGATATATTAATTTCTTAATGTGTTTGATATTGTGTGATAAATGTCTACCTCTAGTACAAATCCCATTGACTCACCTAATAATAATGAAGAGTCGAATATATATTGGGAAGATTCACAAATTCCCGAAGAGGAACCGGAAGAGGAGGAACCGGAAGAAGAGGAACTGGAAGAGGAGGAACTGGTGTGATGACCCGGGAATTTCCGATCAAATTTAAACCTAATCTTAATATGATTTCGACACGATAAGCAAAGTCTGTAATGTTAAGTCTTAAATATTTCTTTAAACTGTTGTCATTAAATCATTTTACCTTTGAACTACTCATTTACCCTGTGACTGTTCCCGACGATTCACGAACAACTATTTGTAAATAGATATGTACATATTTAATATATGTTAATTTGAAATGTTATATGATTCAATTAATAGAATTACCTTTATCCGTCATAATGATCAACGGAGCACGAATTTCAGTCCGCAATTGAAATAGTAAACGATGGCTAACAACCTAACACATTTAAATCTTGAATTATATTATAATCAATACTATTTTTTTGTTTGAATCCGATTCTATTTCATGTCACTTTTCAAATTAGAAATTAGAGTACATGAGTATTATTAAATATTATTATTATATTATAATCATTATTCGATTAATGTAAGTAATTGAAAAACTTTAAAAACTTTAGGTACCATTTCCTTTTCCATCATTGCTTTCCATCTAACTAAATCTATCATATATATGCATCTATATGTTAAACAACTTGATCACCACTTTCCCATATGTGTCTCACTTTTTCTTTCTTTCTTTTTTATATTACAAACCTATATATATATATATATAATTACATATGCATATATTCGATTACATCATTCACTTGATTTCATTTTTAACTCATCCGGAAATTGAAGTGAATGATATTTTACTTTAATCAATATCCAATCACAATATCATGTACATCACATATCACCATATATACGTATACATTTGACATATATATTTGACATATATATATATATATATATATATATATATATATATATATATATATATATATATATATATATATATATATATATATATATATAATGATACCAAACCCAGCACCCATTTCTTTCTTGACCACAACCAAACCATCATCATTTTTTTTTTGTTTGCAAACCACAACACCACCTTCACACACCATCCACCCAATGAACATGTTCTTTTCTTTTGTAACCGAGACCACCATCAACCTTCTAACACCACTTATGGCTACCACCTCAATCCTTTCCCCCTGCTTCGGTTTTCTATAATCACCACCATCATATCCTTGTTGCTATGAACTTCCAACACCACTATTAGAAGCAACCACATTATGATCTTCTGTTGATTTCATTTACTGCTGCTGCACTATATTGAAACTATAACTCACCACTTTTCTTAACAAAATCCATCAATACAACTAGTATTCTAAACTTCTATCTAGTTCTATATAATATACATATACATTACAGAGAAACAAATATAGAAATATCACCTCATCAACTTTTGCTTATTTGATCGACACCGAACCATCGAACCATCTTTGGAGACCACCAAAGAACACCCTCTCCCACTTCCATCCGTTAACTGCACCACAGCTTGATCGACCCAAATCAAAACATCACAACCATTGTAAGCTGCTATATTGTTTATCCTATTTTCCTTGTCAAAAACAACCCAAATTCATATTCGTTATACAATCACAGAGTCACAAACTTATCTATTATTGAGCATAACTACGTTTATTGATTCCTAAGTTATTCAATCAACCAGAAATCACCTGGATAACTGCTGTTGCTACGCTGTATAATTTTCTGTCTTCTCATGTCAGGATCACCACTTCAATTACCATACTCGTTCCTGCCTTTCTGTTTATACCATAGTAAGACACCACCAACTCGATTATTTTATAATTGTTACTGCTACCAAGTTGTTTATGTCTGACGAGTAAGACATCAACCAAAATCTGCAAAATCATCTCACCATAATCATCAAGCTATGAACTATTAAAATCAGCTATTTTAATTTTTTTTTCTCGTTAATCCTTCAAACCTGGAAAGCCAAGACTACTGCTGCATTCTTATGCTTTTTCATTCAGACCCAAACAGATTCAATTATGTCAAACCAATTCATTATGTTTATTCGATTACCCTGAAATACCCAAATCAAAACCTACCAAGAATACCAATTAATAATATTCATGTACAGAGTAAATAAATGGAGATGAAGAAACTAAGTGAATTTATACCCAATTCATCAATTAAGGAACCAACTACCTGATCGATTGAAGATGGATAATAATCAATGACAATGATGAAGACTGGTGAAGATGTGGAACGAGGATAAGGACGAATCGATTGACCTACTATTTCGTGATGACTGCCCTTCGATTAATCTGTGATGATGATGAACGATGATGAACCGAAGACCCCAATCGATCATCCACTATGCTTCAATTCTGCTGTTGCTATTTGATGATGATGCTGAATCAATACCGTACAACAACGATTGTTGATAGATTTATTGATCTGTGATGAATCGAAAATCTCCCTAAATCGTTACCTTCTCTGCTGATTGCCCTACTATTTCGATCTGGTTTGGGAGAGAATACAAACAGCGGTATTTGTTTTTATTTATTAGGTACTCCGTAAAATATATTATTATTATTATTATTATTATTATTATTATTATTATTATTATTATTATTATTATTATTATTATTATTATTATTATTATTATTATTATTATTATTATTATTATAATCATTATCATCATTATCATCATTATAATTAAAGTTATATGAATTATACTTTTTTATTAAAAGTAATGTTTTTATTAAAATTATTATTAGTAATAAAAATATCATTAAAATTATCATTTATTATTAAATTTAGTATTATTATTAAAATTATTATTTTTATTAAATTTATCATTATTATTAGATTTAACATTATTTTTATTACTATTAACATTATTTTAGTACTATTATAATTATTATATTAGCAAACAAATAATGTTTTTTTTTTATAAAACTATATTTATCATATATATATAACATATTATATACTAATACTTTTAAAACTAAAATATTATTATTATTTAAGAATATCTTAATATAATTATATATATAAACATTAATACATTATATATATTTTAGTTAAAACACTTTAATATGAATTTAATAAACAAATATTACGTGTCAATTTAAAATACCTAATTAGATGTAACTAGGTTATTTATTTACAAATATTAATATACGAACTTGTTCAAATGTTATTATATAAGTTAATATATATATACATAATTGAATATAGGTTCGTGAATCCGAGGCCAACCCTGCATTGTTCCGTTGTTCGATATAGTCATATGTATTTTTACTACAAAATACATTAGGTGAGTTTCATTATTCCCTTTTTATATATATTTTTGGGACTGAGAATACATGGGCTGCTTTTATAACTGTTTTACGAAATAGACACAAGTAATCGAAACTACATTGTATGGTTGAATGATCGAATCGAATATGCCCCTATATAGTCTGGTAATTTAAGAATTAGGGAACAGACACCCTAATTGACGCGAACTCTAAAGATAGATCTATCGGGCCTAACAAGCCCCATCCAAAGTACTGGATGCTTTAGTACTTCGAAATTTATATCATGTCCGAAGGAGGATCCCGGAATGATGGGGATATTCTTATATACATATTGTGAATGTCGGTTACCAGGTGTTCAATCCATATGAATGATATCTTGTCTCTATGTATGGGACGTATGTTTATGAGAAATGAAAATCTTGTGGTCTATTAAAATGATGGAAATGATTATTTATGTTAAACTAATGAACTCACCAACCTTTTGGTTGACACTTTAAAGCATGTTTATTCTCAGGTATGAAAGAAATCTTCCGCTGTGCATTTGTTCACTTTAAAGATATTACTTGGAGTCATTCATGACATATGTCAAAAGACGTTGCATTCGAGTCGTCGAGTTCATCAAGATTATTATTAAGATAATTATAATTAGATATATTATGAAATGGTATGCATATCGTCAATTTTCGATGTAAGGAAGTTTGTGTTTTCAAAACGAATGTAATGTTTGTAAAATGTATCATATAGAGGTCAAGTACCTCGCGATATAATCAACTATTGTGAATCGTTTGTAATCAATGTGGACTTTGTCCGGATGGATTAGGAAGGGTCCTTTCAGTTGGTATCAGAGCGGTGGTCTTAGTGAACCAGGTCTTGCATTAGTATGTCTAACTGATAGTTGTTAGGATGCATTAGTGAGTCTGGACTTTGACCGTGTCTGCATGTCAAAAGTTTTGCTTATCACTTCGTGTCAAAAATCACTTGCTTATCATTCTTAGTCTAGACACGTTTTACTGCATTGATTGCATGATTAGTGTATGGACAAAATTCATATCTTAGCATATCTGCTAATTCATATCTTAGCGTATCTGTTATTGTAAACTTTGTCTGACATTTTCTGTAGATTCCTCCGTAACTTATGGGATTTTAGTATTATATACGCATATGTAAATTATGTATTTCAGGGTACTAATCTACATCCTATAATCTATTTCTTATCGAAAATCCTTCATTTGATTGTACGGGATGAATCCCTCCACCAGTTCGAGTCCCTCAGATTTCGATAGCTATTCCGATAGTTATTCCGACAGCTATTCCGACAAGAATATTCACCTAAGCTCCGAAAGCGATGTCACTAGAATGAATCAATCAATCATCCATTCCCAATTCATCTGATGAGTTCGTAGTCGACTTAATCAATGGAGACGCGAAGAAGGTGATCCCTTCCACCAACCGAATTCACCTCTTGACAATGAACCTGAAGCGTTTACCGGCGGACCTATCCGAAACACCATTTTCAGCCTCATTTCCAGGGTAGCTCGTCACGATTATATTCTATCTAAAAATTCTAAACCTTATACATCTGCTCGTTCCAATCGACAATCATCTTGGAATAATAGGAGAAGTCAACGAACTTCGCGCTCGAGTAATCAATCTGGAGAATATGGTACAAAATGTACCAGCTTCAGCAACACCACCGGCACCAACAGTACCATCAGTAACAGCACCAGTACCATCAACAATCCATGTCTCAACATCTCATTATGTACCTCGAGTATAATCATCGTTCTACGTATCGTTCTACATCGATTATCTTCGTTCTTCATAACGATTAAGTAATCTTTAAATGTTTTAGAGATTATGTATTCTAGTTCTAATGGTAAACCAAATGAGTTTAATATCATATTAACTCATTAAATCCGTGATTATATCTGAAAAAAATATATATGTATATATATTTTCATAAAGATTGTAATTAAAAATTCTTTTGTACAAACTGTTAATGATGAAAATATTTTAACGGGTAGGTAATACCCGAGGAATATTTAAATTTCACATTAATAAGTTACATTGTACGTTCTTCGAATCTGTTTCAACAGTCATATACTATCCTACTTACATCCATCGATATACGTATCTGTTCACCAAAGAATAACTATTTTCATTCAAATTCAAATTTCATATTAGGATTTTGACATATCAGAATCCAACAAGTGGCATAATGAAGAAAAAAAAAATGGACACAATAAAAATTGATTAGAAACACACTAATTAACAATATGAAATTTTGTAAAGAATCCACGCTAACAAAATCCTAGCTAACTGTTCCTAGCTAACTGTTAATTCTGTATTACATTTTTATTTATCGTAATTTAATTATCGCAATTTATTTTATCGCAATTTAATTCTCGCAATTTTATTTATTGTTATTCAATTTCTGTTATTTACTTTACGCACTTTATTCATCGTTATTTAATTTCTGTTATTTATTTTACGCACTTTAAATATCGGGACACGTATTCAAGGTTTTGACATATCATATCGACGCATATATATATTATTTGGAATCACCATAGACACTCTATATGCAGTAATGATCGAGTTCTCTATACAGGGTTGAGGTTAATTCTACAATAATATATATAATTTGAGTTGTGATCGAGTCTGAGACGTATACGGGTCACGACACGTATTAATTAATTCGAATATTATATATGAATTGTTGAAATGCTAACTTTGGACTAGTAATTGTGGACTATCAACATTGGACAATTAAAATGAATTAAAATATTGATTATAACATATGAAACTAAACAATTCTTCAAGTTTGCCACTTGATTTCATCTTAAACGCCATTTGTATCTTGACAATTCTAATTTACGTTCAAACCTTTCATGATTCTTGAAAACACCTCAATCGAGAGGATGAATCAACCGCACTTCAGTTACGGAAGAAAAGATTAGTGTATATAGTTATGCACCTGAGAACACTCAGAAACTGAGTAAACGTTTAACACGTATTTGTGCTAGCTCCTTTGGCATTGTTATTTCTGAAAATAACAATGCAAATCCTTTTCCAATTAGTCAATTTTGTCACAGCTCCAACAAGTCAACTTCGACTCTTCATTCGAAGTAGCCTTACTATAATCCTGATATATACGATTACCCTTTTGATACCAGAGAATTCTTTTATATCCCACCATACTACCAGCAGACGTACCAACAACCTCGTTGCTTCTTGGCTTAAATCTCTCTGACAAATCATTATATTTATTCATTGAAACCCTATCATATACTCATCCACATCTTGTAACGAGAACTGTCATACCAATTACCGGGAATCAGCAATCAGTACTTTGAAAACTCACAGCATATCTACATCAACAGTTATATGTATGACATTTATCTCTTAGAATTATGATCTCTCATTCTGAAAATTCTGAAAAGCACTCAGTCGCAAATCAATACTCTGAATGTTGAAAAAGCTGAAGGAAGCAGCAGAAACCATAGACAACAGTAAACGACTTTAATCGTCGGAAGCTTGATGATAAAGAATAATATGTTGGAAAAGCTCAGAAACGTTGGAAATGGAAAACGGATAGAATTAACCATGAAGGAGACCAAGAACAAACACACAGACCATACCCTATATTCAAAGAATCCAGATAATTCTGGATCCGTTGAAATATTTAGAGAATATCTTACTCCGAAGTCATGTTAAAATCTTGCGGAAAACCTTTCTCCATCAACCATCGAACTTAGAAGTTCCAAAAATATCCTCATCAATATCTTCGATATTTCTGAGGATATTTTCATAAATATTCTCGTCCAAAATTATATACCTCCTCGTGCTTTCCTGTGTATCATTATATTGGAAACATTCAATAGAATTTAGTACCGAAAAGCAGATTATGCGAAACTATGAAGAAAGCCGTGGACAAATCACAAAGAATAAGTTTGACTTCAAAGAATCCAAATGATTCAATGACTGCTAAAGTCTTTAGCGAATATCTTGCTCTTTACTCTAAACCCTTGCGGACAATAGTTCCTATCATCCTTCGATATTAGAAATTCCAAGATATCATCGTATCTTTCATTATAAATATCCTCCATATTTTTGAAGATATTTTCATAACTATTCTTATCTGAAATCAGAAATCTCTTCGTGCTATCAGCTTTACATCATATAGGAACTATTAGTTTCTATATTCTGTTAACTTTCGAGTTTAAAATATGAATGTTTTTGAAGTAGTGTTAGGAACTGATGCATGAGTTAGTATAATATAATGACACTTGATCAACGTGATTATATTACAGTAAGTCATGCTGAGTTTCTAATGGGACGTGATGATTCACAGATCATAATGTCATCATGTGCCTTGTTACATAACTCTGTCATTCTGCTTAACTTCTGAACATATCAAGAAAATATATTCTTGATAATTCTATTCTCAGTGATTCTGGTAATTTGACAAATCAAATCGTGATAATACATTCTTTCTTATATAGAACATGATGTTTATCTGAAATTCCGTACTTACGAATTCTGGACCGTTACTCGCATTACTAGAGGTCGGGAGGATAATAAAAAGGCAAAGAGCTCCAAAATATAAGAGAAAATATTAAGCACAATAACAACACGGAGGTTACAAACCGTGGTCATTAATAAGAATAGCAACATAAAGACACGGTAGAATTAAGAATAGTATCATCCCAAAGTAATAGTAGAAGTAACCAAATCTTTCTGGTAGAAGATTGAAAAGAAGGATGACAGAAATGATAAATAGGAAAATATCAAGGATTAGAATAGGATGAAGCATTTTTACGATCTTTTGGATGTATGAACTAAGAAAGAAAGTATAGGAATGGTGGGAATAATGAAACGAAAGAGCTTAATTTATAGTGGAAATATCAGACAGAGTAATCAATGTAGATCACCGTATTTAATTATAGAGATCTTAATTTCCTTACTCGCCGAAGAATCAAATCTTTTAGATTTCGAAGATTTTCTTTAAACCCCTTGAATTTTGGAATTCAACCAAGACAACGACAAAAGCTAAGATGCATATTATTTTTTTCTAAATTCAACCTTGACTCTGTCAAAAGTTAAGATGAATCTTTACTTTCCTATTTCACCCTTTGATGATAGCTTCATTTGTACTCTTCGATTAATTGAATTATTTTATCCATATTACTCAAAGATGATAATACTCAATTTATTAACTCATATTCGTCATAAAAATATTTTTATGATTAACCATGACCACCTCACTCAAATTTCGGGACGAAATTTCTTTAACGGGTAGGTACTGTGATGACCCGGGAATTTCTGATTAAATTTAAACCTAATCTTAATATGATTTTGACACGATAAGCAAAGTCTGTAATGTTAAGTCTTAAATATTTCTTTAAACTGTTGTCATTAAATCATTTTACCTTTGAACTACTCATTTACCCTGTGACTGTTCCCGACGATTCACGAACAACTATTTGTAAATAGATATGTACATATTTAATATATGTTAATTTGAAATGTTATATGATTCAATTAATAGAATTACCTTTATCCGTCATAATGATCAACGGAGCACGAATTTCAGTCCGCAATTGAAATAGTAAACGACGGCTAACAACCTAACACATTTAAATCTTGAATTATATTATAATCAATACTATTTTTTTGTTTGAATCCGATTCTGTTTCATGTCACTTTTCAAATTAGAAATTAGAGTACATGAGTATTATTAAATATTATTATTATATTATTATCATTATTCGATTAATGTAAGTAATTGAAAAACTTTAAAAAATTTAGGTACCATTTCCTTTTCCATCATTGCTTTCCATCTAACTAAATCTATCATATATATGCATCTATATGTTAAACAACTTGATCACCACTTTCCCATATGTGTCTCACTTTTTCTTTCTTTCTTTTTTATATTACAAACCTATTCTATATTCTATCTAATATATATATATATATATATATATATATATATATATATATATATATATATATATATATATATATATATATATATATATATATAATTACATATGCATATATTCGATTACATCATTCACCTGATTTCATTTTTAACTCATCCGGAAATTGAAGTGAATGATATTTTACTTTAATCAATATCCAATCACAATATCATGTACATCACATATCACCATATATACGTATACATTTGACATATATATTTGACATATATATATATATATATATATATATATATATATATATATATATATATATATATATATATATATATATATATATATATGTATGTATGTATGTATGTATGTATATATATAATGATACCAAACCCAGCACCCATTTCTTTCTTGACCACAACCAAACCATCATCATTTTTTTTTTTTTTGCAAACCACAACACCACCTTCACACACCATCCACCCAATGAACATGTTCTTTTCTTTTGTAACCGAGACCACCATCAACCTTCTAACACCACTTATGGCTACCACCTCAATCCTTTCCCCCTGCTTCGGTTTTCTATAATCACCACCATCATATCCTTGTTGCTATGAACTTCCAACACCACTATTAGAAGCAACCACATTATGATCTTCTGTTGATTTCATTTACTGCTGCTGCACTATATTGAAACTATAACTCACCACTTTTCTTAACAAAATCCATCAATACAACTAGTATTCTAAACTTCTATCTAGTTCTATATAATATACATATACATTACAGAGAAACAAATATAGAAATATCACCTCATCAACTTTTGCTTATTTGATCGACACCGAACCATCTAACCATCTTTGGAGACCACCAAAGAACACCCTCTCCCACTTCCATCCGTTACCTGCACCACAGCTTGATCGACCCAAATCAAAACATCACAACCATTGTAAGCTGCTATATTGTTTATCCTATTTTCCTTGTCAAAAACAACCCAAATTCATATTCGTTATACAATCACAGAGTCACAAACTTATCTATTATTGAGCATAACTACGTTTATTGATTCCTAAGTTATTCAATCAACCAGAAATCACCTGGATAACTGCTGTTTCTACGCTGTATAATTTTCTGTCTTCTCATGTCAGGATCACCACTTCAATTACCATACTCGTTCCTGCCTTTCTGTTTATACCATAGTAAGACACCACCAACTCGATTATTTTATAATTGTTACTGCTACCAAGTTGTTTCTGTCTGACGAGTAAGACATCAACCAAAATCTGCAAAATCATCTCACCATAATCATCAAGCTATGAACTATTAAAATCAGCTATTTTAATTTTTTTTTTTTCTCGTTAATCCTTCAAACCTGGAAAGCCAAGACTACTGCTGCATTCTTATGCTTTTTCATTCAGACCCAAACAGATTCAATTATGTCAAACCAATTCATTATGTTTATTCGATTACCCTGAAATACCCAAATCAAAACCTACCAAGAATACCAATTAATAATATTCATGTACAGAGTAAATAAATGGAGATGAAGAAACTAAGAGAATTTATACCCAAATCATCAATTAAGGAACCAACTACCTGATCGATTGAAGATGGATAATAATCAATGACAATGATGAAGACTGGTGAAGATGTGGAACGAGGATAAGGACGAATCGATTGACCTACTATTTCGTGATGACTGCCCTTCGATTAATCTGTGATGATGATGAACGATGATGAACCGAAGACCCCAATCGATCATCCACTATGCTTCAATTCTGCTGTTGCTATTTGATGATGATGCTGAATCAATACCGTACATCAACGATTGTTGATAGATTTATTGATCTGTGATGAATCGAAAATCTCCCTAAATCGTTACCTTCTCTGCTGATTGCCCTACTATTTCGATCTGGTTTGGGAGAGAATACAAACAGCGGTATTTGTTTTTATTTATTAGGTACTTCGTAAAATATATTATTATTATTATTATTATTATTATTATTATTATTATTATTATTATTATTATTATTATTATTATTATTATTATTATTATAATAATCATTATCATCATTATAATTAAAGTTATATGAATTATACTTTTTTATTAAAAGTAATGTTTTTATTAAAATTATTATTAGTAATAAAAATATCATTAAAATTATCATTTATTATTAAATTTAGTATTATTATTAAAATTATTATTTTTATTAAATTTATCATTATTATTAGATTTAACATTATTTTTATTACTATTAACATTATTTTAGTACTATTATAATTATTATATTAGCAAATAAATAATGTTTTTTTTATAAAACTATATTTATTATATATATATATATAACATATTATATACTAATACTTTTAAAACTAAAATATTATTATTATTTAAGAATATCTTAATATAATTATATATATAAACATTAATACATTATATATATTTTAGTTAAAACACTTTAATATGAATTTAATAAACAAATATTACGTGTCAATTTAAAATACCTAATTAGATGTAACTAGGTTATTTATTTACAAATATTAATATACGAACTTGTTCAAATGTTATTATATAAGTTAATATATATATACATAATTGAATATAGGTTCGTGAATCCGAGGCCAACCCTGCATTGTTCCGTTGTTCGATATAGTCATATGTATTTTTACTACAAAATACATTAGGTGAGTTTCATTATTCCCTTTTTATATATATTTTTGGGACTGAGAATACATGCGCTGCTTTTATAACTGTTTTACGAAATAGACACAAGTAATCGAAACTACATTGTATGGTTGAATGATCGAATCGAATATGCCCCTATATAGTCTGGTAATCTAAGAATTAGGGAACAGACACCCTAATTGATGCGAACTCTAAAGATAGATCTATCGGGCCCAACAAGCCCCATCCAAAGTACTGGATGCTTTAGTACTTCGAAATTTATATCATGTCCGAAGGAGGATCCCGGAATGATGGGGATATTCTTATATACATATTGTGAATGTCGGTTACCAGGTGTTCAATCCATATGAATGATATTTTGTCTCTATGTATGGGACGTATGTTTATGAGAAATGAAAATCTTGTGGTCTATTAAAATGATGGAAATGATTATTTATGTTAAACTAATGAACTCACCAACCTTTTGGTTGACACTTTAAAGCATGTTTATTCTCAGGTATGAAAGAAATCTTCCGCTGTGCATTTGTTCACTTTAAAGATATTACTTGGAGTCATTCATGACATATGTCAAAAGACGTTGCATTCGAGTCGTCGAGTTCATCAAGATTATTATTAAGATAATTATAATTAGATATATTATGAAATGGTATGCATATCGTCAATTTTCGATGTAAGGAAGTTTGTGTTTTCAAAACGAATGTAATGTTTGTAAAATGTATCATATAGAGGTCAAGTACCTCGCGATGTAATCAACTATTGTGAATCGTTTGTAATCGATGTGGACTTTGTCCGGATGGATTAGGACGGGTCCTTTCAACTGGAAGAGGAGAAACCGGAGGGGGAAATATTAGGAACCACAGAAAAATAGATAAATTAAAGAAAATCCTCAATCAATGGACCAAAATTAATAATGGTCAATGGTGTTTCCGTCGAGGAAGCAAAATATTGGGAAGCTTACCAATTTTCCGATGAATCGGATCCCGATGAGGATTCCGATGATGTTATAGAAATTACCCCGACATAATTTGAAAAAGCAAGAGAAAACAATAAGGGAAAAGGCATAAAAATAGAAAAACCCGAATCCAACCCCGATGACCTATATGTTAACATGAAATGTCCCGATGGAAAATACCGTCAACACCCGTATTTCTTAAGTTTTAGCTATAACCTGGGAACATCTAAGCCACCGGGTCCTTCTAGACCATTTGTGAAAAGAACGGCTCGTATTAGGGGAGCACCATATATCCCTAGGAAATTAGCGAAACAAACCAAGTCCAAAGAGGAAGAAACAAGTGAGTCGGAATGAAGAGTAGTAACCATGATGTGTAATATATATATATATATATATATATATATATATATATATATATATATATATATATATATATATTGAAGTGTGCTTGTACTTTTATGTTATATGTAAAAATTGCTTGTATTGTTTGTTAAGTATCTTTTATAAATCTAAACCCTCGTCTATTTTTACAGTATAAAAACACAAAATGGATGTTAAGGATAGACAACCAAAAATTTTAGAAGACCTACCCGGGGACATGATTGATGAAATATTATCTAAAGTCGGTCAGAATTTGTCGGCACAATTGTTTACGGTAAAATTAGTTTGTAGAACATTTGAAGAACGTTCTAGGCATGTCTTAGTTTATAAAAGGCTTTCTTTTGAAAGATGGGGTATATCACATTGGGGAGACCTTAAGTTACGACGTGTTTTCTTTAAAGCGTTAAATGCGGGGAACCCAAGTGCAATTTTACACTACGGGTTAAGAACCTATTTTGACTCAACATATCCCAACATAGGACTTCGTGCTTTAGAAAGAGCTGCTAACATGCAACATAAAGAATCATGTTATGCTTACAGGTTAGTGATGTTCGCTTTTCACCAAAGTGAGAAAAAGAACATCGGTTTACAACTTTTAAATAAAACCTTCCCACATGTGATGGATTCGGTAGTTGGGGTGAGAAACAAGGTTTTTAGATTGTTACGGGGCTGTTGGGAATTACGAAACCCTCGTCCTTTTGACGACGTTACAACATGCTGCCTAGCTAACGGTCAATGGTTATCTGCCACATAACCAAGGATGGAAAATAATATTAGTACAACCAGAATTCATGACTTGTTTCTGGACTTATGAATTACATGTCTTTATTGCCTTTGTTGAACGACTTGCGTATTAACTAGGATTGTCTTTGAAACTACTTTGTATCAAAGTTATTTTGTACTATATTTCATGCTATATGTAAAATAGCGGTATTGTAAGTTTGTAAAATATTGTATAAAAGTTTGAACGTGAAATATTATTATTATTATCAGGTTTTCATATAGAATTGTAGTAGTTGAATTGTATGTTAGCTACTAAGTATGAACTTAACGGGTAGGTATTACCCGAATTAAAACTTATAAAACGCTAATATGAAGAAAAAGCTTTTATAAATGAGTTCATATTATGCTACGGAATACTATTGACTACTCTTAATATTCTATATGATTAACTTATTTCTTTTGGCTATTTTTGAAGGAAATGGCACCGACTACTCGTCAGAACTTGAACATGAGTGAGGAAGACTTCCGTGCTTTCCTTGCAGCAAATATAGCCACAGTACAGGCTACAATGCAAAACAACAACAATAACTCAGGGTCTAGCAGTGGAGTTAACTCCACAGGAAACCATGTAGGATGCTCCTACAAGGCTTTCACTGCCTGTAAACCTCTGAAATTCGATGGAACTGAAGGAGCAGTCAGACTGAAACGATGGACCAAGAAGGTCGAATCTGTGTTTGCTATAAGCAAATGTTCTGAAGAAGATAAGGTAAAGTACGTCACGCATACCTTCACAGGTACTGCATTAACATGGTGTAAAACTATCTCGAACAAGTGGGACAAGATGCTGCTTACGTACTACCGTGGTCAGCATTCAAACACTTGATGAACGAGCAGTACTGTAGTGACCTGAACTTTTCCATGTTTATATATCATTGAGATTGATATTTACATGACTGAATGTTTCCAACATGTTAAGCAATCAAACTTGTTAAGACTTGATTAAATGAAATAATTTTCATATAGACAATTGATCACCCAAGTTGACCGGCGATTCACGAACGTTACAAATTTGTAAAAACTACATGTTGTGATATATATAGACATATATATGGTTGACATGAGATTATGATGAGTAAGTATCTCACTAAGTATATTAACAATGTGTGATATACATAAGAAATGAGATTACTAAGTTAAGAAACTCGAAATGATATATATAACGATTATTGTTATGATAACGTCTACTAAATACATATGTATCATATTAAGATATTGATACACTATATTTAACATGATAAAATGATATTTAAATATATCATTAAGTGTGTTAACAATGAACTACATATGTAAAAACAAGACTACTAACTCAAGAATTACGAAACGAGACTTATATGTAACGATTATCGTTGTAACGATATTTTAATGTATGTATCATATTAAGAGATATTCATACATCATAATATCATGATAACATAATAATTTAACATATCATTTGATATAATAAACATTGGGTTAACAACATTAATTGAGATCGTTAACTTAAAGGATTCAAAACAACACTTACATGTAACGACTAACGAAGACTTAACGACTCCATTAGAATGTATATACATGTTGTGTTTTGATATGTATTCTTACACTTTTTAAAGACTTCAAGACAAATAACAAAGTACTTCTACATAACAAAAATTCTTACAATTACATCCTCGTTCAATTTCATCAACAATTCTACTCGTATGCACCCGTATTCGTACTCATACAATACACAGCTTTTAGATGTATGTACTATTAGTATATACACTCCAATGATCAGCTCTTATGTCATAACCCGACCTTAACCATAAGGACGAATACAATAACATATGATTTCATCGCGAGGTATTGACCTCTATATGCGACGTTTTTCAAAAACTGCATTCGTTTTTACAATACAAACCATAACTTTTATTACAAATACAAGGTTTAAATAAGATAATAATGATTATCGTTTAGCGATAATCTTAGACTTACAAACTTTACATGTGATAATAACAATACGACTTCCAACATATTTTACATTACAAATCCTCCGATATGCAGTTTTATTTTTGACACAAATATGCATACTCAAGATCTTGCTTAAATTCAACATGTTGCAGCGGAAGCTTTTAGTTATCACCTGAGAATAAACATGCTTAAAACATCAACATAAAGTTGGTGAGATATAGGTTTAATGCCGGAATCGTTATAAATATAGACCACAAGATTTCATATATAAACGTTTTAATAAAAATATTCTAAGTTGTTGAGCACTTGATAACCATACTTAACATTTAATCAACATCGCATATTCCCTTTATTATGAAATCTTACTACACCGTACCAAGTGTAGTCACCGAAACGAAGTACTGTGCAACTGTTGAATACTGGTCGTCCAGTTCGGTTGGGGTTGTCAGGCCCGATAGATCTATCAACAGGATTCGCATTTACAATACCTCATGTAAATAATAGTTACCAAGTTATAGGGAAGTATGCCAGTGGTACAACTCAACGTAGAATATATATTTTTAATTACTTGTGTCATAACGTAAATCATAAAATGCATGTATTCTCATCCCAAAATATTTAGAGTTTAAAAGTGGGACTATATACTCACTTTTGCCTTGAAGGTATTTATCATGACTTGGTCTCCGATAGATATCACGAACCTAACCATATATATAATATATCAACATATTTTCTTTTTAAGTAATCGTTACATATATATATATATATATATATATATATATATATATATATATATATATATATATATATATATATATATATATATATATATATATACTTTTAATACTTTTAATATTTTCTTAGTCCGTAGTTAGCAGTCCGATGTTAGTGGTCCACAATTAGTTGCTCAATAAAATAAATAAAGACCCCATCGTATTCGTATTGATCAGAATTAATCTTGACCCATGGTAGCATGTTGTCAAATGACGTGTTGCGTACATAAAGTACCGTGTTGTCAAATGACGTGTTGCGTACATAAAGTACCGTGTTGTCAAATGACGTGTTGCGTACAATCATGGGTCTTATGATTAATCTTCTCGTGTTGTTTACGGGTGGTCCTGAAATATATAAAATCAAATCATAAGTAAATATATATGAAATATCATATTAATTAGAAATATATGATTAATTTAATTTTTCTCCAAATATTTTCGTAGCTAAACTAGCTTCGCATACCCGATCTTGTTTTAGTCGTAGTTTCTTCATTACAACTCCGATTTTGTTGGTTCAACTTGCCACTTCCTTGGATCGAGTCAAATTTTAAGAATATGAACTGAAAATACCTTAGGTTGTATTTGAAATCACAGGTTATAGGTCAAACTTTGGTGAAACTTATGAAAGTGATCATTTTCCATCATAAAAACAACATTTAATGATCATTTTTCTAAAAATACTTACACTTTGAGTTAAACCATGAAATTTTTATGTGTTAACATATTCATAAGAAATATCATTTTTCCAGAATATGAACTTTCAATTCAAAGCTTAAGATGGTTTTTAATTATCCAACCCAAAACAGCCCCCGGTTGCACTCCGACAACGTAGATTCAGTTTTTAAGGTGTTCTTTGTAAAACCAAGTTATATCTTGTTAAGTTAGCATATCATTATGATATATTACAGGTCTTAAAGTATTTTAAAAGTCAAGTTAGAAGGATCTATTTAGTTTGCGAACAAGTTTGAAATTATTCAAACTATGTTCTTGTTGTTAAAATTTTATACCACAAAATAAGATAGCTATATGAATGTGAATTGAATATGATTATGAATAAGGTTACTACCTCAAGTTACTTGGACAAAGTTACTATAAGAGATGAGAAAAATCCTAGAATCAAAAGAGTGGTGGAGTTGGATCAAAAGGTTGGAAGTAAACTTGTATTTTTGGAAGGATTATTGAAGTTTTCTTGTAAGGAATTTATTATGATGATTAAGGCTTGTTTTTGAAGCTAGATCTTCATGGTTGTTTGCTGAGATTGTTAAGAACACTTAAGGTTCCTAAGAGTGTGTTTTTGGTTAGAGAAAATGTGTAGTAAAAATGAAAATGGAATGGAGTATAAATGGTGGTGAAAAGATGTATAAATTTGTAATATTGTGCAAAAGTCTTGTAATATGCCAAATTGATTAATCATGCATGCTAAGATCCAAAATTAGCTGACTCATGGCTGCTAATAAAGTGATTGTGATGTGTATATACCAATAGTAAATACGTATAGAAGCTGGGTATGATACGGGTACATATACCCTAGATATACGTATAAAAATCTTGATAAAACGGAACGAGGATTCAAATATAGCTATCTTTTGTAAATATACTTATATTGTTTTATGTATATAAATCCTTTAAAAGTGATAAAATACATATCTATACGATACATGTATAAGCATTATAAGTTTTAAGTATTTAAGTCGAAGAACGTCACATATAGTTATCGTTTTGAAAACTTAAGTTAGTAGTCTCAAAATATACTTATAACTCATTGTTATTAGTATACAATGAGATGTTAAAACATTATTAGATCATGTTAAATATATAAAAATACATATATATACACAAATGTATAATTATCGTATGTTATATAGTTCGTGATATCATCGGTCAAATTGGACGGTCAAACGTTGTGTAAAACTCTTTTCAAAAACATAAGTCTCAACAATTTAGATTGCTTATCATGATGGTAAGGTTTAATTTATGTAAATATTAATCTTATAAGTGTAAAACGATCGAAAAATCCGGGTCGTTACAGTACCTACCCGTTAAATAAATTTCGTCCCGAAATTTTAAAGTTGTACCTATTTTGCGTTCTCGGGAAACAAATGTGGGTACTTTTGTTTCATCTGATCCTCTCGTTCCCAAGTAAACTCGGGACCTTTTCGAGCATTCCAACGAACCTTAATGATTGGTATGTTGCTCTGCTTGAGCTGTTTAACTTCACGGTCCATGATTTCGACTGGTTCTTCTATGAATTGTAGTTTCTCATCGACTTGGATTTCTTCAAGAGGAATGGTGAGATCTTCCTTTGCAAGACATTTCTTGAGGTTTGAGGCGTGAAATGAATTATGTACTCCGGCGAGTTGTTGTGGTAACTCGAGTCGATAAGCTACCGGTCCGATGCGTTCGTTGATCTTGAACGGGCCTACATACCTTGGGTTCAGTTTACCCCTTTTTCCAAAACGTATTACACCTTTCCAAGGTGACACCTTTAGCATAACCATGTCACCGATCTGAAACTCTAATGGTTTCCTTCGAACATCCGCGTAGCTCTTTTGGCAACTACGGGCTGTTTTCAATCTCTCCTTGATTTGTACTATCTTCTCAGTCATTTCGTGTATGATCTCGGGACCAGTTAATTGTCGATCTCCTACTTCATTCCAACAGATAGGGGATCTACACTTCCTTCCATACAGTGCTTCAAATGGTGCAGCTTTAATGCTCGCATGATAACTGTTATTATACGAGAATTCTGCTAATGGTAGATACTTATCCCATCCGTTTCCAAAATAGATCACACATGCCCTGAGCATGTCTTCAAGAGTCTGAATTGTTCTTTCACTCTGCCCGTCAGTTTGTGGATGATATGAGGTGCTCATATCCAAACGAGTTCCCAGGGCCTCCTGTAGTGATTGCCAAAACTTTGATGTAAATCTACTATCACGATCGGATATAATGGAAATAGGTATTCCATGCCTTGAAACAATTTTATTTATGTATAATCGTAATAGTTTCTCCATTCTATCTGTTTCCTTTATAGGCAAGAAATGTGCAGATTTGGTGAGACGATCAACTATTACCCAAATGGTGTCATAACCCCAGGCAGTCTTAGGTAACTTTGTGATGAAATCCATGGTAATACCATCCCATTTCCATTCTGGGATTTCTGGTTGTTGAAGTAACCCTGACGGCTTCTGGTGTTCTGCTTTGACTTTGGAACAAGTTAAACATTCCCCAATATATGTTGCAACGTCTGTCTTCAAATTAGGCCACCAATAATGCGTCTTAAGTTCTTGATACATCTTTCCAACTCCAGGATGTATCGAGTATCTTGTCTTATGTGCCTCATTCAATATCAACTTCCTTAATCCACCCAACTTAGGTACCCAAATACGGTTTGCAAAATATCGAATTCCGTCTTCCCGTATAACGAGTTATTTCCCATACTTCTTCATTATTTCATTTCCTATGTTTTCTTTAGTAAGAGCTTCTCGTTGAGCCTCTTTGATTTGTGAGTTGAGATTCATGCGAATTTTTATTCTCATCGCTCGTACTCGAATTGGTTCCCGTTCCTTTCTGCTTAAAGCGTCGGCCACTACATTCGCTTTCCCGGGATGATAGCGAATCTCACAATCATAGTCGTTTATCAGCTCGACCCACCTACGTTGCCTCATGTTCAGCTGTTTCTGATCAAAAATATGTTGAAGGCTTTTATGATCAGTAAACACAGTGCATTTAACCCCATATAAATAGTGTCTCCATATCTTCAATGCAAACACTACTGCTCCTAATTCTAAATCATGCGTCGTATAATTCTGCTCGTGAATCTTCAATTGTCGGGATGCATATGCTATAACTTTCTTCCGTTGCATAAGGACGCAGCCAAAACCTTGTCGCGAAGCGTCACAATATATCTCAAAATCATCGTTCCCTTCAGGTAACGATAAAATAGGTGCTGTAGTCAACTTCTTCTTCAGTAATTGAAATGCACTTTCTTGCTCAGAAGTCCATTCGTACTTCTTCCCTTTTTACGTTAACGCTGTTAATGGTTTAGCTATTCGGGAAAAATCTTGAATAAACCTTCTATAATAACCAGCTAAACCCAAAAATTGGCGTATCTGCGTTGGTGTCTTAGGAGTCTCCCATTTTTCAATGGCCTCAATTTTAGCTGGATCAACCTGAATTCCTTTGCTACTAACAACGTGGCCAAGAAATTGCACTTCTTTCAACCAAAATGCACACTTAGAAAATTTGGCGTATAACTGTTCTTTTCTTAACAATTCTAATACCAACCTTAAATGTTGCTCATGCTCTTGCTCACTCTTGGAATAGATAAGAATATCGTCAATGAAAACGATAACAAACTTATCTAAATACGGACTACAAACTCGATTCATGAGGTCCATGAATACAGCTGGCGCATTAGTCAACCCAAACGGCATAACTAAAAATTCGTAATGACCATAACGTGTCCGAAAAGCAGTTTTCGGAATATCTTCTTCTTTGACACGTAATTGATGATAGCCCGATCTTAAGTCAATTTTCGAGTACACACATGATCCTTGCAGTTGATCAAATAAGTCGTCAATTCTCGGTAGTGGATACCGATTCTTGATAGTTAACTTATTTAATTCATGATAATCTATACACATCCTAAAAGATCCATCTTTCTTCTTGACGAATAAAATCGGAGCTCCCCACGGTGAAGTACTTGGTTGTATGAATCCATGGTCCAGTAATTCTTTTAACTGACTCTGAAGTTCTTTTAACTCAGACGGTGCAAGTCTATATGGAGCATGAGCCACTGGTGCAGCTCCTGGTACTAGATCTATTTGAAATTCTACAAATCTAAATGGAGGTAATCCCGGCAACTCTTCCGGAAAGACTTCAGGAAAATCTCTTGCCACAGGCACGCCATTGATGCTCTTCACTTTTTCCTTCGTTTCGACTTTATTAACATGTGCTAAGATAGCATAACACCCTTTCTTCAAGCACTTTTGAGCTTTCAAACAACTAATGAGTTTTAGCTTTGAGTTACCCTTCTCTCCATAAATCATTACTGGCGTTTTATCCTTACGAGGAATGCAAATTGCCTTCTTGGCACACACAACTTCAGCTCCTATTTTGGACATCCAGTCAATGCCGACTATTACATCAAAACTTCCTAATTCTACGGGTATCAAATCAATCTTAAATATTTCTTCGGCTAAATTTATTTTACAATCACGGCAAATTTTATCGGCTTTAATTAGTTTACCATTAGCTAACTCAATCATGTACTTAGCATCTAGAGGTAATGATGAACAATTCAATTTAGCGTAAAAGTCTCTACTCACATAACTTCTATCGGCACCAGTATCAAATATAATAGATGCGGATAAGTTATTAATGGTAAACGTACCCGTAACAAGCTCCGGGTCTTCACACGCCTCTCTAGCATTAATAACAAATGCTCTTCCACGTGCAGATCCATTATTCTTCTCTGGATTCGGACACTGGCTCTTATAATGACCATGTTTCCCACACCCATAACAGGTAACAGTGGCCAAGGCAGTTCTATTTGCATTAGTGGCAGGAGTCTTGGTACCATTTGTATTTGTAACAGGAATCCGACAATCTTCAGCAAGATGACCCCTTCGATTACAATTTTCGCACACCACATTACAATAACCAGAGTGATGTTTGTGGCATCTGTACATAAAGAATTTCGTCCTTTGTAACCTGAGTTCGAACTGCTACCCGCACCTTGCGTGGTTTCTTGTTTCTTGTTGGATTGTTGATGATTACCTTCCCACTTTCTTTTGTTTCCCGATGTCATCGGTGTTCTTATCCAGAATAATCTGGTCCATCAACTCGTTCGCCATGGTGATGGCTTCGTGAATAGTCTTGGGTTTCGATGCTGTAACATTTGCTTTGACATTTTTAGGCAAACCATCTTTGTACAGTTCTATCTTCCGTTCTTCGGTTGGTACCAATTCGGGACATAGCAAAGCTAATTCCATGAATCGCTGATTGTAGTTGGTGAGTTCAGCACCAACACCTTTCAGGCTTTGTAATTCAGCTTCCAACTTCCTAACCTCGTTCCTTGGACAATACTCGTTGATTAGCATTGTTTTGAATTCTTCCCAGGGAGTATCATAAGCTACATCTCCTCCTACGGCCTTCACATAGTTTTTCCACCACGTGAGTGCACTATCTTGTAAGGTGCACGATGCATACTTCGTCATGTCCTTCTCAATACAACCACTGATTTTAAACACAGACTCAATCTTTTCGATCCACCGGGTTAAACCGACCGGTCCTTCTGTTCCACTGAATGATGAGGGCTTGCAACCTTGAAAAGTTTTGTAAGTGCATCCCACACGAGGATTTGGGTTAACTGCAGCACCTCTTGCAGCCTCGACCCATAACATTCTGTCGTTCACTCGCTGATTGATGAGTTCCTGGATTTCTTGTTTCTTCATTCGGTTCAATCGCGCCATAATCTTCAATAAAAATGGAAAAAAAATAATTATTCACATGGAATATTATAGATGTAGTATGTATTTACAGTACATCGTAGCTTATTAATAATATGAACTAGTTATTATTATAAAAGCCTTTTCTTCTAATTAGCATTTTATAATTATACCTAGGGTAGTACCTACCCATTAAAGTTCATACTTAATATCTTAGTACGAAAATCAATTACTATCACCCAAATAATACTCAACCATGGAAAATTATTGCATTTCACACTTCACTATTTTACATATGCTTATCTTATATCAAACATTAAGCAAACCACACTAGTAATATTATACAAAATGTTATATGATCCCATGGTTTAAAACAATATCGCATCATTTAACCCAAAACGTTTGTGTTCAAAGAAATCGCTTATAGGTTATCTTGACTGTCTCCCTGTGTTTTGGCGGAGGGGCTGAAGAACTGGATGCCGGGATAGAACTAATAGGAATAGCGGGAATAGGGGTGGAAGTATCTGGTGGAGTTGGTGCCACAACATCCTCTCTAAACTCGGGATTTGGATTTTCCAATTCAGTAGCCTTTCGTTTCTTTCCTCGTTCGAACTTGTCTTTCGTAATTTCCTGTATTTCTTCCACCTCAGGATCACTTTCCGGTTCCTCTTCAATTGATTCATCCGAAACTTGTGAGTCTTCCCCAAAGGTGTCGTTTTCATCATCGGATAGGTTAATGACTGGAACACCATCTGAAGATTCTGGTTCGGAGTCGCTGAATGTGATAACAAGTTCTAAGCTAGACATCTATCACATAACAACTAGCATGTTAGTATCACATAATATTTACATATTAATTTTTAACCAACAAGGATAAGCAATAGTTTTCTAAATCAAACACGGTCAAAGTCCAGACTCACTAATGCATCCTAACAAACTCGATAAGACACACTAATGCAAATTTTCTGGTTCTCTAAGACCAACGCTCTGATACCACATGTCATAACCCGACCTTAACCATAAGGACGAATACAATAACATATGATTTCATCGCGAGGTATTGACCTCTATATGCGACATTTTTCAAAAACTGCATTCATTTTTACAATACAAACCATAACTTTTATTACAAATACAAGGTTTAAACAAGATAATAATGATTATCGTTTAGCGATAATCTTAGACTTACAAACTTTACATGTGATAATAACAATACGACTTCCAACATATTTTACATTACAAATCCTCCGGTATGCAGTTTTATTTTTGACACAAATATGCATACTCAAGATCTTGCTTAAATTCAACATATTGCAGCAGAAGCTTTTAGTTATCACCTGAGAATAAACATGCTTAAAACGTCAACATAAAGTTGGTGAGATATAGGTTTAATGCTGGAAGCGTTATAAATATAGACCACAAGATTTCATATATAAACGTTTTAATAAAAATATTCTAAGTTGTTGAGCACTTGATAACCATACTTAACATTTATTCAACGTCGCATATTCCCTTTATTATGAAATCTTACTACACCGTACCAAGTGTAGTCACCGAAACGAAGTACTGTGCAACCGTTGAATACTGGTCGTCCAGTCCGGTTGGGGTTGTCAGGCCCGATAGATCTATCAACAGGATTCGCGTTTACAATACCTCATGTAAATAATAGTTACCAAGTTACAGGGAAGTATGCCAGTGGTACAACTCAACGTAGAATATATATTTTTAATTACTTGTGTCCATAACGTAAATCATAAAATGCATGTATTCTCATCCCGAAATATTTAGAGTTAAAAAGTGGGACTATATACTCACTTTTGCCTTGAAGGTATTTATCACGACTTGGTCTCCGATAGATATCACGAACCTAACCATATATATAATATATCAACATATTTTCTTTTTAAGTAATCGTTACATATATATATATATATATATATATATATATATATATATATATATATATATATATATATATATATATATATATATATATATATATATATATATATATATATATACTTTTAATACTTTTAATATTTTCTTAGTCCGTAGTTAGCAGTCCGATGTTAGTGGTCCACAATTAGTTGCTCAATAAAATAAATAAAGACCCTATCGTATTCGTATTGATCAGAATTAATCTTGACCCATGGTACCATGTTGTCAAATGACGTGTTGCGTACATAAAGTACCGTGTTGTCAAATGACGTGTTGCGTACAATCATGAGGTCTTATGATTAATCTTCTCGTGTTGTTTACGTGTGGTCCTGAAATATATAAAATCAAATCATAAGTAAATATATATGAAATATCATATTAATTAGAAATATATGATTAATTTAATTTTTCTCCAAATATTTTCGTAGCTAAACTAGCTTCGCATACCCGATCTTGTTTTAGTCGTAGTTTCTTCATTACAACTCCGTTTTAGTTGGTTCAACTTGCCACTTCCTTGGATCGAGTCAAATTTTAAGAATATGAACTGAAAATACCTTAGGTTGTATTCGAAATCACAGGTTATAGGTCAAACTTTGGTGAAACTTATGAAAGTGATCATTTTCCATCATAAAAACAACATTTAATGATCATTTTTCTAAAAATACTTACACTTTGAGTTAAACCATGAAATTTTTATGTGTTAACATATTCATAAGAAATATCATTTTTCCAGAATATGAATTTCCAATTCAAAGCTTAAGATGGTTTTTAATTATCCAACCCAAAACAGCCCCCGGTTGCACTCAGACGACGTAGATTCAGTTTTTAAGGTGTTCTTTGTAAAACCAAGTTATATCTTGTTAATTTAGCATATCATTATGATATATTACAGGTCTTGAAGTGTTTTAAAAGTCAAGTTAGAAGGATCTATTTAGTTTGCGAACAAGTTTGAAATCATTCAAACTATGTTCTTGTTGTTAAAATTTTATACCACAAAATAAGATAGCTATATGAATATGAATTGAATATGATTATGATTATGAATAAGGTTACTACCTCAAGTTACTTGGACAAAGTTACTATAAGAGATGAGAAAAATCCTAGAATCAAAAGAGTGGTGGAGTTGGATCAAAAGGTTGGAAGTAAACTTGTATTTTTGGAAGGATTATTGAAGTTTTCTTATAAGGAATTTATTATGATGATTAAGGCTTGTTTTTGAAGCTATATCTTCATGGTTATTTGCTGAGATTGTGAAGAACACTTAAGGTTCCTAAGAGTGTGTTTTTGGTTAGAGAAAATGTGTAGTAAAAATGAAAATGGAATGGAGTATAAATGGTGGTGAAAAGATGTATAAATTTGTAATATTTGCAAAAGTCTTGTAATATGCCAAATTGATTAATCATGCATGCTAAGATCCAAAATTAGCTGACTCATGGCTACTAATAAAGTGATTGTGATGTGTATATACCAATAGTAAATACGTATAGAAGCTGGGTATGATACGGGTACATATACCATAGATATACGTATAAAAATCTTGAGAAAACGGAACGAGGATTCAAATATAGCTATCTTTTGTAAATATACTTATATTGTTTTATGTATATAAATCCTTTAAAAGTGATAAAATACATATCTATACGATACATGTATAAGCATTATAAGTTTTAAGTATTTAAGTCGAAGAACGTCACATATAGTTATCGTTTTGAAAACTTAAGTTAGTAGTCTCAAAATATACTTATAACTCATTGTTATTAGTACACAATGAGATGTTAAAACATTCTTAGATCATGTTAAATATATAAAAATACATATATGTACACAAACGTATAATTATCGTATGTTATATAGTTCGTGATATCATCGGTCAAATTGGACGGTCAAACGTTGTGTAAAACTATTTTCAAAAACATAAGTCTCAACAATTTAGATTGCTTATCATGTTGGTAAGGTTTAATTTATGTAAATATTAATCTTATAAGTGTAAAACGATCGGAAAAATTCGGGTTGTTACATCTTAGCAGCCCATGTGAGTCACCTAACACATGTGGGAACCATCATTTGGCAACTAGCATAAAATATTTCATAAAATTACAAAAATATTAGTAATCATTCATGACTTATTTACATGAAAATAAAATTACATATCTTTTATATCTAATCCATATACCAACGACCAAAAACACCTACAAACACTTTCATTCTTCAGTTTTCTTCATCTAATTGATCTCTCTCAAGTTCCATCATCAAGTTCTTAGTGTTCTTCATAAATTCCATAAGTATAGTTTCATAAAAATCAAGAATACTTCCAAGTTTGCAAGTCTACTTCTAAGCTTTCTAATCCATTCCAAGTAATCATCTAAGATCAAGGAACCTTTGTTATTTATAGTAGGTTATCTTTCTAATTCAAGGTAATATTCATATTCAAACTTTGATTCAATTTCTACAACTATAACAATCTTATTTCGAGTGAAAATCTTACTTGAACTGTTTTCGTGTCATGATTCTGCTTCAAGAACTTTCAAGCCATCCAAGGATCCTTTGAAGCTAGATCCATTTTTCTCATTTCCATTAGTTTTATCCAGAAGACTTGAGGTAGTAATGATGTTCATAACATCATTCGATTCATACATATAAAGCTATCTTATTCGAAGGTTTAAACTTGTAATTACTAGAACATAGTTTAGTTAATTCTAAACTTGTTCGCAAACAAAAGTTAATCCTTCTAACTTGACTTTTAAAATCAACTAAACACATGTTCTATATCTATATGATATGCTAACTTAATGATTTAAAACCTGGAAACACGATGAACACCATAAAATCGGATATACGCCGTCGTAGTGAAACCGGGGGCTGTTTTGGTTTGGATAATTAAAAACTATGATAAACTTTGATTTAAAAGTTTTTCTTCTGGAAAAATGATTTTTCATATGAACATGAAACTATATCCAAAAATCTTGGTTAAACTCAAAGTGAAAGTATGTTTTTCAAAATGGTCATCAAGATGTCGTTCTTTCGACGGAAATGACTACCTCTTTTGTAATTGACATGTAACTTAAAATTCCCACTATAAACCTATACTTTTTCTGTTTGGATTCTTAAATTAGAGTTTAATATGAAACCATAGCAATTTGATTCACTCAAAATGGATTTAAAATGAAGAAGTTATGGGTAAAACAAGATTGGATATTTTTTATCTTTTTAGCTACGGGAAATGTTTAACAAATCTATACAAATCATATCCTAGCTAACTTATATTGTATTATACATGTATTCTAATATATTATGCAATCTTGGGATACCATAGACACGTATGCAAATGTTTTGACATATCATATCGACCCATGTATATATATTATTTGGAACAACCATAGACACTCTATATGCAGTAATGTTGGAGTTAGCTATACAGGGTTGAGGTTGATTCCAAAAATATATATGTACTTTGAGTTGTGATCTAGCCTGAGATGTGTATACACTGGGTCGTGGATTGATTCAAGATAATATATATATCGATTTATTTCTGTACATCTAACTGTGGACAACTAGTTGTAGGTTATTAACGAGGACAGCTGACTTAATACACTCAAATATTTAAAACATAATAAAAATGGTTGTAATTATATTTTGATCATACTTTGATATATATGTACATATTTGTATAGGTTCGTGAATCGATCCGTGGGCAAGTTTTATTTTCGAGGAAGGAAATATCTGTGAAAGTGAGTTATAGTCCCACTTTTAAAATCTAATATTTTTGAGATGAGAATACATGCAGGTTTTATAAATGATTTACAAAATAGACACAAGTACGTGAAACTACATTCTATGGTTGAATTATCGAAATCGAATATGCCCCTTTTTATTAAGTCTGGTAATCTAAGAATTAGGGAACAGACACCCTAATTGACGCGAATCCTAAAGATAGATCTATTGGGCCTAACAAACCCCATCCAAAGTACCGGATGCTTTAGTACTTTGAAATTTATATCATATTCGAAGGGTGTCCCGGAATGATGGAGATATTCTTATATATGCATCTTGTTAATGTCGGTTACCAGGTATTCACCATATGAATGATTTTTATCTCTATGTATGGGATGTGTATTGAAATATGAAATCTTGTGGTCTATTGTTACGATTTGATATATATAGGTTAAACCTATAACTCACCAACATTTTTGTTGACGTTTAAAGCATGTTTATTCTCAGGTGAATACTAAGAGCTTCCGGTGTTGCATACTAAAATAAGGACATGATTTGGAGTCCATGTTTGTATGATATTGTGTAAAAACTGCATTCAAGAAACATATATCGATGTAATATATTTCTATTGTAAACCATTATGTAATGGTCGTGTGTAAACAGTATATTTTAGATTATCATTATTTGATAATCTACGTAATGTTTTTAAAACCTTTATTGATAAAATAAAGGTTATGGTTGTTTTAGAAATGAATGCAGTCTTTGAAAAACGTCTCATATAGAGGTCAAAACCTCGCAACGAAATCAATTAATATGGAACGTTTATAATCAATATGAACGGGACATTTCAGTTGGTATCCGAGTGTTGGTCTTAGAGAACCAGAAAATTTGCATTAGTGTGTCTTATCGAGTTTGTTAGGATGCATTACTGAGTCTGGACTTCGACCGTGTTTTCTTTAAAAATGATTGCTTAACATTTTTGTTGGAAACTATATATTATTAACATGTAAATATTATGTGATATATTAATCTCTTAACATGTTTGATATTGTGTGATAGATGTCTACCTCTAGCACAAATCCCATTGACTCACCTAATAATAACGAAGAGTCGAATATATAATGTCAAGATTCACAAGTTCCCGAAGAACCGAAAGAAGAGGAAACGGAACCGGAAGAAGAGGAACCGGAAGAAGAGGAACCAGAAGAAGAGGAACCGGAAGAAGAAGAGGTTCTGGAGGGGGGAATAGTAGGAACCACAAAAAACCGGTCAAATAAAAGAAAATCCTCAACCAATGGACCAAAGTTAATAATGGTCAATGGTGTTTCCACTAAGGAAGCAAAATATTGGGAAAATTACCAATTTTTCGATGAATCGGATCCTGATGAGGATTCCGATGATGTTATAGAAATTACCCCGACCCAATTTAATGAGGCAAAAGAAAATAATAAGGGAAAAGGCATCAAAATAGAGAAATCTGATTCCGACCCCGATGAACTTTATATGTACCGTCAACACCCGTATTTTCAATATCGTGACAATAACCCGGGAACCTCTAAACCACCAGGTTTTTCTAAACCAATGTGGAAAACGACGGCTCGTATTAGAGGAACATCATATATCCCTAGAAAATTAGGAAAAAGAACCAAGTCCGAAGAAGAAGAAACCAGTGATTCAGATTAGAGGGGTGTGAGCATGTTGTGTAATAAATGTATTGTAGTGTGCTTGTAATTTTATGTTCTATGTAAAAATTGCTTGTATTGTTTGTTATTACCAATCTAATCCTTGTCTATTTTACAGTATAAAAATAAAATGGACGTTAAGGGTAGACAACCGAATATTTTAGAAGACCTACCAGAGGATATGATTGAGGAAAGAGCTTCTAACATGCAACATAAAGAAGCATGTTATGCTTACGGGTTAGTGATGTTCGCTTCTTACCAAAGTGAGAAAAAGAACATCAGATTGCAGCTTTTAAATAAAACTTTCCCACAAGTGACGGATTCAGTAGTTGGGGTGAGAAACAAGGTTTTTAGATTATTACGGGGCTGTTGGACATTACGAAACCCTCGTCCTTTTGACGACATTACAATATGCTGCCTAGCCAATGGTCATAACGTTTATTTTCCACAAGACCAAGGATGGGAAGTCGTCTTAGTAAAACCAGAATGCATGACTTGTTTCTGGACTAATGAATTACGTGTCTTTATTTTCTTTGCTGAACAACTTGCGTATTAACTAGATTTATCTTCAAAACTGTCCTGTATCATAGTGTACTTACTATATTTCATGTTTTATGTAATATAGGGAAGTTGTAAGTTTGAAGAATATTTGTATGTGATATATTATTATAATCAGTTTTTTATATGGAATTGTAGTAGTTGAATTGTATATTAGCTACTAAGTATGAACTTAATGGGTAGGTAGTACCCGAATTTAAACTTATAAAACGCTAATATGAAGAAAAAGCTTTTATAAACGAGTTCATATTATGCTACGAGATACCATTGACTACTCTTAATATTCTGTATGATTAACTTGTTTCACTTGACTATTTTTAAGGAAATGGCACCGACTACTCGACACACCTTGAGTATGAGCGAAGAGGAATTTTGTGCCTTTCTTGCTTCAAACATAGCCGCAGTACAGGCCGCACTACATACCAACAATAACTCTGAATCTAGCAATACAGCTAACAGCGCAAGAAATCGTGTAGGATGCTCCTACAAGGAATTCACTGCCTGCAAACCTTCAGAATTTGATGGGACCGAAGGACCAATCGAATTGAAACGGTGGACCAAGAAAGTTGAATCGGTGTTTGCCATAAGTAAGTGTGTTGAAGGAGACAAAGTGAAGTACGCTACGCATACCTTCACAGGTATTGCGTTAACATGGTGGAATACCTATCTAGAGCAAGTGGGACAAGATGCTGCTTACGCGCTACCGTGGTCAGCATTCAAGCACTTGATGAACGAGAAGTACCGTCCCAGAACCGAGGTCAATAAGTTCAAGTCAGAACTTAGAGGGTTACGAACACAGGAATTCGATATTACTTTGTACCAAAGATGATTCACAGAATTGTGCCTATTGTGTCCAAGAGCGTTCGAAGATGAGGAAGAGAAGATCGACGCGTTTGTGAAAGGGTTACCGGAGAGAATCCAAGAAGATATAAGTTCACACGAGCCTGCCTCCATACAAAAGGCATGTAGAATGGCTCACAAACTAGTGAACCAGATTGAGGGAAGATTTAAAGAACGGGCGGCCGAAGAGGCCAACGTGAAGCTAGTCAAAAGAAAGTGGGAGTAAAACGGTGATAAGAGTCACCAAAACAACAACAACTATCCCAACAATTGCAACATCAATCGCAACTACAACAAACGGCACAACAACAACAACAACAACAACTACAACAATCATCCTAACAATAATAACAACTGCAACAACAATAACAATCAGAAGCAGCTATGCCAAAGGTGTGAAAAGTATCACTCGGGGTTCTGCACCAAATTTTGCAACAAGTGTAAAAGAAATGGTCATAGCGTGGCGAAGTGTGAGGTCTACGGACCAGGGGTTAACAGAACGAAAGGAACAAATGGTGTCGGAATGAGTAATGGCGGAGCAAGTAGTGTCGGAGCAAGTTATGCCAATGTAGTTTGTTATAAATGTGGAAAACTGGGCCACATTATTAGAAATTGCCCGAACCAGGAGAACACGAATGGACAAGGCCGCGGAAGAGTTTTCAATATTAATGCGGCAGAGGCACAGGAAGACCCGAAGCTTGTTACGGGTACGTTTCTTATTGATAATAAATCTGCTTACGTTTTATTTGATTCGGGTGCGGATAGAAGCTATATGAGTAGAGATTTTTGTGCTAAATTAAGTTATCCATTGACGCCGTTGGATAGTAAATTTTTACTCGAATTAGCAAACGGTAAATTAATTTCAGCAGATTATATATGCCAGAATCGAGAAATTAAACTGGGTAGCGAAATATTTAAGATTGATTTGATACCAGTAGAGTTAGGGAGTTTTGATGTAATAGTTGGCATGGAGTGGCTGAAGGAGATGAAAGCAGAGATCGTATGTTACAAAAATGCAATTCGCATTGTACGAGAAGAAGGAGAACCCTTAATGGTGTACGGAGAAAAGGGCAACACGAAGCTACATCTTATTAGTAATTTGAAGGTACAAAAACTAATAAGAAAAGGTTGCTATGCTGTTCTAGCACACGTCAAGAAAGTACAAACTGAAGAAAAGAGCATCAATGATGTTCCAGTCGCAAAAGAATTTCCCGATGTATTTCCGAAAGAATTACCGGGACTACCTCCACATCGATCAATTAAATTTCAAATAGATCTTGTACCAGGAGCTGCACCAATAGCTCGTGCTCCTTACAGACTCGCACCCAGCGAGATGAAAGAACTGCAAAGCCAACTGCAAGAACTATTAGAATGTGGTTTCATTCGACCAAGCACATCACCACGGGGAGCTCCTGTTTTGTTTGTCAAGAAGAAGGATGGTACATTTAGGTTGTGTATTGACTACAGAGAGTTGAATAAACTTACCATCAAAAACCGTTATCCACTGCCGAGAATTGACGACTTATTTGATCAACTACAAGGCTCGTCATTTTTTTCGAAAATCGATTTACATTCTGGATATCATCAAATGCGAGTAAAGGAGGATGATATTCCAAAAACTGCTTTTAGGACGCGTTATGATCTTTACGAGTTTATGGTTATGCCGTTTGGATTGACTAACGCACCAGCTGTGTTCATGGACCTTATGAACCGAGTGTGTGGGCCATATCTTGACAAGTTTGTCATTGTTTTCATCGATGACATACTTATTTACTCAAAGAATGATCAAGAGCACGAAGAACATTTGAGAAAAGTTCTAGAAGTATTAAGGAAAGAAAAACTGTACGCTAAGTTTTCAAAGTGTGCATTTTGGTTGGAAGAAGTTCAATTCCTCGGTCACATAGTGAACAAAGAAGGTATCCAGGTGGACCCGGCAAAGATCGAAACCGTTGAAAAGTGGGAAACCCCAAAAACTCCGAAGCATATACGTCAATTTTTAGGATTGGCTGGTTACTACAGAAGATTCATCCAAGATTTCTCCAAAATAGCAAAACCCTTGACTGCATTAACGCATAAAGGGAGGAAATTTGAATGGAAGGATGAACAAGAGAAGGCGTTTCAGTTATTGAAGAAAAAGCTAACTACGGCACCTATATTGTCATTGCCTGAAGGGAATGATGATTTTGTGATTTATTGTGACGCATCAAAGCAAGGTCTCGGTTGTGTATTAATGCAACGAACAAAGGTGATTGCTTATGCGTCTAGACAATTGAAGATTCACGAGCAAAATTATACAACTCACGATTTGGAATTAGGTGCTGTTGTTTTTGCATTAAAGACTTGGAGGCATTATTTATATGGAGTCAAAAGTATTATATATACCGACCACAAAAGTCTCCAACATATATTTAATCAGAAGCAACTGAATATGAGACAACGCAGGTGGATTGAACTGTTGAATGATTATGATTTTGAGATTCGATACCACCCGGGGAAGGCGAATGTGGTAGCTGATTCTTTGAGTAGAAAGGACAGAGAACATATACGGGTAAAAGCTATGAATATAATTATTCGTACTAACCTTACTACTCAAATAAAGGAGGCGCAACAGGGGGTTGTAAAAGAAGGAAAGTTGAAGAATGAGATACCCAAAGGATCAGAGAAACATCTTAATATTCGAGAAGACGGAACCCGATATAGGGCTGATAGAATTTGGGTACCAAGATTTGGAGATGTGAGAGAAATGGTACTTAAGGAAGCACATAAAACCAGATATTCAATTCAACCCGGAGCGGGGAAGATGTATAAAGATCTCAAGAAACACTTTTGGTGGCCGGGTATGAAAGCCGATATTGCTAAATATGTAGAAGAATGTTTGACGTGTTCTAAGGTCAAAGCTGAACATCAGAAACCATCAGGTCTACTACAACAACCTGAAATCCCAGAATAGAAATGGGAAAACATTACCATGGATTTCATTACTAAATTGCCAAGGACTGCAAGTGGTTATGATACTATTTGGGTAATAGTTGATCGTCTCACCAAGTCAGCACACTTCCTGTCAATGAGAGAAGATGACAAAATGGAGAAGTTGGCGTGATTGTATTTGAAGGAAGTTGTCTCCAGACATGGAATACCCGTCTCTATTATCTCTGATAGGGATGGTAGATTTTTTCAAGGTTCTGGCAGACGTTGCAACAAGCATTGGGGACTCGTCTAGACATGAGTACTGCCTATCATCCACAAACTGATGGGCAGAGCAAAAGGATGATACAAACGCTTGAAGACATGCTACGAGCATGTGTTATTGATTTCGGAAACAGTTGGGATCGACACCTACCGTTAGCAGAATTTTCCTACAACAACAGTTATCATTCTAGTATTGAAATGGCGCCGTTTGAGGCACTTTATGGTAGAAAGTGCAGGTCTCCGATTTGTTGGAATGAAGTAGGGAATAGACAGATTACGGGTCCAGAGATAATACAAGAGACTACCGAGAAAATCATCCAAATTCAACAACGATTGAAAACCGCCCAGAGTCGACAAAAGAGCTACGCGGATAGTAAAAGATAAGATATAGAGTTTGAAATTGGAGAAATGGTCATGCTTAAGGTTTCACCTTGGAAAGGCGTTGTTCGATTTGGTAAACGGGGGAAACTAAATCCAAGGTACATTGGACCATTCAAGATTATAGATCGTGTCGGACCAGTAGCTTACCAACTGGAGCTACCTCAACAACTCGCGGCTGTACATAACACTTTTCATGTCTCATATTTGAAGAAATGTTTTGCTAAAGAAGATCTCACTATTCCGTTGGACGAAATCCAAATCAATGAAAAACTTCAATTCATTGAAGAACCCGTCGAAATAATGGATCGTGAGGTTAAGAGACTTAAGCAAAACAAGATACCGATTGTTAAGGTTCGATGGAATGCTCGTAGAGAACCCGAGTTCACCTGGCAGCGTGAAGATCAGATGAAGAAGAAATACCCGCATCTATTTCCAGAAGATTCGTCAACACCATCAACAGCTTAAAATTTCGGGACGAAATTTATTTAACGGGTAGGTACTGTAGTGACCCGAAATTTTCCATGTTTATATATCTTAGATGAGATTGATATTTACATGACTAAATGTTTCAAACATGTTAAGCAATCAAACTTGTTAAGACTTGATTAAATGAAATAAGTTTCATATAGATAATTGATCACCCAAGTTGACCGGCGATTCACGAACGTTACAAATTTGTAAAAACTACAAGTTGTGGTATATATAGACATATATATATATGGTTGACATGAGATATGATGAGTAAGTATCTCATTAAGTATATTAACAATGTGTGATATTGTGACGACCCGGAAATTTCCGACCAAATTTAAACTTAACCTTTATATGTTTCTGACACGATAAGCAGAATTTGTAATGTTGAATCTCAAAAAGTTTGGAACTACATTCATGTAATCAATTACCCTTTGACCGTGTTCGACGATTCACAAACAATTATGAGTATATAGATATGTATATATAATATATAATATATAATATTAACTGAAAACATTAACAAAGTATTAGATATATGATACTTTACATGAACGTATTTGTTTCGATATATTTATCGACAGAATTAAGAGATAATATCAAATGATTGAATTATCAGATACATTATGATATGATTACGGGCCTATGTTATGAGGTCCACTGTGATTTAAGAAATCTATTCTTTTTGACAACATTTGGAAAATGGTAAAGTGATTTATAAATAAGAACAAATGTGTTAATTAACGGGAACTAGACAAGGGTTAGTGGAAATTCCTGTCTAATTTCCAAGGCATGTTTTATAATATTTTCCTAATGACCTTGATAAGATAACTATGTTAACTTTCATTTTATTTGATATGAAAATAAGAACGTGGAGTGTAAATAACTTAGATGTTGGATATCGACAAGTTAAGTAACTCGACATTTTTCATTAAGATGATTTCATACGTTTATTTAACCTTTGGACTTTATCCCATGCTTCACCAACAGACTGTAATTTAAAAACTTGAAACCTATTATGAATATATATAATTCATACTTTAATAATTTACTTTAATAATTCATACTTTAATAATTCACTTTAATAATTCATACTTTAATAATTCACTTTAAGAATTCACTTTAATAATTCATACTTTAATAATTCACTTTAATAATTCACTTTAATAATTCATACTTTAATAATTCACTTTAATAATTTATACTTTAATAATTCACTTTAATAATTCACTTTAATAATTCATACTTTAATAATTCACTTTAATAATTCATACTTTAATAATTCACTTTAATAATTCAAAAATCTATTATAAATAGAATTCAATAGGTTTCATTATTTCATAGAAACTTGAAAATATATTTCTCTAAACTCTCTCAATCGAATTACATATATATATTTTCTTTGTATTATTTCAAGATATTATTAGTATACATAAAATACTACGACGGAGTTATACTCAGACGATTTCAAAATAAGTTTTCAAACGGGATTGAGCTAAGGAAATTATGGGTTATAGCTACGGAGGTTATGGGTATTGATCGAGGGTATTGCTCGTGAGGTCAACCTAACGTTTATCATTTTCGTTGCGTCTACGTACTTTCCTGCAATATTGAATCACAATATTGATACGTTCGTGAATCCGAGACAAACCATGCACTTGTTCAGTGCCGTCATATACATAATTGCTACGAAATATAGTATTGTGAGTTTCATTTGCTCCCTTTTTAATTGCTTTTGCAATATATATTTTTGGGCTGAGAATACATGCGCTGTTTTATAAATGTTTTACGAAGTAGGCACAAGTACTAAAACTAATTCTATGTGGGTTTAAAACAGAAATATACCCTTAGCTTGGTAACATTAAACTACTTGTCTATGTACGGTAGGCGCGAATCCTAAAGATAGATCTATTGGGCCTGACAAACCCCATCCTGACTATGGGATGCTTTAGTACTTCGAGGTTATTTTAAACACACCTGATCTGGTGTACTTCAGAGGGTAAAACATGAACGTTAAGGCTTGTTACCGGGTGCCTACAACTTATAGAATACTTTTAAACACTTGCGAGTGTACAGATATTTATGGAAACTGAAATCTTGTGGTCTATTACTATTACGAAAATGATTGATTATGATAAACTAATGAACTCACCAACCTTTTGGTTGACACTTTAAAGCATGTTTATTCTCAGGTATTAAAGAAATCTTCCGCTGTGCATTAGCTCATTTTAAGGATATTACTTGGAGTCATTCATGACATACTTTGAAAGACGTTGCATTCGAGTCATTGAGTTCATCAAGATTAATATTAAGTCAATTATAGTTGGATGTATATGAAATGGTACGCATGCCGTCAATTTTTGATGTAAAGAAAGTTTGTCTTTTAAAAACTAATGCAATGTTTGTAAAACGTATCATATAGAGGTCAAATACCTCGCAATGTAATCAACTATTGTGAATCGTTTATAATGTATGTGAACGGGTCCTTTCAGTTGGTATCAGAGCGGTGGTCTTAGCGAACCAGGTCTGGCATTAGTGTGTCTAACTGATAGTTGTTAAGATGCATTAGTGAGTCTGGACTTCGACCGTGTCTGCATGTCAAAAGTTTTGCTTATCATTTTTAGTTGAAAATTATCTACTTACCATCCTTAGGAAATTACCTGCTTATCATTCTTAAGTCTAGACGCATTTTCCTACATTTATTGCATAATAGTGTATAAACGAATTCTTATCTTAGCATATCTGTTACTGTGAACTTTGACTGACATCTTTCAAATATTCCTCCGTAATTTATGGGATTTTGGTATTATATATACATATGTAAATTATGTATTGAAGAATTCCAAATCTAAATTCTACAATCTATTTCATACCAAAAATTCTTTCCCTGATCATACAAGGTGGATCCCTCAACCAGTTCGAGTTCCTCGGATTCCGACAGCTATGCCGATATGGATTTCCACATGAGCTCCGAAAGCAGCATGACCGGAATGGATCAACCAATTAGCCATCATCTATTCTGGATGAATTGGGGATGGGTTCGTAATCTACTTAACCATTGGAGACAAGAAGAAGGTGATCCCTTTCATCCACCACATTGCCCTCTTGGCAATGAACCTGAAGCACTTACCGGCGAACCTATCCGAAACACCATTTTCTATCTCATTTCCAGAGTATCTCGTCATGATTATATACTACACCAAATTCTAGATCTTATTTATCCGCTCGTCCGAACCGACAATCACCCTGGTGTAATAAAAGAAGTCAACGAGCTTCGCGCTCGGGTAGTGGCTTTGGAGAATATGGTGCAAAGGTTACAAACACCAGCACCAGCAGCATAACCAGTACCACCATCAACAACATCAACCGTACCATTACCACCACCAACAATAACCACATCGCAAACCTCAACTTCACAATCTGTCCCACAAGCATCGACATCATACGCCATGTAGATACCAAGGAATACCACAATGATGAAGTATTGATTCATAACTTCATTGGGGAAATATTCTACGGCGATTATATAATTTCTAAAGTTTAGAAATTATCTATCGTAGCCTTAACCATAAATCAAATGAGTTTAATTTAATATTAACTCATTAAATCTATATTACATCTGAAGAAATATACACATATATATTTCCATAAAGACTGTCATAAAATTCTTTTGTACAAAATATTAATTGTGAATTTTTTTTTAACGGGTAGGTAATACCTGAGAGATATATAAATTCACAATTAATATGTTACATTCTTCGAATCTGATTCAGCAAATCATCCATTATACTCCCTACTTTCACAATAATATATATTATTTTATAGAAATTAAAACAACCATACTCATTCAAAATCTAATTACATATTCTGATTTTGAAATCTCAGAATTCGATTCAAGATATAACCGAAATCATCACTCTTAGATTCCTACATCTTTCAAAACTATATTTTGACTTTAAAACTGTCCTAAAACCTCATTTCTATTCATGGAACTCACAAAAATATGTGTATCATTCAAAATCTTAGAACATCATATGTATATTAACAAATACAATATGTGTTCAAACACTTCGAAATTACTAAAGACATGCGAGATGATGATCCAACCACATGTTACCCACTGTCATGCACCTGAAAAGCTCTCGAAACCAAAGTTATAGTTTAACAAGTATCCGTGTCAGATCCTTTGATATTTATTACCAAATATAATTTTTCAATCTCTTTCCAAAATAGACAGTTTTGTCACAGGTCCAGCAAATCACCTTCATTTGTTTATACGAATAAACCTTATTATAACAATTACCCCTTCATCATTGTTACCGGGGAACCTTTCATATCTCGCCACATTAGCAGTAAACTTATCAATAACTTCATTAACCTTCGACTTAAGCCTCTTCGAAAAGCCACTATACTTATTCATTAAAACCCCATCATGTACTCACTTACATCTTGTAACAATAATTGTCACACCAACTACTGGGAATTAGCAATCAGTATTTTGAATTTCGCGACAATTTTACGTAAAAAGTTATATGTATACATATAACGTCTATCTCCTAGACTTACATACTTCGAATGTGAATTTTCTGAAAAACATCCCAAACTATGAACTAGTTCTCCGAAATTGGAAAAATGCTGATGAAGCAGCAAAAACTGTAAACGACTTTAACAGTCAAAAGTTTGATGATAAAGAATAGTATGGTGGTAAAGCTGAGAAAAAGAGAAGGTTTGAAACTGGAAAACGGATTGAGCAGACCATGAAGGAGGCTATGGACAAATCACAAAGACTAAACCTGCCTTCAAAGGATCCAAATGATTCAGTGTCTACTGAAATCGTTAGCAAACACCTTACTTCTTATTCTAAACCTTCACAGACAAATCTTCTTCATCATCCATCTATGTTAAGAATTCTAAGATATTATCATATCTTTTATTATAAATATCTTCGATATTCCTGAAGATATTTTCACAACTATTCTTATCCGAAATCTTTTATCTCTTCGCAATATCTGCGTTACAACATAAAAAGAAACTGTGTTAGTTTCTAAATTCTGAAAAAAAATCGAATTTAAAATAGGAATGTTTTTGAAGTAGTGTTGGGAACTGAAGCATGAGTTAGTATAATATAATGACACTTGATCAACGTGATTATATTACAGTAAGTCATGCTGAGTTTTTAATGGAACGTGATGATTCACAGAACATACCGTCATGATATACTATTTACACGACTCTTACATTCTACCCAATTTCCAAACATATTACGAACATATCATCTTGACAGCTCTATATTTTTGGATATTCTGGTAATTTGCTAAATCAAGATCGTGCCATTACGATTTTCTTCTTGGAACGTTAACTATGTTCATCCAAAAATTCATATCTACAAATTCTGGACCATTATCCGCTTGAATTAAGGTCGACGAAAGCATGAAGCTCCGAAATATAATGAAGAATATAAAGCCCGATAACAACCCCGAAATTACAAACCGTGTATATCAATGCGTATAGCAATATAAAGACACGGGAGAATGAAAAACACAATAACCCCAAGGTAATGGTAGAAGAAAATAACTTCATCCGGTGGTAGATGAAAAAGAAGAACGACAGATATGAAAGTGAGGAGTATATCGAGAATCAGCACTGGATGAAGCATATTGACGAATAATTTTAAAGTAAGAATTGAGGGAGAAAGAATAGAAGATGTGAATTAAAAGGAAACGAAGGAGGTGGATTTATAATGAAATATCCGACAGAAAAATCGAGATGAATCATCGCATTAAATTGAAGCGGATCATAATTTTCTTAATCACCGAAGAATCAAATCCTATATAGATTACAAAGATTTTCTTTAATCCGGAGATCAACCGTGATTACGTCAAAAGATAAGACGAATCCCTATTTTCTCATTTCACTCATTTACGATAGCTTCACTCATACGTTTCGAGTAATCGAATTATTTTATCCATATTTCTCAATCATGATAAAACCCTATGAATCAACTTATATTCGTCATAATAACATTCTTATTGTTAGCCATGACGACCTCGATCAAATTTCGGGACGAAATTTCTTTAACGGGTAGGTACTGTGACGACCCGAAAATTTCCGACCAAATTTAAACTTAACCTTTATATGTTTCCGACACGATAAGCAGAATTTGTAATGTTGAATCTCAAAAAGTTTGGAACTACATTCATGTAATCAATTACCCTTTGACCGTGTTCGACGATTCACGAACAATTATGAGTATATAGATATGTATATATAATATATAATATATAATATTAACTGAAAACATTAACAAAGTATTAGATATATGATACTTTACATGAACGTATTTGTTTCGATATATTTATCGACAGAATTAAGAGATAATATCAAATGATTGAATTATCAGATACATTATGATATGATTACGGGCCTATGTTATGAGGTCCACTGTGATTTAAGAAATCTATTCTTTTTGACAACATTCAGAAAATGGTAAAGTGATTTATAAATAAGAACAAATGTGTTAATTAACGGGAACTAGACAAGGGTTAGTGGAAATTCCTGTCTAATTTCCAAGGCATGTTTTATAATATTTTCCTAATGACCTTGATAAGATAACTATGTTAACTTTCATTTTATTTAATATGAAAATAAGAACGTGGAGTGTAAATAACTTAGATGTTGGATATCGACAAGTTAAGTAACTCGACATTTTTCATTAAGATGATTTCATACGTTTATTTAACCTTTGGACTTTATCCCATGCTTCACCAACAGACTGTAATTTAAAAACTTGAAACCTATTATGAATATATATAATTCATACTTTAATAATTTACTTTAATAATTCATACTTTAATAATTCACTTTAATAATTCATACTTTAATAATTCACTTTAAGAATTCACTTTAATAATTCATACTTTAATAATTCACTTTAATAATTCACTTTAATAATTCATACTTTAATAATTCACTTTAATAATTCACTTTAATAATTCATACTTTAATAATTCACTTTAATAATTTATACTTTAATAATTCACTTTAATAATTCATACTTTAATAATTCACTTTAATAATTCATACTTTAATAATTCACTTTAATAATTCAAAAATCTATTATAAATAGAATTCAATAGGTTTCATTATTTCATAGAAACTTGAAAATATATTTCTCTAAACTCTCTCAATCGAATTACATATATATATTTTCTTTGTATTATTTCAAGATATTATTAGTATACATAAAATACTACGACGGAGTTATACTCAGACGATTTCAAAATAAGTTTTCAAACGGGATAGAGCTAAGGAAATTATGGGTTATAGCTATGGAGGTTATGGGTATTGATCGAGGGTATTGCTCGTGAGGTCAACCTAACGTTTATCATTTTCGTTGCGTCTACGTACTTTCCTGCAATATTGAATCACAATATTGATACGTTCGTGAATCCGAGACAAACCCTGCACTTGTTCAGTGCCGTCATATACATAATTGCTACGAAATACAGTATTGTGAGTTTCATTTGCTCCCTTTTTAATTGCTTTTGCAATATATATTTTTGGGCTGAGAATACATGCGCTGTTTTATAAATGTTTTACGAAGTAGGCACAAGTACTAAAACTAATTCTATGTGGGTTTAAAATAGAAATATACCCTTAGCTTGGTAACATTAAACTACTTGTCTATGTACGGTAGGCGCGAATTCTAAAGATAGATGTAACGACCCTAGATTTTCCAACGTTATTTATTAATAATTATTATTATTAATACGTGTGATTAAACGAATGTATGTTATTACATTTGCATGTTGCCTTGGTTGCCCGTACTTGACTTTTAAATGCCCGAAACGTCTTTGTGACACCCGGAACTTGCACGAATGATATTTTAAGATATTATTTACATTCATGATTAATTTTATTAATCATTTTAATTAACTAAGGCTATTAGTTAGTTACTTGGGCTTTAATTGGTTTAACTTGTGATTTATTTGAACTTGGGCTTTGATTAATGAAATGGACACTTGACTTGGGCTTACAAGCCCACCCTACAATTATTAGTGGACATTTAGCCCACTCTTTTAAGTGTAAGTATCAATTAGATCATGAACTAGTTAGTTAATACTTAAAGGAATCTAGTTTGCTCATTATCCCCATGTAGACAACCCTTTTAACCAACTTTTAACCTCTTTACTTGCATGTAACCATAAAACAAACCTCTTCCCCTTTTGTTGCTGCAGAATGCCGAACCCATAGAGTCATATTAGGGTGTTTTGTTTTTCAAATCTCATTACTTCATTCTCTAGATTACTCTCTCAAAACACACACACACATTACTTGCAATTTTCTTCTCTCTTTTTCTCTCATATACTTGTAAGTATGATGAACTTTTTCTCTTCTCCTCTCCTTGTAAAAACCGATTTCAAACACCTCTCAATCATCATCAATCTTTGTTGTTATTACTTGTTCTTGTTAAAGATTAATTACTTGTCTTGATTACTAGTTATTATTTACTTACTTACTTGTCTTTCTTTACCAAGTTACAAGATCAAACTTTCTAGTTTTGATTCTTCATTTATATCTTGTATTTAACAAGAACATCAAGAACATAATCTCTCTAGTTATGTTCTACATATTTTGTTTCAAAGAATTAAAATTCATAGTTGTATAAACTCTTTACTTGTAGTTCTTGAAGTAACTTGAAGTTACTTCACTTAAAGATCAACTTGGGTTGAATCTTTAAAAGTAAGAGCAACTATGAATCATCTTCTTGTTTAGTTAGCTTTCTACTTTATTTATTTCAAAGATTTAAAGTTTATAATCCTTATAATTGTTACTTGTGTTCTTGTTTGTTGTATGTTACTAGAATACCACCTTCATGGTTGGTTTAGGCTTATCATTCATTTTTATTTATTTCTTATTGTTAGTTGCTTACTACACATTTGAACAAGGACATGAAACCAACAAGAGCTTACACTTTGGTGCAAGTATCATGGATCCAACAATTGGTTGTGATCTTTCTTAGTGTTCATGAACTTGTTCATAAACTTACATGTAACCTTGGTTCATCAAACACTTACAACACTTGCACTTGAGTTATGATGGACAAACCTTGGTCAAAATGATGTTAACACATCAACGAGTTGCACACTTGAAGCTATACGCATCAAGGATGAGAACCGTGATGAACATCAAGCACCGAGACAACCGGAACTCTCCAAAACCCACTGTTCTGTCCAAAACCTACTGACCTGATGCTTCTGGAACAGACCAGTAGACCTGGGCTGTTCTAACCTTGATTTTTAGATAGAACTTTTCGAGTAGATAACTTTTCATATAAGACTCGTCTTAATCCGAGTTACGGTTTAGGATTTATGGCCCTCCGATCGTTACCATGTCCTTTAACGTTGTGCAGAAATTTCTGACCTACTCGCACTTAGACCGTCGCCACGGTCAAACCAAGACGAGTTTGCTTCTGTAAATTTTACCACACTTAAGGGACTCATAGACGGAGCCATGACCACTGGTCTCACCTTAATTCAGTAAGGGTAGAGGCCGTGGTGACTGACCGAAGTCAGCCTTTGTTTTAAACGACTTTCATAAACGAGTCTTACTTGTTACCTTTTGTTTAATGATGATTGATGATGACCCTTATGACCTTAATTACGTACTTGTAAACCTTTTGAGACGACTTATTGACTTAGTGCTATTTGACTTAGGTTGAGGACGTTTGGACCGTTACTTGCACAACACTTTCCGACTACTACCTTATCATTACTACTAATCATTGTGAGTTATAGCATTCCCTTTTTACTTTAACTTATTTTGGGAACTGAGAATACATGCGGATTTTATGTTTTACATACTAGGCACGAGTACTTAAACTTATATATGTGTGGGTTATATAACGGCAGAAACATTCCCTTTAGCTCGGTAACGTTTAATCATTGGTTTTTGAACCATGAACGCGAATCTTAGATATGGATCCATAGGGTTTGACATCCCCACTCGGGCTAGTAGCGCTAGCATTTAACGAGTGTTTAATACTTCGAGGTTATACGCACTTGCCAAGTGCACTTTAAGGGGGTACATTAAACGTTAAGTTAGTTACCGGGTGCCCACGGTTAAGCATATACCTTTACATACTTTTGAAACGCTCGTTGTAGCACTGAAATCTCGTGGCCTACTTACATTACTGTTATACTTAAACTATAGCTCACCAACCTTTGTGTTGACCTTTTTAAGCATGTATTTTCTCAGGTGCTTGAAGTCGCTTCCGCTATCTTACTAGTCGTGCTGTAGAACCCGCTGCCTAGAGTTGTTATCGCATGACTACTTTTGTTGCATTCAAACTTTTTACTTATGAACTTATGTTATGTAACGACCATTATGGTCACGCACACTTATTAAATGCTTCTACTTAGCGAAGCATACTTTGATTTGTAAAACAATTGACGTATGTTATGACGTCACTTTTATTAATGAATGCAAACTCTGTTTTGAAAACGCATATAGTACTTAACCTTGTAATGATCCTGTTGTTGATAGTCCGTACATGATGATTTAGTACGGGGCGTCACATTTGGTATCAGAGCATTGGTTGTAGGGAATTAGGATGCATTAGTGAGTCCAAGACCGACCCGAGTAGGATTCACTAATAGGGCTAATCTACAACTTGTTAGTTTACTTGTTTCCGCTGAACTTACTGCATGCTGCTGCTTACTGTTACTGCTATATGCTGTATGCTACTACGTGATTTCACTACTGCATGCTATTACTTGCTTTCGATTGCATGCTAGTTTCGTACGATTACTGATATTGCCATGCTACTTATTGTTATACATGATTTAAACTGTTGGCCTATTATTTGCTTGCTTTATGACATACTGACATGGAAAATTTATTTTTCCTTGTCCAGATGTCGGACGTTCCACCTACTGACATCCCGAGCGGCTCAGGCCCCGTTGTTCCTCCCACTGCTGCACCTGTTGCTGCTGCTGCTGCTGCTGCTGACATTCCGGCCCCGACACCCACTGGCGACCCCGGCGCCTCTAGTTCTGGAGCTAGCTCTAGTGTGCCTATCCCGGCGTCTTCTTCCAGACCCCTGAGGCAACTGGCTCGCATTGGTGGCATGGAGATCCCCGCGGAGTTCGGGGAAGGACCCTTCCGTAATCACTGGCGCACACCTTGCCGACGCACTGCCGACGGCCGCTTAGCCGTGATTACGCCAGGCCGACACCGACAGATGTTGGCCGCTTTCGGATACGTTGAGCCACCCGCGCCACCACCGCATGATTCAGACGACGGTTCTTCCACCGATGCTTCTTCAGACGACACCTCATCTGACGACTCCAGTGATGAGGAGGATCCCGCTGACCGACCGATTCAGGCACCTTCTACCCCGCCGAAGAAGCGGTATCGCTTCGCTGGCATAATTCCTGGTCGTACTGTCACTGACGCTTATGGTCGGCGTCGTAGGATCACTGCACGTAAACGGCTGGTGCCGTACCCCGCCGACCCACTGATATTACCATCTCCACCCAGAGCCGGACCATCCACTTCAGCACCACCGGCTCCACCTGCACCGCCAGCACCACCTGCCCCATCACCTTCCTCTAATGAGGAAATGAGGCGGGAGATTGAGATTCTCCAGACTCGAGTTACTGAGCTCGAGGAGCAGTTGGCTCATGTTTTGGACATCTTGTACCCACCATCGCCGTAGGACTTTGTACTAGATTCTGTATTGTAATCTCTTTTGTAATTTCATATTTCACTTATGTAATGTACGAACTTATTGTAATGTATGAACTTATTATCATTAATGAATGGAATTTGTGTTGTTACTTTGTGCGCAAGTGTTCTATTTACGTTATCATATCATGGTTTTGTGGTACTTATATATGCTTGCATTACTTAATCAACATGTGTTGTGCTGTTTTCATGTTGGTTGTTATATACTATATTATTATTATTTGCATAATGGATTTTGACTTGAGTCAAAATGTTTGTTTAGAACATCATGGCCAACGGGAGATCTATCCCCACCGCGGCACAAATTGAGGAAATGATTAACGAGCGAGTCGCTGCTGCACTAGCTGAAAGACAACCCCAAGTTCCACCACCACCGCCTGTCAATCCACCTGTCGTCCGAGATGGGTGTACTTACAAGGAATTTCAAAACTGCAAGCCACACTACTTCAGTGGCACTGAGGGACCCGTCGGTCTCACCAGATGGTTCGAAAAGTTGGAATCGGTGTTCAGGGTTAGCAATTGTTCTGAGGCTAACAAAACGAAATTTGCATCTTGCACGCTGTCTGATGGCGCGCTCACATGGTGGAATACCATGGCCCAAGCGAAAGGAATTGATGAGGCGTATGCTACGCCTTGGGAAGAATTTAAATGTGCTATGATCGAGGAATACTGTCCGAGAACCGAGATTCAAAAGATGGAAATCGAATTTATGCAATTGAAAACCGTAGGGAACGACCTTAACAGCTACAACCGTAGGTTTTTGGAATTGGCTCTTATGTGTCCAACCATGGTCACCCCCGAATTTAAGCGTTTGGAGAAATACTTCTCGGGACTTCCTAAGTCCATCAAGGGTAATGTTACCTCATCCAAACCACCAAGTGTTCCCGAAGCAATGCGCATGGCGCATACTCTCTTGAATCAAATCATCCTGGACGAGCCGGAGAAGGCTAAGTTTGAAACTGTTAGTGGTGAAAAGAGGAAATGGGACAACAACCACAACAACAACAGGGGTAGGAACTATGATCAAAACCCGGCAAAACGACATGAAGGGTTCAGGCAAAACAACAACATGCACAACAATAACACCAACCCCAACAACAACAACCGCATCAATCCGAACTACAAAGGAACCTTACCACAATGCAATAGGTGCTACAAGCACCACACTGGGTATTGCAATGTTATCTGTGAGAAGTGCCAACGATCTGGACATGTTGGCAAGGATTGCAAGGTTACCACTTTGAACGTGAAGCCAAACCACAACAACAATGGGCCTAAGAAGTGTTATGAATGTGGGAAGACGGGCCATTTCAGAAACGAGTGTCCTAACAAGCGTAAGGATGGCGGACCACCACGTGCTAGAGCCTTCAATGTTAATGCAAGGGACGCTCGCGACAACCCCGACTTGGTGACAGGTATATTCAAGATCAACAATCTTTTAGCTTCTGTCCTATTTGATACTGGTGCCGATAGGAGCTATGTGTGTAGATATTTTTGTGATAAGTTAGATTGGTCGTTAGTTCCTTTGAAGGAAAGTATGCTTGTCGAGGTCGCCAATGGAAAACTTGAAAAGGTTGACCATATTAGTCGTGGAGCTATTATCAACATAGCTGGTGCAGATTTCGAAATTGATTTGATACCTATCAAACTGGGAAGTTTTGACGCGATCGTCGGTATGGATTGGTTGAGCAAGATGAAGGCCGATGTTATCTGTGGAGATAAAGCACTTCGCATACCACAAGGAGATGGCGAACCACTGGTTATCTATGGAGAGAGATGTACCTCGAAGTTGAATCTCATTAGTTGCGTGAAAGCGCAAAAGATTATGAAGAAGGGACGCTTTGCTGTCCTAGCACATGTGAAAGCGGTAGAAACTGAGGTGAAGAACGTGAACGACGTTCGAATTGTGAACGAATTTTCTGATGTCTTCCCAGAGGAATTGCCTGGATTACCGCCGCAGAGAGCAGTAGAGTTTCAGATTGACTTAGTGCCAGGAGCTGCACCTGTAGCTCGCGCACCTTATAGACTCGCACCTTCCGAGATGCAAGAATTACAGAGTCAACTACAAGAACTATTAGATCGAGGGTTTATCCAACCAAGCTTCTCACCTTGGGGCGCACCTGTGTTGTTTGTAAAGAAGAAGGATGGATCCTTCCGTATGTGTATCGACTACCGTGAACTCAACAAATTGACTATCAAGAATCGATATCCTCTTCCACGAATTGATGATCTTTTTGATCAACTACAAGGATCGAGCGTTTATTCAAAGATCAATTTGTGATCCGGATATCACCAGCTGAGGGTGAAGGAAAGTGACGTGATGAAAACTGCATTCAGGACCCGTTATGGTCATTATGAGTTCCTCGTGATGCCATTCGGTTTGACAAATGCACCTGCCGTGTTCATGGATCTCATGAATCGTGTCTGCAAGCCTTACTTGGATAAGTTTGTTATCGTCTTCATAGATGATATCCTCATCTACTCTAAGAGCGAAGAAGAACATGAGCAACACCTTCGGCTAGTGCTTGAACTCTTAAGACAAGAGCAACTTTACGCCAAATTCTCCAAGTGCGAATTTTGGTTGAAGGAAGTACAGTTTTTGGGTCATGTTGTGAGCGACCAGGGTATCAAAGTTGATCCCGCCAAGATTGAAGCCATCAGCAAGTGGGAGACCCCCACTACTCCAACGCATATTCGCCAATTTCTAGGTCTCGCCGGTTATTATCGAAGGTTTATCGAAGGATTTTCTCTGATTGCGCGTCCTTTGACCGCACTTACTCACAAGGGCAAGAAGTTCATTTGGGAACCCACACACGAATCAGCATTCCAAACTTTGAAGAAGAAGTTAACCTCCGCACCTATCCTATCACTTCCTGAAGGCAGTGACGACTTTGTTGTTTATTGCGATGCATCGAAGAGTGGTTTTGGTTGTGTATTGATGCAACGATCAAAGGTTATTGCCTATGCCTCCCGCCAATTGAAGATTCATGAGCGGAACTACACTACACATGATCTTGAGCTTGGAGCCGTTGTCTTTGCACTCAAATTGTGGAGACATTATTTGTATGGAACTAAGAGCACTATCTTCACCGATCACAAGAGTCTCCAGCACATCTTCGATCAGAAGCAATTGAATATGAGACAGCGTCGATGGATCGAGACGCTCAACGACTACGATTGTGAACTCCGTTATCACCCTGGCAAGGCCAATGTTGTAGCTGACGCTTTAAGCCGAAAGGAGAGGACGGCACCTCTCCGTGTTAGGGCTCTGAACATCACCATCCATTCGAACCTCAACAACCAGATCAGAGTAGCCCAAGTTGAGGCTCTCAAAGAGGAGAACATATCTCACGAGCATTTGAACATACTTGTCTCTCGATTCGAGGTTAGAGAGTCTGGACTCCGATGTTATGCCGGAAGAATTTGGGTACCTTACTATGGAGATCTACGAAGCCTGATACTTGATGAAGCACACAAATCGAGATATTCGATTCACCCCGGTGCAGGTAAGATGTACCACGACCTTAAAGAACAGTATTGGTGGCCGAATCTTAAGAAGGACGTTGCGACTTATGTTGGTAAGTGTTTGACTTGCTCGAAGGTTAAAGCCGAACATCAGAGACCTTCTGGGTTACTTCAACAGCCGGAAATCCCACAATGGAAGTGGGAAAGGATCACAATGGATTTCATTACTAAGCTGCCGAAGACGGTGGGCGGATGCGATACTATTTGGGTTATTGTTGACCGCCTCACCAAATCTGCACACTTCCTAGCGATGAAGGAAACTGATACAGTGGAGAGACTTGCTCAGCTGTACATCAAAGAGGTTGTATCTCGTCATGGTGTACCTTTATCAATCATCTCCGATCGCGATCCCCGTTTTGCTTCCAGATTTTGGCGTTCTTTGCAAGAAGCCATGGGAACTCGTCTTGACATGAGTACTGCTTATCATCCTCAGACTGACGGGCAAAGTGAACGAACGATTCAGACCTTGGAGGACATGCTGCGTGCATGTGTCATTGATTTTGGAAAGGCCTGGGAAAGGCATTTTCCACTCGCCAAATTCTCGTACAACAACAGTTATCACTCAAGCATTAATGCTGCACCTTTTGAAGCATTGTATGGTCGTAAGTGCCGATCTCCTATTTGTTGGGCCGAAGTAGGAGAAAAGCAAATCACCGGACCCGAGGTAGTTCACGAAACCACGGAGAAGATTGCTCAGATCCAAGCTAGACTTAAGATTGCCCGTGATCGCCAAAAGAGCTATGCCGATCTTAAACAGAAAGACTTTGAATTTAATGTTGGTGATCGTGTAATGTTGAAGGTTGCACCTTGGAAAGGTGTGATCCGTTTTGGAAAACGTGGAAAGTTGAACCCACGATACATTGGTCCTTTCGAGATCTTGGAACGTGTTGGACCAGTTGCATACCATTTGGATCTACCAGCACAATTGAGCTCAGTTCATCCTACCTTCCATGTGTCAAACTTGAAGAAGTGTCTTGCTGCACCCGAACTCATCATACCCTTGGAAGAACTTACTATTGATGACAAACTCCACTTTGTGGAGGAACCTGTTGAGATTATGGATCGTGAGATCAAAACTTTGAAACGCAACAAGATTCCGATTGTACGAGTACGATGGAATGCGAAACGAGGACCTGAGTTTACTTGGGAACGAGAGGATCAAATGATGCGGAAATATCCTCATCTTTTCCCGACTCCTCCATCTACTTCAGCTTAAATTTCGGGACGAAATTTTCTTTAACAGGTGGGTAATGTAACGACCCTAGATTTTCCAACGTTATTTATTAATAATTATTATTATTAATACGTGTGATTAAACGAATGTATGTTATTACATTTGCATGTTGCCTTGATTGCCCGTACTTGACTTTTAAATGCCCGAAACGTCTTTGTGACACCCGGAACTTGCACGAATGATATTTTAAGATATTATTTACATTCATGATTAATTTTATTAATCATTTTAATTAACTAAGGCTATTAGTTAGTTACTTGGGCTTTAATTGGTTTAACTTGTGATTTATTTGAACTTGGGCTTTGATTAATGAAATGGACACTTGACTTGGGCTTACAAGCCCACCCTACAATTATTAGTGGACATTTAGCCCACTCTTTTAAGTGTAAGTATCAATTAGATCATGAACTAGTTAGTTAATACTTAAAGGAATCTAGTTTGCTCATTATCCCCATGTAGACAACCCTTTTAACCAACTTTTAACCTCTTTACTTGCATGTAACCATAAAACAAACCTCTTCCCCTTTTGTTGCTGCAGAATGCCGAACCCATAGAGTCATATTAGGGTGTTTTGTTTTTCAAATCTCATTACTTCATTCTCTAGATTACTCTCTCAAAACACACACACACATTACTTGCAATTTTCTTCTCTCTTTTTCTCTCATATACTTGTAAGTATGATGAACTTTTTCTCTTCTCCTCTCCTTGTAAAAACCGATTTCAAACACCTCTCAATCATCATCAATCTTTGTTGTTATTACTTGTTCTTGTTAAAGATTAATTACTTGTCTTGATTACTAGTTATTATTTACTTACTTACTTGTCTTTCTTTACCAAGTTACAAGATCAAACTTTCTAGTTTTGATTCTTCATTTATATCTTGTATTTAACAAGAACATCAAGAACATAATCTCTCTAGTTATGTTCTACATATTTTGTTTCAAAGAATTAAAATTCATAGTTGTATAAACTCTTTACTTGTAGTTCTTGAAGTAACTTGAAGTTACTTCACTTAAAGATCAACTTGGGTTGAATCTTTAAAAGTAAGAGCAACTATGAATCATCTTCTTGTTTAGTTAGCTTTCTACTTTATTTATTTCAAAGATTTAAAGTTTATAATCCTTATAATTGTTACTTGTGTTCTTGTTTGTTGTATGTTACTAGAATACCACCTTCATGGTTGGTTTAGGCTTATCATTCATTTTTATTTATTTCTTATTGTTAGTTGCTTACTACACATTTGAACAAGGACATGAAACCAACAAGAGCTTACACTTTGGTGCAAGTATCATGGATCCAACAATTGGTTGTGATCTTTCTTAGTGTTCATGAACTTGTTCATAAACTTACATGTAACCTTGGTTCATCAAACACTTACAACACTTGCACTTGAGTTATGATGGACAAACCTTGGTCAAAATGATGTTAACACATCAACGAGTTGCACACTTGAAGCTATACGCATCAAGGATGAGAACCGTGATGAACATCAAGCACCGAGACAACCGGAACTCTCCAAAACCCACTGTTCTGTCCAAAACCTACTGACCTGATGCTTCTGGAACAGACCAGTAGACCTGGGCTGTTCTAACCTTGATTTTTAGATAGAACTTTTCGAGTAGATAACTTTTCATATAAGACTCGTCTTAATCCGAGTTACGGTTTAGGATTTATGGCCCTCCGATCGTTACCATGTCCTTTAACGTTGTGCAGAAATTTCTGACCTACTCGCACTTAGACCGTCGCCACGGTCAAACCAAGACGAGTTTGCTTCTGTAAATTTTACCACACTTAAGGGACTCATATACGGAGCCATGACCACTGGTCTCACCTTAATTCAGTAAGGGTAGAGGCCGTGGTGACTGACCGAAGTCAGCCTTTGTTTTAAACGACTTTCATAAACGAGTCTTACTTGTTACCTTTTGTTTAATGATGATTGATGATGACCCTTATGACCTTAATTACGTACTTGTAAACCTTTTGAGACGACTTATTGACTTAGTGCTATTTGACTTAGGTTGAGGACGTTTGGACCGTTACTTGCACACCACTTTCCGACTACTACCTTACCATTACTACTAATCATTGTGAGTTATAGCATTCCCTTTTTACTTTAACTTATTTTGGGAACTGAGAATACATGCGGATTTTATGTTTTACATACTAGGCACGAGTACTTAAACTTATATATGTGTGGGTTATATAACGGCAGAAACATTCCCTTTAGCTCGGTAACGTTTAATCATTGGTTTTTGAACCATGAACGCGAATCTTAGATATGGATCCATAGGGTTTGACATCCCCACTCGGGCTAGTAGCGCTAGCATTTAACGAGTGTTTAATACTTCGAGGTTATACGCACTTGCCAAGTGCACTTTAAGGGGGTACATTAAACGTTAAGTTAGTTACCGGGTGCCCACGGTTAAGCATATACCTTTACATACTTTTGAAACGCTCGTTGTAGCACTGAAATCTCGTGGCCTACTTACATTACTGTTATACTTAAACTATAGCTCACCAACCTTTGTGTTGACCTTTTTAAGCATGTATTTTCTCAGGTGCTTGAAGTCGCTTCCGCTATCTTACTAGTCGTGCTGTAGAACCCGCTGCCTAGAGTTGTTATCGCATGACTACTTTTGTTGCATTCAAACTTTTTACTTATGAACTTATGTTATGTAACGACCATTATGGTCACGCACACTTATTAAATGCTTCTACTTAGCGAAGCATACTTTGATTTGTAAAACAATTGACGTATGTTATGACGTCACTTTTATTAATGAATGCAAACTCTGTTTTGAAAACGCATATAGTACTTAACCTTGTAATGATCCTGTTGTTGATAGTCCGTACATGATGATTTAGTACGGGGCGTCACAATAGATCTATTGGGCCTGGCAAACCCTATCCTGACTATGGGATGCTTTAGTACTTCGAGGTTATTTTAAACACACCTGATCTGGTGTACTTCAGAGGGTAAAACATGAACGTTAAGGCTTGTTACCGGGTGCCTACAACTTATAGAATACTTTTAAACACTTGCGAGTGTACAGATATTTATGGAAACTGAAATCTTGTGGTCTATTACTATTACGGAAATGATTGATTATGATAAACTAATGAACTCACCAACCTTTTGGTTGATACTTTAAAGCATGTTTATTCTAAGGTATTAAAGAAATCTTCCGCTGTGCATTAACTCATTTTAAGGATATTACTTGGAGTCATTCATGACATACTTTGAAAGACGTTGCATTCGAGTCATTGAGTTCATCAAGATTAATATTAAGTCAATTATAGTTGGATGTATATGAAATGGTACGCATGCCGTCAATTTTTGATGTAAAGAAAGTTTGTCTTTTAAAAACGAATGCAATGTTTGTAAAACGTATCATATAGAGGTCAAATACCTCGCAATGTAATCAACTATTGTGAATCGTTTATAATGTATATGAACGGTTCCTTTCAGATATACATAAGTAATGAGATTACTAAGTTAAGAAACTCGAAATGATATATATAACGATTATCGTTATGATAACGTCTACTAAATACATATGTATCATATTAAGATATTGATACACTATATTTAACATGATAAAATGATATTTAAATATATCATTAAGTGTGTTAACAATGAACCACATATGTAAAAACAAGACTACTAACTCAAGAATTACGAAACGAGACTTATATGTAACGATTATCGTTGTAACGATATTTTAATGTATGTATCATATTAAGAGATATTCATACATCATAATATCATGATAACATAATAATTTAACATCTCATTTGATATAATAAACATTGGGTTAACAACATTAATTGAGATCGTTAACTTAAAGGTTTCAAAACAACACTTACATGTAACGACTAACGAAGACTTAACGACTCCATTAGAATGTATATACATGTTGTGTTTTGATATGTATTCTTAAACTTTTTAAAGACTTCAAGACACATAACAAAGTACTTCTACTTAACAAAAATGCTTACAATTACATCGTCGTTCAGCTTCATCAACAATTCTACTCGTATGCACCCGTATTCGTACTCGTACAATACACAGCTTTTAGATGTATGTACTATTAGTATATACACTCCAATGATCAGCTCTTAGCAGCCCATGTGAGTTACCTAACACATGTGGGAACCATCATTTGGCAATTAGCATGAAATATCTCATAAAATTACAAAAATATTAGTAATCATTCATGACTTATTTACATGAAAACAAAATTACATATCCTTTATATCTAATCCATATACCAATGACCAAAAACACCTACAAACACTTTCATTCTTCAGTTTTCTTCATCTAATTGATCTCTCTCAAGTTCTATCTTCAAGTTCTAAGTGTTCTTCATAAATTCCATAAGTATAGTTTCATAAAAATCAAGAATACTTCCAAGTTTGCAAGTCTACTTCCAAGCTTTCTAATCCATTCCAAGTAATCATCTAAGATCAAGGAACCTTTGTTATTTACAGTAGGTTATCTTTCTAATTCAAGGTAATATTCATATTCAAACTTTGATTCAATTTCTACAACTATAACAATCTTATTTCGAGTGAAAATCTTACTTGAACTGTTTTCGTGTCATGATTCTGCTTCAAGAACTTTCAAGCCATCCAAGGATCCTTTGAAGCTAGATCCATTTTTCTCATTTCTAGTAGTTTTATCCAGAAGACTTGAGGCAGTAATGATGTTCATAACATCATTCAATTTATACATATAAAGCTATCTTATTCGATGGTTTAAACTTGTAATCACTAGAACATAGTTTAGTTAATTCTAAACTTGTTCGCAAACAAAAGTTAATCCTTCTAACTTGACTTTTAAAATCAACTAATAACATGTTCTATATTTATATGATATGCTAACTTAATGATTTAAAACCTGGAAACACGATGAACACCATAAAATCGGATATACGCCGTCGTAGTGAAACCGGGGGCTGTTTTGGTTTGGATAATTAAAAACTATGATAAACTTTGATTTACAAGTTGTTCTTCTGGGAAAATGATTTTTCATATGAACATGAAACTATATCCAAAAATCTTGGTTAAACTCAAAGTGAAAGTATGTTTTTTAAAATGGTCATCAAGATGTCGTTCTTTCGACAGAAATGACTACCTCTATAGTAATTGACATGTAACTTAAATTTCCGACTATAAACCTATACTTTTTCTGTTTGTATTCTTAAATTAGAGTTTAATATGAAACCATAGCAATTTGATTCACTCAAAACGGATTTAAAATGAAGAAGTTATGGGTAAAACAAGATTGGATATTTTTGATCTTTTTAGCTACGGGAAATGTTTAACAAATCTATACAAATCATATCCTAGCTAACTTATATTGTATTATACATGCATTCTAATATATTATGTAATATTGAGATACCATAGACACGTATGCAAATGTTTTGACATATCATATCGACCCATGTATATATATTATTTGGAACAACCATAGACACTCTATATGCAGTAATGTTGGAGTTAGCTATACAGGGTTGAGGTTGATTCTCAAAATATATATGTACTTTGAGTTGTGATCTAGCCTGCGACGTGTATACACTGGGTCGTGGATTGATTCAAGATAATATATATCGATTTATTTCTATACATCTAACTGTGGATAACTAGTTGTAGGTTATTAACGAGGACAGCTGACTTAATACACTCAAATCTTTAAAACATAATAAAAATGGTTGTAATTATATTTTGATCATACTTTGATATATATGTACATATTTGTATAGGTTCGTGAATCGATCCGTGGCCATGTCTTATTTCCGAGGAAGGAAATATCTGTGAAAGTGAGTTATAGTCCCACTTTTAAAATTTAATATTTTTGGGATGAAAATACATGCAGGTTTTATAAATTATTTACAAAATAGACACAAGTACGTGAAACTACATTCTATGGTTGAATTATCAAAATCGAATATGCCCCTTTTTATTAACTCTGGTAATCTAAGAATTAGGGAACAGACACCCTAATTGACGCGAATCCTAAAGATAGATCTATTGGGCCTAACAAACCCCATCCAAAGTACCGGATGCTTTAGTACTTTGAAATTTATATCATATTCGAAGGGTGTCCCGGAATGATGGGGATATTCTTATATATGCATCTTGTTAATGTCGGTTACCAGGTGTTCACCATATGAATAATTTTTATTTCTATGTATGGGATGTGTATTGAAATATGAAATCTTGTGGTCTATTGTTACGATTTGATATATATAGATTAAACCGATAACTCACCAACATTTTTGTTGACGTTTAAAGCATGTTTATTCTCAGGTGAATACTAAGAGCTTCCGCTGTTGCATACTAAAATAAGGACAAGATTTGGAGTCCATGTTTGTATGATATTGTGTAAAAACTGCATTCAAGAAACATATGTCGATGTAGTATATTTCTATTGTAAACCATTATGTAATGTTCGTGTGTAAACAGTATATTTTAGATTATCATTATTTGATAATCTACGTAATGTTTTTAAAACCTTTATTGATAAAATAAAGGTTATGGTTGTTTTAAAAATGAATGCAGTCTTTGAAAAACGTCTCATATAGAGGTCAAAACCTCGCAACGAAATCAATTAATATGGAACGTTTATAATCAATATGAACGGGACATTTCAAGTACCATCCCAGAAACGAATTCAATAAGCTCAAGACAGAGCTTAGGGAATTACGAACGAAGGGATTCAATATCACCACATACGAACGACGATTCACCAAGTTATGTTTATTGTGCCCAAGAGTGTTCGAAGATGAAGAAGAGCAGATCGATACGTTTGTAAAGGGGTTACCAGAGAGAATTCAGGAGGATGTGAGTGCAAGTGCACCCACTTCAATGCAAAAGGTAAGCCGAATGGCTCACAAACTTATAAACTAGATTGAGAGAAAGATTAAAGAGCAGGTGGCCGAGGAGGCCAAAATGAAACAAGTCAAGAGAAAGTGGGAAGAAAATAGTGACAAGGGTTACCAACACAACAACAGTAACTATCGCGTCAACAATCAACACAACAATCACAACTACAATCGCACCATTTTTCGCAGCAACAAACGCAACAAAAACCATCCTAACAACAACTACAACAATCGTCCCAATAACAATACCAACCACAACAACAACAATCCTAACAACAATCTCAATAACAACACTGGCAATCAAAACCAGAAAATTCCGTGCCTAAGGTGTGAAGGGTACCATCCAACTACTTTTTGTTCGGCATCATGTATCAAATGTAATAGAAAGGGGCATGATGCAACGAAGTGCGAAATTTATGGACCAGCGGGTAAAGGAACAAGTAATGCCCATATTATTTGTTATGGATGCGGGAAGAAGGGCCACTACAAAACTACGTTCCCAAACCAGGGAAATAATAATGGGCAAAGCCGTGGGAGAGTTTTTAACATTAATGCGGAAGAAGCACAGGAAGACCCGGAGCTTGTTACGGGTACGTTTCTTATCGATGAAAAACCTGCTTATGTTTTATTAGATTCGGGTACGGATAGATATATGAGTAGAGATTTTTGTGCTAAATTAAGTGGTCCATTGACGCCTATGAATAATAAATTTTTACTCGAATTAGCAAACGGTAAATTAATTTCGGCAGATAAAATATGTCGGAATCGAGAAATTAAACTGGTTAGCGAAACGTTTAAGATTGATTTGATACCACTAGAGTTAGGGAGTTTTGATATGATAATTGGCTTGTACTGGTTGAAAAATGAGAGAGCATAGATCGTATGTTACAAAAATGCAATTCGCATTGTACGAGAAGAAGAAAAACCCTTAATGGTTTACGGAGAAAAGAGCAACACGAAGCCAGATCTTATTAGTAATTTGAAGGCACAAAAGTTAATAAGAAAAGGTTGCTATGCTGTGCTAGCACATGTTGAGAAAGTACAAACCGAAGAAAAGAACATCAATGATGTTTCCGTCGTAAAAGAATTTTCCGATGTATTTTCGAAAGAATTACCGGGACTACCTCCACACCGATCCGTTGTATTTCAAATAGATCTTGTACCAGGAGCTGCACCAATAGCTCGTGCTCCATACAGACTCGCACCCAGTGAAATGAAGGAACTCTAAAGCTAACTACAAGAACTATTAGAGCGTGGTTTCATACAACCAAGTACATCACCATGGGGAGCTCCTATTTTGTTTGTCAAAAAGAAGGATGGTACATTCAGGTTGTGTATCGACTACCGAGAGTTGAACAAACTTACCATCAAGAACCGTTACCCACTACCGAGAATCAACGACTTATTTGATCAACTACAAGGCTCGTCAGTTTATTCGAAGATTGATTTACGTTCTGGGTATCATCAAATGCGGGTGAAGGAGGATGATATTCTGAAGACTGCTTTCAGAACGCATTACGATCATTACGAGTTTATGGTTATGCCGTTTAGATTGACTAACGCACCAGCTGTGTTCATGGACCTCATGAACCGAGTGTGTGGACCATACCTTGAAAAGTTTGTCATTGTTTTCATCGATGACATACTCATTTACTCAAAGAATGATCAAGAGCAAGAAGAACATTTGAGAAAAGTGCTAGAGTTGCTGAGGAAAGAAAAACTATACGCTAAGTTTTCAAAGTGTGCATTTTGGTTAGAATAAGTTCAATTCCTCGGTCACATAGTAAACAAAGAGGGTATTCAGGTGGATCTAGCAAAGATTGAAACCAATGAAAAGTGAGAAACCCCAAAAACTCCGAAGCATATACGCCAATTTTTAGGACTGGCTGGTTACTATAGAAGGTTCATCTAAATTTTTTCCAAAATAGCAAAACCCTTGACTGCATTAACGCATAAAGGGAAGAAATTTGAATGGAAAGATGAACAGAAGAAAGCGTTTCAATTGTTGAAGAAAAAGTTAACTACGGCACCTATATTGTCATTGCCTGAAGAAAATGATGATTTTGTGATATATTGTGACGCCTCAAAGCAAGGTCTCGGTTGCGTATTAATGCAACGAACGGAGCTAATTTCTTATGCGTCCAGACAATTGAAGATTCATGAGCAAAATTATACGACTCACGATTTAGAATTGGGCACTGCTATTTTTGCATTAAAGACTTAGAGGCACTACTTATATGGGGTCAAAAGTATTATATATACCGACCACAAAAGTCTTCAACATATATTTAATCAGAAACAACTGAACATGAGCCAGCGTAGGTGGATTGAATTGTTAAATGTTTACGATTTTGAGATTTGTTACCACCCGGGAAAGGCTAATGTGGTAGCCGACGCTTTGAGTAGAAAAGACAGAGAACCTATGCGGGTAAAACCTATGAATATAATTATTCGTACTAACCTTACTACTCAAATAAAGGAGGCGCAACAGGGAGTTTTAAAAGAGGGAAATTTGAAGAATGAAATACCCAAAGGATCGAAAAAACATCTTAATATTCGGGAAGACGGATCCCGGTATAGGGCTGAAAGAATTTGGGTACCAAAATTTGGAGATGTGAGAGAAATGGTACTTAAGGAAGCACATAAAAACATATATTCGATACATCCCGGAGCGGGGAAGATGTACAAAGATCTCAAGAAACACTTTTGGTAGCCGGGTATGAAAGACGATATTGCTAAATACGTAGGAGAATGTTTGACGTGTTCTAAGGTCAAAGCTGAACATCAGAAACCATCAGGTCTACTTCAACAACCTAAAATCCCGGAATGGAAATGGGAAAACATTACCTTGAATTTCATTACTAAATTGCCAAGGACTGCAAGTGGTTATGATACTATTTGGGTAATAGTCGATCGTCTCACCAAGTCAGCACACTTTCTGCCAATGAGAGAAGATGATAAAATGGAGAAGTTAGCACAATTATACTTGAAAGAAGTTGTCTCCAGACATGGAATACCAATCTCTATTATCTCTGATAGGGATGGCAGATTTGTTTCAAGATTCTGGCAGACGTTGCAACAAGCATTGGAAACTCGTCTAGACATGAGTACTGCCTATCATCCACAAACAGATGGGCAAAGTGAGAGGACTATACAAACTCTTGAAGACATGCTACAAGTATATGTTATTGACTTTGGAAACAGCTGGGATCGACATCTACCGTTAGCATAATTTTCCTACAACAACAGTTATCATTCGAGTATTGAGATGGCACCATTCGAGGCACTTTATGGTAGAAAGTGCATGTCTCCGATTTGTTGGAGTGAAGTTGGGGATAGACAGATTACGGGTTCAGAAATTATTCAAGAAACCACAGAGAAGATCATTCAAATTCAACAACGGTTAAAAACCGCCCAAAGTCGACAAAAGAACTGCGCGGACATTAAAAGAAAAGATATAGAATTTGAAATTGGAGAGATGTCCATGCTTAAGGTTTCACCTTGGAAAGGTGCGGTTCGATTTGGTAAACAGGGGAAACTAAATCCAAGATACATCGGGCCATTCAAGATTATAGATCATGTCGGACCAGTAGCTTACCGACTTGAGTTACCTCAACAACTCGCGACTGTACATAACACTTTCCACGTCTTGAATTTGAAGAAATGTTTTGCTAAAGAAGATCTCACTATTCCGCAAGACAAAATCCAAATCAATGAAAAACTTCAATTCATCGAAGAACCCGTCGAAATAATGGATCGTGAGGTTAAAAGGCTTAAGCAAAACAAGATACCAATTGTTAAGGTTCGATGGAATGCTCGTAGAGGACCCGAGTTCACCTGGGAACGTGAAGACCAGATAAAGAAGGAATACCCGCACTTATTTCTAGAAGATGCGTCAACACCTTCAACCGCTTAAAATTTCGGGACGAAATTTATTTAACGGGTAGGTACTGTAGTGACCCGAACTTTTCCATGTTTATATATTAAATGAAAACTATATTTTCATGATTAAATGTTTCCAACATGTTAAGCAATCAAACTTGTTAAGAATTGATTATTTGAAATGAGTTTCATGTAGACATTTGACCACCCAAGTTGATCGGCGATTCACGAACGTTAAAACTTGTAAAAATTATATGATATATATATATATATATATATAAATATATATATATATATATATATATATATATATATATATATATATATATATATATATATAACATGATATTATGATAAGAAAGTATCTCACTAGGTATATTAACAATGAGTTATATACATAAAATGAGACTATTGAATTAAGGAAACTCGAAACGATATATATAACGATTATCGTTATAACAACGTCTTACTAAATACATATGTATCATATTAAGATATTAATACACTATGTTTAACATCATGAAATGATAATTACATATATCATTAAGCGTATTAACAATGAACTACATGAGTAAGATGAGACTACTAACTTAAGGATTTCGAAACAATACATATATGTAATGATTATCGTTGTAATATTATTTTAACATATATATATATGATGTTAAGATATATTCATACACCATGTTATCATGTTAACATAACAATTTAACATCTCATTTAAGTATAATAACAATGAATTAATTACATTTAACAAGATCGTTAACTTAAAGGTTTCAAAACAACACTTACATGTAACGACTAACGATGACTTAATGACTCAGTTAAAATGTATATACATGTAGTGTATTTAGATGTATTAGTACACTTTTAAAAGACTTCAAGACACATATCAAAGTACTTCTACTTAACAAAAATGCTTACAATTACATCCTCATACATTTTCAACAACAATTCTACTCATATGCAACCGTATTCGTACTCGTACAATACCCAGCTCCTAGATGTACACACTATTGGTATATACACATAAAAATATGCTCCTTAGCAAACTTAAGAATCTTTTCTTTCTTTATAATGAGTAAAAACGTTTTTATGATTTCACCTCATTTTTCCATTCCATTTTCTCATACTTTCACTCCAAATTCTCTCTCAAAATACTCCTAACATCATACTGGATCATCTCCAAGCATTTTCACCATCTTTTATCTTCAATTACAAGCTTTAATCATCATAAAATAACCATTCAAGAACACTTCAATAAATCTTTCAAACTTGCTAGATTACTTCCAAGCTTTCAAATCCATTCCAAGTAATCATCCAAGATCAAGAAACTTTTTTTAATCTCAGTAGGTTTTCATTATAAATCAAAGGTAAGAATCATATTCAAGCTTTGGTTCAATTTCTATAAAAATAACTATCTTAATTCAAGTAGTAATCTTACTTGAACTTGTTTTCGTGTCATGATTCTACTTCAAGAACTTCCAAGCCATCGAAGATCCTTTGAAGCTCAAGTTTATTTTTCATCATTTTCAGTAGGTTTACCTACTACACTTGAGTTAGTAATTATGTTCATAACATCATTCGATTCATATATATATAACTATCATATTCGAAGATTTAAACTTGTAATCACTAGAACATAGTTTAGTTAATTCTAAACTTGTTCGCAAACAAAGTTAATCCTTCTAACTTAAATTTTAAAATCAACTAAACACATATTCTATATCTATATGATATGCTAACTTAATGATTTAAAACCTGAGAACACAAAAAATACCGTAAAACCGGACATACGCCGTTGTAGTAACACCGCGGGCTGTTTTGGGTTTGATAATTAAAAACTATGATAAACTTTGATTTAAAATTGTTCTTCTGGGAAAATGATTTTTCTTATGAACATGAAACTATATCCAAAAATCATGGTTAAACTCAAAGTGGAAGTATGTTTTTCAAAATGGTCATCAAGATGTCGTTCTTTCGAAGGAAATGACTACCTCTGTAAAGAATGACTTGTAACCTGTATTTTTGACTATAAACTTATACTTTTTCTGTTTAGTTTCATAAATTTCAGTTCATTATGAAACCATAGCAACTTGAATCACTCAAAACGGATTTGAAACGAAGAAATAACGGGTAAAATAAAATTGGATAAATTTGTTAGTTTTAGCTACAAAAATTTTGTAACAAATCTAGACTAAACATATCCTAACTAATTTATATTATACATATTATGTAATCTTGGGATACCATACACACGTATACAATGTTTTGACATATCATATAGACCCATCTATATATATATTTCGGAACAACCATAGACACTCTATATGCAGTAATGCTTGAGTTAGCTATACAGGGTTGAGGTTGATTCCAAAATAATATATATACTTTGAGTTGTGATCTAGCCTGAGACTTGTATACACTGGGTCGTGGATTGATTCGAGATAATATATATTGATTTATTTCTCTACATCTAACTGTGGACAACTAGTTGTAGGTTACTAACGAGGACTGCTAACTTAATAAACTTAAATCATAAAAACGTAATAAAAAATATTGTGAATATATTTCAATCATACTTTGATATATATTTACATATTTGTTATAGGTTCGTGAATCGACCAGTGGCCAAGTCTTTTCCAACGAAGGAAAAATCTGTGAAAGTGAGTTATAGTCCCACTTTTAAAAATCTATTATTTTTGGGATGAGAATACATGCAGTTTATAAATGTTTTACAAAATAGACACAAGTAATCGAAAATACTTTCTATGTTGGATTATCGAACCGAATATGCCCCTTTTTAGCTTGGTAGCCTAAGAATTAGGGAAATGGCCCCTAATTGACGCGAATCCTAAAGATAGATCTATTTAGCCCAACAAGCCTCATCCGAGTTACGGATGCTTTAGTACTTCGATTTATCATATCCGATGAGAGTCCCAGAATGATGGGATATTCTATATGCATCTTGTTAAGGTCGGTTACCAGGTGTTCAACATATGAATGAATTTTATCTCTATGCAGTTTGCAAAATGCCTGATATGAGATGTATATTTATGAAGAAAAAAATGAAATCTTGTGGTCTATTGTTACAATTTGATAAATATATAGGTTAAACCTATAACTCACCAACATTTTTGTTGATGTTTTAAGCATGTTTATTCTCAGGTGATTATTAAGAGCTTCCGCTATTGCATGCTAATGTATGGACAAGAGTTGGAGTCAGCATGCTTGTATAATATTGTTTAAAAACTGCATTCGAAGACTTAAGTTGATGTGTAATATTATTGTAAACCATTATGTAATAGTCGTGTGAAAACGCTATATTTTATATTATCATTATTTGATAATCGTCGTAATATTTTTAAACCTTTATCGATAAAATAAAAGTTATGGTTTGTTTTAAAATCGAATGCAGTCTTTGAAAAACGTCTCATATAGAGGTCAAAACCTCGCAACGAAATCAATTAATATGGAACGTTTATAATCGATATGAACGGGACATTTCATATAGGTAATACTTAGTGGAATATAGTTTATGATGATTTAAGTCTAGTTATTGATAAAGGTACGCGTCGCGAAACGTAAAGTGCCAGTTTTCTAAGCGTACAAAAATGCGTTCGAAAAATCGGAACCGGAACGTAAGTCGAGCGTCAATGTACAATTCATCAGTGCTAAAATTACAAGTCAACTATGCACGTGAATATAATATAATATATAATTAATTATAAAGATTAAAGATATATATATATAATTATTTATATATATCAATTGAGTGTCGGCAATATTTGTGTGCAATTATGAGCTGTAAATAAGGCTCATGCGATCGCATGAGTCTCACCTCACAATCTCATGCGATCGCATGAGGGTTAGGTACCAAAATTGCCTATAAGTTGATCGATTTGTGACACTGGTTTCATTCACTTTCACATACTCCGTAGCAATTTAATTATATTATTATTATTATTATTATTATTATTATTATTATTATTATTATTATTATTATTATTATTATTATTATTATGATTAATATTTTTATTAATCTTATAGTTAGGAGTATTATTATTAGTATTATTATACATAAAATACTACGACGGAGTGTTGTCTGAATTATTTCAAAACGGGTTTTATGAGCGGGATAGAGCTAAGGAAATTATGGGTTATAGCTATGGAGGTTATGGGTATTGTTCAGGGGTATGCTCATGAGTCAAATCTAGTATTTATCATCTCCGTTGTGTCTGCGTACTTTCCTGCAATATTGAATCACAATATTGATACGTGAGCACTCATATCTTAACTTTTGTATATTAATAGTGTATCCCTGACTAGTGCTCGATTAGTTATGATTATGCATTCTTGTATGCTTATTTTCGTCATTAAATAGTTTATGATAAATCATGAATTTGATACATATGCTACTGAGATAAAGTATATGGTATGCATGTCGTTGTAAAGTTGGCGAAAAATTAATAACTTTTCATTTAGGAGACGTATCATTTCGATGAACGGATTAAAAGATACGGCAACTGAATTTTAGTATTATTATTGTTAAAATGATTATTATTACTATCGTCGTTATTATCGTCGTATTATTATTATCTACTAGTTATTATTATTATTATTATTATTATTATTATTATTATTATTATTATTATTATTATTATTATTATTATTATTATTATTGTAATTATTAGTATTATCATTATAATACTTATTAGTATCATTATCATTAAAACTAATATTAGTATCATCTAATTATTATGATTGCTATTATTACAAAATAATACAATTTTTATTTATTATTATCAATATTATCTTATCAAATAAGTATGAGATACAAAGATATTTTTACCACACGTAATATAATAATACATACCACTATATTTATGATACTAAGTGAACTTTATAAATTTTATTACTTAAGATATATAAAAGGTATACTTTTATCATATATAAATTTTAATATAAATTTTTATTAGGAAATGACTTTTATTATTTACTCTAATAAAATCTGATAAATATATTTAAATATATAAAATGACTATATTTAAGTTATATAATAAACATAAACTGATTTTGGAAGTCATTTTTGGATTAGATGACTTTTGTTGACTTTTGCTTGATAATCTCGAGCATTAGGATTGTGATACACTACGACTTGACCTCAATTTCTAAACAAATATTGACCAACATATAAATATATATACTTAATATAGGTTCGTAAATCCGAGGCCAACTTTGCACTTGTTCAGTGCCGTCATATGCATTATTGCTACGAAATACAGTTTTATGAGTTTTCATTTGCTCCCTTTTTAAATGCTTTTGCAATATATATTTTGGGACTGAGAATACATGCGCTGCTTTTATAAATATTTTATGAAATAGACACAAGTAATCTAAATTACATTCTATGGTTGGATTATCGAAATCGAATATCGCCCTTCAAGTCTGGTAACCTAAGAATTAGGGAAATGGCCCCTAATTGACGCGAATCCTAAAGATAGATCTATTGGGCCTAACAACCCCCATTCATGTCTATGGATGGCTTTAGTACTTCGAGAATATTATTATACAGACGTCGATGTCTGTGGGGATATTCTATGCATTATGGTTAATGTCGGTTACCAGGTGTTCAATCCATATGAATGATTTTTATGCAGATGGCTATATGCATGCATGATGTTTATGAGAAATTGAAATATGAAATCTTGTGGTCTATTAAAATTATGGAATTGATTGATTACGATAAACTAATGAACTCACCAACCTTTTGGTTGACACTTGAAAGCATGTTTATTCTTAGGATTGAAAGAAATCTTCCGCTGTGCATTTGCTCATTTTAAAGATATTACTTGGAGTCATTCATGGTATATTTCAAAAGACGTTGCATTCAAGATTGTTGAGTTTAATAAATATTATTATTAAGTAAATGACAGATTAGGTCATTTATAGTTTGGATATTATGAAATGGTATGCATGCCTGTCAACTTTTGATGAAATGAAAGTTTGTCTTTTAAAACGAATGCAATGTTTGTAAAAATGTATCATATAGAGGTCAAATACCTCGCAATGTAACCATATGTTATTGTATTCGTCCTTATAGATTAGGACAGGTCGTTACAAATATGAAGTTGTTACCACAACCCATTTACATAAAAAAACTATAGGCAAATTAATTTTTTGTGTAACGTCTATAAAGAAGCCTAACCATAACAAGAATCCTATTAACTAATGATCACTCCAACACAAATCAGCAAGTTACATACAAAAATAGCGATTCATACATTGAAAAGCTTTTAATACGGAAGATAGCATCGGATGAATATGATGGATTTTGGAAGTTATTATGCTTTTTGGCGTGTGTCACTCGTGATCATCATTCATTACTTTGTGGTATTCTTTTATAGGCATATATGTTGGTTTCAGTTTTGTTTGTTTAGATTCGACATTCATGGATCGTTCTTAAAGTTAGGCTTGGCATTACTTAGCTTCCGTCTTTAGCAGTGGCGGCTTTAAGTGTTGACCCGTTGGGTCTGAGACACCACTAGTTTTTCGAAATTTATCACACGTTTTTTATTGTACGTGTAACGACCCGCTAAAATCGCTATTGACGCAGTACATTATTCACCGGTTTCATTGCGAGGTATTGACCTCTATATGATACGTTTTGTAAACATTGCATTCTTTTGAAAAGGCACACCATAAATAAATATCTAAATCCAAGGTTTTCGACATCTGATGATTTCTACATATAGACAATCACCGTAAATAATAGTTTACAATAATACATCCGTTGACAATGCAGTCAAAATAAGATACATGGTAATGATTTTGTGAATGTGAAGTTTTCTCGAATAAAGCATGTATGACTCCATGCACATAGCTTGTATAACATATAAGCAAATAGCGGAAGACTTCTAGGGACCTGAGAATAAACATGCTAAAAGTGTCAACACAAAGGTTGGTGAATTCATAGTTTTAATATTGCGCATAATCTGTATATAAATGTAGACCACAAGATTTCAGTTGTTTCATCCAAAACGTTTATCAAAATATTCTACGAAATTGAGCACCCTGGTAACTAAACTTAACTTATATATAATAAGTACCCCCGTTTTAACATACATGCAACCAACATGTACAATACACGCAAACCAACGTGTACTAAACTCAAATAGCATACGTTCGCTTTATAGTTCAGGCTAGGGTCTCTATACCTGGAACAGACGGGGATGTCAAGCCCTATGGATCCCTATACAACTACTCGCGCTCACCAGTTCTTATAACCAGCAGTTACTAGCTACCAAAGCTAAGGGATTTTCGGTTCAAACTCAGTGTAGAAATTAGTATGTACTTGTGTCCATTGCGTTTAAAATAAAGTGCATGTATTCTCAGCCCAAAAATATTTAAAGCATTTAAAAAGGGAGCAAATGAAACTCACCTGACAACTTCAGAAATAAATCACAGAAATGTGACCGAAAATCGGAATGTAAGTAACCGTAGACCTCAACCTAGAGAACACATGTTGGTCAAAAAGTGTCTAATAAGCTATGTCGGTCCATAGGGTTCCTATAGTCCTATTGCTCAAGTCCGACTCATAAATTTAGCAAAGTTTAGCAAAAGTCAACACAAGTTAAAGTAAGTCAAACGCAAGTCAAACGCAATTCAAACACAGTCAACATGGTTAACACAAGTCAACAATCTCATAATATTACACAAGTTGGTCAAATAGTCAAACATAGGTCAAACTTAAGTTATTCATTTTTACTTTGAAAAAAATATTATTTACATTTTTTTTGTATTTTGCAGCTGATTTCGGGTCCCACCAAATTCGATATAATACCTTAGGTCGTGACCATTGGAAAGTATGTCATCCCATATTTCTATAGACAGTTTATTTGACAAAAATGGAGTTACGGTTTTAAAGTTATGACCTCGCGAAAACACCCTCCCGAAACATAAAATGCTGATAAAATGCTGTTGTGTTCAAAATCAGCAACGATTGCCCATTTTCTCGCTTGTTTTAAACCCATTTAGACTCAACAAATTTATACATATAATATATCGTTTTAAAGCTTGTCATAAATACTTTCAATACAAAATAATAGTTTTTATCCAAACTTAACCGATTTCAAATTACGAGTCGGCAAAGTAGGTTCAAGAGTCATTTTTGACACTTTACCAAAACTAAAAGTCAGCCACAACATCCTGTTTTCATGCTCGTATTAAACCAGTTTAGACTCGACAAAATTATACATATAATATATGGTTTTAAAGCTTCTCATATCTAATTTCTGGACCAATTAATAGTTTTTCCCATAACTTAATCATTTACTAATTACGAGCCTAGAAAGTGAGCCCAAAATTCATTTTGACACTTTCACTAAAAGAAACTTTTCCATTGACAACTCAATTTCGAAACCATAATACTTGAACATGTAAAAATTATGTCACAAGTTCAAAATGACATTTTAGACGTGTTACATACCTTTGGTTCTCAAAATTCCGCATACGGGTCAAAGTAGGCGCGTATGACCCAAATGGGTCATAAGTACCCATTTTGACCAAAACATGTAAAACTCATTTTTAACACATTACAATCTTCAAACTTGGTTAAATTGTTATATCGAATGTTTTCAAGTGGCCCGTTACCCATTTTGATCCGTTAAACCCATTTGGTCAAACAAAGTCAACTGTACATAATATTTAATTTAAACAATGCAGTCAACTTCTGGAATTTTTATAAAAATAAGTACAGGTCCGTTTGACTTGAAATACACAAAAAAATCTCCGTAATTTAGCGACTATAACATATCCGAAGCACAACCTCTAACTCGAATCAGAAAGATCGCAGTGACTAAAAATGTACCAGGCTGTAATGCTGAAACGTTTCAGCACTTTTACATAACATGTATAAACTTTGAAAAATCATATCAAATCCAAAAAGTATCCAAATGACGCGTTTCTGGAGTCTAAACTTATTAATTTTTCGATACGCACGCAACCATAAACCTAGAAATCTGAGATCGGGTCGCACGTATCCCGAGGCAACTGTTCAGTTCGGTTTTAAATAATATAAAATTGTAACTTTGATTTAGCCATAGATTTTGACTTGTTTATCGGAATTTGACAATATCTGAATGAAAACCAAATGTTTTTTCACAAGGAATACAACTAAGTACCTCTCAAGACCTGAATATATAGTATACTTTTCCAGATTCTCAGTTTCAATTACGAATTTTTAAACCGAGATCAATTAATCATAACACGAGCAATACGTATCCGTTTTACATGATATCCTAGCCTAGCTTGAGTGATTTTTAATTATCTAACATATGGTAAAAAAAATAAAATTCCAAATCGTAAAGTATTTTGCCCAAAAAATTCGGATTTAAACATAAACAAGTCAAAACTTCAAATAAACATAACGAGAGCAATTCTTAACGAAATTCGATGATTCTTTCGAGCAAACTTATTAATTTTTCACAAGGATTTCATATATAAATATTTCATAAACTACAAATATCATGTTCATATCATTAGCATATTAATCAAAAACGTGATTTCATTAAAATTGCTCAAATGTTCAGTTAAACACAAATTCATTTGTAAACATTCAAGGATTTGAGCACTAGACACTATATCTTCCCTAATATGTAACAAAAACATGAAAACCCAAAAATTAGAGTTTTTAAAACTTACCCTAATCAAGAAATTATTGGTATGGATGTGTCGAGCTTGATGAGAGGAATCCGAATATGTAAACAATTTTGTGATCAAGCTAGTTTTGATGAAGAATTAGAGGAAGGAAGTGAAAGATGAAATGGGTGTTCTTGAGGGAGGAAGAAGAAGAAATACGTGTGTGTTTGATGAAATGAATTTGGATTAGGTATATAATTAGATTAGTTAAGTCACGGGTTTAAGTTAGGTACACACGGGTATTAATGTGTAGTCACGGGTATAGATATATCACGGGTGTAATAATTAGGTAAACACGGGTATTACTGTATAGTCACGGGTTATAATTAAATTTTTATTCATTAACTAAAACCCAGTGTATTTTATCTTAATATAATTCAATGATTGGTTAATTTTATATTTATAAAAATTATATTTATATATATTGTTTGAAACCTTTTAAATTCTCGACGTCATACCTAGTTGGTGTTTTTCATATAACACTTATTTATTATTATTATTTAAAATTAAATAATATATGTCTTTTACTGAAAATATGAGTGTTTAAACTAATTTTCCCTGGTTTAATTTAAGAATATCCTACTTAATTAAAATGATTTTAAAACTCAATTATTATATAAAATAATATTTAAAATAAGTATTCATATGTTTCGTTGTCTGAAAATATATTTTTTTTCCTGGTTTCACTAACCGTAGTGTTTTATAAAAAAAAATATTAAAAAGTAGTATAAAAATTTCTTACAACTTGGATCTAGATAGTGACTAGAAATAGATACGAATCTAGTGATGTTGAAATTTAATTTAATCATTTATTATATATTTTTATTTATCATTTTATTTTTAAATAAAGTATTTTTATATATTTTAGAAGTTATCAGTTACAATTATTAACTTTATTATTACTAATTTTCAAAATTTTCTAGTGATAAATTAACACATATCAAAAGTAGTCTTTTCTTTAATATAGAAAAAAAATTGGCGTAGAAAAATCATTGAATTTAATAAATGTTTGTTAATTATTTAACGAAAAAAATCGGGTTATTACAGTACTGGACATCACTAAATTTAAAAATATGACCCCATATAATTTTAGAAATTATAATTTTATAGTTTGGTCGACTATTTTTTTTTTTTTAATTAGTCCACTTATGGTTCTATAGTACGGGCCCTTTGAACCCAAGTAAGTCATTTAAAGCATTTCAAGTGAAAAATCTTATGAGAATGGTTGATTTCTATTCTTTCGAGTTTCCAAAACACGATTTTGGATTTCTTAGAGGACAACTTATGAATTACATTAATGATGTACGTGGTGACGAAAGAGTTGGTCATTTGAAAAGGAATTGGGCACCTTGCAAAAGATGACAGTTGAAACAAATAAGAGTATAATGTATTCGAAGGTATATCTTATTTTGCAACTTGCTTTGGTTTTGCCTTTTCCAACATCTACAGTGGAGCATGCCTTTTAAGCAATGAAGTTAATAAATAACGATTTGTGAAATAAATGAGAGATGAATTTATGAATGATCGTTTACTTGCATATTGAGAAAGATTTGTTAGATGATCATCGCAATGATGCAATTATGAATGAAATTTATCGTATGAAACTTCGTCGACAAAAGTAAAATCTTACCTTTAGTATTTAGTGGATTTAATATATGATATTTTTGTACCAAGAGTAATATTTGTGAAAATCCCGCAACAAGCCAATAATACAGTCCAATGAATAGGGCGGTGCTGAGAAAGATAAGGTTTCTATCGAAGGAAAATCTGGAAGATTTAGACCAACACCTGTCAAGGGATTAAAAAACATTGATTGTCCATAACAAATCATTTCAATCGGAACCAATGATTTCAACAATTGGTGATGCATGTGTGGGTGATAAAAGAGCTTCTAACAACTTCACATTTGCACCCTCATAGTACATAACCTTTTTGAGAAAAGGTGACTTAGCCAAAATAAACTTCACAAACTCCAAGTCATGCTTCTTGTTGAAATAACTTGTAATCTCAAATTCATTATAGTATTTCATACTATATGACAGAATTGATAAATCGTATAGTCCAACAACATGTACAACATATAAGTCCAAGAGTCCATACTTTCTAAAACCAATTGGTGATAGAGGGACTTCCCCTTTGACTTATATGCATACATTTATTTTTGTCCATGACCGATTTGGGATAACTTCCCAACACACCCCCTCACATCGAGGCGTGGAACGGTTGTAGAGATGGCGACAAGAAGAAGGCCTGACTCAATCTCTTTGCAGTGACGGCGACACACACATGGGGGCCTGACTCGGACTCACTTTGTAAAACCGTTTACCTGAGCTCTGATACCATGATAGAATTGATAAATTGTATAGTCCAACAACATGTACAACATATAAGTCCAAGAGTCTATCCTTTTCTAAAACCAAATGGTTTTAGAAAAGGATGGACTCTTGGACTTATATGTTGTGCATGTTGTTAGACTATACGATTTATTAATTCTGTCATGGTATCAGAGCTTGTTGGGAAGTTATCCCACATCGGTCATGAGAAAAAACAAATGTATGCATATAAGTCTAAGGAGAAGTCCCTCTATCACCAATTGGTTTTAGAAAAGGATGGACACTTGGACTTATATGTTGGACATGTTGTTGGACTATACGATTTATTAATTTTGTCATGGTATCAGAGCTTAGGTAAGCGGTTTTATAAAGCGAGTCCGAGTCAGGCCCCCATGTGTGTGCCACCGTCACTACAAATGAAATGTCCCGTTCTTATTGATTAAAAACGTTCCATATTAATTGATTTCGTTGCGAGGTTTTGACCTCTATATGAGACGTTTTTCAAAGACTGCATTCATTTTTAAAACAAACCATAACCTTTATTTCATAAATAAAGGTTTAAAAAGCTTTACGTAGATTATCAAATAATGATAATCTAAAATATCCTGTTTACACACGACCATTACATAATGGTTTACAATACAAATATGTTACATCGAAATCAGTTTCTTGAATGCAGTTTTTACACAATATCATACAAACATGGACTCCAAATCTTGTCCTTATTTTAGTATGCAACAGCGGAAGCTCTTAGTATTCACCTGAGAATAAACATGCTTTAAACGTCAACAAAAATGTTGGTGAGTTATAGGTTTAACCTATATATATCAAATCGTAACAATAGACCACAAGATTTCATATTTCAATACAAATCCCATACATTGAGATAAAAATCATTCATATGGTGAACACCTGGTAACCGACATTAACAAGATGCATATATAAGAATATCCCCATCATTCCGGGACACCCTTCGGATATGATATAAATTTCAAAGTACTAAAGCATCCGGTACTTTGGATGGGGTTTATTAGGCCCAATAGATCTATCTTTAGGATTCGCGTCAATTAGGGTGTCTGTTCCCTAATTCTTAGATTACCAGACTTAATAAAAAGGGGCATATTCGATTTCAATAATTCAACCATAGAATGTAGTTTCACGTACTTGTGTCTATTTTGTAAATCATTTATAAAACCTGCATGTATTCTCATCCCAAAAATATTAGATTTTAAAAGTGGGACTATAACTCACTTTCACAGATTTTTACTTCGTCGAGAAGTAAGACTTGGCCACTGGTTAATTCACGAACCTATAACAATATATACATATATATCAAAGTATGTTCAAAATATATTTACAACACTTTTAATATATTTTGATGTTTTAAGTTTATTAAGTCAGTTGTCCTCGTTAGTAACCTACAACTAGTTGTCCACAATTAGATGTACAGAAATAAATCGATAAATATTATCTTGAATCAATCCACGACCCAGTGTATACGTATCTCAGTATTGATCACAACTCAAACTATATATTTTTTGGAATCAACCTCAACCCTGTATAGCTAACTCCAACATTCACATATAGAGTGTCTATGGTTGTTCCGAAATATATATAGATGTGTCGACATGATAGGTCGAAACATTGTATACGTGTCTATGGTATCTCAAGATTACATAATATACAATACAAGTTGATTAAGTTATGGTTGGAATAGATTTGTTACCAATTTTCACGTAGCTAAAATGAGAAAAATTATCCAATCTTGTTTTACCCATAACTTCTTCATTTTAAATCCGTTTTGAGTGAATCAAATTGCTATGGTTTCATATTGAACTCTATTTTATGAATCTATACAGAAAAAGTATAGGTTTATAGTCAGAAAAATAAGTTACAAGTCATTTTTGTAAAGGTAGTCATTTCAGTCGAAAGAACGACGTCTAGATGACCATTTTAGAAAACATACTTCCACTTTGAGTTTAACCATAATTTTTGGATATAGTTTCATCTTCATAATAAAAATCATTTTCCCAAAATAACAACTTTTAAATCAATGTTTATCATAGTTTTTAATTAACTAACCCAAAACAGCCCGCGGTGTTACTACGACGGCGTAAATCCGATTTTACGGTGTTTTTCGTGTTTCCAGGTTTTAAATCATTAAGTTAGCATATCATATAGATATAGAACAAGTGTTTAGTTAATTTTAAAAGTCAAGTTAGAAGGATTAACTTTTATTTGCGAACAAGTTTAGAATTAACTAAACTATGTTCTAGTGATTACAAGTTTAAACCTTCGAATAAGATAGCTTTATATGTATGAATCGAATGATGTTATGAACATCATTACTACCTCAAGTTCCTTGGATAAACCTACTGGAAATGAGAAAAATAGATCTAGCTTCAAAGGATCCTTGGATGGCTTGAATGTTCTTGAAGCAGAATCATGACACGAAAACAATTTCAAGTAAGATTTCCGCTCGAAATAAGATTGTTATAGTTATAGAAATTGAATTAAAGTTTGAAAATGATTATTAACTTGTATTAGAAAGATAACCTACTGTAAGTAACAAAGGTTTCTTGATCTTGGATGATTACTTGGAATGGATTTAGAAAACTTGGAAGTAAACTTGCAATCTTGGAAGTATTCTTGATTTTATGAAACTAGAACTTTTGGAATTTATGAAGAACACTTAGAACTTGAAGATAGAACTTGAGAGAGATCAATTAAATGAAGAAAATTGAAGAATGAAAGTGTTTGTAGGTGTTTTTGGTCGTTGGTGTATGGATTAGATATAAAGGATATGTAATTTTGTTTTCATGTAAATAAGTCATGAATGATTACTCATATTTTTGTAATTTTATGAGATATTTCATGCTAGTTGCCAAATGATGGTTCCCACATGTGTTAGGTGACTCACATGGGCTGCTAAGAGCTGATCATTGGAGTGTATATATGATGTCAAAGCAGAGGTGTATATAAAATAGCTTATATTTTACAAGGAAATACTATTAAATACGATACAATTTTACACAAGATATTTAGTTATTTAGAGAATGGATATACTTAAACCTTGCTACAACACTTATAGGCAGTGTACCTAATCGTACAGTAGTGTAGTTTTTAGTAAGTCCGGTTCGTTCCACAGGGAAAATCTTTTAATCAAAGCTTAACGCTATATTAGTTTAATTTATAAAAATACAAATATATATATAAGTAATATTATTATTATAAAGGGGGGTTTTTACCGTTTAATGACCGATTTGTCGATTTTAAAACTTTAGTCGCAGTTAAAACCAAATGTAAAAAAATAAATACAAGACTTAATTTAAAGCGTAAAGTAAATAACGATAATGAAATTGCGATAAATAAAAGTGCGATAAAATAAACTTGCGATAATTAGAAGTACGATAATTAAAAGTGCAACTAAATACAATAACAATAAAATAAAATGCGATAATTAGAAGTGCAATTAAATATAAAATAAAGGAAATTAAATATGAAATAAAATAATTATGCTTATTTAAACTTCCGTAATCATGATGTTTGACGTGTTGATTTTAGTTTTATGTCCATGGGTTAATTGTCCTTTGTCCTGGATTATTTAATATGTCCATCTGATTTTTGTCCATAACAGTCCATCAGTCATAAATATAAAGTGCGAGTGTCCTCATCAAATTATTCTTATACCCGAAGTTAAATATTCCAACTAATTGGGGACTTAAACTGTAACAAGATTTTAATACTTTGTTTAATAATTACACCAGGATGTCGACTGAGTGTAACCCAAGGTTTTAATACTTTGTTATCAATTATACCAAGTGTCCTTGTACATAATTTCACCCCTGTTTTAATTATTCTAGTGGCTATTAATCCATTCCCGTGTCCGGTTAAATGAACGATTATTTGTACATATAAATACCCCGCCCATCGTGTCCGATCGAGTGTATATGGTAATTTATGGGTACGTCCAATTATAAATCTTTATATTAACATTAACAAACTATCATTTAGTTAAACAAATATAAAGCCCATTAATAGCCCATAGTCTAATTTCCACAAGTGTCGTTCTTTTGTCCAAACCCCAATTATGGTACAAAGCCCAATTATCCAATTTTAGTAATTAGCCCAACATCATGATTACTTCGGATTAAATAAGCATAATAATAACTTAGCTACGAGACATTAATGTAAAAAGGTTGAACATAACTTACAATGATTAAAAATAGCGTAGCGTTACACGGACAGAATTTCGACTTACACCCTTACAACATTCGCTAACATACCCTTATTATTAGAATTATAATTAAAATTAAAATTAAAATATAAATATAAATATATTTACGTATACATATATAGAGAGAGATTGAATTATTGATATTAAAAATTCGTCGAACTGCGTTGGCTTTTATAGGGAATTGAGTCCAGGGGAACTCCGCGACTCGCGGCCTTTTCTGCCTTCAAACTCCGCGAGTCGCGGAGTTTGAAATTCCAGCTCACCAACTTTGGAGTCTTTCTTGCCGACGGATTTTTATTATTTATATAATATATAAATAATTATAAGAATTATTTAAATATTATATTATATTTATGTGCATAGTTGACTTGTAATTTTTAGTCCGTTGCGTCGAGCGTTGAGAGTTGACTCTGGTCCCGGTTCTGGATTTTCGAACGTCCTTGCGTACAATTTAATATCTTGTACTTTGCGTTTTGAATCTTGTACTCTTGTAATTTCGAGACGTTTCTTATCAATAATTGGAACCTCTTTGATTGTATTTTGTACTTTTGAGCTTTTTGGTCGTTTGCGTCTTCAATTCGTCGAATCTGTCTTTTGTCTTCACCTTTTAATATTTAAACGAATATCACTTGTAAATAGAACAATTGCAACTAAAAGCTTGTCTTTCTTGGGGAATAATGCTATGAAATATATGTTCGTTTTTAGCATTATCAAATATTTCCACACTTGAGCGTTGCTTGTCCTCAAGCAATATAGTCTTGAAATACTAGAATCACTTCTTTATTCTTCACACTTTGTACATCAGTGATTTCTTTACGGCGGTATAAACAATGGTAGTAACGTTGTGGTTTACAGTCCCATATGACTATAAAAATTTAGATCCTTTAAGGAAATTGGATCTTTATGAAAACATTTGATCTTTTGAAAATTAAATCTAGCTTTTACCCTAGATAAGTTTTCCGGAATAACCCTTCACCGGTGTTTGCAAAATATTTTTGTGGGTTGTGTGGGTTTCAGATTTGAAAATTTTAGCTCAACACTTGTGGTTTTGTGTTACCCACTTGCTAACCTTGTATTAGAAAAGCAACACGTCCAGTTTACTTGTCCCGTATATTACCTTTCGATAAACTACCGTCCGGTTGTAATGGAAAGCGTTGAACAAGCAACTGTTAAGGTAATGTCCTCTGACATGCTTTTAATTATGGTCTATAACGTGTCGGACGCAATTACTATCCTTGGTAGGAGCAATAGTAAAGCTCACCCTTATAATTTTTCGGTATGGCACAAGGTCTTGTCTTTGACCACTATGCAACCACCGTTCTTACGGTTGACACCCGATTTAGTTCAGGTGACCTAATGAATTCCAGGTGAATTCCTAGGATTTTACGTTCAATGGTAATGAACGCATTGAAAATGGGTTTTCAGAAAAAAATCGGTTTGTAATTTTGATCAAAATATTTTCTCGTTCAAGCTCGAGTTTAGATATCATTGAATTCCATGAGTTTGTAATTCTCAATCTTTAAGGTCAATCTCTAGGATTGAGTAATATCAGTCTTAAAAGCTGATTTTTAATCTTTAAGGAGATTATCCTTTCTGGGGATCTGATTCATTAGTCTTATCCAGCTAATTTGCACGGTGCCCCTCTATTGTACGAGATAAATCCTTCTCATGGTTAGGATAAATCTGACCACTTGGCGACCCTGTTTTATGCTGAGGTCCGTGGATTTCCTGCTGATTTTAGAGATGACTTTTCTAGATTTTTCGTCAACCTACAGCTGGTCTGGACGACAACTTCATGACCTAAATCAAGAAGCGCGTTTCTTTTTCGAAAGACTTTACTTCCTTTTAACGATGGAATTGATTCATCGTGTAGATCCATCTCTTCTTTTCTTTCATCGGGTAAAATAGTTAATTATCGTCCAAAACAAAAGTATTTTCAATTATTTGTACAAAAATATGTGATATGTATTTTGAATAACTCGGTGAAAATTTCCCACACTTGGCTTTTATTTTCCTTTTTATTGTCCTTTATTCCATTTTAAATGAATTTTAACATTTTGGTTTGTTTCTCAATTTATGTCCTTTCTGAGGTAACAATAATTTCGGTGTTAACACCTAGTTTTATCATTCATAAATATGTATAAACATGATTTTGAGTTCATTTAGTTGAAAATTTTGAAAAATTTTACTAGAAGTGGGTAGTCAGTATATAAGACTAGGGCTGTTCTTTATTATCAGAGAGCACTAGATTTTAATACAACTACTGCTTTACTAGTATTTTTAATGGTAACCAAGTGTGTGAAGTAAAAAATATTAAAAATCCGAAAGAATTTAACCCCTTCCCTCACTTAAGATCTTGTAATGCCCTCATTTGCAAGAAATCAGTAACAATTTAAATTATTGAGGGTGATTAGCGTAGAAATGATTAAATTTTACCAAAGTTTCCAAACATATTTGTGTTTGCTTGCTGAATGATAAATGGTGCATATCATTTGTTCATTCCGTCTTGTTGTTATTTCACATATATTTTGCATCTTGTCGTCAAAATTAGTTGCTTTTGCTGAACTTAATGCCAGTCTTTGAAAATGCGTTGTTTTACCCTGTTGTGTACATAAGATAAACTGCAAACATATATACATATTTTTGAAGTTTGGTATATTACCCCACATTCAAAAATTATTAAAATCTAATAATAAAATTTAGAAAATTATAAAACTATTACAAATCTAACATAAGTATTAAATGTATCAACATTACAAATAATAAAATAAAATAAAAACTAAGTAGACTAGGGATGATACTGATACCAGAAGGGGTTCCATGCATAACCATATGTGCTATAAAATGCTTCTCCTAGGTTATACGTAAGATACGGTGGTTGCATCTCTATAGACCAGGGAGGGAATATGGGCGTTGGGGTAGGAATATAGTTTCTACCTATATGTTGGCAATAAGCTATGATTTGGTTTTGATGAACTTGCCAATCTTCAAATGCTCTATGTCTAGCATTTTCATACTCTTGTGAAGCTATAAACCTTTGCATTTCTGCCATTTCATTTTCTCCTCCTACATTACCTTGCTGTTGGTTTCTCTCAACCTGTGGATGTCTACCATTATATCGTACTGCGGCGTTATTTCGCCTCTTCAAAACTTTAGCACCATGGTATAGATTTAAACCTATTGTATCTTGGGGTTCTGGTTCTTCGATTAATAATCCCCTCGACTTATATCCACATTGAGATATTCAGCAATCAAAGTAATAAATATACCACCTCCTATTATGCTATGCGGTCTCATCCCCCTAACCATAGCTGATAAATAATAACCCACACAATATGGTATACTTACAGCGCTTTGTGGGTCTCGAATACACATGTGGTAAAACAAATTCTGTTCATTTACCTTTTCCTCATTCTTACCTCTTTGTGTAATCGAATTAGCTAAAAACCTATGAATTACTCTTAATTCAGCTCTATCTATATCCAAATAAGAGTAATTTCCCCCTTTAAATCGGTGATGCCTAGTCATTTGACTCCATACACCATGCGTATCAAAATTTTCGTCTATCTTTCTACCATTTAGTATCAACCTTCTACAATCGGCAGATGCTAACTCCTCAGGCGTATATATACGTAAGGCCTGAGCCATGTCTAGTAAAGACATGTGTCGCATCGAACCTCCTAACAAAAATCTAATAAAAGATCGATCGGTTAAACTAGCTACCCGATCATTTAACTCTATACTACACAACAATTCTTCACACCATACTTTATATACAGGTCTACGCATGTTAAATAACCGTACCCAATTGTTGAAAGTAGAATTACCATACCTCTGTGCAAGTAATTCCCTAATTGGCCCGGCCAATTCTACAGCTTCTAATGGTCCCCATTCTATGACCCTAGGTACCTCAACAGCTTTAGAATGAAGAGTATGCAATCCTCTTTGGTATTTTGGTTAATCTATCCAACGTCTGTCAAATCTCAAGTTCGGGTGCAAATCTTCTAAGTGCATATCAGAAAATGTCATTACTGGATGAGGTATATCTTGCTTGTAGTAGATATCCACCTCCTATTGGTCCGCATTCTCAGGAGGAGCATTGCGAGCTTGGGATGAAGATTCACCCCTTTCAGTCTGCAAAACACATCAAACACAATTTTTGTGCATCCAAATATGCATTAGTGTTAGCAAAATCATCAATCAAAATAATTACAATAACATGTCCAATTTATATCAAACTTAAGCTCATTTTCATATTTTTATCATATCTACACTTTTTCAAATAAGCATATACGAAAATGTTCGCCAAGTTCATAAGCATTCAACTCAAATAACATGTAAAAATAATCATTACTAACAATTAAACAAGTCTCAATTGGCATCATCTCTCAAAAATCAAGTTCATGAATTTTAGACTTGAAAAAGTCCACTTTAATTCTCAAAATCATGTTTAGGCTCAAAGTTTGGATCATTTAACTACCTAAACATGTTACACTACTTAATTTAGCAACAATTCATGACAAAAATCTGCCATAACCTGTTTATATCAAAAAGCCCCAAATTGCTCTAGAACACAAACCCTAGATTACTCAAAATTTGAAGTTTAAGGCTTCTAATCATGTTAAATAGCATCAATCTAGGTTATACAAGCATAATACATAAGCAATTTAAGCATAATTACACTAAAAAGCATCAAAATCAAATTGGGTATAAAATTGCTCAAGAACACCAATTTTCGAATTAAATGGTGTTTAGGTGTAGAAATTTACCGTTTTTCTTGAGTAATTCCTTGATAGCATCCTTCTTAACATGATTTTAGTAAAAGATTTGATGATTAACGGTGAAAAATTGTGAATTTGGGAGTGTTTTCTCGGGTTTTTTTGGGTGTTATTTCGCAGTATTTTTGTGGTGTGGTGTGTGGACTGATCAGTTTACGTTTTTTTTTTTTCTGGGTTTTGGTCCCTCCGCGAGTCGCGGTGTTTGACCCTTCAAACTCCGCGAGTCGCGGGGTTTGATATTTTTTTTTTTAAATAAAATCTTAACTTATAAAACAAATATAAAATAAATTTAAAATTTTGTTTTCCTTTGTTATTTAGGACGAGGTCGTTTCGGATCGATGTCCTAGTCCGTCCTTAAACAAAATTTTAAAATTTGTCTTTTTCAAGCGATTGTTTTAAAAGCTTAGATTTTTGAGTTTTTTAATGTTTTTGGCATACTTTAATTCAATAAGATTAAAAATAATGGTAATAAAAGTTCTCGTCCCTTCCTCGGGTAAAGCAATTTCGGTTCAAAAACCTAGTCTTCAACTTACGACGAATTTTAAAAATCATATTTTTAACTTAGCGAAATAAAGTAAATTTTTGTTTTTAAATTCACACCAAACTTAAATTTAAAATGCATAAAATTCAAAATTCATATAATAAAAATTAAAAATTCACACCAAACTTATATTATATTTTTGTTTTTAAACATACAAACTTATATTGAAAAGATTAATTTTTCAAATATTTACAATTTTAAATATATTAATTTTAAAAAGTTTACAATATTAATTTAATATTTATATATTAATTTTTTAAAACATGGTAAAAATAAAATTAAAAATCTTTTTGGCTTTTATCCCACTTTAATCAATCAAATATTATCAAAAACATGCGCCCCTCTTTTCGGTAAAGTAATTTCGGTTCCATGACCTAATTTAACTCATGAACAATTTTTGAAATATTTTGGGTTGATTGATTAAAGATATTTATACCTTAAGAATAAACGTTAAATTTCGCACTGATGTAATAAATTTTTGTATGGTATCAATAATTTCGGTCGCCAAACCTAATTTTATTTAATATCAATTTAATACTTTATAGCGAACAAATTAGCGTTTATTATCAAAAGGTTAAAAATAAAAATAAAAATAAAAACAAAAAACTGTACAGACTTACCTGTGAGATAGTATTCTTAGTTATACGATCTATCCCATTAATAAGATAGTCGGTTTAATTGGTTTTCCATGGCTACATAGGCGTAACCTCGAGCATTCAGTGTTTTTTCTTCTAAACATATGAACGGTCCGTCTCTGCATAAAGTAACAAATTCGGTATTTGAATAGGTTTGATTATTTGAACATTTACCTCTATGTGACCATTTTTCGCATTTGTGACATCTTTCTATGTGTCGTGCTCTTCTTTTCGCTGCGGATTTTGATTTTCCTTTACCAAATTGTCACTTATTATCTTCGCATCTGGATTCTTTTCTTACTCCGTCCAATCTTTCTCTGATTACTGATACTATTTCACTCGGAAGTGTGTCATTATTACGTTTAGTGATCAAAGCATGTAGCATTAGACCATGGTTTAGTTCACAGGCAGTCTTCATTTCGTAAAAACCTACAAAAAATAAAAATTCAGAATGGGGGGAGAAGACTAGTTCTTTAGGGTCTGCTAGGGAAAGACCATTTGGGTTCCATTTTCGAGAACTACACGAAAACAGAAAATCTAACTCTAACAGAAATACATAAAATCCTTAAAAGACTTGATTCTCCCCACACTTAGTTAGCTGTGGTATCGAAATTGTGATTAACTTCGTTGTTGACTTCCATCGGACTATCTATGTAATATTTAACTCTGTGACCATTAGCTTTAAATTCAATCCCATTTGAATTTATTAACTCTACTGTTCCGTATGGGAAAACTCTTTTGACTATGAATGGTCCAGACCATCTTGATTTCAATTTTCCAGGAAATAGCTTGAATCGTGAATTGAAAAGAAGAACTATGTCTCCTTCTTTAAATTCTTTTGAACTTCTTATTCTTTTATCATGCCATTTCTTTGTTCTTTCCTTATAGATTAACGAATTTTCATATGCTTCATGTCTTAATTCTTCTAATTCGTTTAGTTGACTTAATCGTAGACGTCCGGATTCATGTAAATCAAGATTACATGTCTTCAAAGCCCAAAATGCTTTGTGTTCAATTTCTACTGGAAGATGACATGCTTTTCAGTAAACGAGTCTAAAAGGTGTGGTTCCAATTGGAGTTTTGTGGGCTGTTCTAAAATCCCAGAGTGCATCCTCCAATTTAATGGATCATTCCTTCGGATTTGATCCTACGGTTTTCTCTAGAATATGTTTTAAAGCTCGGTTGGTATTTTCAACTTGTCCACTTGTTTGTGGATGATAAGCAGTGGAGATTTTATGAGTTACTCCATATCTTTTAAGAACTTTCTCAAGCTGATTATTACAGAAATGAGTACCCCGATCACTTATTAAAGCTTTTGGTGTTCCAAACCTTGCAAAAAGACGTTTTAAAAAGTTGACTACAACTCGTGCATCATTAGTTGGGAGAGCTTGTGCTTCCGCCCATTTAGATACATAATCAATGGCAACGAGAATGTAGAGATTATTATGAGATTTTGGAAATGGACCCATAAAGTCAATACCCCAAATGTCAAATACTTCACATACTTGAATGACATTTTGTGGCATTTCATCACGTTGACTTATTTTTTCGGCCCTTTGACAAGCATCACAGGATTTGCAAAGAAGGTGTGCGTCTTTGTAAATTGTAGGCCAATAGAATCCAGCATCATAAACTTTTCTTGCTGCTAGTTGAGGCCCATAATGCCCTCCTGTTGGTCCTGTGTGACAATGGTTTAAGATTTTACTAGCTTCATTTTCAAATACACATCGGCGTATTATTCCATCGGGAAAACTTTTAAACAAATGTGGATCTTCCCAGAAATAGTGTTTTATATCACTGAAGAATTTCTTTCGTTTTTGGTACGACAATCCTTTTTCAAGGAATCCACAAACTAAGTAGTTTGTATAGTTTACAAACCATGGGATTTCATTATAATCTATCTTCAATAGATATTCATCAGAAAAGTTGTCTTGTATGGCCGATTCATTTAGAACTTCTAATTCTGGATTTTCAAGACGAGAAAGATGATCAGCGGCGAGATTTTCTGCTCCTTTTTTATCTCGGATTTCAATATCGAACTCTTGTAAGAGTAAGATCCAACGGATTAATCTTGGTTTAGCATCTTGTTTCGAAAATAGGTATCTAAGAGCAGAATGGTCGGTATAGACCACCGTTTTAGCTATAACGAGATATGATCGAAATTTGTCAAAAGCAAAGACAATAGCAAGGAGTTCTTTTTCAGTAGTTGTATAATTTGTTTGTGCTCCTTGTAACATCTTACTAGCATAATATATAGGTTGAAATCGTTTTTCAATCCTTTGTCCTAAAACGGCTCCCATTGCAAAATCACTTGCATCGCACATTAGTTCAAACGGTAGATTCCAATTTGGTGTTATCATGATCGGCGCATTAGTGAGTTTTTCTTTAAGAATATTAAAATATTTGATACATTCATCTGAAAAGATGAATGGAGCATCCTTTTCTAGGAGTTTATTCATAGGAGTGGCAATTTTAGAAAAATCTTTTATGAATCGTCGGTAAAAACCGGCATGCCCTAGAAAACTCCTAACTCCTCTAACATTGGTGGGATGTGGAAGTTTAGCAATTACATCTACTTTAGCTCTATCCACTTCAATTCCTTCCTTCGAAATTTTATGTCCAAGAACGATGCCTTCTTTAACCATAAAATGGCATTTCTCCCAATTAAGAACTAGATTTGATTGTTCGCATCTAATAAGCATTCGTTCAAGATTAGCTAGACATGTTTCAAATGTATCACCGAAGACTGAAAAGTCATCCATGAAAACTTCCATGCATTCTTCTATCATGTCATGAAAAATCGCCATCATACACCTTTGAAGGTTGCAGGGGCGTTGCAAAGTCCAAATGGCATGCGTTTGTAAGCAAAAGTACCATAAGGGCACGTAAACATGGTTTTCTCTTGGTCCTCGGGTGCTATTGGAATTTGAAAATATCCGGAAAATCCATCTAGAAAACAATAGTAACTATTTCCGGCTAATCTTTCCAACATTTGATCAATGAAAGGTAAGGGAAAGTGATCTTTTCTGGTGGCGTCATTTAATTTTCTATAATCAATACACACACGCCATCCTGTTACAGTCCTAGTAGGAATAAGCTCATTTTTCTCATTTGTAATGACAGTCATGCCACCCTTCTTAGGCACGCATTGAACTGGGCTTACCCATGGACTATCAGAAATTGGATATATTAAACCTGTATCTAGCAGTTTAATAATCTCTTTCTTAACTACATCTTGCATATTAGGATTTAGTCTTCGTTGGCGTTGCACATACGTTTTATGACCTTCTTCCATAAGGATTTTATGTGTGCAATACGAAGGACTTATTCCTTTAATATCATGAATCTTCCATGCAATGGCTGGTTTATGAGCTTTTAACACAGAAATTAGTTGTGATTTCTCATTTTCAGTAAGAGAAGACGATATTATTACAGGTAATTCAGATTCACCATGTAAATAAGCGTATTCCAAATGGTTTGGAAGTGGCTTTAACTCTAATTTCGGTGGTTCTTCTATCGATGATTTATATCGATATCTGTCTTCTTCTTTTAGCATTTGAATTTCTTCTGTTGTTGGTTCATATCCATTAGCTATAAGTGTAGCTAACATTTCAACTTCATCAATTGGTTCATTACCTTCTCCTAAAGAACATTCTCCTGTTCCTTGTAATTCTGGAAATTCTTCTAACAATTCTGCATGTGAGTCTATAGTTTGAATATAATAACATGTATCATCTGCAGATTGCAGTTGTTGCATTCCTCTATCAACTGAAAAGGTAACACTCTCATCCTCTATACTTAGGGTCAATTTTTTACCAAACACGTCTATCATTGCTTTAGCCGTGTTTAAGAATGGTCTTCCTAATATGAGAGGAACTTGAGAATCTTCTTCCATGTCCAGAACAACAAAATCTACTAAAAATACTAAAGTACCAACTTTAACTAGCATATTCTCCATTATCCCTCTAGGATATTTTATTGATCTATCGGCTAGTTGTATACTTATTCTGGTTAGTTTCAATTCTCCAAGGTCTAGTTTAGCGTATAGTGAATACGGCATTAAATTTATACTAGCACCTAAGTCTGCCAATGCTTCTATTGAACTAAGACTACCCAGAAAACATGGAATTGTGAAACTTCCTGGATCAGATAGTTTTTCTGGTATCTTATTCAACAGCACTGCTGAACAATTAGCATTCATAGTAACGGCCGAGAGTTCTTCCATTTTCTTTCTATTTGAGATTAGATCTTTCAAGAATTTAGCATATCTAGGCATTCCTGAAATCACATCAATGAAAGGAAGATTTACATTTATCTGTTTAAACATATCCAAGAATTTGGATTGCTCGGCTTCAAGTTTCTCTTTCTTCATTTTACTCGGGTAAGGAAGTGGTGGTTGGTATGGTTTAACATAAGGTTTAGCCTTAACTGTGTTATCTTCATTAACCTTTTCAATTACCGGTTCTTTTTCCTTATTTTGATCAGGTTGTGGTTCTTGTGGAGTAGGAATAGCTTCATCAGAAGTTACAGGTATTTCAGGTGGTTTAAGTGTTGTACCACTTCTTGTGGTAATGGCTTTAGCTGTTTCATTCTGGGGGTTAGCATTTGTATCACTAGGTAGACTTCCCGGTTTTCTTTCACCTATTAACCTTACTAGGTTACTTACTTCTTGTTCCAAGTTTTGAATAGAAGCTTGTTGATTTCTAAATGCTTGAGCATTTTATTCATTAGTTTGTTTCTGAGATGTGAAAAACTGCGTTTGAGTTTCAACTAGCTTCGTCATCATATCTTCTAAATTTGGCTTTTTATCATCGGTTTGTTGTGGTGGTTTGTTTTGAAAATTAGGTCTTTGCTAATTGTAAGTATTGTTGGATACTTGTTGATTGCTAGGACCTTGTTGGTTGTTGTATGGAATATTTCGATTATAATTCTGTTTTTGATTGTAAATCGGTCTTGGCGGTTGATAATTATTCTGATAATTATTTCCAGGCCTTTGGTTTATGTATGAAATATTCTCTCTTTGTTCCATTGTTAATTCAATACTGAGACAATCTTTTGTCAAATGTGGTCCTCCACACTGCTCACAACTAATTCGTATTGAGTGTATATCTTTAGTCATCTTTTCCATTCGTCTCTCAACAGCATCTATCTTTGCGGAAATGGAATCTAAGTCATGGCTAGAATCTGCTCTAGCTGCTTTAGATGATCTAACGATATCTTTTTCTTGGTGCCACTCATATGAGTGGGAATCAGTGTTATCAATAATTTTATAAGCATCAGTTTCGGTTTTCTTCGTAATGGAACCACCAGCTGCTATATCGATGTCTTTTCTTATAGTGATGTCGCATCCTTGGTAGAATATTTGTACTATTTGACAGGTTTCTAAACCATGTTGCGGACATCCTCTTAATAACTTTCCAAATCTTGTCCACGCCTCATATAGAGTTTCATTCGGTTTCTGTGTGAACGTAACAATTTTTCCTTGAAGTCTTACGGCTTTAGATGCCGGAAAGAATTGTTTAAGAAATATTTCAACTAAAACGTCCCATGTATCAATCGCCCTTTTCTCCGTACACCATTAAGGGTTCTCCTTCTTCTCGTACAATGCGAATTGCATTTTTATAACATACGATCTCTGCTTTCACCTTCTTCAGCCAGTCCATGCCAACTATTACATCAAAACTCCCTAACTCTACTGGTATCAAATCAATCTTAAATATTTCGCTACCCAGTTTAATTTCTCGATTCCGGCATATATTATCTGCTGAAATTAATTTACCGTTTGCTAATTCGAGTAAAAATTTACTATCCAACGGCGTCAATGGACAACTTAATTTAGCACAAAAATCTCTACTCATATAGCTTCTATCCGCACCCGAATCAAATAAAACGTAAGCAGATTTATTATCAATAAGAAATGTACCCGTAATAAGCTCCGGGTCTTCCTGTGCCTCTGCCGTATTAACATTGAAAACTCTTCCGCGGCCTTGTCCATTCGTGTTCCCCTGGTTCGGGCAATTTCTAATAATGTGGCCCGGTTTTCCACATTTATAACAAACTACATTGGCATAACTTGCTCCGACACTACTTGCTCCGCCATTACTCGTTTCGACACCATTTGTTCCTTTCGTTCTGTTAACCCCTGGTCCGTAGACCTCACACTTCGTCGCGCTATGACCATTTCTTTTACACTTGTTGCAAAATTTGGTGCAGAACCCCGAGTGATACTTTTCACACCTTTGGCATAGCTGCTTCTGATTGTTGTTGTTGTTACGGTTGTTATTGTTGTTGGGATGATTGTTGTAGTTGCTGTTGTTGTTGTTGTTGTTGTTGTTGGGCCGTTTGTTGTAGTTGCGATTGATGTTGCGATTGTTGGGATAATTGTTGCGATTATTATTGTAATTGCTGTTGTTGTTGTATTGGTGATTCTTATCACCGTTTTCCTCCCACTTTCTTTTGACTTGCTTCACATTGGCCTCTTCAGCCGTCTGTTCTTTAATTCTTTCCTCAATATGGTTCACTAGTTTGTGAGCCATTCTACATGCCTGTTGTATGGAGGTGGGCTCGTGTGAACCTATATCTTCTTGGATTCTTTCCGGTAATCCTTTCACAAACGCGTCGATCTTCTCTTCCTCATCTTCGAACTCTCCCGGACACAATAGGCACAATTCTGTGAATCGTCTTTCGTACGTGGTAATATCAAATCCTTGGGTTCGTAACCCTCTAAGTTCTGTCTTGAGCTTATTGACCTCGGTTCTGGGACGGTACTTCTCGTTCATCAAGTGCTTGAATGCTGACCACGGTAGTGCGTACGCATCATCTTGTCCCACTTGCTCTAGATAGGTATTCCACCATGTTAACGCAGAACCTATGAAGGTATTCGTAGCGTACTTCACTTTGTCCTCTTCAGTACACTTACTTATGGCAAACACCGATTCGACCTTCTCGGTCCACCGTTTCAATTCCAAGCGGTCCTTCGGTTCCATCAAATTCCAAAGGTTTGCAGGCAGTGAATTCTTTGTAGGTGCATCCTACACGATTTCCTGTACTGCTAGATCCAAGGTTATTGTTGGTATGTAGCGCAGCCTGTACTGCGGCTATGTTTGAAGCTAGAAAAATATGGAATTCCTCTTCATTCATATTCACGGTGTGTCGAGTAGTCGGTGCCATTTCCTTCAAAATAGTCAAATGGAACAAGTTAATCATACAGAATATTAAGAGTAGTTAATAGTATTTCGTAGCATAATATGAACTCTTTATAAAAGCTTTTTCTTCATATTAGCGTTTTATAAGTTTAAATTCGGGTAGTACCTACCCGTTAAGTTCATACTTAGTAGCTAATATACAATTCAACTACTACAATTCTATATGAAAAACTGATTATAATAATATTTCGCGTTCAAACTTTTATACAATATTTTACAAACTTACAATACCGCTTATTTTACATAAAGCATGAAATATAGCACGAAATCGAATATGCCCCTTTTTATTAAGTCAGGTAATCTAAGAATTAGGGAACAGACACCCTAATTGACGCGAATCCTAAAGATAGATCTATTGGGCCTAACAAACCCCATCCAAAGTACCGGATGCTTTAGTACTTCGAAATTTATATCATATCCGAAGGGTGTCCCGGAATGATGGGGATATTCTTATATATGCATCTTGTTAATGTCGGTTACCAGGTGTTCACCATATGAATGACTTTTATCTCTATGTATGGGATGTGTATTGAAACTTAAAAATACTTAACTAACCTAACCTTATTACTACAACTAACTTAAAATTATAATCGCAAATTGAAATTACTAATTGGAATGATAATTGATACACAGTAAAAGGTGTCTAAAAATATTAAAGCTTACAAGAAAAACTAAATCCCAAATGGAAATAACTTAAAAAGAAACTAAAACTTAAAAAGGCGTCGCAAAATTCTAAAGCACCTAAATCTTAGTCTAAAGAAAAAGCACTTAAGGAATTCTACGGCAAAGCCTAAAAATCTAGGAGTAAAAATAACTATAGCAAAAACTAAGTTTAAAATTAAATATGAGCTAAAAATACAAAAGTTATGCTACAACGATTAAAAAGGGACAAAATATAAAAATATATAAAAAGTTGTAAAAAGTTCAATTTTTATAAAGTTTTACAAAGTTGTTTGTCGATTTTAAAACTTTATAAAAATTGTACTTTTTACAACTTTTTATATATTTTTATATTTTGTCCCTTTTTAATCGTTGTAGCATAACTTTTGTATTTTTAGCTCATATTTAATTTTAAACTTAGTTTTTGCTATAGTTATTTTTACTCCTAGATTTTTAGGCTTTGCCGTAGAATTCCTTAAGTGCTTTTTCTTTAGACTAAGATTTAGGCGCTTTAGAATTTTGCGACGCCTTTTTAAGTTTTAGTTTCTTTTTAAGTTATTTCCATTTGGGATTTAGTTTTTCTTGTAAGCTTTAATATTTTTAGACACCTTTTACTATGTATCAATTATCATTCCAATTAGTAATTTCAATTTGCGATTATAATTTTAAGTTAGTTGTAGTAATAAGGTTAGGTTAGTTAAGTATTTTTAAGTTTCAATACACATCCCATACATAGAGATAAAAGTCATTCATATGGTGAACACCTGGTAACCGACATTAACAAGATGCATATATAAGAATATCCCCATCATTCCGGGACACCCTTCGGATATGATATAAATTTCGAAGTACTAAAGCATCCGGTACTTTGGATGGGGTTTGTTAGGCCCAATAGATCTATCTTTAGGATTCGCGTCAATTAGGGTGTCTGTTCCCTAATTCTTAGATTACCAGACTTAATAAAAAGGGGCATATTTGATTTCGTGCTATATTTCATGCTTTATGTAAAATAAGCGGTATTGTAAGTTTGTAAAATATTGTATAAAAGTTTGAACGCGAAATATTATTATAATCAGTTTTTCATATAGAATTGTAGTAGTTGAATTGTATATTAGCTACTAAGTATGAACTTAACGGGTAGGTACTACCCGAATTTAAACTTATAAAACGCTAATATGAAGAAAAAGCTTTTATAAAGAGTTCATATTATGCTACGAAATACTATTAACTACTCTTAATATTCTGTATGATTAACTTGTTCCATTTGATAATTTTGAAGGAAATGGCACCGACTACTCAACACACCGTGAATATGAATGAAGAGGAATTCCGTACTTTTCTAGCTTCAAACATAGCCGCAGTACAGGCTGCGCTACATACCAACAATAACCTTGGATCTAGCAGTACAGGAAATCGTGTAGGATGCATCTACAAAGAATTCACTGCCTGCAAACCTTTGGAATTTGATGGAACCGAAGGACCGATCGGATTGAAACGGTGGACCGAGAAGGTCGAATCGGTGTTTGCCATAAGTAAGTGTACTGAAGAGGACAAAGTGAAGTACGCTACGCATACCTTCACAGGTTCTGCGTTAACATGGTGGAATACCTATCTAGAGCAAGTGGGACAAGACGATGCGTACGCACTACCGTGGTCAGCATTCAAGCACTTGATGAACGAGAAGTACCGTCCCAGAACCGAGGTCAATAAGCTCAAGACAGAACTTAGAGGGTTACGAACCCAAGGATTTGATATTACCACGTACGAAAGACGATTCACAGAATTGTGCCTATTGTGTCTGGGAGCATTCGAAGATGAGGAAGAGAAGATCGAAGCGTTTGTGAAAGGATTACCGGAAAGAATCCAAGAAGATATAAGTTCACACGAGCCCGCCTCCATACAACAGGCATGTAGAATGGCTCACAAACTAGTGAACCAGATTGAAGAAAGAATTAAAGAACAGACTGCTAAAGAGGCCAATGTGAAGCAAGTCAAAAGAAAGTGGGAGGAAAATGGTGATAAGAATCACCAATACAACAACAGCAATCGCAACAATTATCCCAACAATCGCAACATCAATCGCAACTACAACAATCGGCCCAACAACAACAACAACAACAACAACAACAACAACAACAACAACAACAACAACAACAACAACAACAACAACAACAACAACAACAACAACAACAACAACAACAACAACAACAACAACAACAACAACAACAACAACAACAACAACAACAACAACAACAACAACAACAACAGCAACTACAACAATCATCCCAACAACAATAATAACCGCAACAACAACAACAATCAGAAACAGCTATGCCAAAGGTGTGAAAAGTATCACTCGAGGTTCTGCACCAAATTTTACAACAAGTGTAAAAGAAATGGTCATAGCGCGGCGAAGTGTGAGGTCTACGGACCAGGGGTTAATAGAACGAAAGGAACAAATGGTGTCGGAACGAGTAATGGCGGAGCAAGTAGTGTCGAAGCAAGCTATGCCAATGTAGTTTGTTATAAATGTGGAAAACCGGGCCACATTATTAGAAATTGCCCGAACCAGGAGAACACGAATGGACAAGGCCGCGGAAGCGTTTTCAATATTAATGCGGCAGAGGCACAGGAAGATCCGGAGCTTGTTACGGGTACGTTTCTTATTGACAATAAATCTGCTTACGTTTTATTTGATTCGGGTGCGGATAGAAGCTATATGAGTAGAGATTTTTTGTGCTAAATTAAGTTGCCCATTGACGCCTTTGGATAGTAAATTTTTACTCGAATTAGCAAATGGTAAATTAATTTCAGCAGATAATATATGTCGGAATCGAGAAATTAAACTGGTTAGCGAAACATTTAAGATTGATTTAATACCAGTAGAGTTAGGGAGTTTTGATGTGATAATCGGTATGGACTGGTTGAAAGAAGTGAAAGCAGAGATCATTTGTTACAAAAATGCAATTCGCATTATACGAGAAAAAGGAAAACCCTTAATGGTGTACGGAGAAAAGGGCAACACGAAGCTACATCTTATTAGTAATTTGAAGGCACAAAAACTAATAAGAAAAGGTTGCTATGCTGTTCTAGCACACGTCGAGAAAGTACAAACTAAAGAAAAGAGCATCAATGATGTTCCCATTGCAAAAGAATTTCCCGATGTATTTCCGAAAGAATTACCGGGATTACCCCCACATCGATCCGTTGAATTTCAAATAGATCTTGTACCAGGAGCTGCACCAATAGCTCGTGCTCCTTACAGACTCGCACCCAGCGAGATGAAAGAACTGCAAAGCCAATTACAAGAACTTTTAGAGCGTGGTTTCATTCGACCAAGCACATCACCGTGGGGAGCTCCTGTTTTGTTTGTCAAGAAGAAAGATGGTACATTCAGGTTGTGTATCGACTACCGAGAGTTGAACAAACTTACCATCAAGAACCGCTACCCACTACCGAGAATCGACGACTTATTTGATCAACTACAAGGCTCGTCTGTTTATTCAAAGATTGACTTACGTTCCGGGTATCATCAAATGCGGGTGAAAGAAGATGATATTCCAAAGACTGCTTTCAGAACACGTTACGGTCATTACGAGTTTATGGTCATGCCGTTTGGTTTAACTAATGCACCAGCTGTGTTCATGGACCTTATGAACCGAGTGTGTGGACCATACCTTGACAAGTTTGTCATTGTTTTCATTGATGACATACTTATTTACTCAAAGAATGACCAAGAACACGGTGAACATTTGAGAAAGGTGTTAGAAGTATTGAGGAAGGAAGAATTGAACGCTAAGTTTTCAAAGTGTGCATTTTGGTTGGAAGAAGTTCAATTCCTCGGTCACATAGTGAACAAAGAAGGTATTAAGGTGGATCCGGCAAAGATAGAAACTGTTGAAAAGTGGGAAACCCCGAAAACTCCGAAACACATAAGCCAGTTTTTAGGACTAGCTGGTTACTACAGAAGGTTCATCCAAGACTTTTCCAGAATAGCAAAACCCTTGACTGCATTAACGCATAAAGGGAAGAAATTTGAATGGAATGATGAACAAGAGAAAGCGTTTCAGTTATTGAAGAAAAAGCTAACTACGGCACCTATATTGTCATTGCCTGAAGGGAATGATGATTTTGTGATTTATTGTGACGCATCAAAGCAAGGTCTCGGTTGTGTATTAATGCAACGACCGAAGGTGATTGCTTATGCGTCTAGACAATTGAAGATTCACGAACAAAATTATACGACGCATGATTTGAAATTAGGAGCGGTTGTTTTTGCATTAAAGACTTGGAGACACTACTTATATGGGGTCAAAAGTATTATATATACCGACCACAAAAGTCTTCAACACATATTTAATCAGAAACAACTGAATATGAGGCAGCGTAGGTGGATTGAATTATTGAATGATTACGACTTTGAGATTCGTTACCACCCGGGGAAGGCAAATGTGGTAGCTGATGCCTTGAGCAGGAAGGACAGAGAACCCATTCGAGAAAAATCTATGAATATAATGATTCATAATAACCTTACTACTCAAATAAAGGAGGCGCAACAAGGAGTTTTAAAAGAGGGAAATTTAAAGGATGAAATACCCAAAGGATCGGAGAAGCATCTTAATATTCGGGAAGACGGAACCCGGTATAGGGCTGAAAGGATTTGGGTACCAAAATTTGGAGATATGAGAGAAATGGTACTTAGAGAAGCTCATAAAACCAGATACTCAATACATCCTGGAACGGGGAAGATGTACAAGGATCTCAAGAAACATTTTTGGTGGCCGGGTATGAAAGCCGATGTTGCTAAATACGTAGGAGAATGTTTGACGTGTTCTAAGGTCAAAGCTGAGCATCAGAAACCATCAGGTCTACTTCAACAACCCGAAATCCCGGAATGGAAATGGGAAAACATTACCATGGATTTCATCACTAAATTGCCAAGGACTGCAAGTGGTTTTGATACTATTTGGGTAATAGTTGATCGTCTCACCAAATCAGCACACTTCCTGCCAATAAGAGAAGATGACAAGATGGAGAAATTAGCACGACTGTATTTGAAGGAAGTCGTCTCCAGACATGGAATACCAATCTCTATTATCTCTGATAGGGATGGCAGATTTGTTTCAAGATTCTGGCAGACATTACAGCAAGCATTAGTAACTCGTCTAGACATGAGTACTTCCTATCATCCACAAACTGATGGGCAGAGCGAAAGGACGATACAAACGCTTGAAGACATGCTACGAGGATGTGTTATTGATTTCGGAAACAGTTGGGATCGACATCTACCGTTAGCAGAATTTTCCTACAACAACAGCTACCATTCAAGCATTGAGATGGCGCCGTTTGAAGCACTAGTGCAGGTCTCCGATTTGTTGGAGTGAAGTGGGGGATAGACAGATTACGGGTCCGGAGATTATACAAGAAACTACCGAGAAGATCATCCAAATTCAACAAGGGTTGAAAACCGCCCAAAGTCGACAAAAGAGCTACGCTGACATTAAAAGAAAAGATATAGAATTTGAAATTGGAGAGATGGTCATGCTTAAAGTTGCACCTTGGAAAGGCGTTGTTCGATTTGGTAAACGAGGGAAATTAAATCCAAGGTATATTGGACCATTCAAGATTATTGATCGTGTCGGACCAGTAGCTTACCGACTTGAGTTACCTCAACAACTCGCGGCTGTACATAACACTTTCCACGTCTCGAATTTGAAGAAATGTTTTGCTAAAGAAGATCTCACTATTCCGTTAGATGAAATCCAAATCAACGAAAAACTTCAACTCATCGAAGAACCCGTCGAAATAATGGATCGCGAGGTTAAAAGACTTAAGCAAAACAAGATACCAATTGTTAAGGTTCGATGGAATGCTCGTAGAGGACCCGAGTTCACCTGGGAGCGTGAAGATCAGATGAAGAAGAAATACCCGCATCTATTTCCAGAAGATTCATCAACACCTTCAACAGCTTAAAATTTCGGGACGAAATTTTTTTAACGGGTAGGTACTGTAGTGACCCGAACTTTTCCATGTATATATATATTAATTGAGATTGATATTTACATGATTAAATATTTCCAACATGTTAAGCAATCAAACTTGTTAAGACTTGATTAATTGAAATATGTTTCATATAGACAATTGACCACCCAAGTTGACCGGTGATTCACGAACGTTAAAACTTGTAAAAACTATATGATGACATATATATGGATATATATATAGTTAACATGATACTCTGATAAGTAAACATATCATTAAGTATATTAACAATGAACTACATATGTAAAAACAAGACTACTAACTTAATGATTTTTAAACGAGACATATTTGTAACGATTATCGTTGTAAAGACATTTAATGTATATATATCATATTAAGAGATATTCATACATGATAATATCATGATAATATAATAATTTAAAATCTCATTTGATATTATAAACATTGGGTTAACAACATTTAACAAGATCGTTAACCTAAAAGTTTCAAAACAACACTTACATGTAACGACTAACGATGACTTAACGACTCAGTTAAAATGTATATACATGTAGTGTTTTAATATGTATTTATACACTTTTGAAAGACTTCAATACACTTATCAAGATACTTCTACTTAACAAAAATGCTTACAATTACATCCTCGTTCAGTTTCATCAACAATTCTACTCGTATGCACCCGTATTCGTACTCGTACAATACACAGCTTTTAGATGTATGTACTATTGGTATATACACTCCAATGATCAGCTCTTAGCAGCCCATGTGAGTCACCTAACACATGTGGGAACCATCATTTGGCAACTAGCATGAAATATCTCATAAAATTACAAAAATATGAGTAATCATTCATGACTTATTTACATGAAAACAAAATTACATATCCTTTATATCTAATCCATACACCAACGACCAAAAACACCTACCAACACTTTCATTCTTCAATTTTCTTCATCTAATTGATCTCTCTCAAGTTCTATCTTCAAGTTCTAAGTGTTCTTCATATATTCTACAAGTTCTAGTTACATAAAATCAAGAATACTTTCAAGTTTGCTAGCTCACTTCCAATCTTGTAAGGTGATCATCCAACCTCAAGAAATCTTTGTTTCTTACAGTAGGTTATCATTCTAATACAAGGTAATAATCATATTCAAACTTTGGTTCAATTTCTATAACTATAACAATCTTATTTCAAGTGATGATCTTACTTGAACTTGTTTTCGTGTCATGATTCTGCTTCAAGAACTTCGAGCCATCCAAGGATCCGTTGAAGCTAGATCTATTTTTCCCTTTTCCAGTAGGTTTATCCAAGGAACTTAAGGTAGTAATGATGTTCATAACATCATTCGATTCATACATATAAAGCTATCTTATTCGAAGGTTTAAACTTGTAATCACTAGAACATAGTTTAGTTAATTCTAAACTTGTTCGCAAACAAAAGTTAATCCTTCTAACTTGACTTTTAAAATCAACTAAACACATGTTCTATATCTATATGATATGCTAACTTAATGATTTAAAACCTGGAAACACGAAAAACACCGTAAAACCGGATTTACGCCGTCGTAGTAACACCGCGGGCTGTTTTGGGTTAGTTAATTAAAAACTATGATAAACTTTGATTTAAAAATTGTTATTCTGAGAAAATGATTTTTATTATGAACATGAAACTATATCCAAAAATTATGGTTAAACTCAAAGTGGAAGTATGTTTTCTAAAATGGTCATCTAGACGTCGTTCTTTCGACTGAAATGACTACCTTTACAAAAACGACTTGTAACTTATTTTTCCGACTATAAACCTATACTTTTTCTGTATAGATTCATAAAATAGAGTTCAATATGAAACCATAGCAATTTGATTCACTCAAAACGGATTTAAAATGAAGAAGTTATGGGTAAAACGAGATTGGATAATTTTTCTCATTTTAGCTACGTGAAAATTGGTAACAAATATATTCCAACCATAACTTAATCAACTTGTATTGTATATTATGTAATCTTGAGATACCATAGACACGTATACAATGTTTCGACCTATCATGTCGACACATCTATATATATTTCGGAACAACCATAGACACTCTATATGTGAATGTTGGAGTTAGCTATACAGGGTTGAGGTTGATTCCAAAAAATATATAGTTTGAGTTGTGATCAATACTGAGATACGTATACACTGGGTCGTGGATTGATTCAAGATAATATTTATCGATTTATTTCTGTATATCTAACTGTGGACAACTAGTTGTAGGTTACTAACGAGGACAGCTGACTTAATAAACTTAAAACATCAAAATATATTAAAAGTGTTGTAAATATATTTTGAACATACTTTGATATATATATGTATATATTGTTATAGGTTCGTGAATCAACCAGTGGCCAAGTCTTACTTCTGGACGAAGTAAAAATCTGTGAAAGTGAGTTATAGTCTCACTTTTAAAATCTAATATTTTTGGGATGAGAATACATGCAGCTTTTATAAATGATTTACAAAATAGACACAAGTACGTGAAACTACATTCTATGTTTGAATTATCGAAATCGAATATGCCCCTTTTTATTAAGTCTGGTAATCTAAGAATTAGGGAACAGACACCCTAATTGATGCGAATCCTAAAGATAGATCTATTGGGCCTAACAAACCTCATCCAAAGTACCGGATGCTTTAGTACTTCGAAATTTATATCATATCCGAAGGGTGTCCCGGAATGATGGGGATATTCTTATATATGCATCTTGTTAATGTCGGTTACCAGGTGTTCACCATATAAATGACTTTTATCTCTATGTATGGGATGTGTATTGAAATATGAAATCTTGTGGTCTATTATTATGATTTGATATATATATAGGTTAAACCTATAACTCACCAACATTTTTGTTGACGTTTTAAGCATGTTTATTCTCAGGTGATTATTAAGAGCTTCCGCTGTCGCATACTTAAATAAGGACGAGATTTGGAGTCCATGCTTGTATGATATTGTGTAAAAACTGCATTCAAGAAACTTATTTTGTTGTAACATATTTGTATTGTAAACCATTATGTAATGGTCGTGTGTAAACAGGATATTTTAGATTATCATTATTTGATAATCTACGTAAAGCTTTTTAAACCTTTATTGATGAAATAAAGGTTATGGTTTGTTTTAAAATGAATACAGTCTTTGAAAAACGTCTCATATAGAGGTCAAAACCTCGCAACGAAATCAATTAATATGGAACGTTTTTAATCAATAAGAACGGGACATTTCATATATACAGTTAAATGTCGTTACAACGATAATCGTTACATATATGTCTCATTTCGAAATCATTAAGTTAGTAGTCTTATTTTTACATATGTATTTCATTGTTAATACACTTAATACTATATTTACTTATCATTTAACATAATTAACCAAGTGTATCAATATCTTAATATGATTCATATGTACCTAGTAATACGTTGTTATAACGATAATCGTTATATATATCGTTTTCGAGTTTCTTAAATTAATAGTCTCATTTTTATGTATATAACTCATTGTTAAAATACCTAATGAGATACATACTTATAATAAAATCTTGTTAACTATATATATAACCATATATATGTCATCGTATAGTTTTTACAAGTTTTAACGTTCGTGAATCATCGGTCAACTTGGGTGGTCAATTGTCTATATGAAACCTATTTCAATTAATCAAGTCTTAACAAGTTTGATTGCTTAACATGTTGGAAACACTTAATCATGTAAATAACAATTTCATTTAATATATATATAAACATGGAAAAGTTCGGGTCACTACAACAAAGAGATTGAGTCAGGTATCTATCGTGCCACCATCTCTATAATCGTTCCACGCCTCGATGTGAGGGGGCGTGTTGGGAAGTTATCCCACATCGGCCATGAGAAAAAACAAATGTATGCATATAAGTCTAAGGAGAAGTCCCTCTATCACCAATTAGTTTTAGAAAAGGATGGACTCTTGGACTTATATGTTGGACATGTTGTTGAACTATACGATTTATTAATTCTGTCATTATATATTATTATATTATATTAAATATAAATAAAAGAAAGAAAAATTAACTTGAAATCGTCAAATCGGCTAAACCAGATCAATTTACATGATTTGGTCTGATCCAGTAAGACAACTTACTTGGTTTGATCTGGTCTTGATATATGTAGTTGAAATCGGGGATGCTAGTTTGTTGACATTTAATTAAAACTGGACCAAAGTGAACCGTGAGCATCATTTTTAAAATTGAAGGGAAAAATAGAATCTTATACAACCATGAGGACTAAATTACATAAACTCTGATTCTTATCCCACTAAAACCGTGAGCATCATTCGTCTGAAACCGGCTTTGCCTTGGTACCAACATTCTACAATCGCTTATACTAAGGGTCGGTCCTTTTATTTCTGATGCCCAGTGCGATATAGGCAAAAAAATGCTCCCTCGTAGTTTTATATAACCAAACACTATACCGCTCCTTCGGGTTGTAAAATACAAGTCCACTAAACAATTACACATAATTTAAAAAATATATAATGATAATTTGATAATAAGGTAAACAATATTATCAACTATTTAGATTCTTTTTTATTGGTTACAGTTAAAAATGAATAATTATTTCCTTACATTAAAAAAGAACATTAATAAAAAACTAAAGAATAAGGGAGTATAATTTTATGTATTAGCCACGTTATCTTCTTATAATATGATCGATTAAAAGATTAAATGAACTAAAGTATATATTATAGTTTGTAGTATGTATATCATGCAACCATTATGTAACAACCCGTCCTAATACACCTGGACGAAGTCATCAACATTTGGTCCCATTGCGATGATCTGACTTAAATATGCCATGAATGACTCCAAGTAATATCTTTCAATTGAGCAAATGCACAGCGGAAGACTTAATTCGTACCTGAGAATAAACATGCTTAAAAGTGTCAACCAAAAGGTTGGTGAGTTCATAGGTTTATCATAACAATCATTTCAATATATTAATAGACCACAAGATTTCATATATGTATAAACGTTTTTAATAATCATATTCTAAGTGGTTGAGCACTTGGTAACCATACTTAACATTTAATCAACGTCGCATATTCCCTTTATTATGAAATCTCACTACACCGTACCAAGTGTAGTCACCAAACGAAGTACTGTGCAACCGTTGAATACTGGTCGTCCAGTCCGGTTGGGGTTGTCAGGCCCGATAGATCTATCAACAGGATTCGCGTTTACAATACCCATGTAAATAGTAGTTACCAAGCTACAGGGAAGTATGCCAGTGGTACAACTCAACGTAGAATGTATTTTAAGTACTTGTGTCTATTTCGTAAACATTTATAAAAGCAGCGCATGTATTCTCAGCCCAAAAATATATATTGTAAAAGCAATTAAAAAGGGAGCAAATGAAACTCACCATACTGTATTTTGTAGTAAAAATACATATGACGACATTTAACAAGTGTAGGGTTGGCCTCGGATTCACGAACCTATATCATTTATATATATATTAACACATATAATTGTAATCGAACAAATTTATATATTATTAGTAATATAAATGTTATCTTAATAATTTATATGTCTCATTAATAACCTAATATTTATTTTATATACCTTCTATAAAGAACAATTTTTAATATAGTTTTTATTAAGTATATTTTTATATGATTTGTTCTTATTGTAATAATAATAATAATAATGAAAATTTTAATATTAAAAATGATAATAAAAATATTAATTTCAATAATAATACTAATTTTAATAGTAATAAATTTAAAAATAGTGATACTTTTATTAATAATGATAATAATAATAAAAACGATAATTTTAATATTTTTAATAATAAAAATGATAATAATAATATTAGTAATAATAATAACTATGATAATAATTTTACTAATAATGATAATAATAATAATAATAATAATAATAATAATAATAATAATAATAATAATAATAATAATAATAATAATAATAATAATAATAATAATAATAATAATAATAATAATAATAATAATAATAATAATAATAATTATACCTCCTATATTTAGGGTCACTTGTTAATGGCGGCTCCCAAAAGAAAAAAAACAGATCGAAGTTGCAACAAGTATAAGGTGCAGAGAAAAAATTATCATCCGGATTACTCAGTCAAGAATCATCCACATCATCATCAGATTAATCAATCGGTAGTTATCGATGAGTAGTAGGTCATTTAATTCGTCATCAGACTCGTTCGACTTCATCATCGATCTTCTTCATCTTCAATGTTCATCATCCTCCATCAATTGATTAGGTAGTTGATTAATCAATTGATAAAGTAAGTAATCAGTTCATTGATATTTCTTAATTTCTTCAACTCTCTATCTATATAAATTCTGTATTTTTTTAATTGGATCAACCGTAAATGATAATAAATGGTGTTCTTTGTGGGTTTAATTTAGTGTAACAATAATGGTCTCGATTGTTCTTTCTTCGATTAGAATCAAAACGAACAGCAATAGCAAGTGTACTTGCTTCGGTTTGCAGCAGTTCAAAAACACAATTAGCAAGCAATTTAGGGTTGGGTTTTGAATTGAGGCTCGAGTAGTAACATATACATGATTTAGGTTGGGCTGTAAAACAGAAGGAAACAAGCAGCAGGTATGTGGGACTATTAAACAGAAAACAGATGGACAGGAGTCATGAGTAACAGGTAAGTTGTGGTCGAGATTTATTTCTCGAACAGAAATATGAATACATCAAGAGTAATGGTTTTCGATTTGCTTTTGGCTTTTAATTTGTTTGAAACAGAAAACAGATATATATACAGCAGGTTGCAGTGGCTGGGACAGGAGCAGGAGCATGGTTCGTGGCAGGTTTTCTTTTACAGATATGGCAGTAGCAACCCGTAACATAATGGAGGTGGTCATATAGTGATGGGTGAAGAGGTTGGGTGGTGGTTAGATAACGAGGATGTCTTGGAATGGTTATTCGAGTAGTACAAGTTAACCAGAGATTCAATTTGCAGCTGAAAGTGAAATGGAAATAGATAGATGGTTGTTTGAGTGGTGAATTGGGTTTGTTCTTGACAGAAACAGATACACAGCAGCTGCAGTTGTAGCAGGAGAAAGAAGAGGAAAAGATTAAAAGGGGGTTGTGTGCCAAAGCAGAAAACGAACTCAGCAGTTGGTGGTGTGTTCATGGTAATCGATTTATGGTTGTATTTTGTAGGTGATGGTGATGAGGGTCAAATTTAAGAAATAGAAATAGTAAACATGTAGTAGAAGATCATTGATGATGATTCAGATAGGATGGTGGAATCGATATGCTTTATGTATGATGTTCTATGTATGTTTGTAAGAGAATATATAAAAGGGTTGTAAACCTGTAGGTATCACGGGAAATTATAAGTGGTTCCCACTTCAATTATAAAGCATAGATATTTATTTACATAATACACAGAGATTTAATTTTGTTAAGATTTATAAAGTTATGTTTATTGAAATCAGTGAATCAACAATCAATGGACCAGTTCACCTTTTTCAACTCTCAAAGTCTTTAAAATTTAAAAAGGTATTGATAATATATAATCTAGAATTCTCACTAAATAACTCAGATTTATGCCAAGTATTCGCTAGTTTGATGAATTGTACTATGCTTTACTAATAAATTTTCTTAAAAATTTGGAACTTCCTACTTACATTTTAATATAAGTCGACAAGTAACAATTCAACAAAATTTCTACTCATATAACCTTATATATAAATACATTTTATAATGATATGTCTTATTATAAAAAGAAATATTTTACATAACTAAATTACATCATAGTTTATTAATGTATCTAAAATTATTTTATATAACTATTTATATATACACGTCTATTTATAAACAGACATTCGTGAATCGTTGGGAACAACCGAAGGTCAATGAATGTATGAAACAGTTCAAAGTTTTTGAGACGCAACATAACGGACTTTGCTTATCATGTCAGAATTATGAAATTGTATCTTGAGTTTGGTTCAAATTTAGTCGAAATTTTCCGGGTCGTGACAGTACCTACCCGTTAAAGAAATTTCGTCCCGAAATTTGAGTGAGGTCATCATGACTAACAATAAAAATGTTTTCATGACGAATATGAGTTGATAAAAATAGAATTTTATCACCGTTGAGTAATATGGATAAACAATTCGATTATTCGAAGAGTACAAGTGGAACTATCACGAAATAGTGAAATAAGGAAATAAAGATTTGTCTTAACTGGTGACGTAATCATGGTTGATTTTCGGAATTCAAGGAATTTAAGAAAATCTTCTAATCAGAAAGAAAATGTGATAGCACGATTTATTAGCAACTATTGGAATTACGAAAGATCATAAATATCAAGGAAATATTTCCGTGATATGCTTAGAGATTAAGCAGAATGAAAGAGTTGTGTAACACGGCACATGATGAGGGTATGATCTCTGAATCATCATGTTCCATTAGAAATTCAGCATGACTTACTGTAATATAATCACGTTGGCCAAGCGCATTATATTATACTAACTCATGCTTCTATTTCCAACACTACTTCAGGATTCATTCATAGTTTATACTTAGATTTTACAGAAATTTTCAATATAATGTATTACAGATAGCACGAAGAGGTATATAATTTCGGACAAGAATATTTATGAAAATATCCTCAGAAATATCGAAGATATTTATGATGATATTTTGGGATTTCTAAGTTCGATGGTTGAAGAGGAAAGATTTTTCCGCAAGATTTTAACATGACCTCAGAGCAATATATTCTCTAAAGATTTTCATCGGATTCAAAATTACCTGGATCCTTTGAATATAGGGTTTGGTCCTTGTATTTGTCCTTGGTTTCCTTCATGGGTAGCTCAATCTCTTTTTCAGTACCAAATTTTCTATCGAGCGTTCCTAACTCTCATTTCTTTATCGTCAAACTTTTGGCCGTTTAGACCATCTACCATTTTTCTGTTTCCTCTGCATTTAATGCTACGATATTTGAATCATTGGTTATTAATCCGAGGTGGTTTCAAGAGAATTTGTGTTTTTAGATGATTAAACGCTGATGGTAATATGGTGGAATATGTAAGGTTCTCTGGTAACAATAAATGAGCACGTATATATATCAAGGTCATAATAAGGTTGTTTCGAACGAAAAGTCGAAATTGTCTTGCTGAAGCTGTTACAAAATTTGTAACTTTGAAAGGAATTATTATGTTATTTTGGGTAATAATAACACTAAGGAATTAGCACGGCTACGTGTTAAACGTTTACTCAGGTTCTGAGTGTTTTCAGGTGCATAACTATATGCATAAATCTTTTCTTCCGTAGATGAAGTGCGGTTGGTTCATCTTCTCAATCGAGGTGTTTTCAAGAATCACGAAAGGTTTGAATGCAAGTTGTAATTGTTGAGATACAAATGAGGTTTAAGATGAATTCAAGTGGCAAACTTGAAGAATTGTTTAGTTTCATATGTTATAATCAATATTTTAATTCATTTTTAATTGTCCAATGTTGATAGTCCCAGAGTCCAATAGTCCAATAGTTCATATATAGTTTAATATATAATATTCGAATTATTTAATACGTATCGTGACCCGTGTACCGATCTCAGTATTGATCACAACTCAAACCATATATATATTTTGGAATCAACCTCAACCCTGTATAGCCAACTCCAACATTCACATATAGAGTGTCTATGGTTGTTCCGAAATATATATATAGATGGGTCGATATGATAGGTCGAAACCTTGTATACGTGTCCCGTTATTTAAAGTGCGTAAAATAAATAACAGAAATTAAATGACGATAAAGTAAATGCGTAAAGTAAATAACAGAAATTAAATAACGATAAATAAAATTGCGATAATTAAATTGCGATAAATAAAATGTAATCAGTTAGCTAGGAACAGTTAGCTGGAACAGTTAGCGTGGATTCTTAACAAAATTTCAATTAGTTAATTCGTTTGTTTCTAACAAATTTTATTTTGTCCAATGTTTTCTTCATTATGCCACTTGTTGGATTCTGATAGGTAAAAATCCAAATATGAAATTTAAATGGAAATGGTTATTCTGTGGTGAACGGATACGTATATCGGTGGTTGTACATAGGATAGTAAATGACCGTTGAATCAGATTCGATGAATGTACAGTGCAACTTATTAATGTGAAATCTAAATATTCCTCGGGTATTACCTACCCGTTAAAATATATTCACCATTAACAGTTTGTACGAAAGAATTTTTAATTACAATCTTTATGAAAATATACATACATATATATATTTTCTTCATATGTAATCATGGATTTTATGAGTTAATAAGATATTAAACTCATTTGATTTATCGTTGGAACTAGATTACATAATCTCTAAAACTTTAGAAATTACATAATCGCCATGTCGAGCGAAGATAATCGATGTAGAACGATATGTAGAACGAAGATAAAGTAGATAGAACGATACGTAGAATGATGATTATGCTCAAGGTACAGAATGAGATGTTGAGGCATGTGATGTTGAAACTTGGGTTGTTGGTGGTACTGTTGGTGCTGGTGATGTTGCTGAAGCTGGTAGGTTCTGCACCATATTTTCCAAAGCTACAACCCGAGCGCAAAGCTCGTTGACTTCTTCTATTACTCCGGGATGATTGGCGGTCGAAACGAACGGATGAATAAGGTTTAGAATTGTGGATAGAAAATAATCGTGGCGAGATATTCGGGCAACAAGAGTGAAAATGGTGTTTCGAACAGGTTCGCCGGTAAGTGATTCAGGTTCTTCGCCAAAAGGTGAATTCGGTTGGTGGAAGGGATCGCCTTCTTCTCGTCTCCATTGGTTAAGTCGACTAAGAACCCATCAGATAAATTGAGGATGGCTGATTGATTGATTCATTCTGGTGACGCTGCTTTCGGAGCTGGAGTGGGACTTCATATCGGAATCCAAGGGATTTGAACTAGTGGTGAGTTTCATTTGATACGGTTAGATAAAGGGTTTTTGGTATGAAATGAATTTCGGATATCGGATGATATTCTAATTACATAGAATATCTATATATAGTACAGAAGATCCCGTAGATTACGAAGGGATTTAAAGAAACGTGTCAGATAAAGTCTACAGTAACAGATACGCTAATAATGAATTAGCAGATACGCTAAGATATGAATTTATCTGTACACTATCTATCAAATAAGTGCAGGAAGTCGTGTCTAGACTTAGGAATGATAAGCAAGAAATTTTCCACTAGGAATGATAAACAATACTTATAATATGCAGCTAAGGTCGAAGTCCAGACTCGCTAATGCATCCTAACAACTATCAGTTAGACACACTAATGCAAGCCCTGGTTCGCTAGGACCAATGCTCTGATACCACCTGTAACAACCCGTCCTAATACACCTGGACGAAGTCATCAACATTTGGTCCCATTGCGATGATCTGACTTAAATATGCCATGAATGACTCCAAGTAATATCTTTCAATTGAGCAAATGCACAGCGGAAGACTTAATTCGTACCTGAGAATAAACATGCTTAAAAGTGTCAACCAAAAGGTTGGTGAGTTCATAGGTTTATCATAACAATCATTTCAATATATTAATAGACCACAAGATTTCATATATGTATAAACGTTTTTAATAATCATATTCTAAGTGGTTGAGCACTTGGTAACCATACTTAACATTTAATCAACGTCGCATATTCCCTTTATTATGAAATCTCACTACACCGTACCAAGTGTAGTCACCAAACGAAGTACTGTGCAACCGTTGAATACTGGTCGTCCAGTCCGGTTGGGGTTGTCAGGCCCGATAGATCTATCAACAGGATTCGCGTTTACAATACCCATGTAAATAGTAGTTACCAAGCTACAGGGAAGTATGCCAGTGGTACAACTCAACGTAGAATGTATTTTAAGTACTTGTGTCTATTTCGTAAACATTTATAAAAGCAGCGCATGTATTCTCAGCCCAAAAATATATATTGTAAAAGCAATTAAAAAGGGAGCAAATGAAACTCACCATACTGTATTTTGTAGTAAAAATACATATGACGACATTTAACAAGTGTAGGGTTGGCCTCGGATTCACGAACCTATATCATTTATATATATATATTAACACATATAATTGTAATCGAACAAATTTATATATTATTAGTAATATAAATGTTATCTTAATAATTTATATGTCTCATTAATAACCTAATATTTATTTTATATACCTTCTATAAAGAACAATTTTTAATATAGTTTTTATTAAGTATATTTTTATATGATTTGTTCTTATTGTAATAATAATAATAATAATGAAAATTTTAATATTAAAAATGATAATAAAAATATTAATTTCAATAATAATACTAATTTTAATAGTAATAAATTTAAAAATAGTGATACTTTTATTAATAATGATAATAATAATAAAAACGATAATTTTAATATTTTTAATAATAAAAATGATAATAATAATATTAGTAATAATAATAACTATGATAATAATTTTACTAATAATGATAATAATAATAATAATAATAATAATAATAATAATAATAATAATAATAATAATAATAATAATAATAATAATAATAATAATAATAATAATAATAATAATAATAATAATAATAATAATAATAATAATAATAATAATAATAATAATTATACCTCCTATATTTAGGGTCACTTGTTAATGGCGGCTCCCAAAAGAAAAAAAAACAGATCGAAGTTGCAACAAGTATAAGGTGCAGAGAAAAAATTATCATCCGGATTACTCAGTCAAGAATCATCCACATCATCATCAGATTAATCAATCGGTAGTTATCGATGAGTAGTAGGTCATTTAATTCGTCATCAGACTCGTTCGACTTCATCATCGATCTTCTTCATCTTCAATGTTCATCATCCTCCATCAATTGATTAGGTAGTTGATTAATCAATTGATAAAGTAAGTAATCAGTTCATTGATATTTCTTAATTTCTTCAACTCTCTATCTATATAAATTCTGTATTTTTTTAATTGGATCAACCGTAAATGATAATAAATGGTGTTCTTTGTGGGTTTAATTTAGTGTAACAATAATGGTCTCGATTGTTCTTTCTTCGATTAGAATCAAAACGAACAGCAATAGCAAGTGTACTTGCTTCGGTTTGCAGCAGTTCAAAAACACAATTAGCAAGCAATTTAGGGTTGGGTTTTGAATTGAGGCTCGAGTAGTAACATATACATGATTTAGGTTGGGCTGTAAAACAGAAGGAAACAAGCAGCAGGTATGTGGGACTATTAAACAGAAAACAGATGGACAGGAGTCATGAGTAACAGGTAAGTTGTGGTCGAGATTTATTTCTCGAACAGAAATATGAATACATCAAGAGTAATGGTTTTCGATTTGCTTTTGGCTTTTAATTTGTTTGAAACAGAAAATAGATATATATACAGCAGGTTGCAGTGGCTGGGACAGGAGCAGGAGCATGGTTCGTGGCAGGTTTTCTTTTACAGATATGGCAGTAGCAACCCGTAACATAATGGAGGTGGTCATATAGTGATGGGTGAAGAGGTTGGGTGGTGGTTAGATAACGAGGATGTCTTGGAATGGTTATTCGAGTAGTACAAGTTAACCAGAGATTCAATTTGCAGCTGAAAGTGAAATGGAAATAGATAGATGGTTGTTTGAGTGGTGAATTGGGTTTGTTCTTGACAGAAACAGATACACAGCAGCTGCAGTTGTAGCAGGAGAAAGAAGAGGAAAAGATTAAAAGGGGGTTGTGTGCCAAAGCAGAAAACAAACTCAGCAGTTGGTGGTGTGTTCATGGTAATCGATTTATGGTTGTATTTTGTAGGTGATGGTGATGAGGGTCAAATTTAAGAAATAGAAATAGTAAACATGTAGTAGAAGATCATTGATGATGATTCAGATAGGATGGTGGAATCGATATGCTTTATGTATGATGTTCTATGTATGTTTGTAAGAGAATATATAAAAGGGTTGTAAACCTATAGGTATCACGGGAAATTATAAGTGGTTCCCACTTCAATTATAAAGCATAGATATTTATTTACATAATACACAGAGATTTAATTTTGTTAAGATTTATAAAGTTATGTTTATTGAAATCAGTGAATCAACAATCAATGGACCAGTTCACCTTTTTAAACTCTCAAAGTCTTTAAAATTTAAAAAGGTATTGATAATATATAATCTAGAATTCTCACTAAATAACTCAGATTTATGCCAAGTATTCGCTAGTTTGATGAATTGTACTATGCTTTACTAATAAATTTTCTTAAAAATTTGGAACTTCCTACTTACATTTTAATATAAGTCGACAAGTAACAATTCAACAAAATTTCTACTCATATAACCTTATATATAAATACATTTTATAATAATATGTCTTATTATAAAAAGAAATATTTTACATAACTAAATTACATCATAGTTTATTAATGTATCTAAAATTATTTTATATAACTATTTATATATACACATCTATTTATAAACAGACATTCGTGAATCGTTGGGAACAACCGAAGGTCAATGAATGTATGAAACAGTTCAAAGTTTTTGAGACGCAACATAACGGACTTTGCTTATCATGTCAGAATTATGAAATCGTATCTTGAGTTTGGTTCAAATTTAGTCGAAATTTTTCGGGTCGTGACACATTACTCTATGTTAATTATTATTCAACGAGGAATACGTACCCGCGCTTCGCTGCGAGGTGGTTTTAGTCGCTTAACAGTAAGTGGTTTTGATCGGTTAGCGGTCGCTTAATTGGATGTTTAAAAAATAACGCGATGAAAGGTTGTTAAGAAAAGTGGAAAAAGTTCAAAAAAAGGCCTCGCGCTTTATTGTGGGTTGTGTTATTAAGTAAATGTTTCTTACGCAGATTAAAATGGATTTAGTAGTGATGTGCTATGTTTAGTAGGTACATTTTGTGGAAGACTGTTAATGAAATTTTATTTATGTATACAAAAACTTTTTAAAAAATTCTATCACTTTTATTATATAGAAAAATCTCAATATATATTAACAATATGTTATATAATATCTATCTATATCTATACATTATATAAAGCACGTGTCATTATGCTGACGTGTCAACTCCTCATTTATTCTTGCCACATGTCATCCTATCGTTCTTCCCATTTATTTAATGATTTTCTCAAATAAGAAAAGTATTCATATTTAAATAAAATACAATTACTTTAAATATTAAATTAAATAAATAAAATAATATAAATATAAAAATAGAATTAACGTGAGCAATAGATGTTTACTTTTGATGTTAATAAAATATAAAATAAAAATAATAATTTAAATTAAATAAATAAATAAAATAATATCAATATAAAAGTTAATATTGTTTAATTATATTCTTAGTACAAGACAATTAGTTAAATATTAGATTTGACAATATTATTATCGGCTATTAGCAGGTATACACATAAAAATAGTAAACAAGATCTGCGTCCTAATACATAAGACTATACGTGAACATAAATTATACTCTACAACACAAATGTGTGTGTGAATTGTACAAAAAATAAATGAATAAATCTTAAATAAAATTAGGTATATAACTTAATTTAAATAATCAATAAAATATCTACACTAAATACAAAATATGTTAGTTAAATATTTTAACGGACGAGTTCATAAACGTATCACTATATGTTCAAGAAATTTTGAGACATTGAATGGGAACAACTGATTGTTGTATTTTAATTGTATTCAATAATCAATATTAACGTTTATGATACTAATATTTTCAATAACTAATACTCATCTAATCATTCATTATATGAAATGTGTGCATTACTAACGTTATCGTATACAATGCTTTTAATAGTAATGCTTTCGATACAAATGTTATCGGTGATAAATGATTTTTTTATTATAATTGTATTATACATTTGATGAGTATCAAAACTAACGTTATCGTATTCTAATTTATACAAGTGTCGTGCGACGCACGGGTTCATAAAATTAGTATTATATATTATTTATATTTATATTTATATTAATATATTAATCGCATTAAATTAAAGCATTATGAGTAGGCATATTTTTATTTTTTTTACCTCAACTACGGCAGTACATTAACATTGACATATTTTATCATTGTTTACATTGCTTTAACATTGACCATTAATCATTTAAATTTAAATTAATCCAATTAATCATTAATCATTTTGTTCAAAATGTCTTAAAAATGTTTGATACGGAGTGTAAATAAACTTTTAAAAATCGTTTAAACATGTAGCCCACTGAATGTTGAATAAAATACAGTTATAAGGCCCAAAACTAAATTGTGATGCAAAAGGGCATAGACCATCAGCAAATTAAAAACAAATACTCCATAAAAACTAGTTTCATCTCAATCAAAACAAACCCTTGATCTGTAAACTCTCTCCCTCCCTCCTTCCTATATCCAGCTGCAACCATCACCACCATATCGCGCGGTCATCACTACCAAACTGGCGACGATCATCTTTGTCACCATTTTCTTTCTCCGGCCTACACAAAACGACGTCTTACGATGGTGTTTGTCGGTCTCCGCCGGCTGTACCGACTCTGCCCCATCCTCCACTAAATTTTATTTTTGTATAAAGTTATTTCTTTGGGTTTCAATTTTACTACTTGGGCTTGAATTAGTTGTGTAAAGGTTGGCATTTCGAGCTCCCTATCTTCATATACAGTGTTTGTATATGTTAACAAATCCTCTTGCTTTTAGATGTTTCTTTGATTTGCTAAATTCAAAATGGGTTTTATTTCATGATTGCTGTTCCACTACTCCAGGCAAATGCTTGTATCTATTTGATTCTTTTACAAAATTTGGATAGATAGTGCTTTGTTTATGTTGTTTTTGGATCTATGTTTAAAAGATTAAACACATTCTAAAACAACCCCTAGCAGTTTTTTAATCACTTGATACTGATGGGTTTTTAAAAAAAGAAAATAATAATGAGTATGCATGGTAAATGTAGATGAAAAGACGAAAATGCCCTTATGAGGTAAAAAGATGAAAGTACCCCTATATACAGTAAAATGCTCATGGGAATTAGTTTTATTGATAATAATTAAATTTTTAATTTTAATTATTGTTATATTTTTAATTTTTAATAAAAGTTTTGTTTTGTTTTAAAAAATAAAAATTAATTAAAAAATATGGCAGAAAGGTGTAACTGTTGGTAGTGTTTAGTCCTGGGAAGGAAGTGATGAGGTGGCGTCTAGTCTTGAAGTACTAAGGCGAAACCATTGGGAGCTCTCTTATGTTATATATAGAAAATAATCCCTTATTTTGTTAAGATTTTCCATAAAGCACCATTTAATATTTTTTATTTTTTACTAAATTTTTTTTAATACAACACTTCTTATAATATTTATATAACTTCTTCCCACATTTTATTATTATATAACAAGAATATTCAAATTATATTAAATTTAATTATTGATTTGAAACATATATTCTCTTTAATTTTGTTAGGGTTATCAACGTTTAACTAGTTAATTTAAAACATAAGCTGTTTACAACGGAGAAACTGACTAATTATGTTTTATTTAAAAAATAAGCGGTTCGCAGCCGCAACGCGCGGCTGACCACAAAACTAGTTTAATTAAAACTTGACCAAAGTGAATCGTGAGCATCATTCTCAAAATTGAAGGGAAAATAGAATCTTATACAACCATGAGGGACTAAATTGCATAAACTCTGATTCTTGTCCCACTGAAACCGGCTATGCCCTGGTACCAACATTCTTTAAAAAGAATTTTCCGATCTCTGTGACGTCCAGTCACTTCTCATACAAGTCTCCTTGATTCTTCCGTTTCCTCATATTATTATATCACTTCCACTTCACCGATCACATCTTCTCACTAAGGTATGTTTTCCCTCAGATCTTTTTTGTTGTTGTTAATTTTAGCTTGATTTGCTATTTGCTATTCGATATGTTAGTTAAATACTTATTAATTCGATTTTGCTTCATAGTCGGTTAACTTGTTCTTTTTTAGTATGAATTACAATTACAATGATTTGATTATCATAGTGTTCACACTTACATACGTTCATAGATAGTTATCTATTGTGAATTAAGGGTTAACTAGCTCTTCGTGCTGTTAATTTTGTGCTTAATTATGGTGGTACTTAGTTTTAGTTATCTTTGCTGATTTGATTGTATAGGGTCCATGTTGCTCTTTTCTATACTTTGCTGATTTTATTTGGAATATTCTATACTTTGGAATAAGATTTTTAAAAATGAGGAATATTCAAATGAATCCAACTCTTAAGTTGAGATTCAAGGGACCAATTAGAACGCGACATGTGACGTAACAATCACTTGTTCTCACATGTAACTCACGATTTTGAGCTAGTGTAGAAAGTTTTTGTAATTCAGTATGTGCTCGGATTAATGTAAGTGCAACTTAACTTTTGTAAGGTGCGTATCAATGTTGTTAATGTCTAATAAAATGTGTGATTTACTGGATGTGTAACATTATATGATTTGGAGAAACTTAAATATTCAATTTTCAATGAGTTATGATAAGAAACTGTTTTATGTTTAATGAGTGAGTTGATATTACTTAGAGGTAAACTTATCTTTTAGTTCATTTATATTGATAATTGATGTGTCTAGATTCAACTTGATCAGATCCAAAAGTTATGATCCTCAATAATGCTATTTATGATCAGTATGTTTAAACAATCGAGTTAGGGGATCACTTGTTATTGACGTATCAAACCATGAAAGTTTTGAGCGTAAATGGTAGAATGAATACTGATCTCTTATCTTTGTTTTGATATTTTAATTGTGTTTGTGTATTTTGATATTATAGAGATCTTTAGTGAGGACTTTAAACAATTTACCCCTTACATTTACTAGCATGGTTAAGATTCAGTGATTTATTTTGGATGCTTCGAGTGCTATTTTTGCAACTCATGCTAATAACAGACTTAATGAGTCTCAATCGGCCACTGATAGAAAGAAGAGAGGCAATCCACAACCGACAACGGATTTGTAAAACTCACTTTCTCTCGGCATTCATCTACAACCAGTAGCCATAGTGTATCCGAATTGTAAAAATGATATTGAAAGGACCCGTCCTAATCCATCCGTACGAAGTCCATATCGATTATAAACGATTCATAAAAGTTGGTTACATCGCAAGGTACTTGACCTCTATATGATACATTTTACAAACATTGCATTCGTTTTCGAAAAGACAATCTTTCATTACATCGAAAGTTGACGGCATGCATACCATTTCATAATATATCTAACTATAATTGACTTAATAATAATCTTGATGAACTCAACGACTCGAATGCAACGTCTTTTGAAATATGCCATGAATGACTCCAAGTAATATCTTTAAAATGAGCAAATGCACAGCGGAAGATTTCTTTCATACCTGAGAATAAACATGCTTTCAAGTGTCAACCAAAAGGTTGGTGAGTTCATTAGTTTATCATAAATAATCATTTCATAATTTTAATAGACCACAAGATTTCATATTTCCATTTCTCATAAACATACGTCCCATACATAGAGACAAAATAATCATTCATATGGATTGAACACCTGGTAACCGACATTCACAATATGCATATAAGAATATCCCCATCATTTCGGGATCCTCCTTCAGACATGATATAAATTTCGAAGTACTAAAGCATCCGGTACTTTGGATGGGGCTTGTTGGGCCCGATAGATCTATCTTTAGAGTTCGCGTCAATTAGGGTGTTTGTTCCCTAATTCTTAGATTACCAGACTTAATAAAAAGGGCATATTCGATTAGATAATCCAATCATAGAATGTAGTTTCGATTACTTGTGTCTATTCCGTAAAGCATTTATAAAAATAGCGCATGTATTCTCAGTCCCAAAAATATATATTGCGAAAGCATTTAAAAAGGGAATAATGAAACTCACGCATATAAATATTGTAAAACAGTTAATAAAGCATTTGCATGTATTCTCAGCCCAAAAATGTAATGAGTAAAAGGGAGCAAATGAAACTCACCTAATGTATTTTGTAGTAAAAATACATACGACGACATTTAACAACTGAACATAGCAGGGTTGGCATTGGATTCACGAACCTATATCATTTGTATATTTATTAACACATATATTCATAATCGGACAAGCATATATTTTATTGTTAATGATATAACTTTTGTATTAATAACCTATGTATATACTTTATTATTAAATATATTTATTTTGTATATTTAAAATACATAAGAATTTTATATGACTAAGTTATGTATTTTAATTATATCTTTATATATATATCATTTGTTTATTAAATCAGTAGTTATAATAATTCTATGATAATTTTTATGTTAATGTTAGTAGCTTTTAATAAATTAATTAATTTACTAATAATAATAATGAAAATTATACTTTTTGATGTTAATACTTAGTACATAGTATTATTAATTATAACAACTTTATTATTTATGGTAATCTTTAATAGTAATACTTTTTATAAAAATAAAAATTCTAAAATGTTACGAATACTAATCTTAATAAAAATGATAGTAATCTTTTATTATTTTCATTATAAGACTAATAATGATCCTCATAATACTTAATGACATTACTTAATGACAACATGATAATATTATTACTCATAATATTTCTGTTAACATAATAATAATGATAATAATAATAATAGTAATAATAATATTCTTAGTTATAACTATGATTATAATAATAATAATGAAAATTGATAACTAACACATATTAGTAATTAGTACTAATAATAATAATAACTATAATATTTAATACTAGTAACAATAATTAATGATAACATTAATAATAATAATAATAATAATAATAATAATAATAATAATAATAATAATAATAATAATAATAATAATAATAATACTTGTACCAATATTAATAATAATAATAGTAGTGCTTAGTGATATTAATTAGTAATAACAAAATGATAATAATATTAATCCTATTATTTTTATTAACTTAATCAACAACAATCATTAATAATAATAACAATTACAATAATAATATGAATAATAATAATAATAATAATAATAATAATAATAATAATAATAATAATAATAATAATAATAATAATAATAATAATAATAATAATAATAATAATAATAATAACAATATTAACAATAAGAACTACCTCATAGAGTATTTAAAAAGAAAGACAGCCCTTGTATGGCTCGAACTCGCGACCACCTTCCAATACACAAGCACCCTTAACCATCCCACTGTTCTCGCATTTCTATTTTATTTCACAGTTTAATTATATTTATATTAATTTTGTTTTCTTTCCTGCTTCTTCTCCTTCACATATTGTATTCAACCCAATTATACATATCATCATCTCAACAAATTTCCAAAACAAGATTTAAAACTTTGCCAACTACCAGGGATTAATAATTGATGTAATTGATTAATAAGGAAAAAGAAAAAGAAAAAAAAATAAAAAAAATAAAAGGAATTGCTGTATCCCGTCGCTGATAAACTAAAAAAAATTTGATTTTTAAATTAGGTAATGTTTTAGCAAAAGATTATAACACCAAACATGTTTCAAATCATTCCTATAATGTTTCTAAAGTATCAATTTCATTGAAATCAAAACAGTGATCACGAATTTTATCAAGAACAGAGGTTTGACTTTTAAATTTAAGAACTTTGACTCGACAATTGGAATTCAATAGGGAAAATTGAAGTTTCAAACTTTGCAGAAAGCTTAAACTGAGAAATCCTAACCTTTCTGCATTTATGGTTTTTAAAAATTCGTTCGATTCGAGCTTTTGATAAAAAAAATAGTGTGAACCTGGAACTCGCTGTTCCTGCTCTTTTTGTTTAAAAAAATTGATCGACACAAAAGCTTTAATTGAAAATTGATAATCATGGTAATGTAATTGAATGGGTTCTGTCTAAAAAAAAAAACGCGAGTGTCTGAATGCTTAAGTTTGATCTCGACAGAAATAACAAAACAAAAGAGATCAAAAATAAATAAATAACTAAATAAATAAATAAGAAAAATATAAAGAGAAGATTACGACCTGTAACTTATTTTGGTTGTATTATGAAATCTAGGGAATCAATTGTAGATAGTCAATAAAGATAAAGATCTGTATTATATCATAGTGATAAGAAACAGACTCCAATTATTTAATTGCCTTTATAGATTATTTAATATAATTATTATAATTGAATAAATAAATATATTAATAGTAAAAATCATAATAATAATAATAATAATTATATTGATAATAATTAATAATGATAATAATAATAAAAATGTTAATAATAATAATATTATTAATGATAATAATATTATTAGTAATAATAATAATATGATGTTTTTAATAATATCAATAATGATTTTACTAAGTTTAGTAAAAAAAACATGATACTAATAATATTACTTATAAAAATGCTTATTTATAATAATATTATTTATTATTGATAATAATAAGACTAGTAATATTAATCTATCCTTTTATTTATATATCAAATTTCTTATCTATAGTTAATAATATTATTAATAATAGTATTGTTATTATAACAATAATTAATTTAGCATATTATTGATTATGTACAATAATTGTATCATATATATATTATATATCTAAAATTAAATATTACATTTTATACATTCTAACATATTTTACAATATATATATATATATATATATATATATATATATATATATATATATATATATATATATATATATATATATATATATATATATATATATATATATATATATATATGTAATTATAAATAGAAATCTTATATATCTTATATATAAATTTGTTTTAAATTGCACTTAATTATTTTGTAGCTTATTTTACATATTTAATTTTAATGTTTACATTATGTTTTAAAATATCAAATTATTATATATATATATATATATATATATATATATATATATATATATATATATATATATATATATATATATATATACTTTTGTTTATAACTACATATATATTCATATATATAATTTTATTTACACACTAATGTTCGTGAATCGTCGGGACAGTCGAAGGGTAATTGATGACATGAATATAAATTTCAAAACTTTCGAGACTCAATATTACAGATTTTGCTTATCGTATTGAAATCATATAAAGATTAAGATTAAGTTTAAATTTAGTCGGAAATTCCCGGGTCATCACAGTACCTACCCGTTAAAGAAATTTCGTCCCGAAATTTGAGTGAGGTGGTCATGGATAACAATAAAAATGTTTTCATGACCCATATGAGTGGATAATTAGAGGTTTATCATCAATGAATAATAATGATAAAATAATTCGATTATTCTAAGGATACGAATGAAGCTATTGCAAAAGAGTGAATTGAAGAAAATAAGATTTTCCTTAGCTTTTGACGTAAACAGGGTTAAATTTAGAAAATAAGGTGCGTCTTAACTTTTGACGTAGTCAGGGTTGAACTCCGGAATTTAAGGGATTTAAAGAAAATCTTCGAAATCTGAAAGATTTGATTCTTCAGCGAGTAAGAAAATTAAGATCTCTATAATTAAATACGGTGATCTGCCTTGATTTCTCCGTCTGATATTTCCCTTATAAATTTACCTTTTCTGTTCCATTAGTTTCCACCACTTCTATACCTTCTTTCTCAGTTCATATATCCAAAAGATTATAATAATGCTTAATCCGGTTCTGATCCTTGTCCTCATCCTTATTATCGCAATAATTATTCTTCTTTTCCAACTTCCACCAGAGGAATATGCTTACTTCTACTTTGCCCTTGGGGTTATAGTACTTATAATTCTCCCGTGTCTTTATGTTGCGATAAACATTGATATACACGGTTTGTAATTTAGGTGTTGTTATTGGGCTTTATATCTTTCCTTATATTTCAAAGCTCTATGCTTTTGTTTTCTCTTCCCGACTTCCAGTCAAGCGAATAATGGTCCAGAATTCGTAAGTATGGAGTTTCGAATGAATATAATGTTCTAAACAAGAAAGAACGTAATAACACGATTTGATTTGTCAAATTACCAGAGTCACTGAGAATAGAACTATCAAGAATATATTTTCTTGATAGGTTCAGAAGTTAATCAGAATGAAAGAGTTATGTAACATGTCACATGATGACGTTATAATCTGTGAATCATCATGTTCCATGTAGAAACTCAACATGACTTACTGTAATATAATCACGTTGATCAAGTGTCATTATATTATACTAACTCATGCATCAGTTCCCAACATTACTTCAATAACATTCATATTTTTAAGCTCGAAAGTTTACAGAATATAGAAACTAACAGTTTCTATATGATGTAACACTGATAGCACGAAGAGATTAATGATTTCAGATAAGAATAGTTATAAAATATCTTCAGAAATATGGAGGATATTTATAATGAAAGATACGATAATATCTTTGAATATCTAGGGTTAGAGGATGATGGAGACTATTTTCCGTAAGAGTTTAGGGTAAGGAGCAAGATATTCACTAAAGACTTCAGCAGGCATTGAATCATTTAGATTCTTTGAAGTCAAACTTATTCTTTGTGATTTGTCCACGACTTTCTTCATAGTTTCGCATAATCTGCTTTTCGGTACTAAATTTTCTTTTGAATGTTTCCAATATAATGATACACAGGAAGCACGAAGAGGTATATAATTTCAGACGAGAATATTTATGAAAATATCCTCAGAAATATCGAAGATATTGATGATGATATTTTTGAATTTCTAAGTTCGATGGTTGATGGAGAAAGATTTTCCGCAAGATTTTAACATGAGTACAGAGCAAGATATTCGTTGAAGGTTTCATCGGATCCAGAATTACCTGGATTCTTTGAATATATGGTATGGTCCTTGTATTTGTCCTTGGACTCCTTCGTGGTTAGCTCAATCCGCTTTCCAGTTCCAACTTTTCTGAGCTTTTCCAACATACTAATCTTTATCATCAAACTTTCGATGCTTATGGTCGTTTACGGTTATCTATAGTTTCTGCTGCTTCATTCAGCTTTTTCAACATTCAGAGTATTGATTTTTGACTGAGTGCTTTTCAGAATTTCATAATGAAAGATCATAATTCTAAGAGATGAATGTTATACATATAACTGTTGATGTAGATATACTGTGAGTTTTCAAAGTACTGATTGCTGATTCCCGGTAATTGGTATGTCAGTTCCCGTTACAAGATGTGGATGAGTATATGATAGGGTTTCAATGAATAAATATAATGATTTATCATAGAGATTTAAGTCAAGAAGTAACGAGGTTGCTGGTAAGTTTACTGCTAATGTGGTGGAATATAGACGGTTCCCCGGTAACGATGACGAAAGGCAAACTTATATATCAAGGTTATAATAAGACCAATCGGGATGAAAAGTTGAAGTTGATTTGCTGAAGCTGTGACAAAATTTGCTACTTTGAAAAGGGATCGCAAAGTTATTTTTGCTAATAAATGCCAAAGGATCTGACGCGGCTACGTGTTAAACTTTTACTCAGTTACCGAGAGTTTCTCGGGTGCATAACTATATGCATAAATCTTTCCTTCCGTAGATGAAGTGCGGTTGATTCATCCTACCGATTGAGGTGTTTTCAAGAATCATGAAAGGTTTGAACGCAGATTGTAATCGTCAAGATACAATTGAGGTTTTAGATGAAATCAAGTGGCAAACTTGAAGAATTGTTTAGTTTCATATGTTATAATTAATATTTTAATTCATTTTAATTGTCCAATGTTGATAGTTCACAGTTAGCAGTGTACAATAATAATTCATATATAATTATATATGTAATATTCGAATTAATACGTATTATGACCCGTATACGTCTCAGACTCGATCACAACTCAAACTATATATATTATTGTAGAATCAACCTCAACCCTGTATAGATCTCGATCATTACTGCATATAGAGTGTCTATGGTGATTCCAAATAATATATATAGATACGTTGATATGATATGTCAAAACCTTGTATACGTGTCCCGATATTTAAAGTGCGTAAAATAAATACAGAAATTAAATGACGATAAATAAAATGCTTAAAGTAAATAACAGAAATTAAATAACGATAGATAAAATTGTGAGAATTAAAATTACGATAAAATAAATTGTGATAATTAAATTGCAATAAATAAAATGTAATATGGAATTAACAGTTAGCTAGGAACATTTAGCTAGGATTTTGTTAGCGTGGTTTCTTAACAAAATTTCATATTGTCAATTAGTCTGTTTCTAATCAATTTTTTTTTATTGTGTTCATTATTTCTTCATTATGCCACTTGTTGAATTCTGATAAATCAAAATCCAAATATAAAATTGGATGAATATGGTTATTCTGTGGTGAACGGATTTGTATATCAGTGGATATAAGTAGGATAGTAAATGACTGTTGATTTAGATTCGAAGAACGTACAATGTAACTTATTAATGTGAAATTTAAATAGTCCTCGGGTATTACCTACCCGTTAAAATATTTTCACCATTAACAGTTTGTACAAGAGAATTTTTAATTACAATTTTTATGAAAACATATATACATATATATTTTCTTCAGATGTATTCATGGATTTAATGAGTTAATATGATATTAAACTCATTTGCTTTTCGGTTGGAACTAGAATAAATAATCTCTAAAAACTTAGAGATTACATATTCGCCATGTCGAACGAAGATAAATGAGGTAGAACGATACGTAGAACGAAGATCATACTCAAAGTACAGATGATGATATTAAAGCATGGATTGTTGATGGTACGGGTGCTGTTATTGATTGTACTGTTGGTGCCGGTGATGTTGCTGAAGCTGGTACATTTTGCACCATATTCCCCGAATTGATTATTCGAGCACGAAGTTCGTTGACTTATTACTCCAGGATGATTGTCGGTCGGAACGAGCGGATGAATAAGATTCAAAATTGTGGATAGAATATAATCTTGTCGCGTTACCCTGAAAATGAGACTGAAAATGGTGTCTCGAACAGGTTCGCCGGTAAACGCTTCAGGTTCATTGTCAAGAGGTGAATTCGGTTGGTGGAAGGGATCGCCTTCTTCGTGTCTCCATTGATTAAGTCGACTACGAATGCATCAGATGAATTGGGAATGGCTGATTGATTGATTCATTCTGGTGACATCGCTTTCGGAGCTTAGGTGAATATCCATGTCGGAATAGCTGTCAGAATAACTATCGGAATAGCTATCAAAATCTGAGGGACTCGAACTGGTTGAGGGATTCATCCCGTACACTCAGATGAAGGATTTTCGATAAGAAATAGATTATAGGATGTAGATTAGTGAAATGTCCCGTTCTTATTGATTAAAAACGTTCCATATTAATTGATTTCGTTGCGAGGTTTTGACCTCTATATGAGACGTTTTTCAAAGACTGCATTCATTTTAAAACAAACCATAACCTTTATTTCATCAATAAAGGTTTAAAAAGCTTTACGTAGATTATCAAATAATGATAATCTAAAATATCCTGTTTACACACGACCATTACATAATGGTTTACAATACAAATATGTTACAACAAAATAAGTTTCTTGAATGCAGTTTTTACACAATATCATACAAGCATGGACTCCAAATCTCGTCCTTATTTAAGTATGCAACAGCGGAAGCTCTTAATAATCACCTGAGAATAAACATGCTTAAAACGTCAACAAAAATGTTGGTGAGTTATAGGTTTAACCTATATATATCAAATCATAATAATAGACCACAAGATTTCATATTTCAATACACATCCCATACATAGAGATAAAAATCATTCATATGGTGAACACCTGGTAACCGACATTAACAAGATGCATATATAAGAATATCCCCATCATTCCGGGACACCCTTCGGATATGATATAAATTTCGAAGTACTAAAGCATCCGATACTTTGGATGGGGTTTGTTAGGCCCAATAGATCTATCTTTAGGATTCGCGTCAATTAGGGTGTCTGTTCCCTAATTCTTAGATTACCAGACTTAATAAAAAGGGGCATATTCGATTTCGATAATTCAACCATAGAATGTAGTTTCACGTACTTGTGTCTATTTTGTAAATCATTTATAAAACCTGCATGTATTCTCATCCCAAAAATATTAGATTTTAAAAGTGGGACTATAACTCACTTTCACAGATTTTTACTTCGTCGGGAAGTAAGACTTGGCCACTGGTTGATTCACGAACCTATAACAATATATACATATATATCAAAGTATGTTCAAAATATATTTACAACACTTTTAATATATTTTGATGTTTTAAGTTTATTAAGTCAGCTGTCCTCGTTAGTAACCTACAACTAGTTGTCCACAGTTAGATGTACAGAAATAAATCGATAAATATTATCTTGAATCAATCCACGACCCAGTGTATACGTATCTCAGTATTTATCACAACTCAAACTATATATATTTTGGAATCAACCTCAACCCTGTATAGCTAACTCCAACATTCACATATAGAGTGTCTATGGTTGTTCCGAAATATATATAGATGTGTCGACATGATAGGTCGAAATATTGTATACGTGTCTATGGTATCTCAAGATTACATAATATACAATACAAGTTGATTAAGTTATGGTTGGAATAGATTTGTTACCAATTTTCACGTAGCTAAAATGAGAAAAATTATCCAATCTTGTTTTACCCATAACTTCTTCATTTTAAATCCGTTTTGAGTGAATAAAATTGCTATGGTTTCATATTGAACTCTATTTTATGAATCTAAACAGAAAAAGTATAGGTTTATAGTCGGAAAAATAAGTTACAAGTCGTTTTTGTAAAGGTAGTCATTTCAGTCGAAAGAACGACGTCTAGATGACCATTTTAGAAAACATACTTCCACTTTGAGTTTAACCATAATTTTTGGATATAGTTTCATGTTCATAATAAAAATCATTTTCTCAGAATAACAACTTTTAAATCAAAGTTTATCATAGTTTTTAATTAACTAACCCAAAACAGCCCGCGGTGTTACTACGACGGGGTAAATCCGGTTTTACGGTGTTTTTCGTGTTTCCAGGTTTTAAATCATTAAGTTAGCATATCATATAGATATAGAACATGTGTTTAGTTGATTTTAAAAGTCAAGTTAGAAGGATTAACTTTTGTTTGCGAACAAGTTTAGAATTAACTAAACTATGTTCTAGTGATTACAAGTTTAAACCTTCCAATAAGATAGCTTTATATGTATGAATCGAATGATGTTATGAACATCATTACTACTTTAAGTTCCTTGGATAAACCTACTGGAAAAGAGAAAAATGGATCTAGCTTTAACGGATCCTTGGATGGCTCGAAGTTCTTGAAGCAGAATCATGACACGAAAACAAGTTCAAGTAAGATCATCACTTGAAATAAGATTGTTATAGTTATAGAAATTGAACCAAAGTTTGAATATGATTATTACCTTGTATTAGAATGATAACCTACTGTAAGAAACAAAGATTTCTTGAGGTTGGATGATCACCTTACAAAATTGGAAGTGAGCTAGCAAACTTGAAAGTATTCTTGATTTTATGTAACTAGAACTTGTAGAATTTATGAAGAACACTTAGAACTTGAAGATAGAACTTGAGAGAGATCAATTAGATGAAGAAAATTGAAGAATGAAAGTGTTTGTAGGTATTTTTGGTCGTTGGTGTATGGATTAGATATAAAGGATATGTAATTTTGTTTTCATGTAAATAAGTCATGAATGATTACTCATATTTTTGTAATTTTATGAGATATTTCATGCTAGTTGCCAAATGATGGTTAACACATGTGTTAGATGACTCACATGGGCTGCTAAGAGCTGATAATTGGAGTGTATATACCAATAGTACATACATCTAAAAGCTGTGTATTGTACTAGTACGAATACGGGTGCATACGAGTAGAATTGTTGATGAAACTGAACGAGGATGTAATTGTAAGCATTTTTGTTAAGTAGAAGTATTTTGATAAGTGTATTGAAGTCTTTCAAAAGTTTATAAATACATATTAAAACACTACATGTATATACATTTTAACTGAGTCGTTAATTCATCGTTAGTCGTTACATGTAAGTGTTGTTTTGAAACCTTTAGGTTAACGATCTTGTTAAATGTTGTTAACCCAATGTTTATAATATCAAATGAGATTTTAAATTATTATATTATCATGATATTATGATGTACGAATATCTCTTAATATGATATATATACATTAAATGTCGTTACAACGATAATCGTTACATATATGTCTCGTTTCAAAATCATTAAGTTAGTAGTCTTGTTTTTACATATGTAGTTCATTATTAATATACTTAATGATATGTTTACTTATCATAATATCATGTTAACTTTATATATAACCATATATATGTCATCATATAGTTTTTACAAGTTTTAACGTTCGTGAATCACCTGATCAACTTGGGTGGTCAATTGTCTATATGAAACCTATTTCAATTAATCAAGTCTTAACAAGTTTGATTGCTTAATATGTTGGAAACACTTAATCACGTAAATAACAATTTCATTTAATATATATATAAACATGGAAAAGTTCGGGTCACTACAGTACCTACCAGTTAAATAAATTTCGTCCCGAAATTTTAAGCAGTTGGAGGTGTTGACGTATCTTCTGGAAATAAATGCGGGTATTTCTTCTTCATCTGATCTTCTCGTTCCCAGGTGAACTCAGGTCCTCTACGAGCATTCCATCAAACCTTAACAATTGGTATCTTGTTTTGCTTAAGTCTTTTAACCTTACGATCCATTATTTCGACGGGTTCTTCGATGAATTGAAGTTTTTCGTTGATTTGGATTTCATCTAACGGAATAGTGAGATCTTCTTTAGCAAAACATTTCTTCAAATTCGAGACGTGAAAAGTGTTATGTACAGCCGCGAGTTGTTTAGGTAACTCAAGTCGGTAAGCTACTGGTCCGACACGATCAATAATCTTGAATGGTCCAATATACCTTGGATTTAATTTCCCTCGTTTACTAAATCGAACAACGCCTTTCCAAGGTGCAACTTTAAGCATGACCATCTCTCCAATTTCAAATTCTATATCTTTTTTTTTAATGTCAGCGTAGCTCTTTTGTCGACTTTGGGCGGTTTTCAACCGTTGTTGAATTTGGATGATCTTCTCGGTAGTTTCTTGTATAATCTCTGGACCCGTAATCTGTCTATCCCCTACTTCACTCCAACAAATCGGAGACCTGCACTTTCTACCATAAAGTGCTTTAAACGGCGCCATCTCAATGCTTGAATGGTAGCTGTTGTTGTAGGAAAATTCTGCTAACGGTAGATGTCGATCCCAACTGTTTCCGAAATCAATAACACATGCTCGTAGCATATCTTCAAGCGTTTGTATCATCCTTTCGCTCTGCCCATCCGTTTGTGGATGATAGGCTGTACTCATGTCTAGACGAGTTCCTAATGCTTGCTGTAATGTCTGCCAGAATCTTGAAATAAATCTGCCATCCCTATCAGAGATAATAGAGATTGGTATTCCATGTCTGGAGATGACTTCTTTCAAATACAGTCGTGCTAACTTCTCCATCTTGTCATCTTCTCTTATTGGCAGGAAGTGTGCTGATTTGGTGAGACGATCAACTATTACCCAAATAGTATCAAAACCACTTACAGTCCTTGGCAATTTAGTGATGAAATCCATGGTAATGTTTTCCCATTTCCATTCCGGGATTTTGGGTTGCTGAAGTAGACCTGATGGTTTCTGATGCTCAGCTTTGACCTTAGAACACGTCAAACATTCTCCTACGTATTTAGCAACATCGACTTTCATACCCGGCCACCAAAAATGTTTCTTGAGATCCTTGTACATCTTCCCCGTTCCAGGATGTATTGAGTATCTGGTTTTATGAGGTTCTCTAAGTACCATTTCTCTCATATCTCCAAATTTTGGTACCCAAATCCTTTCAGCCCTATACCGGGTTCCGTCTTCCCGAATATTAAGATGCTTCTCCGATCCTTTGGGTATTTCATCCTTTAAATTTCCCTCTTTTAAAACTCCTTGTTGCGCCTCCTTTATTTGAGTAGTAAGGTTATTATGAATCATTATATTCATAGATTTTACTCGAATGGGTTCTCTGTCCTTCCTGCTCAAGGCATCGGCTACCACATTTGCCTTCCCCGGGTGGTAACGAATCTCAAAATCGTAATCATTCAACAATTCAATCCACCTACGCTGCCTCATATTCAGTTGTTTCTGATTAAATATGTGTTGAAGACTTTTGTGGTCGGTATATATAATACTTTTGACCCCATATAAGTAGTGCCTCCAAGTCTTTAATGCAAAAACAACCGCGCCTAATTCCAAATCATGCGTCGTATAATTTTGTTCGTGAATCTTCAATTGTTTAGACGCATAAGCAATCACCTTCGTTCGTTGCATTAATACACAACCGAGACCTTGCTTTGATGCGTCACAATAAATCACAAAATCATCATTCCCTTCAGGCAATGACAATATAGGTGCCGTAGTTAGCTTTTTCTTCAATAACTGAAACGCTTTCTCTTGTTCATCATTCCATTCAAATTTCTTCCCTTTATGCGTTAATGCAGTCAAGGGTTTTGCTATTCTGGAAAAGTCTTGGATGAACCTTCTGTAGTAACCAGCTAGTCCTAAAAACTGGCGTATGTGTTTCGGAGTTTTCGGGGTTTCCCACTTTTCAACAGTTTCTATCTTTGCCGGATCCACCTTAATACCTTCTTTGTTCACTATGTGACCGAGGAATTGAACTTCTTCCAACCAAAATGCATACTTTGAAAACTTAGCGTACAATTCTTCCTTCCTCAATACTTCTAACACCTTTCTCAAATGTTCACCGTGTTCTTGGTCATTCTTTGAGTAAATAAGTATGTCATCAATGAAAACAATGACAAACTTGTCAAGGTATGGTCCACACACTCGGTTCATAAGGTCCATGAACACAGCTGGTGCATTAGTTAAACCAAACGGCATGACCATAAACTCGTAATGACCGTAACGTTTTCTAAAAGCAGTCTTTGGAATATCATCTTCTTTCACCCGCATTTGATGATACCCGGAACGTAATTCAATCTTTGAATAAACAGACGAGCCTTGTAGTTGATCAAATAAGTCGTCGATTCTCGGTAGTGGGTAGCGGTTCTTGATGGTAAGTTTGTTCAACTCTCGGTAGTCGATACACAACCTGAATGTACCATCTTTCTTCTTGACAAACAAAACAGGAGCTCCCCACGGTGATGTGCTTGGTCAAATGAAACCACGCTCTAAAAGTTCTTGTAATTGGCTTTGCAGTTCTTTCATCTCGCTGGGTGCGAGTCTGTAAGGAGCACGAGCTATTAGTGCAGCTCCTGGTACAAGATCTATTTGAAATTCAACGGATCGATGTGGGGGTAATCCCGGTAATTCTTTCGGAAATACATCGGGAAATTCTTTTGCAATGGGAACATCATTGATGCTCTTTTCTTCAGTTTGTACTTTCTCGACGTGTGCTAGAACAGCATAGCAACCTTTTCTTATTAGTTTTTGTGCCTTCAAATTACTAATAAGATGTAGCTTCGTGTTGCCCTTTTCTCCGTACACCATTAAGGGTTTTCCTTTTTCTCGTATAATGCGAATTGCATTTTTGTAACAAACGATCTCTGCTTTCACTTCTTTCAACCAGTCCATACTGATTATCACATCAAAACTCCCTAAATCTACTGGTATCAAATCAATCTTAAATGTTTCGTTAACCAGTTTAATTTCTCGATTCCGACATATATTATCTGCTGAAATTAATTTACCATTTGCTAATTCGAGTAAAAATTTGCTATCCAAAGGCGTCAATGGACAACATAATTTAGCACAAAAATCTCTACTCATATAGCTTCTATCCGCACCCGAATCAAATAAAACGTAAGTAGATTTATTGTCAATAAGAAACGTACCCGTAACAAGCTCCGGGTCTTCCTGTGCCTCTGCCGCATTAATATTGAAAACTCTTCCGCGGCCTTGTCCATTCGTGTTCTCCTGGTTCGGGCAATTTCTAATAATGTGGCCCGGTTTTCCACATTTATAACAAACTACATTGGCATAACTTGCTCCGACACTACTTGCTCCACCATTACTCGTTCCGACACCATTTGTTCCTTTCGTTCTATTAACCCCTGGTCCGTAGACCTCACATTTCGCCGCGCTATGACCATTTCTTTTACACTTGTTGCAAAATTTGGTGCAGAACCCCGAGTGATACTTTTCACACCTTTGGCATAGCTGCTTCTGATTGTTGTTGTTGTTGCAGTTATTATTGTTGTTGGGATGATTGTTGTAGTTGCTGTTGTTGTTGTTGTTGTTGTTGTTGTTGGGCCGTTTGTTGTAGTTGCGATTGATGTTGCGATTGTTGGGATAATTGTTGCGATTATTGTTGTAATTGCTGTTGTTGTTGTATTGGTGATTCTTATCACCATTTTTCTCCCACTTTATTTTGACTTGCTTCACATTGGCCTCTTCAGCAGTCTGTTCTTTAATTCTTTCTTCAATCTGGTTCACTAGTTTGTGAGCCATTCTACATGTCTGTTGTATGGAGGCGGGCTCGTGTGAACTTATATCTTCTTGGATTCTTTCCGGTAATCCTTTCACAAACGCGTCGATCTTCTCTTCCTCATCTTCGAATGCTCCCGGACACAATAGGCACAATTCTGTGAATCGTCTTTCGTATGTGGTAATATCAAATCCTTGGGTTCGTAACCCTCTAAGTTCTGTGTTGAGCTTATTGACCTCGGTTCTGGGACGGTACTTCTCGTTCATCAAGTGCTTGAATGCTGACCACGGTAGTGCGTACGCATCATCTTTTCCCACTTGCTCTAGATAGGTATTCCACCATGTTAACGCAGAACCTGTGAAGGTATGCGTAGCGTACTTCACTTTGTCCTCTTCAGTACACTTACTTATTGCAAACACCAATTCGACCTTCTCGGTCCACCGTTTCAATCCGATTGGTCCTTCGGTTCCATCAAATTCCAAAGGTTTGCAGGCAGTGAATTCTTTGTAGGTGCATCCTACACGATTTCTTGTACTGCTAGATCCAAGGTTATTGTTGGTATGTGGCGCAGCCTGTACTGCGGCTATGTTTGAAGCTAGAAAAGTACGGAATTCCTCTTCATTCATATTCACGGTGTGTCGAGTAGTCGGTGCCATTTCCTTCAAAATAGTCAAATGGAACAAGTTAATCATACAGAATATTAAGAGTAGTTAATAGTATTTCGTAGCATAATATGAACTCATTTATAAAAGCTTTTTCTTCATAATAGCGTTTTATAAGTTTAAATTCGGGTAGTACCTACCCGTTAAGTTCATACTTAGTAGCTAATATACAATTCAACTACTACAATTCTATATGAAAAACTGATTATAATAATATTTCGCGTTCAAACTTTTACACAATATTTTACAAACTTACAATACCGCTTATTTTACATATAGCATGAAATATAGCACACAATAAATTTGATACAAGATAGTTGTGAAGATAATTCTAGCTAGTACACAAGTCGTTCATCAAAGGCAATAAAGACACGTAATTCATACGTCCAGAAACAAGTCATGCATTCTGGTTTTACTAGGATTACTTCCCATCCTTGGTCTTGTGGAACATAACCATTATAGCCGTTGATAAGACAGCGTGTTGTAACGTCGTCAAAGGGACGAGGGTTACGTAATGTCCAACAGTCCCGTAACAATCTAAAAACCTCACTTCTTACCCCAATTACCGACTCCGTCACTTGTGGGAACGTTTTTTTTAATAGTTGTAGCCCGATGTTCTTGTTCTCACTTTGGTGAGAAGCGAACATTACTAATTCGTAAGCATAACATGCTTCTTTATGTTGCATGTTAGCCGCGTTTTCTAAATCATGAAGTCCAATATTCGGATATATTGAGTCAAAATAATTTCTTAACCCATTGCGTAAAATAGCATTTGGGTTCCCCGCAATATATGCGTCAAAGTAAACACATCGTAACTTATGGATTTCCCAATGTGATATCCCCCATCTTTCGAATGAAAGCCTTTTATAAACCAAGGCATTCTTGGAACGTTCTTCGAATGTCTTACAAACTGATCTTGCCTTAAATAGTTGTGCCGAAGAATTCTGACCGACTCTAGACAAGATTTCATCAATCATGTCTCCGGGTAGGTCTCTTAAAATATTGGGTTGTCTATCCATTTTGTGTTTTTATACTGTAAAATAGACAAGAGTTAGATTCATAAAAAAAATACTTATTAATACAGGCAATTTTTACATATATCATAAAGCATAAGCACACTATATTACATATATTACACCACACGAATACAACTATCTTATTCTGACTCGCTTGTTTCTTCTTCTTCGGTTTTGGTTTGTTTTGCCAAGTTTCTAGGGATATATGATGTTCCCCTAATACGAGCCGTCGTTTTCCACATTGGTTTAGAAAAACCTGGTGGTTTAGAGGTTCCCGGGTCATTGTTACAACTTAAGGACTTCGGGGGTTGACGATACATATAAAGTTCATCGGGGTTGGAATTAGATTTCTCTATTTTTATGCCCTTTCCCTTATTATTTTCTTTTGCCTTTTTAAATTCAGTTGGGGTAATTTCTATAACATCATCGGAATTCTCGTCGGAATCCGATTCATCGGAGAATTGGTAATCCTCCCAATATTTTGCTTCCTTGGCGGAAACACCATTGACCATAATTAACCTTGGTCGGTTGGTTGAGGATTTTCTTTTACTTAACCGTTTTATTATTTCCCTCACCAGTTCTATTTCTTCATCCGGTTCCGATTCTTCTTCCGGTTCCGATTCTTCTTCCGGTTCCGAATCTTCTTCCGGTTCCTCTTCGGGAACTTGTGAATCAGTCCACGAATCATTCCAATTTACATTTAACTCTTCATTATTATTAGGTGAGTCAATGGGACTTGTTCTAGAGGTAAACATCTATCACATAATATCAAACGCGTTAAGAGATTAATATATCACATAATATTCACATGTTAAAAATATATAGTTTCCAACAAAATTTGTTAAGCAATCATTTTTCAAGTAAACACGGTCGAAGTCCAGACTCACTAATGCATCCTAACAAACTCGATAAGATACACTAATGCAAAATTCTGGTTCTCTAAGACCAACGCTCGGATACCAACTGAAATGTCCCGTTCTTATTGATTAAAAACGTTCCATATTAATTGATTTCGTTGCGAGGTTTTGACCTCTATATGAGATGTTTTTCAAAGACTGCATTCATTTTAAAACAAACCATAACCTTTATTTCATCAATAAAGGTTTAAAAAGCTTTACGTAGATTATCAAATAATGATAATCTAAAATATCCTGTTTACACACGACCATTACATAATGGTTTACAATACAAATATGTTACAACAAAATAAGTTTCTTGAATGCAGTTTTTACACAATATCATACAAGCATGGACTCCAAATCTCGTCCTTATTTAAGTATGCGATAGCGGAAGCTCTTAATAATCACCTGAGAATAAACATGCTTAAAACGTCAACAAAAATGTTGGTGAGTTATAGGTTTAACCTATATATATTAAATCATAATAATAGACCACAAGATTTCATATTTCAATACACATCCCATACATAGAGATAAAAATCATTCATATGGTGAACACCTGGTAACCGACATTAACAAATGCATATATAAGAATATCCCCATCATTCCGGGACACCCTTCGAATATGATATAAATTTCGAAGTACTAAAGCATCCGGTACTTTGGATGGGGTTTGTTAGGCCCAATAGATCTATCTTTAGGATTCGCGTCAATTAGGGTGTATGTTCCCTAATTCTTAGATTACCAGACTTAATAAAAAGGGGCATATTCGATTTCGATAATTCAACCATAGAATGTAGTTTCACGTACTTGTGTCTATTTTGTAAATCATTTATAAAACCTGCATGTATTCTCATCCCAAAAATATTAGATTTTAAAAGTGGGACTATAACTCACTTTCACAGATTTTTACTTCGTCGGGAAGTAAGACTTGGCCACTGGTTGAATCACGAACCTATAACAATATATACATATATATCAAAGTATGTTCAAAATATATTTACAACACTTTTAATATATTTTGATGTTTTAAGTTTATTAAGTCAGCTGTCCTCGTTAGTAACCTACAACTAGTTGTCCACAGTTAGATGTACAGAAATAAATCAATAAATATTATCTTGAATCAATCCATGACCCAGTGTATACGTATCTCAGTATTGATCACAACTCAAACTATATATATTTTGGAATCAACCTCAACCCTGTATAGCTAACTCCAACATTCACATATAGAGTGTCTATGGTTGTTCCGAAATATATATAGATGTGTCGACATGATAGGTCGAAACATTGTATACGTGTCTATGGTATCTCAAGATTACATAATATACAATACAAGTTGATTAAGTTATGGTTGGAATAGATTTGTTACCAATTTTCACGTAGCTAAAATGAGAAAAATTATCCAATCTTGTTTTACCCATAACTTCTTCATTTTAAATCCGTTTTGAGTGAATCAAATTGCTATGGTTTCATATTGAACTCTATTTTATGAATCTAAACAGAAAAAGTATAGGTTTATAGTCGGAAAAATAAGTTACAAGTCGTTTTTGTAAAGGTAGTCATTTCAGTCGAAAGAACGACGTCTAGATGACCATTTTAGAAAACATACTTTCACTTTGAGTTTAACCATAATTTTTGGATATAGTTTCATGTTCATAATAAAAATCATTTTCTCAGAATAACAACTTTTAAATCAAATTTTATCATAGTTTTTAATTAACTAACCCAAAACAGCCCGCGGTGTTATTACGACGGCGTAAATCCGGTTTTATGGTGTTTTTCGTGTTTCCAGGTATTAAATCATTAAGTTAGCATATCATATAGATATATAACATGTGTTTAGTTGATTTTAAAAGTCAAGTTAGAAGGATTAACTTTTGTTTGCGAACAAGTTTAGAATTAACTAAACTATGTTCTAGTGATTACAAGTTTAAACCTTCGAATAAGATAGCTTTATATGTATGAATCGAATGATGTTATGAACATCATTACTACTTTAAGTTCCTTGGATAAACCTACTGGAAAAGAGAAAAATGGATCTAGCTTCAACGGATCCTTGGATGGCTCGAAGTTCTTGAAGCAGAATCATGACACGAAAACAAGTTCAAGTAAGATCATCACTTGAAATAAGATTGTTATAGTTATAGAAATTGAACCAAAGTTTGAATATGATTATTACCTTGTATTAGAATGATAACCTACTGTAAGAAACAAAGATTTCTTGAGGTTGTATGATCACCTTACAAGATTGGAAGTGAGCTAGCAAACTTGAAAGTATTCTTGATTTTATGTAACTAGAACTTGTAGAATTTATGAAGAACACTTAGAACTTGAAGATAGAACTTGAGAGAGATCAATTAGATGAAGAAAATTGAAGAATGAAAGTTTTTGTAGGTGTTTTTGGTCGTTGGTGTATGGATTAGATATAAAGGATATGTAATTTTGTTTTCATGTAAATAAGTCATGAATGATTACTCATATTTTTGTAATTTTATGAGATATTTCATGCTAGTTGCCAAATGATGGTTCCCACATGTGTTAGATGATTCACATGGGCTGCTAAGAGCTGATCATTGGAGTGTATATATCAATAGTACATACATCTAAAAGCTGTGTATTGTACGAGTACGAATACGGGTGCATACGAGTAGAATTGTTGATGAAACTGAACGAGGATGTAATTGTAAGCATTTTTGTTAAGTAGAAGTATTTTGATAAGTGTATTGAAGTCTTTCAAAAGTGTATAAATACATATTAAAACACTACATGTATATACATTTTAACTGAGTCGTTAATTCATCGTTAGCCGTTACATGTAAGTGTTGTTTTGAAACCTTTAGGTTAACGATCTTGTTAAATGTTGTTAACCCATTGTTTATAATATCAAATGAGATTTTAAATTATTATATTATCATGATATTATGATGTACGAATATCTCTTAATATGATATATATATACATTAAATGTCGTTACAACGATAATCGTTACATATATGTCTCGTTTCAAAATTATTAAGTTAGTAGTCTTGTTTTTACATATGTAGTTCATTATTAATATACTTAATGATATGTTTACTTATCATAATATCATGTTAACTATATATATAACCATATATATGTAATCATATAGTTTTTACAAGTTTTAACGTTCGTGAATCACCTGGTCAACTTGGGTGGTCAATTGTCTATATGAAACCTATTTTAATTAATCAAGTCTTAACAAGTTTGATTGCTTAATATGTTGGAAACACTTAATCACGTAAATAACAATTTCATTTAATATATATATAAACATGGAAAAGTTCGGGTCACTACAATTAGTACCCTGCAATACATAATTTACATATGCATATATAATACTAAAAACTCATAAGTTACGGAGGAATCTACGGAAGTTGTCAGGCAAAGTTACAGTAATAGATCCGCTAAGATATGAAGTAGCAGATACGCTAAGATATGAATTTTGTCTATACACTATTTATGCAATCAATGCAGTAAGATGTGTCTAGACTAAGAATGATAAGTAGGTAATTTCCTAAGGAGGATAAGCAGATGATTTTCGACTAGAAATGATAAGCAAAACTTTTGACATGCAGACACGGTCGAAGTCCAGACTCACTAATGCATCCTAACAACTATCAGTTAGACTCACTAATGCAAGACCTGGTTCGCTAAGACCTCTGCTCTGATACCAACTGAAAGGACCCGTCCTAATCCATCCGGAGGAAGTCCATATCGATTATAAACGATTCATAATAGTTGGTTACATCGCAGGTACTTGACCTCTATATGATACATTTTACAAACATTGCATTCGTTTTCGAAAAGACAATCTTTCATTACATCGAAAGTTGACGGCATGCATACCATTTCATAATATATCTAACTATAATTGACTTAATAATAATCTTGATGAACTCAACGACTCGAATGCAACGTCTTTTGAAATATGCCATGAATGACTCCAAGTAATATCTTTAAAATGAGCAAATGCACAGCGGAAGATTTCTTTCATACCTGAGAATAAACATGCTTTCAAGTGTCAACCAAAAGGTTGGTGAGTTCATTAGTTTATCATAAATAATCATTTCATAATTTTAATAGACTACAAGATTTCATATTTCCATTTCTCATAAACATACGTCCCATACATAGAGACAAAATAATCATTCATATGGATTGAACACCTGGTAACCGACATTCACAATATGCATATAAGAATATCCCCATCATTTCGGGATCCTCCTTTGGACATGATATAAATTTCGAAGTACTAAAGCATCCGGTACTTTGGATGGGGCTTGTTGGGCCCGATAGATCTATCTTTAGAGTTCGCGTCAATTAGGGTGTCTATTCCCTAATTCTTAGATTACCAGACTTAATAAAAAGGGCATATTCGATTAGATAATCCAACCATAGAATGTAGTTTCGATTACTTGTGTCTATTCCGTAAAGCATTTATAAAAACAGCGCATGTATTCTCAGTCCCAAAAATATATATTGCGAAAGCATTTAAAAAGGGAATAATGAAACTCACGCATATAAATATTGTAAAACAGTTAATAAAGCATTTGCATGTATTCTCAGCCCAAAAATGTAATGAGTAAAAGGGAGCAAATGAAACTCACCTAATGTATTTTGTAGTAAAAATACATACGACGACATTTAACAACTGAACATAGCAGGGTTGGCCTTGGATTCACGAACCTATATCATTTGTATATTTATTAACACATATATTCGTAATCGGACAAGCATATATTTTATTGTTAATGATATAACTTTTGTATTAATAACCTATGTATGTACTTTATTATTAAATATATTTATTTTGTATATTTAAAATACATAAGAATTTTATATGACTAAGTTATGTATTTTAATTATATCTTTATATATATATCACCTCTTTATTAAATCAGTAGTTATAATAATTCTATGATAATTTTTATGTTAATGTTAGTAGCTTTTAATAAATTAATTAATTTACTAATAATAATAATGAAAATTATACTTTTTGATGTTAATACTTAGTACATAGTATTATTAATTGTAACAACTTTATTATTTAAGGTAATCTTTAATAGTAATACTTTTTATAAAAATAAAAATTCTAAAATGTTACGAATACTAATCTTAATAAAAATGATAGTAATCTTTTATTATTTTCATTATAAGACTAATAATGATCCTCATAATACTTAATGACATTACTTAATGACAACATGATAATATTATTACTCATAATATTTCTGTTAACATAATAATAATGATAATAATAATAATAGTAATAAAAATATTCTTAGTTATAACTATGATTATAATAATAATAATGAAAATTGATAACTAACACATATTAGTAATTAGTACTAATAATAATAATAACTATAATATTTAATACTAGTAACAATAATTAATGATAACATTAATAATAATAATAATAATAATAATAATAATAATAATAATAATAATAATAATAATAATAATAATAATAATAATAATAATACTTGTACCAATATTAATAATAATAATAGTAGTGCTTAGTGATATTAATTAGTAATAACAAAATGATAATAATATTAATCCTATTATTTTTATTAACTTAATCAACAACAATCATTAATAATAATAACAATTACAATAATAATATTAATAATAATAATAATAACAATATTAACAATAAGAACTACCTCATAGAGTATTTAAAAAGAAAGACAGCCCTTGTATGGCTCGAACTCGTGACCACCTTCCAATACACAAGCACCCTTAACCATCCCACTGTTCTCGCATTTCTATTTTATTTCACAGTTTAATTATATTTATATTAATTTTGTTTTCTTTCCTGCTTCTTCTCCTTCACATATTGTATTCAACCCAATTATGCATATCATCATCTCAACAAATTTCCAAAACAAGATTTAAAACTTTACCAACTACCAGGGATTAATAATTGATGTAATTGATTAATAAGAAAAAAGAAAAATAAAAAAAATAAAAGGAATTGCTGTATCCCGTCGCTGATAAACTAAAAAAAAATTGATTTTTTATTTTGGGTAATGTTTTAGCAAAAGATTATAACACCAAACATGTTTCAAATCGTTCCTATAATGTTTCTAAAGTATCAATTTCATTGAAATCAAAACAGTGATCACGAATTTTGTCAAGAACAGAGGTTTGACTTTTAAATTTAAGAACTTTGACTCGACAATTGGAATTCAATAGGGAAAATTGAAGTTTCAAACTTTGCAGAAAGCTTAAACTGAAAAATCCTAACCTTTCTGCATTTATGGTTTTTAAAAATTCGTTCGATTCGAGCTTTTGATAAAAAAAAATAGTGTGAAACTGGAACTCGCTGTTCCTGCTCTTTCTGTTTAAAAAAATTGATCGACACAAAAGCTTTAATTGAAAATTGATAATCATGGTAATGTAATTGAATGGGTTCTGTCTATAAAAAACGTGAGTGTCTGAATGCTTAAGTTTGATCTCGACAGAAATAACAAAACAAAAGAGATCAAAAATAAATAAATAAATAAATAAATAAATAAATAAATAAATAAGAAAAATATAAAGAGAAGTTTACGACCTGTAACTTATTTTGGTTGTATTATGAAATCTAGGGAATCATTTGTAGATAGTCAATAAAGATAAAGATCTGTATTATATGATAGAGATAAGAAACAGACTCCAATTATTTAATTGCCTTTATAGATTATTTAATATAATTATTATAATTGAATAAATAAATATATTAATAGTAAAAATCCTAATAATAATAATAATTATATTGATAATAATTAATAATGATAATAATAATAAAAATGTTAATAATAATAATATTATTAATGATAATAATATTATTAGTAATAATAATAATATGATGTTTTTAATAATATCAATAATGATTTTACTAAGTTTAGTAAAAAAAACATGATACTAATAATATTACTTATAAAAATGCTTATTTATAATAATATTATTTATTATTGATAATAATAAGACTAGTAATATTAATCTATCCTTTTATTTATATATCAAATTTCTTATCTATAGTTAATAATATTATTAATAATAGTATTGTTATTATAACAATAATTAATTTAGCATATTATTGATTATGTACAATAATTGTATCATATATATATTATATATCTAAAATTGAATATTACATTTTATACATTCTAACATATTTTACAATATATATATATAATAATAATTATAAATAGAAATCTTATATATCTTATATATAAATTCGTTTTAAATTGCACTTAATTATTTTGTAGCTTATTTTACATATTTAATTTTAATGTTTACATTATGTTTTAAAATATCAAATTGTTATATATATATATATATATATATATATATATATATATATATATATATATATATATATATATATATATATATATATATATACTTTTGTTTATAACTACATATATATTCATATATATATATTTATTTACACACTAATGTTCATGAATCGTCGGGACAGTCGAAGGGTAATTGATGACATGAATATAAATTTCAAAACTTTCGAGACTCAATATTACAGATTTTGCTTATCGTATTGAAATCATATAAAGATTAAGTTTAAATTTAGTCGGAAATTTCCGGGTCATCACAGATATGATCTTTACCATCATCAGAACAAATCATTTCAATCGGAACCAATGATTTCAACAATTGGTGATGCATGTGGGGGTGATAAAAGAGCTTCTAGCAACTTCACGTTTGCACCCTCATACTACCTGACCTTCTTGAGAATATGTGACTTCGCCAAAATGAATTTCACAAACTCCAAGTCTGCTTCTTCTTGAAATAACTTGTAATCTCAAATTCATTATATTATTTCATATTATATTAAATATTATTATATTAAATATATATAGAAGAAAGAAAAAGTAACTTGAAACCGTCAAATCAGCTAAACCGGATCAACTTACATGGTTTGGTCTGATCCAGTAAGACAACTTACTTGGTTTGATCTAGTGTTGATATATGTTGTTGAAATTGGGGATGCTAGTTCGTTTTGACATTTAATTAAAACTGGGCCAAAGTGAACCGTGAGCATCATTCTCAAAATTGAAGGGAAAATTAGAATCTTATACAACCATGAGGGACTAAATTGCATAAACTCTGATTATTGTCCCACTGAAACCGGCTATGCCCTGGTACCAACATTCTTTAAAAAGAATTTTCCGATCTCTGCGACGTCCAGTCACTTCTCATACAAGTCTCCTTGATTCTTCCGTTTCCTCATATTATTATATCACTTCCACTTCACCTATCACATCTTCTCACTAAGGTATGTTTTCCCTCAGATCTGTTTTTTGTTGTTAATTTTAGCTTAATTTGATATTTGCTATTTGCTATTTGCTATTTGCTATTTGCTATTTGCTATTTGCTATTTGCTATTTGCTATTCGATATATTAGTTAAATACTTATTAATTCGATTTTGCTTCATAGTCGGTTAACTTGTTCTTTTTCAGTATGAATTACAAATACAATGATTTGATTGTCATGGTGTTCACACTTACATACGTTCATATAGTTATCTATTGTGAATTTAGGGTTAACTAGCTCTTCGTGCTGTTAATTTTGTGCTTAATTACGGTGGTACTTAGTTTTAGTTATCTTTGCTGATTTGATTGTATAGGGTCCATGTTGCTCTTTTCTATACTTTGCTAATTTTATTTGGAATATTCTATACTTTGGAATAAGATTTTTAAAAATGAGGAATATTCAAATGAATCCAACTTTTAAGTTGAGATTCAAGGGACCAATTAGAACGCGACATGTGACGTAACAATCACTTGTTCTCACATGTAACTCACGATTTTGAGCTAGTGTAGAAAGTTTTTGTAATTCAGTATGTGCTCGGATTAATGTAAGTGCAACTTAACTTTTGTAAGGTGCGTATCAATGTTGTTAATGTCTAATAAAATGTGTGATTTACTGGATGTGTAACATTATATGATTTGGAGAAACTTAAATATTCAATTTTTAATGAGTTATGATAAGAAACTGTTTTATGTTTAATGAGTGAGTTGATATTACTTAGAGGTAAACTTATCTTTTAGTTCATTTATATTGATAATTGATGTGTCTAGATTCAACTTGATCAGATCCAAAAGTTATGATCCTCAATAATGCTATTTATGATCAGTATGTTTAAACACTCGAGTTAGGGGATCACTTGTTATTGACGTATCAAAGCATGAAAGTTTTGAGCGTAAATGGTAGAATGAATACTGATCTCTTATCTTTGTTTTGATATTTTAATTGTGTTGGTGTATTTTGATATTATAGAGATCTTTAGTGAGGACTTTAAACAATTTACCCCTTACATTTACTAGCATGGTTAAGATTCAGTGATTTATTTTGGATGCTTCGAGTGCTATTTTTGCAAATCATGCTAATAACGGACTTAATGAGTCTCAATCGGCCACTGATAGAAAGAAGAGAGGCAATCCACAACCGACAACGGATTTGTAAAACTCACTTTCTCTCAGCATTCATCTACAACCAGTAGCCATAGTGTATCCGAATTGTAAAAATGATATGATCTTTACCATCATCAGAACAAATCATTTCAATCGGATCCAATGATTTCAACAATTGCTGATGCATGTGGGGGTGATAAAAGAGCTTCTAGCAACTTCACGTTTGCACCCTCATACTACCTGACCTTCTTGAGAATATGTGACTTAGCCAAAATGAATTTCACAAACTCCAAGTCTGCTTCTTGTTGAAATAACTTGTAATCTCAAATTCATTATATTATTTCATATTATATTATATATTATTATATTAAATATATATAGAAGAAAGAAAAAGTAACTTGAAACCGTCAAATCAGCTAAACCGGATCAACTTACATGGTTTGGTCTGATCCAGTAAGACAACTTACTTGGTTTGATCTGGTGTTGATATATGTTGTTGAAATTGGGGATGCTAGTTTGTTTTGACATTTAATTAAAACTGGGCCAAAGTGAACCGTGAGCATCATTCTCAAAATTGAAGGGAAAATTAGAATCTTATATAACCATGAGGGACTAAATTGCATAAACTCTAATTCTTGTCCCACTGAAACCGGCTATGCCCTGGTACCAACATTCTTTAAAAAGAATTTTCCGATCTCTGCGACGTCCAGTCACTTCTCATACAAGTCTCCTTGATTCTTCCGTTTCCTCATATTATTATATCACTTCCACTTCACCGATCACATCTTCTCACTAAGGTATGTTTTCCCTCAGATTTTTTTTGTTGCTGTTAATTTTAGCTTGATTTGCTATTTGCTATTCGATATGTTAGTTAAATACTTATTAATTCGATTTTGCTTCATAGTCGGTTAACTTGTTCTTTTTCAGTATGAATTACAATTACAATGATTTGATTATCATGGTGTTCACACTTACATACGTTCATATATAGTTATCTATTGTGGATTAAGGGTTAACTAGCTCTTCGTGCTGTTAATTTTGTGCTTAATTACGGTGGCACTAAGTTTTAGTTATCTTTGCTGATTTGATTGTATAGGGTCCATGTTGCTCTTTTCTATACTTTGCTGATTTTATTTGGAATATTCTATACTTTGGAATAAGATTTTTAAAAATGAGGAATATTCAAATGAATCCAACTTTTAAGTTGAGATTCAAGGTACCAATTAGAACGCGACATGTGACGTAACAATCACTTGTTCTCACATGTAACTCACGATTTTGAACTAGTGTAGAAAGTTTTTATAATTCAGTATGTGCTCGGATTAATGTAAGTGCAACTTAACTTTTGTAAGGTGCGTATCAATGTTGTTAATGTCTAATAAAATGTGTGATTTACTGGATGTGTAACATTATATGATTTGGAGAAACTTAAATATTCAATTTTCAATGAGTTATGATAAGAAACTGTTTTATGTTTAATGAGTGAGTTGATATTACTTAGAGGTAAACTTATCTTTTAGTTCATTTATATTGATAATTGATGTGTCTAGATTCAACTTGATCAGATCCAAAAGTTATGATCCTCAGTAATGCTATTTATGATCAGTATGTTTAAACACTCGAGTTAGGGGATCACTTGTTATTGACGTATCAAAGCATGAAAGTTTTGAGTGTAAATGGTAGAATGAATACTGATCTCTTATCATATAAACTAGTTTGTTTTGATATTTTAATTGTGTTTGTGTATTTTGATATTATAGAGATCTTTAGTTAGGACTTTAAACAATTTACCCCTTACAATTTATGCCTGTAAGTTCAATTTCTCTGTTATCTAATTGTTTAAGATATTAGATCTGATTTCGAATTGTTAAATTTTTAGTTCGTATTCGTGAATTTCGTGCTATCTAGAGAGAGCTACTCCTACCTTATTGTCAGACCTGGTATACATGAGTTGGCATCATTTTCAGTCATAATGAACACATGCTTCCCCTGTTGCTTCCTCGGTGATAGCAAACCTATGTTTTTTTATGTTGGCGATAGCAAATTTCGAACACTCCCATTATAGATTTTCAACATAGATACCTAAAAAAATGATTAGAATAATAATAATTAATAATAATAATTAGTAAGAAGTGACAATGAAGTCAAGACACAGACAAACATAGATGATACGTGAATATCACATCCATTGTGTAACACCATCCTCGGGTTGATATATCCTCACTAGTTTGGAAGCTCTTCTCCAAACATCGAGGTATAAGACCCTCATCTGGTGATTTCCCGATCAAGGTTTATGTTTTCCCAGATCCAGTTTGCCCGTAAGCAAAGAAAGACACCTGCCACATACAAATACAAATCAAAATGAGATTAAGGACTAAAAATTTCATGGAAATCAAACAACAAATAGAAACAGTTTCATTAAGTTATTAAGGGAAGAATAATTACCATGTGTCCATCAAGAGCGTATTGGAGGAGCTCTGATGTGTTATTATAAACAAGCTCTTGTGATCCTCCAGGCTTGAAGACTTTATCGAACGTGAATGATTGTTTCTGAATGCTTGCATAGATAAATCATACGATTTAGTTGAGATTTGCAGGTTTCAAAATAGTAGAAAAGGGAGCACATACCACTATCGCTCTAACAAATATCTATGTCTCGACAGACTAAGACTGATTCAGTCGAGCTCGGATACGAGAAAGCAGAGATGGACGCTCTTCCAGGCTTGACTTGACAAAAGACTTGTACCTTGTCTTTCAAATCCTATAATATGTATCAAGTAAATTAAGTAATTTTAATTGTAATTGTAGGATTTGAAAGGCAAGGTACGACTCTTATGTCGAGTCAAGCCTGGATGAGCTTCCATCTCTGCTTTCTCGTATCCGAGCTCGACTGAATCAGTTTTAGCTTGTTGAGACATAGATATTTATTCGAGCGATAGTGGTATGTGCTCCCTTTTCTATTACCTTGAAACCTGCAAATCCCAGCTAAATCATATGATTTATCTATGCAGGCATTCAGAAACAATCATTCACGTTCGAAAAAGTCTTCAAGCCTGGAGGATCACAAGAGCTTGTTTACAATAGCACATCAGAGCTCCTCCAATATGCTCTTGATGGACACATGGTAATTATTCTTCCCTTGATAACTTAATGAAACTGTTTCTATTTGTTGTTTGATTTCCATGAAATTCTTAGTCCTGAATCTCATTTTGATTTGTATTTGTATGTGCCAGGCATCTATCTTTGCTTCCGGGCAAACTGGATATGGGAAAACATACACCTTGATCGGGAAATCACCGGATGAGGGTCTTAAACCTCGATATTTGGAGAAAATCTTCCAAACTAGTGAGGATCTAGCACCCCAATGATGGTGTTACACAATGGAGGTGATATTCACATATCATCTATGTTTGCCTGTATCGTGACTTCATTGTCACTTCTTACTAATTATTATTATTATTAATTATTATTATTCTAATCATTTTTTTAGGCGTCTATAATGGGAGTGTTCGGGATTTGTTATCGCCAACATCAAAGAACATAGGTTTGCTATCATCGAGGAAGCAACAGGGAAAGCAGGTGTTCATTATGACCGATAATGATGGCAACTCATGTATACCGGGTCTGACAATAAAAGAAGTTTGCAACAGAGCTCAAGTTCTAAAATATTTCCATCAGGCTACACAGTGTAGGTAATAAAACGTACCATTGATGGTGAATTGTTAAATGGGTGATTGGGTTGGAGTGTGTGTATATATATATATATATATATATATATATATATATATATATATATATATATATATATATATATAGTAATAGTAGTTAGTGTCAAAGATGATTGTACAAGTTAGTTGTATGATGTTTAATTTTCTTCGAGGACTTACGTTTTTTTTTCTGGACTGTTGGCAAAACTTTCATGAACCCCACTTCATCACGAAGTTGCTTTATCTTTACCTTAAAAATTAAGTGAAAAAACAAGGTAACTCAAACTTAATTTGTTGTTGCGTGCGTTTTTAATAAATTGCAACATTCTGACATGTTCATGTTTATGATAGAGAATATGCCAAGCCCGAGCCCAAGCCCAATAATGATAGTGAAAGAACAAGCCCAATGGAAGTCTTTATATACTAGAGTTAGGCAATTTAAAGGCCCAATTACTCCCACGCCTACTTATTTTTTTACCAGATACTACACACAACCCATTACTTTTAGCAAAAACTCACCCTGTGATGCAGCTGTAGGCACCATTGATTCTAAGAGAAAGCCCTACCCTAATTTATTATTCTAATTATCAATCCGACCCATTTCTCCAGGCCCAATTACACTACCAATCTTCAAAAAGCGATGGGGGGGGTCTAATTATGTAACAGACTGAAATCGGGGTTAGAAGTAAGATTACTTAATTACCCTTAGGTTTATATTTGTGGTTAAAATATGCTTTTATTTTAATAATATGTTTATTATTAATTGAATATGTGGTTAAGACCAGTTTGTGACAAGGGTCACAGAGATGGTTTGTTTGTTAAATTTGGACTCCGTTAGGGTTGCCAAATTAAGTGCGAAAGATATCAGATAACTGATAAATACCCGTGTGTTGTGGGGTATGGGTTTTAATACCATCTTAATAGTGTAAACTGCTTCCTTCTTCTCATTTCTAGATAATTCTCAAAACTAGTACGTACCAAACTCTTTCACTCTCAAACCCTAATCTAATCCAAGCCACAAATTGAATTAAGAGGCTTTAGTATCTGAATCTTATCATCCTTGTGATCATTTATCCAGGTTTGTTTGCTTAGATTCGTGATTTAATTCTTATAGAAATGGGTTTGGGTATAAAGTGGGTTTTTGATGAAATTAAGCTTGAATCTTCATGATTTGTGTTTGTTATATTTAATTGATGTTAAAAATAGTTGCTATATAGTTTATATGATCTAATTATGCTGTGAATTGAGCAAGAACTTGTTAAAAATGATGAATTGTGTGTTAGAACTTGAGTTTATGTTAAAGTGTGTATTTTGGGATGAATTAATCCCAAATCTTGATTGTAGATGCTAGATTTTGATGTTTATAGTTGGGAAAAGTGTTTATATATGATTGGTATGTTTCTTTATGCTTGAATTTGGACTATAAACCTTGAAATCGAGTTTTTTTGGCTTAAAATCACCAAATCAGCGAAGCTGGTGGTGAAGAAGAAGCTGTTCGAAAAACTCGCTCGAAAACAGTGTTCGAGACTCGCTCGAAAACAGTGCTCGAGAACCTTTTGCTCGAAAAAATATTATTGCTCGAAAAACTCGAGTTGCTCGAGAACCTTCTGCTCGAAAAACTCGAGTTGCTCGAGAACCTTCTGCTCGAAAAACTCGAATATGTTCGAAAACTCGAATTTCGCTCAAAAAACTCGAATTTGCTCGAGAACCCCATGTTGCTCGAAAACCTTGCCTGTTATGTGAATATTTTCCGTTGAATGTAAAGTTGTGTATTAATACTTGGATATAATACTAACTTGAGATATTATGTGATGATTCACAGGTGATAAACAAAAAGGTGAAGGCTCAGAAAGATTAGATCTCTGAGAACCTTCAGCTACTGGTAATCGGTGAGTGGGTCTATCTCCGGATAGAGTATTAAGTAGCTGACACGCTACTTGTTCAGACTCTTTATTACTATATTTATGTTCAGTACAATTACCATGCGTAGTTAGATATTGCCATACTAGTTAGGACGATTGCATGACTATTTATCTGTGATCTTATGTGCACACTGTTAGTTTGACACCAACCGAGGCAGCAAGGTTGGGAACCCTCCGAGGCAGCAAGGCAGGGTTGATGTGAGGTCGATAGTGGTAGCCTGGTCGGGTCATGAGTTACTGATTGTTCAGTATAGCATAGAAGGACGCATGTGTTGCGTCTGGACGGTTATGCAGTGAAATCAGTAAAGCGGACTATCGGTAGACTGTAGCTTGATCAACTACGTCGTGTGCTCGTACAAGCCGCCGATCCTCATATTGTCAGTTATTGTATGCTAGTTCAGGACGTTAGCATAACTGGGACCCTTGCATGCTCAGTTACTTATGCTTAGTCTGTTAGATAGTATCCATTCACTTAGCTGTGTGCTAATTTCTCCCACATTTCCACCCCTTGCAGGTTTAGGTACTGCTGGTTAGGATGGGTGTTGCTGTTGGGTTGAAGACATGTTTGACTACGTGCCTAACTCTGATGTTTTCTGGTTTTATAATGTTTCACGTAACACCAATGTTTTGAAATATTGTAATAACATTAACTAAGCTAAATTGATAACTATGGTTTGTAAATGTTATCTAAGGGTATTTATGCAATTCAGTCTTCCGCTGTGATATATATATATATATAAAAAAAAAATCAGGGTGTTACAAATTCCTCCGATTGCCATGTGTCATTCCCTTCCTAGGCCTCTCATAGACTTTCCAAACAGTGGGCCTGGGCTGGAAATATGTGGGGATGTTCTCTATCAATGGCCGCCTCCGTAAGAAGAGGCTTGTCCTCGAGCCCGAAATCTGGGGGGTACTGACTTTGAACAATCTGTTTCGAAACACCCTGCTGTATTTTACTTGTGATAGTGGAAGAAGAATCAGACTCTCCATTCCTTGTGGTAATTCAGCCTCAACTGGAGCTAATGATCACACAACTTGTTTTAGAAGGGAAACCATAACCGAGAGAGTTCACCTCCTTCATATATTCGAGAAAGAGCATTGGCAACCCTATTCTCATTTCCTGGTTTATATAGCAAATGTTAAAATGGTAGCCCATGAGTTTGGCTAACCAATTTTGTTGGTCTGTGGTTGTTATCCACCTCCTCTGGTCCAAAAGATGTTTTAAACTTTTCTGATCCGTGTAAATTGTGAATTCCCGACCCAATTAGTATGGCCCAATATAGAAACAACAGAAATACGTGCACACCACTATTCCCTACTGTCCTGCACCATATATATAGCCAACATAGAATAACTAATCCAGCCACTGTTAGCCAATCCCTTAATTGCCATGTGTCATTCCCTTCCCCTACGCCTCTCATAGACTTCCCAAACAGTGGGCCTGGGCTGGAAATATGTGGGGGTGTTCTCTATCAGTTCCCCATCTTCATATATTTGATCATTTCATCTTTGTCTTATTTCCATTTAATTTCAATCAATATAAGCGTTCAGCTATTATCTTCATATGTTCATTATTAATTATTACTTATTAATAGCTTTAACTGACTGCTGCTATTATTAGTCTTAATCAGCTCATTCTACTAATTTTTTGTTTCTTATCAGCTTCTTTCTATGTACAGGACACGATGAACATAGTTGAAGGTGTTCTTAACTTCATTGATTTGGCGGGCAGTGAAGCCGTCGAAGTTTTCGAAAATGGAGCAAGGAACAGCAAAAAGCACAACTGAGAATAGAGACTAAGGTCCAACTTTATTCTTATTTCTATATAGTTTTATCAGAACCTTTGACTAATATTTTTGGTTACATTTTCAGTATATCAACACGAGCTTGTTTGCCATCACAAGTGTTTTTACTGGCCTAATGAGTGATAATCACAATCATCCTATTTCGTATAGGGACTCACCGATAACACATTATCTCCAAGTACCCATCCCAAAAAAAGCTACAATACTTAATAAACAACCTATTCACCATTGTTACATCTTTTGTTTAATTTTTTTGTTTGATTGACGCAGCCTTACTTGACTGGAGGGTCAAAAATACTGATGTTTGTGAATGTGTCAGATAATCCGTCATGTTGCACCGAGTCTTTGAATTCTTTGAAGTTTGCTAAAAACGCAAACTCATGTGCGTTAGGCAACCGCACCGCAGCGAAAACTACGAAAAATGTTATGTTTGGTACATCAGGGAGATATCTGCTCTGCTCACGAGGAAAAATGGCCAGACAACATAGTATTCTTGATGATCGGTTTTAGCGTGTTTGGTTGTTAGGTTGTGTTTATTGTGTTTGGTTGGTGTAATTGTTTGTGGCAAAATGTACATTTTGGTGTTTAGCTATCAGATGTACAATATGTCTGTACAAGTTGATTACATTCATAATTCTGGTGCCATTTTCTACCTTACTGTTCTACCTTGATAAAGGGTTTATAGCCATTCTGTTATTGTACCTTATAAAATAATAGAATATTCTGAAATTTGAACGTCCATAATAAGTAAACGTTTATATCGGACTTACTTTTGTGTTTTCTTCCAAAAGAAAATTAAAATTCCCAAGTAACAGCATTACAAACAATGATAAAAAGTACAAATTGTGCATTTGAATAGCCTGTTCTCACAACAACGCAAAACTAACCCATAAATCTCTTGCAACAATGGGTTGATTCATATAAATATCATCTACTTTAATCTTGTTCTTGCTTCTGAACTTTGATGATTAGATGGCTGCAGATTGCATTCCGCCAACACTTTCTTTGTTCTCTCCAAAACGTCAAAAAATATCGAACCTCCAATCGCTATCCAAAGCACTCGTGGCCCTATACCCTACAACATTCAAACATGTACCACCTTTTTCTGCGCGTCAAAAAAAGGAGTTCCGATTTAAGACCATCAGCCAAACATATTTTTATTGCAAAAAACTTGCTCTTTTACCCTTGTAGAGGTCAACCATTAAAATTTGCAGTCATATTTGTTTTGCTTGCTAAAATCAAATTTAATAAAAAATATAATGTACAATCATATTTAATGATACCGCAACCCGCATGCGCAATATATACGTATGCGGGCACTCGCTAGCATGCGTATGCGTGTACTTTGTATGCGGTATGCGGCATGCGGATTCGTATCGAATGCCTTTGTTCCCGGTACGGCGGTTACTTGGTCCTCAAGTAAGTATCTTTTCCATAATTATATCCGTGATTCAGGGGAGTTAGTTATAGAATGGATTACCATTATCTCGGATGGTTCTAGAATTAGGGTTTGCCTATATATACAAACCCTAATTATCATTCTAACCACGATAATCACGTTACATAACCACCACCTACTACATAATAAGCTATCATCGTACATCTTTCCAAGGTTTACAGGTTAGTCTCTTATTTGCTAGCACCTACAACCTTGCTTGGGGTTTTCTGATCAACGACCATTATCGAAGGTGGACTTAATCACTTGGCCACCCCGCCGACATCATCATGTCGGCCAGGGTTATTCACGGTAGCCAGACCGGAGAGCCTCGTTCTAAGATCCTTAAACCCCCTTTTTACGTATTGAACAGGCATATTGACCCCCTGGAAAATATATGCATGATCAAGTGGTGCTTTCATTGAGAGCGTAACTAATTCAAGACGTGTTTAATTGCTTTTTCTTTTAAAAAAGTTTTGAATTATAAGGCTCGTTATTTACAAAATTTCTGAATTTTTTTTTTTACAGTATCATGGCTTCCGGGGACTCATCGGAACGTACTCATACAGACAATCAAAACACGCTGTCTGGTAATCAACAGACGCAAGCTATGACTATGGGGGCGGGATACACGCCTTACCCTCCAGCAGTGTCCGGCGAGCCTTTCCAAAGGTACAAGCCGATATATCCGGATGGAATCACACCGCCAAGGGCGAACTCGCCAGTCACAACTACGCAGTTAGATTTCTCTGCGGTAGATCCAAGGTTTGTTTCTGCAGGCACTGGCGGCCAAGTGCCCATCTGCAGTACTACAGTTTCAATCCCAATGCAGACTCAAAGTGGTCAGCAAAATTCATCATTTACACCACTGCAACCTTGGCAGCCGCCGCGTCCAGTTTCGCAGTTTCTAACCCCTGGGGATGCGTAGGCATTACTTAATAGTTGGGGGTTTGGCATTATTCCAGGCGCAAACTCCCACTGGATGCCGATAACTGCAGAACAGCAAAGCACTGCGCATACGATGGGACTATTAACACCATATCCTCATATCTCGCAGATATCTGCGCCACAGATTTCAGTTCCTTTGCAACTACCTGTATACTCTGCGCCATCAAGTCTTCCTTCTTTCCCAATGCAGCAGCCTTGGTTATACCCGTAGACGCCGGGACAACCTTGGCAAAATATTCAGGGTCAGGCAAATCTCGCAGGACAGTTTATGCAGGCCGCACCTCCTGAAATGGCTCATTTATTTTCACAACCTGACTTTGTTTAGGATATGATGAAGCGTTTCTTTGTCGGGCTAAAAGGGGACCCTGTCAAACCACCTTTTGAGCTCCCAACCACTTTTGATAAGTTTCCTCCACATATAACTGCATATCCGTTTCCATCAGCGCCAAAGATACCTCACACGTTGGGTACTTATAATGGTTTAACTGATCCGGATGACTTCCTGCAGCGTTTCAAAGGCGCAATGCGCACCCAAGGTCGGGGGATCCGGTTGCATGTCAGATATTTCCCATGATGCTGCAGGGCATTGCTCGCGAATGGTTTAATAAACTCCCAGCAGGTAGCATATCCGGGTTCATGGATCTGCGGACGAAGTTCTTGCTGCAATATCAGAATTAGAGGCCAGGCAGACGCACTCATATCGAATGTCATGATATTGTGCAGAAATCCAAGGAATCTTTGGGTGAATTTCTCTTGAGATATACTAATGAGTGTCTGCGCATACCAGATCTTAAGCCAGAGCAGCGATTTCCGAACTCATAAACTCAGAGCATCACCCAACGTTGGTCAAGCGTTTGCACCATACGGTACCAACAACTTATGCTAAAGCACTTAAAGAATGCCATGATTATATGCGGAGTGGCGAAGATAACGATATTCCCACCGCCAGCTCGCGCAATGAAAGGAAAGATGATGATGATCGATCGCGTGATCAAAAGCGTGGAAGTAACTCTCGCGGAAGGTATCCTAGCGGTGGTCCTATCAGGAATGATAAAGGGAAATCAAGTGGAAATTATCGAAACAGTAACCAACGCGGCATCAATAATCAGAACTATGCGCTGCTAAAAAGTTTGTCTAAAACACCAAAGGAAATTTTGTCAACCGAACCAGTGTGCGCGACCTTTGCGGTTCCAACTCCGCTTACAGAATTTGGTAAGCGGGATAAAACAAAGTATTTTGAATTCCATGATGATTACGGTCATGACACTAATCGATGTAAAAACTTGATGGAACGAGTGCTTAAGGCACTGCGCGCAGGTAAATTGGATCACCTAAAACCACCTAAGAAGGACAAGGGAAAAGCCGCAGAGGAAGGGTCGAAGGCTAAAACTTTCGCATGGCAAAAAGTTGATAAAACAAAAAACGCCGACTTAACCATTAATATGGTCGACGCAGAGAAAGTTAGCCAGCAGAGAAAGTACAATGATCACCAGGATTGGGAACTTCTCCCAATCACTTTCCCTCCTGTCATGTCAATCGACACAATTAATGAGCCCATTGTCATCAAGTGTCGAATCCCTAATTACGGAAGTTAAAGTGCAGTTACGCCAGCCAGATATTACGCTATCAGGGTTCTCTGGAGAAAGCTCATGGCCGTTAGGTCGTATAGAGCTAATCATAGAGCTTGCAGATGATAAGAACCCGCAGTTGGTCAGGCATTAATTAGTTGACTTTTATGTGGTTCGTTCGACTTCGCGATACAATGCGCTACTAGGGAGAAATTTCATACGAAATTTTAACATTATACCATCGGTAGTGCATGGCTTGATCAAGTTCCCTACGGTGGGTAGAATTGCCACAATTGCGTCACATCAAACAACTGAGTTATGTGGTTCAGTCATGCCTGTAAGCATTCCCAGCATGGGAGAATAACTTGCAAGCAGTACGGTCATAGCTAACCGCTTGCATCCAGACAAGCGTATCAAAATCGGCGCAGGCTTGTCAGCCGAAACTAAGGCTAAGTTGCAAAGAATATTATCCGCTAATGCAGATGTTTTCACATGGCATGAATCAGATATGACTGGGGTCCCGTTTGATATTGCGGAGCATAAGTTGAATATTAATCCATCACTCACACCAGTCAGACAAAAGAAGCGTTATATGGCTCTTGAATGTAGTGATTGGTTGTGTGCAGAGGTTGATAACCTTGTAAAAGCAAATATCTTGCGGGAAGTGCGGTACCAGAAGTGGGTTGCTAATCCTGTGTTGGTGAAAAAGGCTGACGGTAATTGGCGAATGTGTGTCGATTTTAAAGATATTAATAAAGCGTGTCCTAAGGACAACTACCCTCTTCCGGAGATAGACTGGAAGGTGGAATCATTATCAGGTTTTCGATACAAGTGTTTTCTAGATGCATACAAGGGTTATCACCAAATCTTAATGGCTGCGGAAGATGAGGACAAAACTGCTTTTCATACGCCGCAGGGTATTTATTGTTATACGAAGATGCCTTTCGGATTAAAGAACGCAGGCGCAACATATCAATGCGTAATTGACACAGCCTTCAAGCACCAAATTGGTAGAAATCTTGAAGCATACTGTGACAACCCGGAAATTTTTGACCAAATTTAAACTTAATCTTTATATGTTTCCGACACGATAAGCAAAGTCTGTAATATTGATTCTCAAAATTTTTGAACTAATGTTATATATTCAGTTAACCTTTGATTATTGACCGACGATTCACGAACATCTATTTGTATATATATATATATATATATATATATATATATATATATATATATATATATATATATATATATATATATATATATATATATATATATATATATATATATATATTGGAATATTAATTATTCATAAATAACTTGCAATGTGTATTTAAAAACTGATTTATGTATATTAAATAAAGATGTATACATATATATAATTTCAAGTTATTTAGTAAACGATAGTAACATTCGTTTATTGATTCGATTGATATTTAGATAAGTTAACTAAAGCATTTAAGATGAACAAGTAAAACACTAATTTGCTACAGTATTTTTGAATTTCTACAGTACCCGAAAAGCTACAGTGTTTTCAAAAATCACTATTTGCTACAGTAAAAAAACTTTGCTGCATTAACTTTGCTACAGTAAAACACTATTTCAAAATGAAAATGTATATATATATTTTACAAGGTGATAAAATAAAATATTATCTTAAAACGATTTAATTTAAAATAATATTATTAAATATATATTAATAAATAATGAGACGTTGATTTATATAAGCAAATGATCACAACGCTCAAATGTAAAGATTATACTTTGGGTAATATAGTCTATCAATGATTGGGTGGAATTATTAATAAAGGTACACGTCGCATAACGTAACGTGCTAGTTTTCTAAACGTACGAAATAACGTTCGAAAAACCGGAACTGAGATATTAGTCAAGTGTAAACGTACGAGTCATCGGACCAAAAATTGCAAGTCAACTATGCACGTGAATATAATATAATATATAATTAATTAATATAAATTAAATATATTATATATATTATATAATATTATGTCGACAAGCAAAACAACAAACGAATGTGAGCTGGAATAAGGGGCCATGCAATCGCATGGCCAGTGGCCTTCAAAACCATGCGCTCGCATGGATGTCGGGTCCAGCTAAGGTGTATAAATCGAACTCGTTTTCTGTTTCTGATCCATTTTATTCATCCATCTATCCCGATTTTTCTCTATATATATTTATTATTATTATTATTATTATTATTATTATTATTATTATTATTATTATTATTATTATTATTATTATTATTATTATTATTAAGATTATTATTATTAATCTTATTATTAATAGTATTAGTATTATTATTTTTACGATACAAAAATAATAATATACATAAAATATTACGACGGAGTGATGTCCAAATGGATTTTCAAGCGGGATAGAGCTAAGGAAACTATGGGTTATAGCTATAGACGTTATGGGTAATATTCATGGGTACTGTTCGCAAGTCAAACCTAGTGTTTATTATCTCTGTTGCATCTACGTACTTTCCTGCAATATTGATACGTGAGCATTCATATCTTATCTTTTATATATTATTTGTGTATCCATGTCTAGTGCTCGAGTATATATATTTATGCATGCTTGTATGCTAAATTTTGTCATTAAACAGTATATGATGAATCACGAATTAAATACATATGTTACTGATAAAAGGTATATGTTAGGCATGTTTTTGGAAAGCTGGCAAAAAATCAATAACTTTTCATTTAGAAATCGCGTAATTTCGATGAACGAATCAAAAGATATGGTCAACTGAATTATGATTGACGTTAATTAGAATTGCTTTTGAATCTGCAATTAATATTTAAACAACTTGTTTGTAAGATTGATAAATTGGATTTTTGAATATTACCAACCGAGTAAATGAATCCTTATATAAGGTACGTCTCGTTTTGCTGAACTATTGTCAAAATTGACCTTTTGAAACGAATTTGGATAACTTTTGTATGTCGATCTCGAGCATTAGGATTGTGATACACTATGACCTGACCTAGCTTGATAGACATTTATTGACCAACATATGTTCTCTAGGTTGAGATCTACGGTTATTTGGTATTCCGAGTTTCGGTCACATTTCGGTGAACGACTTTATGTGCTACTAAGGTGAGTTTCATTTGCTCCCTTTTTAATTGCTTTTACAATCTATATTTTTGGGCTGAGAATACATGCACTTTATTTTAAACGCAATGGATACAAGTACATACTAAATTCTACACCGAGTTTGAACCGAAAATCCCTTAGCTTTGGTAACTAGTAACTATCGGTTATAAGAACTGGTGGGTGCGAGTAGTTATATATGGATTCATAGGGCTTGACATCCCCGTCTGTTCCAGGTATAGAAACCCTAGCCTGAACTATAAAACAGACGTATGCTATTTGAGTTTAGTACACGTTGGTTTGCGTGTATTGTACATGTTGGTTGCATGTATGTTAAAACAGTGGTACTTATTATATAGACGTTAAAGTTTAGTTACCAGGGTGCTCAATCTTGTAGAATATTTTGATAAACATTTCTGGATGAAACAACTGAAATCTTGTGATCCACCTTTATATACAGATTATGCGCAACATTAAAACTATGAACTCACCAACCTTTGTGTTGACACTTGTTAGCATGTTTATTCTCAGGTTCCCTAGAAGTCTTCTGCTGTTTGCTAATATGTTATACAAGATATGTTCATGGAGTCATACATGCTTTATTCGAGAAAACGTTGCATTCACAAATCATCACCATCTATCTTATTTTGACTGCATTGTCAACGGAAGTACTATTGTAAACTATTATTTACAGTGATTGTCTATATGTAGAAATCATCAGATGTCGAAAACCTTTGATTTAAATATTCATTTATGGTGTGCCTTTTCAAAAGAATGCAATGTTTATAAAACGTATCATATAGAGGTCAAACACCTCTTAATGAAATCGATGAATGACTTGTTCGTCCATATGGATTTGGAGCGATCGTCACACATACGTCGATGACTTGGTAATTAAAAGTAACACCGAAGAAGAAATGTTCGCGGACATCCTAGAAATGTTTGCGTCTCTGCGCAGGATTAACATGAAGCTTAACCCGCTCAAATGCAGTTTTGGGGAAGAGGAAGGCAAGTTTCTAGGTCATGTAGTGACGGCGCGAGGAATCAAGGCGAATCCCAAGAAGATTGAGGCCATTGATAGTTTACCATCTCCAAGGACAAAGAAAGATGTGCATAGTCTAACCGGGAAGCTTGCAGCAATCACCGGTTTTTGTCAAAAGCTGCAGAGCGACAGTTGCCATTCTTCAATACTTTGAAGAATTGCTTGAAGAAAAAGGACTTTGTATGGACTCAGGAAGCAGAAATAGCCTTTCAGGAAATGAAGAAGGTGCTCACTGAATTACCAACACTCACCGCGCCAGTATCAGGAGAAACGCTTACGCTGTACCTTGCGGCATCGAAAGAGGCTCTCTGCTCGGTTCTTATCGCAGATCGCGGAAAGGTAATCCATTCTCTTTTATTTATATGAATTATTTATTTCATAGACATATAACGCTGAGGTTTTCTCAGACACAAATGCCGGTCTACTTCGTAAGCAAGACGCTGACAGCAAGCGAAGTAAACTATTCACCAATAGAAAAGCTAGTATATGCGCTAGTCCACACGGCGCGGCGTTTGCGCCGGTACTTTCAAGCACATCCAATTGTGGTTCTAACTGATCAACCGATCAAGCAGGTTGGTAAATGCCTAATTTGCGGCAATGTCCGGGGCTACCGCATTGACTAACGCAATCATTTTTCTTTCAGGTGTTATATAAGCCTGAGATTTCTGGCCGAATGGCTAAATGGGCAGTTGAGTTAGGGGAACATGAAATAAATTTTTCTTCGCGAAGCGCGGTTAAAGGTTAATACTTGCGGATTACCTAGCAGAATTTCCTGCGGATGTTGAGGCATCGGCGGAGCAGCAGGATGCGCCTTCACCAGCCTTTTCATCATGGGAATTATATACCGATGGTGCATGCAGCGCAGCCGACGCAGGTGCAGGTGTAATTTTATCTAGCCCAGACGGCGAAGAGCATACATACGCACTACGGTTCAATTTTGCTGTTACAAACAATGAAGCAGAATATGAGGCTTTGTTAGCAGGTATGCGTATCGCGCATAAATTAAATGTCAAAATTCTGCACGCTTGTGTGGATTCAAAGCTGGTATGCAGTCAAGTTAGCAGAGATTTTGAAGCACATGACATAGCCATGCAGCAATATTTATCGCTTGTTCATAACCTCGCAGACCAGTTTGAGGCTTTTCAAATCTCCCACGTAATGCGGGGGCAGAATAAGAAGGCGGATGCGCTTATCAAATTGTCTGCTTTGGCCTTTGATCATCTGGGGAAGAAAGTTCTTATAGAAGAACTACATGCGAAATCCATTGTTATGATGCCTTTCGTGGTACCTGTTGAGGAATCCAGCTCAACATGGATGACACCCATCATTGCTTTTCTGCGGGACGGCACCTCACCTGCGGATTCCGCGGATGCAAAGAAAGTCCGCACTGAGGCACCATTTTATGCCCTTGAAGGTGACGTCCTATATCGAAAAAATTATTTAGGGCCGCATTTAAGGTGCATTGGTCCGAAAGAAGCAGAGGAAGTTATACGCGAGGTGCATGAGGGTGCATGCGCTCTTCATTCGGGGCATAGGTCTATTGTGTCAAAGATTATGCGACTAGGTTATTATTGGCCCACTATGTATGCAGATACAGCGCGCATAGTTAAACAATGCGAATCTTGCCAAATACATTCACCTATCAGCAGAGCACCTGCGCATCTAATGATACCAGTCTCCTCACCATGGCCATTCTGTAAATGGGCAATTAACATAGTCAGATCATTTCCAAAAGGCCGAGGTAATATTATCATTTATTTTATGCCATATGCTACTTACATCAATATCTCACGCATACTCTGCACACGCAGGAAATATCAAATTCTTGATTGTTGCAATCGACTATTTCACGAAGTTGGTTGAAGCAAGACCGCTGGCAACAATTTCGGGAAAAAGGGTGCGAAATTTTGTATGGGAAGATATTGTTTGTCGATTCGGTATACCAAACGAAATTGTTAGTGATAACGGTACGCAGTTTGCGATCGATCCTTTTCGCAGCTGATGCGCGGAGCTTAATATTAAGCAAACTTTTACATCCGTTGCGTATCCGCAGGCGAATGGCCAGTGCAAAGTCACCAACCGGGATATAGTGGCTGGAATTAAAATTAGGTTGGGTCATGGTCGTGTTGGGTGGGTGGACGAACTACTGAAGGTTTTATGGGCGCATAGAACAACACCCAAAGCAAGCACTGGTGAGACTCCTTTCAGTTTGGTCTACGGGTCAGAAGTTGTTATACCCGCAGAGATTGGGGTACCAATGTTCCGCATACAGAATTTCGACGAGCAAAATAACTCTGAAGTTTTGCGGAAAAATCTTAATTTGTTGGAAGAGCGCAGACTCTCTGGGGCGATAAACGAAGCCAATAATAAGCAGAAAATTACAAAGTACTACAATCAGCGTGTGCGCTCGCGCTCTTTTAAGTGCGGGGATCTAGTTTGGCGTCAAAATGACGCAAGTCATGAGGAAGATACTGGGAAATTGGGCCCCCGTTGGGAAGGTCTATATAAGGTAGTGGGAGCAAGCAATACCGGGGCATACCATCTGGAGACATTAGATGGCAAACCTGTAAAACGCACTTGGCACGCGACATTGTTAAAAAAATGCTACATGTAGCTGGTTGGACCTGGTCACTCCATATATTTTAGCACATTATTATTTCCATGTAATTTCCGTCCGTTTGGATGTGTCGCGGTTGTAAACATGATTAATGCCAATTCAAATATTCACTCTCGCATACTTTTGTTGTATATTACTTTCTTTTTTGTATGTGGTTCCTGCCTACTTAAGGGGTGTCCTTTAGCCCCCGTGCGGCAGAATCCTGTTTGGTTACAAGGCTAGACATTAACGGCAGGTGAAGGGAATTGGCTTTCCCCTAGCCAAGCGCCACGCAGACTAGATGGCTGCCAAGTAAACTTAAAAATACAAGCATTGGTTTGCTTGTGCATAATTACTCTCGCATTGGTTTGCTTGAGGAACTATTAAGTATAAAAGCATTGGTTTGTTTTTAGTTGCGTTGCTTACCATACGGCTAAAGTGCACATCTAGCACATGACAAAGCAATAACGCAGTAGCTTTTGAGTATAAACTGTTAAAGGTAAAATTGCTAAAATATTGGCTAATTTTACGCAGTACCTGCGTATGCGCATGAGTTTTGGTTAACTATGCGCATGAGCATGCGGCTCATCTTTTGTTTTGATTCGCGATATACAAACAATAAATACATAACGCATGCATAACATAATAATATAAACGAAAATTAAGTTATTACACATCACAATTGTTTCAAACGCCTGCCCGACACGGGACTTAGGGCCCAAAAAATTGTATCTACAATTGCCTGTCTAAGCATAGGACTTACGGCGCAAACGGTTATAAGTCACAACTAAAAATCCTCCTTGAGGAACCCATCAATCGACATGTTCGGGTCCGCAGCAAAAGCATTGATTAGGGGGATTGGGATGGTTGTGATGGCATCTTCCGCTTCCATGAGCACCGCGGTCGTACCCTCCTTCAGGTATTTCTGCACAATGTCGGGGTACGGTGGCCTCATACCGCAGCCTTTGATCACCTCCAGCATTGCCTTGTTGATTTCGTGCTCCTTCACTGCATCAACATAGGCATTGAACTTTTCGAAAATGGGCCCCGAGTCCATCACCTTTTGCGCAATGGTTGGAAGGGCGGTGCGCAGCTTTAACAAGTCCGCCTCTGCTAGCTCGCGGCCTGTCACCGCATCATCCTTTTCCCTGCTAACCCTTTCTATCTCCAACCGCAGGCGCTCAGTCTCCCCATTAGCTTGGTCAACCGCACCAACCAACTCGCGGTTTTTCTTTCTTTCCTCGATCAGTGCAGTTTTGTTTCTGCCACAGTCAACTCCACCGCCTTGCGTGCCTCTTCCGCGGCATCCTTGTCTTTTTTAACCTGGTCAACCCCCGCTTGCAGTAGCCCTAGCTCTGTTTCTTTACGTAGGGCCACTTGATACAAGTTAGTGGAACGGCGGGCTTGATCTGCAAACATGCCAAAGAACACAAGGCCATTTTGGATAAAGGTGTTGTGCGCTTGGTTGAAGGGCAGTGCGGCCAGTTGATCGCGGAATTCCGCAGGGAATATTTGTTGCAGAAACATCGACTGCTCGGCGGTATTTTCTGCGAAGGATTGGGTGAGTTGGCTCAAGTTAGCCAGGCGGAAGCTACCGCGGGGTGGAGTCGGTGTAGAATCAGAATCCAGATGTATCGCCTTATCTCTCGATGTGGCGGTGGCTTCAAGCTCCTGATTAACTCACGGTGGAGTCTGATGCGTCTCCTCAACATGCTCTGCGTATTAGTAACTCATTAGCACATGCATTAAGTATACGGTGTTTACGCAGGGAAAGGATGCTTACCAGTAGTGGGGGGAGGTAGATCCGCAGATGCTGGCTCGATGGGAACGAAGTTGTCGTTTCGCATGTCCTCCCTCTGTTTGGGAGTGAGCTTCTTTTTCCTTTTGTTTGGTTTGGGGGGCTTCGGTAGCCTTGGGTTTGTTGGCTGAGGTGGCAGGTACGGATACCTAGTTTTCGCCAGTACGCTCCTGCTCCAGTTGTTCTTCAACGTTTTGCTTGCGGAAAGAGATTCCCGCAATCTCCTCCGCGGTAAGTACCTTCTTCATCTTTATCTCTGCAAACAAACGCACATAAGTTAGCACATATAAGTATGTAGCAAATTGTTATATGTTAGTGTGCGTTAATACTATTCCTACCCTTGCCATTCGGTCCGATTATGGCTGGACGCACGTCCTCCCATGGCCAGTTTGCTGATATCTTTCCTAACCGCAACATCACGTTCCCGTATGACCGGTGCACCAGCTGTGCGTTAGCGCACTCCGCTAACAGCTTTGTTTCTTCATCATCAAGGACCGGGGTTTTGTTCACGTCCTTAGCCACATTTTCGCACCAGATAAGCATTTGCGGAAAGTTGGCACCAACAACAGATTGGTCAATGAAAAAGAATGTTTCTTTCCAGTGACCCGCATTCAATTTTGGGGTTTTGGTGAAGTTTTGACGGGCGAAGCATGTGAACCATGATTTGTGGTGATTGGCTAAGCGGTATAGATGGCAGAATACCTTAACCAAGGGTACCATGTTGAGTGAAACGCACCACATCTCAAACGGTACTATCTTCCCTATGGCGTAAGGGTGTAGTTGCCCTAATCCTACGCAGAAATCATCTAAAACGCCTAGGAAGAAGTCGGAGGAAGGAACCCTAAAATTTCCATGCTTAAACGCATGCTCGTAAATGGCTACCTTCTTCTCCGGCGGTTTGTGGGCACGTTGATTAGACAGGGGTGGCACCGGGTTGTACTGTGCTAACGGTGGGTATTGTTTCACTAAAGAATCTATATGCTTTTGCTCTATAATCGATACTACACTATCTACATACGTCTCGTTAGCTTTAGTCATTTTCTATAAGTGATCGGAGAATAACTAACATCTTGAAGATTGGCCGGAATGTTCGAGAATTGATCGGAATGTGAATTAGCAGCGTATTGGAGAAGGTTGTGGCAGAAAAATGGAAATGTGTGTGAATTGGGTCTATTTATAGTGAAGATTGGGAGTCATGGGGTGAAATGGTCTCATCGTGGCTGTACACATGTAACGCAATCAACGGATAGCACTTTCTGTACGCGCGTGGATGTCAGTTTGGTATGGTTCACTAGGAGCGCGTGGGTGACACGCGCCTGCCAACTGCCACTTTACGTCTTGTCAGCCGAATGGGCTTCTGCGACAGTGACAGGCATTTAATGACCTCGAAACGCACGCGAAAAATTAATTGCTAGCCGTTTTCTTGTTTTTTCTTTTTCGCTTAATAGTTTGATATCATATGTCTTGCGTCATATAACATCAAACTGGGGGGACATAATGATACCGCAACCCGCATGCGCAATATATACGTATGCGGGCACTCGCTAGCATGCGTATGCGTGTACTTTGTATACGGTATGCGGCATGCGGATTCGTATCAAATGCCTTTGTTCCCGGTACGGCGATTACTTGGTCCTCAAGTAAGTATCTTTTCCATAATTATATCCGTGATTAAGGGGAGTTGGTTATGGAAGGGATTACTATTATCTCGGATGGTTCTAGAATTAGGGTTTGCCTATATATACAAACCCTAATTATCATTCTAACCACGATAATCACGTTACGTAACCACCACCTACTACACAATAAGCTATCATCGTACATCTTTCCAAGGTTTACAGGTTAGTCTCTTATTTGCTAGCACCTACAACCTTGCTTGGGGCCTTCTGATCAACGACCGTTATAGAAGGTGGACTCAATTGAAATGTCCCGTTCTTATTGATTAAAAACGTTCCATATTAACTGATTTCGTTGCGAGGTTTTGACCTCTATATGAGACATTTTTCAAAGACTGCATTCATTTTAAAACAAACCATAACCTTTATTTCATCAATAAAGGTTTAAAAAGCTTTACGTAGATTATCAAATAATGATAATCTAAAATATCCTGTTTACACACGACCATTACATAATGGTTTACAATACAAATATGTTACAACAAAATAAGTTTCTTGAATGCAGTTTTTACACAATATCATACAAGCATGGACTCCAAATCTCGTCCTTATTTAAGTATGCGACAGCGGAAGCTCTTAATAATCACCTGAGAATAAACATGCTTAAAACGTCAACAAAAATGTTGGTGAGTTATAGGTTTAACCTATATATATCAAATCATAATAATAGACCACAAGATTTCATATTTCAATACACATCCCATACATAGAGATAAAAATCATTCATATGGTGAACACCTGGTAACCGACATTAACAATATGCATATATAAGAATATCCCCATCATTCCGGGACACCCTTCGGATATGATATAAATTTCGAAGTACTAAAGCATCCGGTACTTTAGATGGGGTTTGTTAGGCCCAATAGATCTATCTTTAGGATTCGCGTCAATTAGGGTGTCTGTTCCCTAATTCTTAGATTACCAGACTTAATAAAAAGGGGCATATTCGATTTCGATAATTCAACCATAGAATGTAGTTTCACGTACTTGTGTCTATTTTGTAAATCATTTATAAAACCTGCATGTATTCTCATCCCAAAAATATTAGATTTTAAAAGTGGGACTATAACTCACTTTCACAGATTTTTACTTCGTTGGGAAGTAAGACTTGGCCACTGGTTGATTCACGAACCTATAACAATATATACATATATATCAAAGTATGTTCAAAATATATTTACAACACTTTTAATATATTTTGATGTTTTAAGTTTATTAAGTCAGATGTCCTCGTTAGTAACCTACAACTAGTTGTCCACAGTTAGATGTACAGAAATAAATCAATAAATATTATCTTGAATCAATCCATGACCCAGTGTATACGTATCTCAGTATTGATCACAACTCAAACTATATATATTTTGGAATCAACCTCAACCCTGTATAGCTAACTCCAACATTCACATATAGAGTGTCTATGGTTGTTCCGAAATATATATAGATGTGTCGACATGATAGGTCGAAACATTGTATACGTGTCTATGGTATCTCAAGATTACATAATATACAATACAAGTTGATCAAGTTATGGTTGGAATAGATTTGTTACCAATTTTCACGTAGCTAAAATGAGAAAAATTATCCAATCTTGTTTTACCCATAACTTCTTCATTTTAAATCCGTTTTGAGTGAATCAAATTGCTATGGTTTCATATTGAACTCTATTTTATGAATCTAAACAGAAAAAGTATAGGTTTATAGTCGGAAAAATAAGTTACAAGTCATTTTTGTAAAGGTAGTCATTTCAGTCGAAAGAACGACGTCTAGATGACCATTTTAGAAAACATACTTCCACTTTGAGTTTAACCATAATTTTTGGATATAGTTTCATGTTCATAATAAAAATCATTTTCTCAGAATAACAACTTTTAAATCAAATTTTATCATAGTTTTTAATTAACTAACCCAAAACAGCCCGCGGTGTTACTACGACGGCGTAAATCCGGTTTTACGGTGTTTTTCGTGTTTCCAGGTTTTAAATCATTAAGTTAGCATATAATATAGATATATAACATGTGTTTAGTTGATTTTAAAAGTCAAGTTAGAAGGATTAACTTTTGTTTGCGAACAAGTTTAGAATTAACTAAACTATGTTCTAGTGATTACAAGTTTAAACCTTCGAATAAGATAGCTTTATATGTATGAATCGAATGATGTTATGAATATCATTACTACCTTAAGTTCCTTAGATAAACCTACTGGAAAAGAGAAAAATGAATCTAGCTTCAACGGATCCTTGGATGGCTCGAAGTTCTTGAAGCAGAATCATGACACGAAAACAAGTTCAAGTAAGATCATCACTTGAAATAAGATTGTTATAGTTATAGAAATTGAACCAAAGTTTGAATATGATTATTACCTTGTATTAGAATGATAACCTACTGTAATAAAAAAAGATTTCTTGAGGTTGGATGATCACCTTACAAGATTGGAAGTGAGCTAGCAAACTTGAAAGTATTCTTGATTTTATGTAACTAGAATTTGTAGAATATATGAAGAACACTTAGAACTTGAAGATAGAACTTGAGAGAGATCAATTAGATGAAGAAAATTGAAGAATGAAAGTGTTTGTAGGTGTTTTGGGTCGTTGGTGTATGGATTAGATATAAAGGATATGTAATTTTGTTTTCATGTAAATAAGTCATAAATGATTACTCATATTTTTGTAATTTTATGAGATATTTTATGCTAGTTGCCAAATGATGGTTCCCACATGTGTTAGGTGACTCACATGGGATGCTAAGAGCTGATCATTGGAGTGTATATACCAATAGTACATACATCTAAAAGCTGTGTATTGTACGAGTACGAATACGGGTGCATACGAGTAGATTTGTTGATGAAACTGAATGAGGATGTAATTGTAAGCATTTTTGTTAAGTAGAAGTATTTTGATAAGTGTATTGAATTCTTTCAAAAGTGTATAAATACATATTAAAACAATACATGTATATACATTTTAACTGAGTCGTTAAGTCATCGTTAGTCGTTACATGTAAGTGTTGTTTTGAAACCTTTAGGTTAACGATCTTGTTAAATGTTGTTAACCCAATGTTTATAATATCAATTGAGATTTTAAATTATTATATTATCATGATATTATCATGTATGAATATCTCTTAATATGATATATATACATTAAATGTCTTTACAACGATAATCGTTACATATATGTCTCGTTTAAAAATCATTAAGTTAGTAGTCTTGTTTTTACATATGTAGTTCATTGTTAATATACTTAATGATATGTTTACTTATCATAGTATCATGTTAACTATATATATATCCATATATATGTCATCATATAGTTTTTACAAGTTTTAACGTTCGTGAATCACCGGTCAACTTGGGTGGTCAATTGTCTATATGAAACATATTTCAATTAATCAAGTCTTAACAAGTTTGATTGCTTAACATGTTGGAAACATTTAATCATGTAAATATCAATCTCAATTAATATATATAAACATAGAAAAGTTCGGGTCACTACATCAATCACTTGGCCACCCCGCCGACATCATCATGTCGGCCAGGGTTATTCACGGTAGCCGGACCGGAGAGCCTCGTCCTAAGATCCTTAAACCCCCCTTTTTACGTATTGAACAGACATATTGACCCCTTAGAAAATATATGCATGATCAATATTTGACACATTAGTCATTATTGGAAGTAAGTGACTTTTTACCTAATATGTGTCAAGTTAACCCAATGCAGACTGTTTTGACCCTTACCAAAAAATAACCAATATTACAGTTACCCAACCCAGCCATTTTACAACCTCAATTTTTAATAGGATAAAGATTGCAACCCTTTAAAAGGGCAGGGGGTCCTTCTTCCCTCAATATTCTCTGCACACAGTCAACTATCGCTTTGTACTGGTTTGTTACTGACCCCTGATTCATCAACTTTGTTTTTATTACATCAAGTGGAGTCATTATAGCTCCTGTAAGTGCACCTACATAATACATTGAACAAGGAAATAAATATTTGAATGCAAGTTAATGGAACTTAACTTTTGTAAGGTGCGTATCAATGTTGTTAATGTCTAATAAAATGTGTGATTTACTCGATGTGTAACATTATATGATTTGGAGAAACTTAAATATTCAAGTTTCAATGAGTTATGATAAGAAATTGTTTTATGTTTAATGAGTGAGTTGATATCACTTAGAGGTAAACTTATCTTTTAGTTCATTTATATTGATAAGTGATGTGATCTAGATTCAACTTGATCAGATCCAAAAGTTATGATCCTCATTAATGCTATTTATGATCAGTATGTTTAAACACTCGAGTTACGGGATCACTTGTTATTAACGTATCAAAGCATGAAAAGCATGAAAGTTTTGAGCGTAAATGGTAGAATGAATACTGATCTCTTATCTTTGTTTTGATATTTTAATTGTGTTTGTGTATTTTGATATTATAGAGATCTTTAGTGAGGACTTTAAACAATTTACCCCTTACATTTACTAGCATGGCTAAGATTCAGTGATTTATTTTGGATGCTTCGAGTGCTATTTTTGCAAATCATGCTAACTAGTTGTGGAGCCCTCGCTTCGCGCCGGGGGCTCCATTTGGAATGCGAGTTAAAAAAAAAAGTGTTGATCTATTTTGTAAAAAAAAATAAAAATTTCGACATCTAACATTGAAGGGTTGTTCCTTTGTGAAAGTTGCTTCTTTTAGCGTTCGGGTTTTTTTTTTTTTTAAAGGTAGTTGATCTATTTTGTAAAAAAAAAACATTTTTCGACATCTTTTGGTACCATTGAAGGGTTGTTCCTTTTATGAAAGTTGCTTTTTTATCGTTTGAGACAAAAAAAAAATTAGCACAGTAGTAGCGTGGTGAGTGTTATTATTCAATATTTTTAGTATTAGTGATGGAATAAATAATATTTTTGAATATAGGTATAAAATGGGGGGGTTCGATTTGTATTTTAATGAAAGTTAGGGGGTTGGGTTTGTGAAAAATGAAATATTAAATAGTACTATAAAATGGGGGGTTCGATTTGTATTTTAGTGAAAGTTAGGGGGTTGGGTGTATGAAAAATGAAATATTAAATAGTACTATTCATAACTAATAAGATAAATTTTGTCTATTAGTTATATTAGTAAAGTAATAACGGACTTAATGAGTCTCAATCGGCCACTGACAGAAAGAAGAGAGGCAATCCACAACCGACAACGGATTTGTAAAACTCACTTTCTCTCGGCATTCATCTACAACCAGTAGCCATAGTGTATCCGAATTGTAAAAATGATATGATCTTTACCATCATCAGAACAAATCATTTCAATCGGAACCAATGATTTCAACAATTGGTGATGCATGTGGGGGTGATAAAAGAGCTTCTAGCAACTTCACGTTTGCACCCACATACTACCTGACCTTCTTGAGAATATGTGACTTAGCTAAAATGAATTTCACAAACTCAAGTCTGCTTCTTGTTGAAATAACTTGTAATCTCAAATTCATTATATTATTTCATATTATATATTATTATATTAAATATAAATAGAAGAAAGAAAAAGTAACTTGAAACCGTCAAATCAGCTAAACCGGATCAACTTACATTGTTTGGTTTGATCCAGTAAGACAACTTACTTGGTTTGATCTGGTGTTTGATATATGTTGTTGAAATTGGGGATGCTAGTTTGTTCTGGCATTTAATTAAAACTGGACCGCCAAAGTGAACCGTGAGCATCATTCTCAAAATTGAAAGAAAAATAGAATCGTATACAACCATGAGGGACTAAATTGCATAAACTCTGATTCTTGTCCCACTGAAACCGGCTATGCCCTGGTTGGTACCAACATTCTTTAAAAAGAATTTTCCGAACTCTGCGACGTCCAGTCACTTCTCATACGAGTCTCCTTGATTCTTCCGTTTCCTCATATTATTATATCACTTCCACTTCACCGATCACATCTTCTCACTAAGGTTATGTTTTCCCTCAGATCTGTTTTTTGTTGTTAATTTTAGCTTGATTTGCTATTTGCTATTCGATATGTTAGTTAAATACTTATTAATTCGATTTTGCTTCATAGTCGGTTAACTTGTTCTTTTTCAGTATGCATTACAATTACAATGATTTGATTGTCATGGTGTTCACACTTACATACGTTCATATATAGTTATCTATTGTGAATTTAGAGTTAACTAGCTCTTCGTGATGTTAATTTTGTGCTTAATTACGGTGTACTTAGTTTTAGTTATCTTTGCTGATTTGATTGTATAGGGTCCATGTTGCTCTTTTCTATACTTTGCTGATTTTATTTGGAATATTCTATACTTTGGAATAAGATTTTTAAAAATCTCTTCTAAAAATTTGTAATGATTACAATTTGTTCATGATTTGTCATCATTGAAACTTGTTGATGTGTATTTTTTGGTCAACGAGACTCATTGATATTTTGTATCATATATACTGATCAAGCTTTTCTGTAAAACTAGTTGCAATTTCATGGAGACTGATAGTCATAAGTATGGTATTGTTTCTTATTTTAATAAGCATTTTTTTAACTTAAATTTTAGGTGTTCTACATTAAAAAGTGACGCAGTTGCATTTTTTGTGGTAGGCTAGATTTTATTGTTAATCTTTGCAACAAATGAATTATCAAGATACACAAATGTAAAAAAAAAAAATATTTATCATTCAATCTCGTTGTAAATAAGGTTTAAAAAACTTTTGATGTCATGGTTAGTTAATGGTTTGAGAACAATTATGTATTTAGAATTTGTTGTGAACCGATGGATACACAAATTACACGTATAATCTATCAGTGAATATAAAAAGACTTGACAAAATTGTTTCATGTCATTGTAGATGAAAAAATCCAAGAAACAGATTACTTCTCCTCCAGATGATGATGACGATGATGATGATTATGCTGGTGATGATGATGATGATGATGATGGTAGTGGTGGTGGTGGTGGTGGTGGTGGTGGTGGTGGTCCTTCAGAGTCTGTAAGGGTCAAAAGAAGGTAATATAACTAACTAGTTCCTTCATTCTTTCTTAAAATATTTATATGATTCACTTGTAATTTTTGACTTTCCAATGTGTTCTTCATATTATACATCAAGTTATTCCTTCCAGCCTAATACATAACGAACAAAGACAATCCATTCTCCATTAATTCTTACCATCACAATGCCATCAAAGCTTGAAATTATCAGAAATATCACAACTATTATCCAATGTCTGCCTTGAGCAACAAACTTTCATAAATGATAATCCCAAGGCCAAAGCTTCCTGACTATGGTTTTTTTCCACAAAAAATACATGCGTTTTTAGCAACAACTATGGTTTTAATAATAAAACCTTACTTCCCTTCATCAAGAACCCTAACCCTATTCTGCAAATGGAGCCCAAATCTAAAAACCAAATCTTTTTACACTAATACTTACATGAAACAAACCCTCAATTTTTAGGAAACTCGGAAGTTTGAACGTCTGCGAGAGCTAATGCAACGGTTAGCTGATGCTAAACAAAAGCTCAGGGTATGGTTTTTTGGTTATCATAAATAAGTGTTAATTATTTACTTTTAATGATGGTTTATTTTAATTGATTGTTGTTATTATTATTATTATTTTTCTTATCAGGAAGCTGATTCAGCCCGCGAGGAACGCGTTACAGAGTAAATATCGTCAACAGCAGAGTAGAATAAAAGAACTTCGCGATACAATTATGGTAATTCTAACACTTTATCACCAACGAAGCATTGCTTCAATGGTACCGCTGTTACACTTGTGTACTCGCAGGGCTAGAGGTCTCGGGTTCGAGCCTCGTCACCCGCTCTAGGAATTGAAATATATTCCTTGAAGGTGGCCCAAAGGGAAGGTTTTACCGACCCGCTCCGGGACTAAGATCCGGCCCGCCTGCCCCTCGGGATGGTTAAAGGTTCGGATCCTCAGAGTGTGGTTCGGGTTTCCTGCCCGAAAGCGCGTGTGTGTGCAAATGATGACTAGGCTTCGGTCCGGACTGATGCAAGCTTGCTTTTCAAAAAAAAAAAAAAAAAATTCTAACACTTTATCTATACAAACTGTTCAAGTAGTGTGGGCAGTTTCTGTTCATTTACTTGTATACATGTTAATTGAGGAGGCTAAGATTGTTGTTGTTCTTATTCTTCTTCTTATTATTATTATTATTGTTATTGTTATGTTATTGTTATTAGTTAATTAGTTGTGATTGTGATGGTGATGGTGGTTGTAATTGTGATCGCAGGACTTAGAAAGCGAGCGTACCACATTGAAAAATAAGAAAAGGTGAATGCTGAAGTGGACTAAGAAAAGGCGAACTTGATGCATATCCATTAGATAATCATATTGGGTTGCACGAGTACATTGGGTTTCATGTTTTTGGGCTTTGGAACTTGCTTATTTTGGAGTTGTTTTTGAAGAAAAGTATTAGTTTATGTTTATCCAATTAATAATTAGTTAATTTGTTCCTATCCATATCACAAGTATATGGGGTTTAAATATGACTCCTTGTTTTGTTTTTATATGGTTTTTGTGTTATCGAATTTATTCAAGTGAAAAAAAAATTAAACCGTGAAGGTTTTGTTTCCCAATCGAGAAAGTTGTTTACAGTAAAGCCGAGAAGTTTTTGCTATTTATCTTGTTCTATTATTTAGTCAAGATCCTTTCAATACACTAAAACTACTGTAGTACTTTTGCTATATGCTAGTAAATGTATAGTTAATATAGTTGGCTTACATGTATATCTATAAGGATATAGCTGTATGCTATAGGTGTTGGTGTTGGATTGTTACGCATTTTTGAAATCCATCATCTACAAATAACCGCCTTGATCATTTTAAGTCTGTCCTTTGGCTGTAATTTAGAGATTGGTGTTACCTGTGATGCATGTTTCATTCTGCAATACAACAAATCTATATCTTAAAGTTAAGCTGTACGGAAATTAAAGAATAAAAGAATACTTATATTTTAAAGTACAGGTACAGATGATGTTATGCTAAATGCTTGTGTTGTAGATTGTATCTAGAAACTCTTTGTAGACTATTTTTTTTAAGTATTTTCGTTTTGGTTATATTGCTTCTTTATAAACATTTTAAGCTCGTTCGGTGATTTTGCCCTGATAGAGCAACACAGAGTTGCCTGTGCCCAAAAACAGGTTTAGGCAAGTATATGCCTATTTTAATAAAATGATGACATTTATTTATAGTCGTAGCATAGGATAAGATAACTTTACTCGATATTGTATTCTTTTAAAGACAAAAAAGGTAAAGCAGAATCTTTATGAACTAAATGTATTCTAGGAACATAAACTTTGTGACCAAACTTTGTTCCTGTTATGATTTCAGCCTCAATGATTCTTTGTAAAAAATGTGTCACTATCATCCTTGTTCCCTTACACAACCCCTCCTGATATAACCTTGTAACCGATTGGATCAACTATAGGATCTGATAGTTAAGCAATAATTTATAAGTGTCTCAGAAGAGGAATAAACCCCCCATAATAGAGTTGTAGGATCTGTTACATTTTTTAAAATTTCAATTTTTTTTAGGATATTCGGTTTTAACTGAAACCGAATTCAGTTTTTTGGTTTCGGTTTCGGTTCATTTTTATTTTTGAATTCGGTGTTCGGTTCGATTTTCGGTTTTGCTTCAAAAATTTCAAAATCAAACCGAATAAAACAAACCGAGGAACACCCCTAAATTTGCCACTAAGGGTTCCAATAGAAATGGTATTAGTGGATTTAAGGCTGGGAATATCACCAAAATGCTCAGTTTTTTGAAGCTTGTTAACTGACAGGCCTTAAAAAAAAACTTTGACAAATTACCCTCGCAAGGCGCAAGAGGCCTTGCGCCATTGCGTCCTTGCGACCTTGCGTCTTGCCTAAAAAAAAGCTAGGTTAAATAATCACTTTGCGTTCACTGTTCACCCTCGCAACCCCACACATACGCAAGTTCTCTAGTGCCCACTCGCTCGTCACTCGCAAAATAGTCATGTTCGTCCTTACATACTGGCAAACACTCGCAAATCACTCGCAAAATCTTCATCTTCATCCTCACATCTTCATCCTTACTAGATCATCTTCATCCTTCCATCTTCATCGTCGCTAATGTTAGGATATTAGGACCCAAACAACGCTAGTAATTCTACAAGATTAATAGCCGAGTAGTGATACTACCAAGATCACTCAACCCACTTAATGAACGAAAGATTAAAATGCAAGAAATGTAAGAATGACACAAGATATAACGTGGTTATATGCAATCGTTGTGATTGCTTTACTCCACGGACCAACTAGAGATCGTTTATTTACTGAATATTTGAGAGTGGTATGTTACAATTGCATACAATGAGTTCTATATATAGGAGAAGTAACAAACACAAGTGTGTCAACTTGATCACCACTTGTTCTTTATCATTATCTTCATGGAATCATCATGGACAAGTTGTAAGGCTTTACACCCATGCTATGGCATGATCACAGCCATAAATGGTGGACAAAAGCAGCCAAGCATGCACCTAAAGTGCAAGTGGACTCAATCAAGAACGGATCTTTTGGTTGCAACTTGAGCAAGTGGCAGGCAGCAAGAGATGCGCCGCATCTGAAGGTGATGCGCCGCATCCCTTCAATTTCCACGACAGAAACTAAGAACCAGCAGCAGATGCGCCGCATCTCTGCCCTTGGATGCGCCATATCAGCCCAATGCTCCGCATCCAAAACCTTCGAACTATTTTGCTCTATGAATGCGCCGCATCTAAAGAGTGATGCGCCGCATTTCATTGTTTCACGTTTACCGAAATCTGCAAAATTCGTGCAACACTATAACTCATCTTTTGTGGCGACATTTCCAACTTTGTTTAAATGTCTCCATACTCCAACAATCTCCCACTTGGAGACTTTGAACAAACTCCATTCATATAAATGATCTAACCAAGTACATTAAACCACCTTCGATTACTGCCAAATTCCATTTGGGACACGCACGCTCAACACATTCTTCGGATGAGTAGAATTTCGATAAAAAGGTCTTCAATACTACTTGTTAAACTTGTAACACCATTCACATCTCTAGCTGGGGTCTTCTCTCATCAATTCGTGAGAAGACCAATTGAGGTAATGCAAAACCTCAATTTCTCTGTCGTGACCACTTTAGTAAACATATCGGCAGGATTCTTCGTACCAAGGATTTTCTCTACGAATAAAGTGCCATCATTTATATGTTGTCGAATAAAATGATACCTTATCTTGATGTGTTTCGTACGACTCTGAAACGCCGGGTTCTTCCCAAGATGAACCGCACTTTGATTATCACAATACAAGACGCAATAGTCTTGTCTTTTACCCAACTCGCCTAAGAAGTTCTTCAACTACACTAGCTCTTTAGAAGCTTCCGCAATAGCCATGTATTCGGCTTCGGTGGTTGACAAAGCAACACTCTTTTGCAATCGAGATAACCAACTAATCGCCGTCTTCCCCATTGTGAAAACATAACCCGTAGTGCTTTTCCCCGAATCATCACATACACCCAAATTAGCATCCGCATAGCCTCTAAGTAGGAGATTGTTTTTAGAGAAACATAATCCCATATTAGAAGTACCTTTCAAATAACGAAGCAACCATTTGACCGCTTCCCAATGCTCTTTCCTCGGATTAGACATATAACGACTTACAACTCCCACTGCTTGAGCAATATCGGGTCTTGTACAAACCATGGCATACATTATACTACCCACGGCTGATGCATATGGAACCTTTCCATATCCTTCTTGTCTCTTTTTGTCTTTGGTGATTGACTTTTCAATAGTTTTAAGGTGCTTCCCAAAGGCATAGAACGAGCCTTTGAATCTTCCATGTTGAACCTCTCTACTACTTTCTCAATATATTTAGATTGAGACAAGTATAGAGTACCCTTCACACGATCACGCACAATACTCATGCCAAGTATTTGCTTAGCACCACCAAGATCTTTCACCTCGAATTCTCGGGAAAGTAATCCCTTCAACTTGTTAATTTCGGACATGTTAGAACCTGCAAGCAACATGTCATCAACATACAACAATAAGATTATGTAAGAAGACTTGAATTTCTTCAAGTAGCAACAGTGATCTGCTTCACATCTTAAGAAACCAATCTTCTTCATAAACTCGTCAAACTTCAAGTACCATTGCCGAGGTGCTTGTTTCAATCCATACAAACTTTTCTTTAGCTTACAAACCCACTTCTCTTTACCCTTTACCTCAAAGCCCTCGGGTTGCCTCATGTAGATCTCTTCAACAAGATCACCATGTAAGAATGCAGTTTTTACATCTAGTTGCTCAAGATGTAAGTCTTCGGATGCAACCATAGAAAGTACCAAACGGATAGTAGTCATTTTAACTACCGGTGAAAATATCTCTTTGTAGTCAACTCCTTCCTTTTGTTGAAAGCCTTTGACTACCAAACGATCCTTGTACCTTCTCTTTCCATCTAACTCATTCTTGATTCTATACACCCATTTGCTTTGCAATGCCCTTTTATCATGAGGTAACTTCACTAGTGACCAAGTCTTGTTCTTCTCAAGTGATCCCATCTCTTCTTTCATGGCAAGCTCCCATTGTATGTATTCTTTTGTTTTTCTTGCCTCAAAGTAACTTTCGGGTTCACCATTCTCGTTATAGAGCAAGTAGTTTGCTGATGGAGAATACCTAGGATTAGGTTTAGGCACTCTAGTCGAGCGTCTTGGTATAGGAGTAACCGGAATGGTTGGACCGGCTTCATATGTGTCCTCCTCATCACTAGAACTCGTACTATGTTTGAAATCATCACCGCTTTCCGAATTATCCCCATCATTAGCATTTTCCGACGCCTCACCGTCATTCGGCAATTCATTGTTTCTCAAACTCCTATTAGAACCTGCAAGATTGTAACGACCCGGCTTTTTCGACTTGCTTTTGTGCCTTGTGTTTTTGCGAAACTGCGTATTTGTGCGTACTGTGTTACTTTATACTCTGGAAACTTGATTTACGTGGTTTACTTCCATTTATATGTTAAAACGTGCCTTAGAGTACGTAGGATACATAACTTGATCATTGGAAGCCTTTATAACCGTTAGTGTTATTTGACGTTTCGAATAAACCGCGAACTTGCGCGCACGTTTAACTTTTGTCATAATCGGAATATTATGACTGCGAAATATTAATTATTATTTTATAATAATAATTACCTGGGTTTTTGGATGCTTAATTACGCGTAGTAATTTAATTATGCACAATAGTTAGTCTTGTTGGACTTTCTACCTTGTTGAGCTCAAGCCCACCCTACTCTAGCTAGTGACCCAATTAATTAGTCCTTGTCCATGTCATCAATCCTTTTCAAATTCCTTGCTTATAAATACTAGCCCTTGTCCATGTCATCAATCCTTGTCAAATTCCTTGCTTATAAATACTAGCCCTTGTCCATGTCATCAATCCTTGTCAAATTCCTTGCTTATAAATACTAGCCCTTGTCCATGTCATCAATCCTTGTCAAATTCCTTGCTTATAAATACTAGCCCTTGTCCATGTCATCAATCCTTGTCAAATTCCTTGCTTATAAATACTAGCCCTTGTCCATGTTATCAATCCTTGTCAAATTCCTTGCTTATAAATACTAGCCATTTACCTCTCATTCAAATCACTTGCTCATTTGGTTTTCACACACACTTGTTCTTTCTTTCTTTCCTTTCTAGTATTGCTTGTAAGTCTTCTTTTTCTTCTTCTTTTCCTTTCATTTTCGTGGACATCATCATCATATTATGGAGATCAAAGTTCCTTTTAGCTTTGATCTTGCTTATATCTTGTTGATTCAAGCATGAATCTTTCAAGAACATGGAAGATTCAAGCTTTCTAGCTTTGAATCTTCACCAACTTTGTAGATTCATCTTTCTTTTACTTTAATCTTGTTATTTTGTGATAAAGATTCAAACTTTTGTTTGTTATCTTCATATATCTTAAAGATCCAAGCTTTATGCTTCAAGATCTTCAAGAACACTAAAGGTTCAAGTTTTCTAGCTTTGTGACCTTATAAATTGTGTGAAAGGGATCCAAGCTCTCTAGCTTAGGGTTCCATTACCTCTTTTGACTTGGATCATGTTCATACTTGTTTGATTGATGTAAAGTTTGTAACTTTGTTTGTAAATAGGACTTGTAATTGTGTTAAGACTAAGGATATGATGTAACCTTGGTTCATCATCCATTTAAGACTCTTAAATTAGTTGTGTTACCACTTGGTCTTAACATATTGTGTATTGATGGTAGAATCTTGGTCAAAAGTGATGCTAAACCATCAACGAGTTATACACTTGAAGCTACAGCATCAAGGATGAGAACCGTGATGAGCATCAAGCACCAAGAACCTCACCAGAGCACTTGTCCACTGATTTTCGTATCTGATTAGACCACCTGGGCTACTGGAAAGTTGATTTTCAGTTAGTTCGGTTCGAGTAGATGATTTTCCGTTTATGCCTCATCTTAATCCGAGTTACGGTTTAGGATTTATGGCCCTCCGAGAGTCACTACACCCTATTAACGTTGTGCTGAAATTTCTGACCTACTCGCACTTAAACCGTCGCCACGGTCAAACGAAGACGAGTTAGGTTCTGAAAATTGGTCAGCGGTTAGGGGACTCAAATACGGAGCCATAGCCACTTACTATCCATCTTTTTGATTTACGTAGAGGTCGCAGCAGCTGACTGAAGTCAGCCTATTGTTTCGATCTCTATTCTTGTCGAACTTACTTTGCTTTTATGATGATGAATGATGATGATGATGACACTTAAACTTACTTTATGCACTATTAGAATTTATAAAAACAACTGATGTCGTAGGGGGTGTATACAAAATAGTATTATTTTTAGTGCGAAATACTATTAAATATGCTACAATTTTACACAAGTTATTTATTTATTTATCGAGTGGATATACTTAAACCTTGCTACAACACTTATAGGCAGTGTACCTAATCGTATTATAGTATAGTTTTTAGTAAGTCCGGTTCGTTCCACAGGGAGCTCGTGAAGTTTAACGCTATATTTTTTTTACACACAATATTTGTAAAAATACAAAAATATATATGTACTAGTAGTATTATTATTATAAAGGGGGGTTTTTACCGTTTAATGACCGGTTTGTCGATTTTAAAACTTTAGTCGCAGTTAAAACCAAATGTAAAATATAAATACAAGACTTAAATTAAAGCATAAAGTAAATAACGATAATGAAATTGCGAATAATAAAAGTGCGATAAAATAAACTTGCGATAATTAAAAAGTACGATAATTAAAAGTGCAATACAATAACAATAAAAATGCGATAATTAGAAGTGCAATTAAATATAAAATAAAGGAAATTAAATATGAAATAAAAGAATTATGCTTATTTAAACTTCCGTAATCATGATGTTCGACGTGTTGATTTTAGTTTTATGCCCATGGGTTAATTGTCCTTTGTCCTGGATTATTTAATATGTCCGTCTGGTTTTTGTCCATAACAGTCCATCAGTCATAAATATAAAGTGCGAGTGTCCTCGTCAAATTATCCTTATACCCGAAGTTAAATATTCCAACTAATTGGGGATTTAAACTGTAACAAGATTTTAATACTTTGTTTAATAATTACACCAGGTTGTCGACTGAGTGTAACCCAAGGTTTTAATATTTTGTTATCAATTATACCAAGTGTCCTTGTACATAATTTCACCCCTGTTTTAATTATTCTAGTGGCTATTAATCCATTCCCGTGTCCGGTTAAATGAACGATTATTCGTACATATAAATACCCCGCCCATCGTGTCCGATTGAGTGTATATGGTAATTTATAGGGACGCCCAATTGTAAATCTTTATATTAACATTAACAAACTATCATTTAGTTAAACAAATATAAAGCCCATTAATAGCCCATAGTCTAATTTCCACAAGTGTCGTTCTTTTGTCCAAACCCCAATTATGGTACAAAGCCCAATTACCCAATTTTAGTAATTAGCCCAACATCATGATTACTTCGTTTTAAATAAGCATAATAATAACTTAGCTACGAGACATTAATATAAAAAGGTTGAACATAACTTACAATGATTAAAAATAGCGTAGCGTTACACGGACAGAATTTCGACTTATACACTCAAAACATTCTCTATCATAATCTTATTATTATTATAATTTAAGATTAAAATTAAAATTATTATTATAATATTTATATTAATATTACGATAGAGAAAGATATAAGAAAAGAAAAAGATGTAAAAGGTGTAGAAAAGAGATGCCTTAAAATGGATCGAATGATCTTGATTTTATAGGCGAATTATGAAATGAAATTTTCACTTATGACCCCTGAACTATACTCAATTAACAACTTTTTATTATTTAATATTATTCTTATTATGAATTATTTAAATATTATATTTTATTCTTGTGCATAGTTGACTCATAATTTTTACACCGTTGCGTCGAGCGTTGAAAGTTGGTTCATGTCTTGGTTCCGAATTTTCGAACGCCTTTTCGTACAATTTTATATCGTGTACTTTGCGTTTTGTAACTTGTACTCTTGTCATTTTTAGACGTTCTTCATCAATAATTTGAACCTTTTTGATTGTATCTTGTACTTTTGAGCTTTTTGGACCTTTGTGTCTTCAATTCGTCGTTTTCGCCTTTTGTCTTCGCACTTATTTAATATAAACGAATATTACTTGAAAATGGAACAATTGCAACTAAAATCTTGTCTTTCTTGGGGGATAATGCTATGAAATATATGTTCCTTTTTAGCCTTATCAATATCCCCACACTTGAGTGTTGCTTGTCCTCAAGCAATACAGTCTTGAAATAATATAATACATCACACGAATCACTTCTTTATTCTTCACACTTTGTACATCAGTGATTTTGATAGAGCGGTATAAACAATGATAGTAACGATATGGTTAAAGGTGGGTGTGTCATCCACAGTTGCCTTGGGTTTAGGACAACGACACTTGCAATCAAATAGCCGATTTACTTTCGGTTTCCAAAGCAAAGTGCACATTTGAAAGGCGGTTTACAGTCCCACATGACTATAAAAATTTAGATCCTTTAAGGAAATTGGATCTTTATGAAAACATTTGATCTTTTGAAAATTCAAGCTAGATTTTACCCTAGACAAGTTTTCTGATTTGATCCATCATCGGTGTTGCAAAATATATTTGTGGATCAATATTTTGGCTAAAACTTTTAGGTTCGTGTAATCCACTGCTATCCCGGTATCGAATAGCACACATCCAGTTTACTTGTTCCGTATATTACCTTTCGGTAAACTACCGTCCGGTTGTAAAGGAAAGCGATGAACAAGAAACTGTTAAGGCAATGTCCCGTGACATGCAAATGATTATGGTCTTATTAACGTGTCGGATGCTAGAACTATCCTTGGTAGAAGCAATAGTAAAGATCATCCTATGATTTTTCGGTCTGGCACAAGGTCCTGTCTCTGACCATGCTATGCAACCACCGTTCTTACGGTTGACACCCGATTTGGTTCAGGTGACCTAATGAATTCCAGGTGAATTTCTTAGGATTTTACGTTCAATGGTAATGAACGCATTGAAAATGGTTTTTCAGAAAACAAATCGGTTTGTATTTTTGATCAAAATATTTTCTCGTTCATGCTCGAGTTTAGATATCATTGAATTCCATGAGTTTGAATTCTCAATCTTTAAGATCAATCTCTAGGATTGAGTAATATCAATCTTAAAAGCTGATTTTTAATCTTTAAGGAGATTATCCTTTCTGGGGATCTGATTCATTAGTTGTAACATCCCGCGTTTTTCCGTTAAATTTAATTTTAACACCGTCTTTTTTTTTTAAAAACATAATCTTTCGTATTTAAATTAATAATTTCCGTGAGTAACGTTCATTATATTCCCGCTATTTAATTTTGACATCACCCGTTTACTCGAGCGTTTTAAAAATATTCGATCGGTTAAATCCCGCACCCGCTTCTAAACTCGAGGGACTAAAATTGACACGGGGCAAACTAGTTGACTAGGTCAACTAGTCCACCCCAATCACCACCATTCAATCACCTCCATCTCTCTCTCTTTCTCTCTAGCAAGAACACACACACAAACACCCAATTCAATCATTCATCATCTAAATTCGATCTAGGAGGCTTACAACAAAACAAATTACATATTTGGAATCCTCTCTTCATCCTCTACAATTTGATACCAACTTTATCTCGTTTGGGTAACATTTCTAAAACTCTAGATTTCTCTAAATTCGTGTTTTTGATTTGAAATGGTGTTAGTTAGTGTCTATGGCTCGTGTCTAGCATGAATATATGATTTACTTGCTCGATTTGTTGTTTCGAGTAACTAGTTTGAACATTTGAAATGGGTTTGCTTAATCTTGCATTTTGGAAGATTAAATGTTGTTTGATTGTTAAAGTTCATGTTTTAATTGTGTTACAAGTATCACTAGCTTCGTTTTGATGCGTAGGTTGATTAAGAAAACTTCAAACACATGATTATTGATTTTTGTGAATTTTGGTTAGGGTTTGATAGACTTTGAAATGAACTTTTGATGCGTTGAATGCTTGTTAATGTTGTTAGTAAGTGTTTAGATGCAATGTATGCTTAATTACCTTCGAAACGGCATATCGTATGTGTAAATTGGATTCCCGAATCATAAAATACGTTTTACGAACTTGAAACTTTGAAAATAAACCTTTCTTGATCAATTGACGAGTTTTCGGTTATTGTAAATGATGTTTTTGATTGATGATATGTGGTTAGTTGTATTCCTCGTCAAAATACCTTTTCGACGATATATGATAGGCATTATAAGTGTTTGCGGGTCAAGAGTTGGGTTGGAAAATGTTTTGGTTCGTGCATACTTTGAAAAACTGACCAGAAATCTCTGCCCAGATGGTGGCGCGGCGCGCCCCATCCCCGCGCGGCGCGCGGATTGGCCTGGCCAGATTCTGCTTTGTTTGGCGCATTTCACGCGAAATGTTTGACTAGCTATCGACCTCCGATTCACATGAAACTTGTTTTAATATACTTGTATATGAATATTTAGCATAGAAAAATAGTTCGGGACCCGACCCGAACGCGTTGACTTTTTCGTTGACTTTGACCAAGTTTGACTTTTAGTCAAACTTAACCAAACTTTTATACAATCATTCTAACATGCTTTTATACTTGTTTCTTGTATGAAACTTGACAACGTGATTCACATGCTATACTTAATCGAGTCGTAACGAGCCATAGGACTAATTGAACACATTTCACCCGACCTTGTGTCGTAACCGGTTAATTGATACAACTTATTTGTTTAGGTCAAGGCTAAGCAACTTTCATGCACACGTTTACTTTGTGAAGTACATTTATACTCGTGCACTCGAGGTGAGATCATAGTCCCACCTTTTCAACAACTTTTTATACTTTTAAATTGTGGGCTGAGAAACATATACTTTGTTACATTTTGTACTACTTATTTTTATACTTTGAACACAAGTACAAGGAAAACAAACATTCCACAGCGAGTTAGAACAAAAATCCTCAATTCGATTATCATTAGTTACACTTGCAGGGTGTAAGCGAGAACTTATATTGTGTGGCCATACGGGTTTGACAAACCCTCATTACGGACGGTTCGCTACCGTCTACGGATGAAATATATTTTCGAGAAACAGTGTATGTTCTAACACTATTGTGATGGGGTTCTATGGAAGGAAACGTTAAGTCTTGATAATTGGGTGCTCGCGAACAATACTTTTGGAATGCAAACGATTTTGATAATCAACTATGGGAATACTAAATCTTGTGGTTCAAAAACAACGTTTACAAATACATCTATGATTTCACCAACGTTTTTCGTTGACAGTTTTCTATATGTTTCTCAGGTTCATACTCGGCTACTTGATACATGCTTCCGCACACTTTGATTTCTTGCTTGAGGTCAAGCATACATGCATACGCTAGTGATAGCACTTTTGGATTAAACCTTAAAGCATACATACTTACGCTATTTATAGCAACTGTGATTTTCAACTTATATTATGTCGCAAGTTATTTCATTTATACTTTACAATTTTTGTAATCTTAAACTTGTTGTCGAATTGTTTGTAAACTAAACTTTGCAAGTCTTGTACGTTTCAAATGAATGCGACATAATTTTGGTCAAACGAGTCTCATATAGGGACTACGACCACGCAACGGGACCTAAGTTAACGGCGCCGTCAATAACGGTTTTGGTCGGGTCGTTACAAGTGGTATCAGAGCGTTGGTTGTAGAGAACTAGGATGCATTAGTGTGTCTAACAGAGTCGTTAGGACGCATTAGTGAGTCTAGACTACAACCGGATAGTTAGCATTTGCATTCTGACATACATTTGCTATAGATAGCACTTACTTGACTACTTGTGCATTATACTTGAATCATTCTTAGGCAAACTTTTTAATGGTACCCAACCTTCATCATACGAACTCGTATTCCGCCACTTTTTGGTAACACACGTAAATTCATGATTCATACACGTATGGATGACGACGACTTCATTAGTCACACTTGTTCGGGAACTCTGTCTCCCGGATTGTTATTTGCCACCGTTTCAACTTACTATCGGTTTCCCACTGGTGTTTCTTACTATCTACTTTTTGGTGTTACTACCATCACTACTCTAGGTGAGTATCGTCATCAACATTTATCACTACGGTTGCGTGCTACTCGTTATCATGACTCGTTACTCTTTTCATACCTGAATACCTTATTGTCTGACTCGAACCACATTGACGTGAACAATCATTTATACACTTCCCTCGGGAAATGCATCTTCAGAGTTGCACAAATTCTTTTGATTAATACGAGTCACGTTAGAGACGTCGTTACACTTTGTTTATTTTAAATTTTCACGATTACACGAACTTGATTCTATGGAGTGATGTGGGAATGGAGGTATGAGTTAGCGTAATATAACGTCATTTGATCAACGTAGTTATATTACGGTAAGTCATACCAAAGTTCTAATGACACGTGATGGTGGTTGGACTCGATCAACCTAATCACCACCATGTGCCATGTACATTACTTCATCTTTCTTGATTGGATATCCGAAAACTCCGAGAATATTGATAACAACCATACCCGGGACACATCTTCGATTATTGTCGAACCGTATTTATGCTTCCGAATGAATGACAAATTCTTTCAACTTCAAACATACGTTATACATAAATACTATCTCGTCCTCGCACAGTTTTATCAACGAACTACAATATACCTGTTATGCTCACAACGAGGTGGAAAACTTCTCTCGCCTTACACTCGTACTTCCGTTTAAGGAAATATTTTATCTAAATTCTCAATGGAGAGAGAGACTCTTCACACTATACTAGTATTCGCCTCAAGGGTGAATAGTCCTATCGAACATTTTCGGAAACCGATAAATCTTTCGCGGCGCGAAATTCTTGAGAAACAGAAACTTGTTCCAACAAACATTTTCAAGTCCTAACAAACTTGTTCGAATATACCTTACAGAACTGTACCTCATTTCGGATCGAAGTCCTCGTTTCACTTCTAGATTTTGGAGTACCTTACAAAAAGCCTCGGGACCGCGTTTAGACATGAGTACCGCGTACCATCCACAACCCGACGGACCGAACAAACATGCGATTTAAACCTTGGAAACCATAATACAAGTTTGTATTACCAACTTCAAATTTACTTGAGAAAAGTATTTTCCTTTAACCGAATCCTCGTACTACAATGATTTTCATTCGAGTTTTAACGTCACTCCTTTTGAAACCACATGTGACCGGAAACGTCATTCTCTTTTGTCGAACAAAGTAAACGATGATCAATTCACCGGGGCCGAGTTTATTCATGAGCAACCGAGAAAATTTATTCATATTCAGGTAAAACCCTACGCGACTCGTAATCACCAAGAGCTAAGCCGATGTTAGACGTAAACATTTCAAATTCCACGTGGGAAACCGCGTCACGTTAAGAGTCGCACCTTGGAAAGGTGCAATCCGTTTCGGGAAAATGTAGGAAGCTAAATCCGCGATATTTTGATCCTTTAAATTCTTGGGGTGTTTTGGACCCGTCGCTAGCCGTTTAGACTTTTCCGACTCATTTTGGGTCTCCGTTATCCTACATTTGATGTATCAACTCAAAGACGTGTTTTGCGAAACGAGAACTTGTTATCTCCTTTGATGAACTCACTATCGACGATAACCCTCACTTCCTAGGAGGACCGGTTGAAACCATAAATCGTGAAGCCAAACCTTAAAACAACATATGATCCCGACCGTCAAAATTCGTTGAAATGCCCAAGGGAGTACCTTCACTTATTCGTAGAACCGACAACGCAAGATCTCGAGGAAGATTCAACAACTACTACTTCCAACTAAATTTCGGGACGAAATTTCTTTTGAGGCGTGGATAATGTAACATCCCGCGTTTTTCCGTTAAATTTAATTTTAACACCGTCTTTTTTTTTTTAAAAAACATAATCTTTCGTATTTAAATTAATAATTTCCGTGAGTAACGTTCATTATATTCCCGCTATTTAATTTTGACATCACCCGTTTACTCGAGCGTTTTAAAAATATTCGATCGGTTAAATCCCGCACCCGCTTCTAAACTCGAGGGACTAAAATTGACACGGGGCAAACTAGTTGACTAGGTCAACTAGTCCACCCCAATCACCACCATTCAATCACCTCCATCTCTCTCTCTTTCTCTCTAGCAAGAACACACACACAAACACCTAATTCAATCATTCATCATCTAAATTCGATCTAGGAGGCTTACAACAAAACAAATTACATATTTGGAATCCTCTCTTCATCCTCTACAATTTGATACCAACTTCATCTCGTTTGGGTAACATTTCTAAAACTCTAGATTTCTCTAAATTCGTGTTTTTGATTTGAAATGGTGTTAGTTAGTGTCTATGGCTCGTGTCTAGCATGAATATATGATTTACTTGCTCGATTTGTTGTTTCGAGTAACTAGTTTGAACATTTGAAATGGGTTTGCTTAATCTTGCATTTTGGAAGATTAAATGTTGTTTGATTGTTAAAGTTCATGTTTTAATTGTGTTACAAGTATCACTAGCTTCGTTTTGATGCGTAGGTTGATTAAGAAAACTTCAAACACATGATTATTGATTTTTGTGAATTTTGGTTAGGGTTTGATAGACTTTGAAATGAACTTTTGATGCGTTGAATGCTTGTTAATGTTGTTAGTAAGTGTTTAGATGCAATGTATGCTTAATTACCTTCGAAACGGCATATCGTATGTGTAAATTGGATTCCCGAATCATAAAATACGTTTTACGAACTTGAAACTTTGAAAATAAACCTTTCTTGATCAATTGACGAGTTTTCGGTTATTGTAAATGATGTTTTTGATTGATGATATGTGGTTAGTTGTATTCCTCGTCAAAATACCTTTTCGACGATATATGATAGGCATTATAAGTGTTTGCGGGTCAAGAGTTGGGTTGGAAAATGTTTTGGTTCGTGCATACTTTGAAAAACTGACCAGAAATCTCTGCCCAGATGGTGGCGCGGCGCGCCCCATCCCCGCGCGGCGCGCGGATTGGCCTGGCCAGATTCTGCTTTGTTTGGCGCATTTCACGCGAAATGTTTGACTAGCTATCGACCTCCGATTCACATGAAACTTGTTTTAATATACTTGTATATGAATATTTAGCATAGAAAAATAGTTCGGGACCCGACCCGAACGCGTTGACTTTTTCGTTGACTTTGACCAAGTTTGACTTTTAGTCAAACTTAACCAAACTTTTATACAATCATTCTAACATGCTTTTATACTTGTTTCTTGTATGAAACTTGACAACGTGATTCACATGCTATACTTAATCGAGTCGTAACGAGCCATAGGACTAATTGAACACATTTCACCCGACCTTGTGTCGTAACCAGTTAATTGATACAACTTATTTGTTTAGGTCAAGGCTAAGCAACTTTCATGCACACGTTTACTTTGTGAAGTACATTTATACTCGTGCACTCGAGGTGAGATCATAGTCCTACCTTTTCAACAACTTTTTATACTTTTAAATTGTGGGCTGAGAAACATATACTTTGTTACATTTTGTACTACTTATTTTTATACTTTGAACACAAGTACAAGGAAAACAAACATTCCACAGCGAGTTAGAACAAAAATCCTCAATTCGATTATCATTAGTTACACTTGCAGGGTGTAAGCGAGAACTTATATTGTGTGGCCATACGGGTTTGACAAACCCTCATTACGGACGGTTAGCTACCGTCTACGGATGAAATATATTTTCGAGAAACAGTGTATGTTCTAACACTATTGTGATGGGGTTCTATGGAAGGAAACGTTAAGTCTTGATAATTGGGTGCTCGCGAACAATACTTTTGGAATGCAAACGATTTTGATAATCAACTATGGGAATACTAAATCTTGTGGTTCAAAAACAACGTTTACAAATACATCTATGATTTCACCAACGTTTTTCGTTGACAGTTTTCTATATGTTTCTCAGGTTCATACTCGGCTACTTGATACATGCTTCCGCACACTTTGATTTCTTGCTTGAGGTCAAGCATACATGCATACGCTAGTGATAGCACTTTTGGATTAAACCTTAAAGCATACATACTTACGCTATTTATAGCAACTGTGATTTTCAACTTATATTATGTCGCAAGTTATTTCATTTATACTTTACAATTTTTGTAATCTTAAACTTGTTGTCGAATTGTTTGTAAACTAAACTTTGCAAGTCTTGTACGTTTCAAATGAATGCGACATAATTTTGGTCAAACGAGTCTCATATAGGGACTACGACCACGCAACGGGACCTAAGTTAACGGCGCCGTCAATAACGGTTTTGGTCGGGTCGTTACATTAGTCTTATCCAGCTAATTTTCACGGTGCCCCCCCATTGTACGAGATAAATCCTTCTCATGGTTAGGATAAATCTGACCACTTGGCGACCCTGTTTGATGCTGAGGTCCGTGGATTTCCAGCCGATTTTAGTGATGACTTTTCTAGATTTTTCGTCAACCTACAGCTGGTCTGGACGACAACTTCATGACCTAAATCAAGAAGCGCGTGTCTTTTTCGGAAGACTTTACTTCCTTTTAAATGATGGAATTGATTCATCGTGTAGATCCATCTCTTCTTTTCTTTCATCGGATAAAACAGTTGATTATCGTTCCAAAACAAAAGTATTTTCAAAAATTTGTACAAAAATATGTGATATATGTTTTGAATAGTTTGGTAAAGTTTTCCCACACTTGGCTTTTATTTATGTTTTTCTTTGCCTTTTTCTCCTCTATTCCATTCTTAAATGAATTCTAACATTTTAGTTGTTTCTCAATTTATGTCCTTTCCGAGGTAACGATAATTTCGGCTCAATGACCTAGTTTTCATCGTTCATAAATATGTATAAACATGATTTTGAATTCATTTTGTTGAAAATTTTGAAAAATTTTACTAGAAGTGGGTAGTCAGTATATAAGACTAGGGCTGTTCCTTGTTATCGGAGAGCACTAGATTCTAACACAACTACTGCGTTACTAGTATTTTTAATGGTAACCAAGTGTTTAAATCAAAAATTTTTAAAATCCGAAAGAATTTAACCCCTTCCCACACTTAAGATCTTGCAATGCCCTCATTTGCAAGAAATCAGTAACAATTCAAATTATTGATGAAGAACGTCTAAAAATGACAAGAGTACAAGTTACAAAACGCAAAGTACACGATATAAAATTGTACGAAAAGGCGTTCGAAAATTCGGAACCAAGACATGAACCAACTTTCAACGCTCGACGCAACGGTGTAAAAATTATGAGTCAACTATGCACAAGAATAAAATATAATATTTAAATAATTCATAATAAGAATAATATTAAATAATAAAAAGTTGTTAATTGAGTATAGTTCAGGGGTCATAAGTGAAAATTTCATTTCATAATTCGCCTATAAAATCAAGATCATTCGATCCATTTTAAGGCATCTCTTTTCTACACCTTTTACATCTTTTTCTTTTCTTATATCTTTCTCTATCGTAATATTAATATAAATATTATAATAATAATTTTAATTTTAATCTTAAATTATAATAATAATAAGATTATGATAGAGAATGTTTTGAGTGTATAAGTCGAAATTCTGTCCGTGTAACGCTACGCTATTTTTAATCATTGTAAGTTATGTTCAACCTTTTTATATTAATGTCTCGTAGCTAAGTTATTATTATGCTTATTTAAAACGAAGTAATCATGATGTTGGGCTAATTACTAAAATTGGGTAATTGGGCTTTGTACCATAATTGGGGTTTGGACAAAAGAACGACACTTGTGGAAATTAGACTATGGGCTATTAATGGGCTTTATATTTGTTTAACTAAATGATAGTTTGTTAATGTTAATATAAAGATTTACAATTGGGCGTCCCTATAAATTACCATATACACTCAATCGGACACGATGGGCGGGGTATTTATATGTACGAATAATCGTTCATTTAACCGGACACGGGAATGGATTAATAGCCACTCGAATAATTAAAACAGGGGTGAAATTATGTACAAGGACACTTGGTATAATTGATAACAAAATATTAAAACCTTGGGTTACACTCAGTCGACAACCTGGTGTAATTATTAAACAAAGTATTAAAATCTTGTTACAGTTTAAATCCCCAATTAGTTGGAATATTTAACTTCGGGTATAAGGATAATTTGACGAGGACACTCGCACTTTATATTTATGACTGATGGACTGTTATGGACAAAAACCAGACGGACATATTAAATAATCCAGGACAAAGGACAATTAACCCATGGGCATAAAACTAAAATCAACACGTCGAACATCATGATTACGGAAGTTTAAATAAGCATAATTCTTTTATTTCATATTTAATTTCCTTTATTTTATATTTAATTGCACTTCTAATTATCGCATTTTTATTGTTATTGTATTGCACTTTTAATTATCGTACTTTTTAATTATCGCAAGTTTATTTTATCGCACTTTTATTATTCGCAATTTCATTATCGTTATTTACTTTATGCTTTAATTTAAGTCTTGTATTTATATTTTACATTTGGTTTTAACTGCGACTAAAGTTTAAAATCGACAAACCGGTCATTAAACGGTAAAAATCCCCCTTTATAATAATAATACTACTAGTACATATATATTTTTGTATTTTTACAAATATTGTGTGTAAAAAAAAATATAGCGTTAAACTTCACGAGCTCCCTGTGGAACGAACCGAACTTACAAAAAACTATACTATAATACGATTATGTACACTGCCTATAAGTGTTGTAGCAAGGTTTAAGTATATCCACTCGATAAATAAATAAATAACTTGTGTAAAATTGTAGCATATTTAATAGTATTTCGCACTAAAAATAATACTATTTTGTATACACCCCCTACGACATCAAGTATTTTTGGCGCCGCTGCCGGGGACCGCTGAAAAACGCTATATCTTTGTAAACTATGTTTGTTTAAAAGTAATTTTTATTTTTATTTTGTAATAAGTCTCGAAAAAAAAAAAGTAAAAAAAAAAAAATACGTAAAAAAAAAAAAAAATTAAAAAATTATATATTTTTAAGATTTTGTCTATAAAAAAATTATTTTAAGTTTTATTACCTTTAGTTTTTTTTAGACTATAGTCGCAACTTTTAGTATTAAGTATAGTTTTTGCCTTAGTATTTATTTTTACTTCTAGAATTTTTAGGCTTTGCCGTAAAATCCCTTAAGTGCTTTTTCTTTAGACTAAGATTTAGGTGCCTTAGAATTTTGCGACGCCATTTTTCGTGCTACTTTCTTATTTTTATTTATCTTTCGACGCCGTTTACCTATGTATCAATTACAATTCCAATTAGTAATCTCTATTTGTAGTTTTAATTTTAAGATAGTGATAGTTATAAGGTTGGATTAACCGCGTGTTTACAAACCACTCTTCGTCTTTTTCATTTTTCGACACTTTTCGACGCGCAATCTTTTTCTTTCTTATTTCTCGCCATTCTAGTTTTTAGGACTTAGAATTTTTTCTACTTCTTCTCTAAATTTCTTAAAATTACGAAAATTTATTTTAAGTGGTTAAATTGATAGACATCAAAATTTTCTGGTTCGTAGTAATAGTTGGATTTGTACGTGGACCGGGTTATTGGAGCCAAACAGTACTCAATTATATTGAGACCAAACGAATCCTGCCCCTCTGCTGCATCTTTTGGCTATTCAAAACGTGGGCAAAATCAGAAAAGTCTATTAATTGGATAACTTATTATAATTTTTCTTTCCTTTTTAAAAACTAATAGGATATTCAGTGAATGCACCGAGCAAGACGTTCGCCGCCGGTCATACGTTCACCACCTGTAACTCGATCAAGACATCGTTTAACGAATATCGCCGCCGTTGATTTTTCTTTAGAATCGTCATCAAGTCGACCAAATCCTCAAACTCAAATTTCCGATAATCCAGTTTTTGAAACAAACCTCACAATTGAGAATCCGGAGAATATTCAGGAACGGTTTGTAGATCCCGAACCATTAAACTTTCCTCCGGAACCACCAATCATTCAAACAGAGATTGTTGAGGAACGAACCATTAAATCAGAATCATCTAGTGATACCGATTCAACAAATTCAATTATGGAGAATCTGGAACCTCTAAGTATGGAAGACCGAATGAGAGCTAAACGCACTGGCCAAGGTCACGCAATTACTCATCCAGACATTAATGCGCCAGATTATGAAATCAAAGGACAAATTCTACACATGGTGACTAATCAATGCCAATTTAGTGGTGCGCTGAAGGAAGATCCAAATGAACATCTACGTACCTTTAATAGGATCTGCACACTATTTAAAATCCGAGAAGTGGAGGATGAACAGATATATCTCATGTTATTTCCCAGGACTTTAAAGGGAGAAGCCAAAGATTGGTTGGAATCGTTACCTGAAGGGGCGATCGATACATGGGATGTTTTAGTTGACAAATTTCTTAAACAATTCTTTCCTGCATCTAAAGCCGTAAGACTTCAAGCAGAAATTGTTACGTTCACACAGAAGCCAAATGAAACTCTATATGAGGCGTGGACAAGATATGGAAAGTTGTTAAGAGGATGTCCGCAACATGGTTTAGACACGTGTCAAATAGTACAAATATTCTACCAAGGATGCGACATCACTACAAGGAAAGACATAGATATAGCAGCTGGTGGTTCTATTATGAAGAAAACCGAAACTGATGCTTACAAAATTATTGATAACACTGCTTCCCACTCACATGAGTGGCACCAAGAAAAAGATATCATTAGATCATCTAAAGCAGCTAGAGCCGATTCTAGCCATGACTTAGATTCCATTTCCGCAAAGATAGATGCTGTGGAGAGACGAATGGAAAAGATGACTAAGGATATTCACTCAATACGAATTAGTTGTGAGCAGTGTGGAGGACCACATTTGACAAAAGATTGTCTCAGTATTGAATTAACAATGGAACAAAGAGAGAATATTTCATACATAAACCAAAGGCCTGGAAATAATTATCAGAATAATTATCAACCGCCAAGACCGATTTACAATCAAAACCAAAATTATAACCGAAATATTCCATACAACAACCAACAAGGTCCTAGCAATCAACAAGTATCTAATAATACTTATAATCAGCAAAGACCTAATTTTCAAAACAAACCACCACAACAAACCGATGATAAAAAGCCAAATTTAGAAGATATGATGACGAAGCTAGTTGAAACTCAAACGCAGTTTTTCACATCTCAGAAACAAACCAATGAACAAAATGCTCAAGCATTTAGAAATCAACAAGCTTCTATTCAAAATCTGGAACAAGAAGTAAGTAACCTAGCAAGGTTAATAGGTGAAAGAAAATCGGGAAGTCTACCTAGTGATACAAATGCTAATCCCCGGAATGAAACAGCTAAAGCCATTACCACAAGAAGTGGTACAACACTTAAACCACCTGAAATACCTGTAACTTCTGATGAAACTATTTCTACACCACAAGAACCACAACCTGATCAAGATAAGGAAAAAGAACCGGTAGTTGAAAAGGTTAATGAAGATAACACAGTTAAGGCTAAACCTTATGTTAAACCATACCAACCACCACTTCCTTACCCGAGTAAAATGAAGAAAGAGAAACTTGAAGTCGAGCAATCCAAATTCTTGGATATGTTTAAACAGATAAATGTAAATCTTCCTTTCATTGATGTGATTTCAGGAATGCCTAGATATGCTAAATTCTTGAAAGATCTAATCTCAAATAGAAAGAAAATGGAAGAACTCTCGGCTGTTACTATGAATGCTAATTGTTCAGCAGTCCTGTTGAATAAGATACCAGAAAAATTATCTGATCCAGGAAGTTTCACAATTCCATGTTTTCTGGGTAGTCTTAGTTCAATAGAAGCATTGGCAGACTTAGGTGCTAGTTTTTAGTGCGAAATACTATTAAATATGCTACAATTTTACACAAGTTATTTATTTATTTATCGAGTGGATATACTTAAACCTTGCTACAACACTTATAGGCAGTGTACCTAATCGTATTATAGTATAGTTTTTAGTAAGTCCGGTTCGTTCCACAGGGAGCTCGTGAAGTTTAACGCTATATTTTTTTTACACACAATATTTGTAAAAATACAAAAATATATATGTACTAGTAGTATTATTATTATAAAGGGGGGTTTTTACCGTTTAATGACCGGTTTGTCGATTTTAAAACTTTAGTCGCAGTTAAAACCAAATGTAAAATATAAATACAAGACTTAAATTAAAGCATAAAGTAAATAACGATAATGAAATTGCGAATAATAAAAGTGCGATAAAATAAACTTGCGATAATTAAAAAGTACGATAATTAAAAGTGCAATACAATAACAATAAAAATGCGATAATTAGAAGTGCAATTAAATATAAAATAAAGGAAATTAAATATGAAATAAAAGAATTATGCTTATTTAAACTTCCGTAATCATGATGTTCGACGTGTTGATTTTAGTTTTATGCCCATGGGTTAATTGTCCTTTGTCCTGGATTATTTAATATGTCCGTCTGGTTTTTGTCCATAACAGTCCATCAGTCATAAATATAAAGTGCGAGTGTCCTCGTCAAATTATCCTTATACCCGAAGTTAAATATTCCAACTAATTGGGGATTTAAACTGTAACAAGATTTTAATACTTTGTTTAATAATTACACCAGGTTGTCGACTGAGTGTAACCCAAGGTTTTAATATTTTGTTATCAATTATACCAAGTGTCCTTGTACATAATTTCACCCCTGTTTTAATTATTCTAGTGGCTATTAATCCATTCCCGTGTCCGGTTAAATGAACGATTATTCGTACATATAAATACCCCGCCCATCGTGTCCGATTGAGTGTATATGGTAATTTGTAGGGACGCCCAATTGTAAATCTTTATATTAACATTAACAAACTATCATTTAGTTAAACAAATATAAAGCCCATTAATAGCCCATAGTCTAATTTCCACAAGTGTCGTTCTTTTGTCCAAACCCCAATTATGGTACAAAGCCCAATTACCCAATTTTAGTAATTAGCCCAACATCATGATTACTTCGTTTTAAATAAGCATAATAATAACTTAGCTACGAGACATTAATATAAAAAGGTTGAACATAACTTACAATGATTAAAAATAGCGTAGCGTTACACGGACAGAATTTCGACTTATACACTCAAAACATTCTCTATCATAATCTTATTATTATTATAATTTAAGATTAAAATTAAAATTATTATTATAATATTTATATTAATATTACGATAGAGAAAGATATAAGAAAAGAAAAAGATGTAAAAGGTGTAGAAAAGAGATGCCTTAAAATGGATCGAATGATCTTGATTTTATAGGCGAATTATGAAATGAAATTTTCACTTATGACCCCTGAACTATACTCAATTAACAACTTTTTATTATTTAATATTATTCTTATTATGAATTATTTAAATATTATATTTTATTCTTGTGCATAGTTGACTCATAATTTTTACACCGTTGCGTCGAGCGTTGAAAGTTGGTTCATGTCTTGGTTCCGAATTTTCGAACGCCTTTTCGTACAATTTTATATCGTGTACTTTGCGTTTTGTAACTTGTACTCTTGTCATTTTTAGACGTTCTTCATCAATAATTTGAACCTTTTTGATTGTATCTTGTACTTTTGAGCTTTTTGGACCTTTGTGTCTTCAATTCGTCGTTTTCGCCTTTTGTCTTCGCACTTATTTAATATAAACGAATATTACTTGAAAATGGAACAATTGCAACTAAAATCTTGTCTTTTTTGGGGGATAATGCTATGAAATATATGTTCCTTTTTAGCCTTATCAATATCCCCACACTTGAGCGTTGCTTGTCCTCAAGCAATACAGTCTTGAAATAATAGAATACATCACACGAATCACTTCTTTATTCTTCACACTTTGTACATCAGTGATTTTGATAGAGCGGTATAAACAATGATAGTAACGATATGGTTAAAGGTGGGTGTGTCATCCACAGTTGCCTTGGGTTTAGGACAACGACACTTGCAATCAAATAGCCGATTTACTTTCGGTTTTCAAAGCAAAGTGCACATTTGAAAGGCGGTTTACAGTCCCACATGACTATAAAAATTTAGATCCTTTAAGGAAATTGGATCTTTATGAAAACATTTGATCTTTTGAAAATTCAAGCTAGATTTTACCCTAGACAAGTTTTCTGATTTGATCCATCATCGGTGTTGCAAAATATATTTGTGGATCAATATTTTGGCTAAAACTTTTAGGTTCGTGTAATTCACTGCTATCCCGGTATCGAATAGCACACATCCAGTTTACTTGTTCCGTATATTACCTTTCGGTAAACTACCGTCCGGTTGTAAAGGAAAGCGATGAACAAGAAACTGTTAAGGCAATGTCCCGTGACATACAAATGATTATGGTCTTATTAACGTGTCGGATGCTAGAAATATCCTTGGTAGAAGCAATAGTAAAGATCATCCTATGATTTTTCGGTCTGGCACAAGGTCCTGTCTCTGACCATGCTATGCAACCACCGTTCTTACGGTTGACACCCGATTTGGTTCAGGTGACCTAATGAATTCCAGGTGAATTTCTTAGGATTTTACGTTCAATGGTAATGAACGCATTGAAAATGGTTTTTCAGAAAACAAATCGGTTTGTATTTTTGATCAAAATATTTTCTCGTTCATGCTCGAGTTTAGATATCATTGAATTCCATGAGTTTGAATTCTCAATCTTTAAGGTCAATCTCTAGGATTGAGTAATATCAGTCTTAAAAGCTGATTTTTAATCTTTAAGGAGATTATCCTTTCTGGGGATCTGATTCATTAGTCTTATCCAGCTAATTTGCACGGTGCCCCCCCATTGTACGAGATAAATCCTTCTCATGGTTAGGATAAATCTGACCACTTGGAGACCCTGTTTGATGCTGAGGTCCGTGGATTTCCAGCCGATTTTAGTGATGACTTTTCTAGATTTTTCGTCAACCTACAGCTGGTCTGGACGACAACTTCATGACCTAAATCAAGAAGCGCGTGTCTTTTTCGGAAGACTTTACTTCTTTTTAAATGATGGAATTGATTCATCGTGTAGATCCATCTCTTCTTTTCTTTCATCGGATAAAACAGTTGATTATCGTTCCAAAACAAAAGTATTTTCAAAAATTTGTACAAAAATATGTGATATATGTTTTGAATAGTTTGGTAAAGTTTTCCCACACTTGGCTTTTATTTATGTTTTTCTTTGCCTTTTTCTCCTCTATTCCATTCTTAAATGAATTCTAACATTTTAGTTGTTTCTCAATTTATGTCCTTTCCGAGGTAACGATAATTTCGGCTCAATGACCTAGTTTTCATCGTTCATAAATATGTATAAACATGATTTTGAATTCATTTTGTTGAAAATTTTGAAAAATTTTACTAGAAGTGGGTAGTCAGTATATAAGACTAGGGCTGTTCCTTGTTATCGGAGAGCACTAGATTCTAACACAACTACTGCGTTACTAGTATTTTTAATGGTAACCAAGTGTTTAAATCAAAAATTTTTAAAATCCGAAAGAATTTAACCCCTTCCCACACTTAAGATCTTGCAATGCCCTCATTTGCAAGAAATCAGTAACAATTCAAATTATTGATGAAGAACGTCTAAAAATGACAAGAGTACAAGTTACAAAACGCAAAGTACACGATATAAAATTGTACGAAAAGGCGTTCGAAAATTCGGAACCAAGACATGAACCAACTTTCAACGCTCGACGCAACGGTGTAAAAATTATGAGTCAACTATGCACAAGAATAAAATATAATATTTAAATAATTCATAATAAGAATAATATTAAATAATAAAAAGTTGTTAATTGAGTATAGTTCAGGGGTCATAAGTGAAAATTTCATTTCATAATTCGCCTATAAAATCAAGATCATTCGATCCATTTTAAGGCATCTCTTTTCTACACCTTTTACATCTTTTTCTTTTCTTATATCTTTCTCTATCGTAATATTAATATAAATATTATAATAATAATTTTAATTTTAATCTTAAATTATAATAATAATAAGATTATGATAGAGAATGTTTTGAGTGTATAAGTCGAAATTCTGTCCGTGTAACGCTACGCTATTTTTAATCATTGTAAGTTATGTTCAACCTTTTTATATTAATGTCTCGTAGCTAAGTTATTATTATGCTTATTTAAAACGAAGTAATCATGATGTTGGGCTAATTACTAAAATTGGGTAATTGGGCTTTGTACCATAATTGGGGTTTGGACAAAAGAACGACACTTGTGGAAATTAGACTATGGGCTATTAATGGGCTTTATATTTGTTTAACTAAATGATAGTTTGTTAATGTTAATATAAAGATTTACAATTGGGCGTCCCTACAAATTACCATATACACTCAATCGGACACGATGGGCGGGGTATTTATATGTACGAATAATCGTTCATTTAACCGGACACGGGAATGGATTAATAGCCACTCGAATAATTAAAACAGGGGTGAAATTATGTACAAGGACACTTGGTATAATTGATAACAAAATATTAAAACCTTGGGTTACACTCAGTCGACAACCTGGTGTAATTATTAAACAAAGTATTAAAATCTTGTTACAGTTTAAATCCCCAATTAGTTGGAATATTTAACTTCGGGTATAAGGATAATTTGACGAGGACACTCGCACTTTATATTTATGACTGATGGACTGTTATGGACAAAAACCAGACGGACATATTAAATAATCCAGGACAAAGGACAATTAACCCATGGGCATAAAACTAAAATCAACACGTCGAACATCATGATTACGGAAGTTTAAATAAGCATAATTCTTTTATTTCATATTTAATTTCCTTTATTTTATATTTAATTGCACTTCTAATTATCGCATTTTTATTGTTATTGTATTGCACTTTTAATTATCGTACTTTTTAATTATCGCAAGTTTATTTTATCGCACTTTTATTATTCGCAATTTCATTATCGTTATTTACTTTATGCTTTAATTTAAGTCTTGTATTTATATTTTACATTTGGTTTTAACTGCGACTAAAGTTTAAAATCGACAAACCGGTCATTAAACGGTAAAAACCCCCCTTTATAATAATAATACTACTAGTACATATATATTTTTGTATTTTTACAAATATTGTGTGTAAAAAAAAAATATAGCGTTAAACTTCACGAGCTCCCTGTGGAACGAACCGAACTTACAAAAAACTATACTATAATACGATTATGTACACTGCCTATAAGTGTTGTAGCAAGGTTTAAGTATATCCACTCGATAAATAAATAAATAACTTGTGTAAAATTGTAGCATATTTAATAGTATTTCGCACTAAAAATAATACTATTTTGTATACACCCCCTACGACATCAAGTATTTTTGGCGCCGCTGCCGGGGACCGCTGAAAAACGCTATATCTTTGTAAACTATGTTTGTTTAAAAGTAATTTTTATTTTTTTTTTGTAATAAGTCTCGAAAAAAAAAAAAGTAAAAAAAAAAAAATACGTAAAAAAAAAAAAAAAAAAATTAAAAAATTATATATTTTTAAGATTTTGTCTATAAAAAAATTATTTTAAGTTTTATTACCTTTAGTTTTTTTTAGACTATAGTCGCAACTTTTAGTATTAAGTATAGTTTTTGCCTTAGTATTTATTTTTACTTCTAGAATTTTTAGGCTTTGCCGTAAAATCCCTTAAGTGCTTTTTCTTTAGACTAAGATTTAGGTGCCTTAGAATTTTGCGACGCCATTTTTCGTGCTACTTTCTTATTTTTATTTATCTTTCGACGCCGTTTACCTATGTATCAATTACAATTCCAATTAGTAATCTCTATTTGTAGTTTTAATTTTAAGATAGTGATAGTTATAAGGTTGGATTAACGAATTTTCGTATGCTTCATGTCTTAATTCTTCTAATTCGTTTAGTTGACTTAATCGTAGACGTCCAGCTTCATGTAAATCAAGATTACATGTTTTCAAAGCCCAAAATGCTTTGTGTTCAATTTCTACTGGAAGATGACATGCTTTTCCATAAACAAGTCTAAAAGGTGTGGTTCCAATTGGAGTTTTGTAGGCTGTTCTAAAAGCCCAGAGTGCATCCTCCAATTTAATGGACCATTCCTTCGGATTTGATCCTACGGTTTTCTCTAGAATACGTTTTAAAGCTCGGTTGGTGTTTTCAACTTGTCCACTTGTTTGTGGATGATATGCGGTGGAGATTTTATGAGTTACTCCATATCTTTTAAGAACTTTCTCAAGTTGATTATTACAAAAATGAGTTCCCCGATCACTTATTAAAGCTTTCGGTGTTCCAAACCTTGCAAAAAGACGTTTTAAAAAGTTGACTACAACTCGTGCATCGTTAGTTGGGAGAGCTTGTGCTTCCGCCCATTTAGATACATAATCAATGGCTACGAGTATATATAGATTATTATGAGATTTTGGAAATGGACCCATAAAGTCAATACCCCAAATGTCAAATACTTCACATACTTGGATGATATTTTGTGGCATTTCATCACGTTGACTTATTTTTCCGGCCCTTTGACAAGCATCACAGGATTTGCAAAGAAAGTGTGCGTCTTTGTAAATTGTAGGCCAATAGAATCCAGCATCATAAACTTTTCTTGCTGTTAGTTGAGGCCCATAATGCCCTCCTGTTGGTCCTGTGTGACAATGGTTTAATATTTTACTAGCTTCATCTCCAAATACACATCGGCGTATTATTCCATCGGGACAACTTTTAAACAGATGTGGATCTTCCCAAAAATAGTGTTTTATATCACTGAAGAATTTCTTTCGTCTTTGGTACGATAATCCTTTTTCAAGGAATCCACACACTAAATAATTTGCATAGTCTGCAAACCATGGAATTTCTTTATAATCTATCTTCAATAGATATTCATCAGGAAAGTTGTCTTGTATGGCTGATTCATTTAGAACTTCTAATTCGGGATTTTCAAGACGAGAAAGATGATCAGCGGCGAGATTTTCTGCTCCTTTTTTATCTCGGATTTCAATATCGAACTCTTGTAAGAGTAAGATCCAACGGATTAATCGTGGTTTAGCATCTTGTTTCGAAAATAGGTATCTAAGAGCAGAATGGTCGGTATAGACCACCGTTTTTGCTAGAACGAGATATGATCGAAATTTGTCAAATGCAAAGACAATAGCAAGGAGTTCTTTTTCAGTAGTTGTATAGTTTGTTTGTGCTCCTTGTAACGTCTTACTAGCATAATATATAGGTTGAAATCGTTTTTCAATCCTTTGTCCTAAAACGGCTCCCATTGCAAAATCACTTGCATCGCACATTAGTTCAAATGGTAGATTCCAATTTGGTGTTATCATGATCGGCGCATTAGTGAGTTTCTCTTTAAGAATATTAAAAGATTTGATACACTCATCTGAAAAGATGAATGGAGCATCCTTCTCTAGGAGTTTATTCAAAGGAGTGGCAATTTTAGAAAAATCTTTTATAAAACGTCGGTAAAAACCGGCATGCCCTAGAAAACTCCTAACTCCTCTAACATTGGTGGGATGTGGAAGTTTAGCAATTACATCTACTTTAGCTCTATCCACTTCAATTCCTTCTTTTGAAATTTTATGTCCAAGAACGATGCCTTCTTTAACCATGAAATGGCATTTCTCCCAATTAAGAACTAGATTTGATTGTTCACATCTAATTAGCATTCGTTCCAGATTAACTAGACATGATTTAAATGTATCACCGAAGACTGAAAAGTCATCCATGAATACTTCCATGCATTCTTCTATCATGTCGTGAAAAATCGCCATCATACACCTTTGAAAGGTTGCAGGGGCGTTGCAAAGTCCAAATGGCATGCGTTTGTAAGCAAAAGTACCATAAGGGCACGTGAATCTGGTTTTCTCTTGGTCCTCGGGTGCTATTGGAATTTGAAAATATCCGGAAAATCCATCTAGAAAACAATATTAACTATTTCCGGCTAATCTTTCCAACATTTGGTCAATGAAAGGTAAGGGAAAGTGATTTTTTCTGGTGGCGTCATTTAATTTTCTATAATCAATACACACACGCCATCCTGTTACAGTCCTAGTAGGAATAAGCTCATTTTTCTCATTTGTAATGACAGTCATGCCACCCTTCTTAGGCACGCATTGAACTGGGCTTACCCATGGACTATCAGAAATTGGATATATCAAACCTGCATCTAGCAGTTTAATAATCTCTTTCTTAACTACATCTTGCATATTAGGATTTAGTCTTCGTTGGCGTTGCACATACGTTTTATGACCTTCTTCCATAAAGATTTTATGTGTGCAATACGAAGGACTTATTCCTTTAATATCATGAATCTTCCATGCAATGGCTGGTTTATGAGCTTTCAACACAGAAATGAGTTGTGATTTCTCATTTTCAGTAAGAGAAGATGATATTATTACAGGTAATTCAGATTCACCATGTAAATAAGCGTATTCCAAATGGTTTGGAAGTGGCTTTAACTCTAATTTCGGAGGTTCTTCTATCGATGATTTGTATCGATATTTTTCTTCTTCTTTTAGCATTTGAATTTCTTCTGTTGTTGGTTCATATCCATTAGCTATTAGTGTATCTAACATTTCAGCTTCATCAATTTGTTCTGTTCCTTCTCCTAAAGAACATTCTCCTGTTCCTTGTAATTCTGGAAATTCTTCTAATAATTCTGCATGTGCATCTATAGTTTGAATATAATAACATGTATCATCTGCAGATTGCGGTTGTTGCATTGCTCTATCAACTGAAAAGATAACACTCTCATCCTCTATACTTAGGGTCAATTTCTTACCGAACACGTCTATCATTGCTTTAGCTGTGTTTAAGAATGGTCTTCCTAATATGAGAGGAACTTGAGAATCTTCTTCCATGTCCAAAACAACAAAATCTACTGGAAATACTAAAGTACCAACTTTAACTAGCATGTTCTCCATTATCCCTCTAGGATATTTTATTGATCGATCGGCTAGTTGTATGCTTATTCTTGTTGGTTTCAATTCTCCAAGGTCTAGTTTAGTGTATAGTGAATACGGCATTAGATTTATACTAGCACCTAAGTCTGCCAATGCTTCTATTAAACTAAGACTACCCAGAAAACATGGAATTGTGAAACTTCCTGGATCAGATAATTTTTCTGGTATCTTATTCAACAGGACTGCTGAACAATTAGCATTCATAGTAACAGCCGAGAGTTCTTCCATTTTCTTTCTATTTGAGATTAGATCTTTCAAGAATTTAGCATATCTAGGCATTCCTGAAATCACATCAATGAAAGGAAGATTTACATTTATCTGTTTAAACATATCCAAGAATTTGGATTGCTCGACTTCAAGTTTCTCTTTCTTCATTTTACTCGGGTAAGGAAGTGGTGGTTGGTATGGTTTAACATAAGGTTTAACCTTAACTGTGTTATCTTCATTAACCTTTTCAACTACCGGTTCTTTTTCCTTATCTTGATCAGGTTGTGGTTCTTGTGGAGTAGGAATAGTTTCATCAGAAGTTACAGGTATTTCAGGTGGTTTAAGTGTTGTACCACTTCTTGTGGTAATGGCTTTAGCTGTTTCATTCCGGGGATTAGCATTTGTATCACTAGGTAGACTTCCCGGTTTTCTTTCACCTATTAACCTTGCTAGGTTACTTACTTCTTGTTCCAGATTTTGAATAGAAGCTTGTTGATTTCTAAATGCTTGAGCATTTTGTTCATTGGTTTGTTTCTGAGATGTGAAAAACTGCGTTTGAGTTTCAACTAGCTTCGTCATCATATCTTCTAAATTTGGCTTTTTATCATCGGTTTGTTGTGGTGGTTTGTTTTGAAAATTAGGTCTTTGCTGATTATAAGTATTATTAGATACTTGTTGATTGCTAGGACCTTGTTGGTTGTTGTATGGAATATTTCGGTTATAATTTTGGTTTTGATTGTAAATCGGTCTTGGCGGTTGATAATTATTCTGATAATTATTTCCAGGCCTTTGGTTTATGTATGAAATATTCTCTCTTTGTTCCATTGTTAATTCAATACTGAGACAATCTTTTGTCAAATGTGGTCCTCCACACTGCTCACAACTAATTCGTATTGAGTGAATATCCTTAGTCATCTTTTCCATTCGTCTCTCCACAGCATCTATCTTTGCGGAAATGGAATCTAAGTCATGGCTAGAATCGGCTCTAGCTGCTTTAGATGATCTAATGATATCTTTTTCTTGGTGCCACTCATGTGAGTGGGAAGCAGTGTTATCAATAATTTTGTAAGCATCAGGTTCGGTTTTCTTCATAATAGAACCACCAGCTGCTATATCTATGTCTTTCCTTGTAGTGATGTCGCATCCTTGGTAGAATATTTGTACTATTTGACACGTGTCTAAACCATGTTGCGGACATCCTCTTAACAACTTTCCATATCTTGTCCACGCCTCATATAGAGTTTCATTTGGCTTCTGTGTGAACGTAACAATTTCTGCTTGAAGTCTTATGGCTTTAGATGCAGGAAAGAATTGTTTAAGAAATTTGTCAACTAAAACATCCCATGTATCGATCGCCCCTTCAGGTAACGATTCCAACCAATCTTTGGCTTCTCCCTTTAAAGTCCAGGGAAATAACATGAGATATATCTGTTCATCCTCCACTTCTCGGATTTTAAATAGTGTGCAGATCCTATTAAAGGTACGTAGATGTTCATTTGGATCTTCCTTCGGCGCACCACTAAATTGGCATTGATTAGTCACCATGTGTAGAATTTGTCCTTTGATTTCATAATCTGGCGCATTAATGTCTGGATGAGTAATTGCGTGACCTTGGCCAGTGCGTTTAGCTCTCATTCGGTCTTCCATACTTAGAGGTTCCAGATTCTCCATAATTGAATTTGTTGAATCGGTATCACTAGATGATTCTGATTTAATGGTTCGTTCCTCAACAATCTCTGTTTGAATGATTGGTGGTTCCGGAGGAAAGTTTAATGGTTCGGGATCTACAAACCGTTCCTGAATATTCTCCGGATTCTCAATTGTGAGGTTTGTTTCAAAAACTGGATTATCGGAAATTTGAGTTTGAGGATTTGGTCGACTTGATGACGATTCTAAAGAAAAATCAACGGCGGCGATATTCGTTAAACGATGTCTTGATCGAGTTACAGGTGGTGAACGTATGACCGGCGGCGAACGTCTTGCTCGGTGCATTCACTGAATATCCTATTAGTTTTTAAAAAGGAAAGAAAAATTATAATAAGTTATCCAATTAATAGACTTTTCTGATTTTGCCCACGTTTCGAATAGCCAAAAGATGCAGCAGAGGGGCAGGATTCGTTTGGTCTCAATATAATTGAGTACTGTTTGGCTCCAATAACCCGGTCCACGTACAAATCCAACTATTACTACGAACCAGAAAATTTTGATGTCTATCAATTTAACCACTTAAAATAAATTTTCGTAATTTTAAGAAATTTAGAGAAGAAGTAGAAAAAATTCTAAGTCCTAAAAACTAGAATGGCGAGAAATAAGAAAGAAAAAGATTGCGCGTCGAAAAGTGTCGAAAAATGAAAAAGACGAAGAGTGGTTTGTAAACACGCGGTTAATCCAACCTTATAACTATCACTATCTTAAAATTAAAACTACAAATAGAGATTACTAATTGGAATTGTAATTGATACATAGGTAAACGGCGTCGAAAGATAAATAAAAATAAGAAAGTAGCACGAAAAATGGCGTCGCAAAATTCTAAGGCACCTAAATCTTAGTCTAAAGAAAAAGCACTTAAGGGATTTTACGGCAAAGCCTAAAAATTCTAGAAGTAAAAATAAATACTAAGGCAAAAACTATACTTAATACTAAAAGTTGCGACTATAGTCTAAAAAAAACTAAAGGTAATAAAACTTAAAATAATTTTTTTATAGACAAAATCTTAAAAATATATAATTTTTTAATTTTTTAAAAAAAACGAATTTTTTTTTCTTAAAAAAAACGTTTTTTTTTACAGAATTTTTTTTTTTTTTTTTTACATTTTTTTTTTTTTTTTACTTTTTTTTTTTTTTTCGAGACTTATTACAAAAAAAAAATAAAAATTACTTTTAAACAAACATAGTTTACAAAGATATAGCGTTTTTCAGCGGTCCCCGGCAGCGGCGCCAAAAATACTTGATGTCGTAGGGGGTGTATACAAAATAGTATTATTTTTAGTGCGAAATACTATTAAATATGCTACAATTTTACACAAGTTATTTATTTATTTATCGAGTGGATATACTTAAACCTTGCTACAACACTTATAGGCAGTGTACCTAATCGTATTATAGTATAGTTTTTAGTAAGTCCGGTTCGTTCCACAGGGAGCTCGTGAAGTTTAACGCTATATTTTTTTTACACACAATATTTGTAAAAATACAAAAATATATATGTACTAGTAGTATTATTATTATAAAGGGGGGTTTTTACCGTTTAATGACCGGTTTGTCGATTTTAAAACTTTAGTCGCAGTTAAAACCAAATGTAAAATATAAATACAAGACTTAAATTAAAGCATAAAGTAAATAACGATAATGAAATTGCGAATAATAAAAGTGCGATAAAATAAACTTGCGATAATTAAAAAGTACGATAATTAAAAGTGCAATACAATAACAATAAAAATGCGATAATTAGAAGTGCAATTAAATATAAAATAAAGGAAATTAAATATGAAATAAAAGAATTATGCTTATTTAAACTTCCGTAATCATGATGTTCGACGTGTTGATTTTAGTTTTATGCCCATGGGTTAATTGTCCTTTGTCCTGGATTATTTAATATGTCCGTCTGGTTTTTGTCCATAACAGTCCATCAGTCATAAATATAAAGTGCGAATGTCCTCGTCAAATTATCCTTATACCCGAAGTTAAATATTCCAACTAATTGGGGATTTAAACTGTAACAAGATTTTAATACTTTGTTTAATAATTACACCAGGTTGTCGACTGAGTGTAACCCAAGGTTTTAATATTTTGTTATCAATTATACCAAGTGTCCTTGTACATAATTTTACCCCTGTTTTAATTATTCTAGTGGCTATTAATCCATTCCCGTGTCCGGTTAAATGAACGATTATTCGTACATATAAATACCCCGCCCATCGTGTCCGATTGAGTGTATATGGTAATTTATAGGGACGCCCAATTGTAAATCTTTATATTAACATTAACAAACTATCATTTAGTTAAACAAATATAAAGCCCATTAATAGCCCATAGTCTAATTTCCACAAGTGTCGTTCTTTTGTCCAAACCCCAATTATGGTACAAAGCCCAATTACCCAATTTTAGTAATTAGCCCAACATCATGATTACTTCGTTTTAAATAAGCATAATAATAACTTAGCTACGAGACATTAATATAAAAAGGTTGAACATAACTTACAATGATTAAAAATAGCGTAGCGTTACACGGACAGAATTTCGACTTATACACTCAAAACATTCTCTATCATAATCTTATTATTATTATAATTTAAGATTAAAATTAAAATTATTATTATAATATTTATATTAATATTACGATAGAGAAAGATATAAGAAAAGAAAAAGATGTAAAAGGTGTAGAAAAGAGATGCCTTAAAATGGATCGAATGATCTTGATTTTATAGGCGAATTATGAAATGAAATTTTCACTTATGACCCCTGAACTATACTCAATTAACAACTTTTTATTATTTAATATTATTCTTATTATGAATTATTTAAATATTATATTTTATTCTTGTGCATAGTTGACTCATAATTTTTACACCGTTGCGTCGAGCGTTGAAAGTTGGTTCATGTCTTGGTTCCGAATTTTCGAACGCCTTTTCGTACAATTTTATATCGTGTACTTTGCGTTTTGTAACTTGTACTCTTGTCATTTTTAGACGTTCTTCATCAATAATTTGAACCTTTTTGATTGTATCTTGTACTTTTGAGCTTTTTGGACCTTTGTGTCTTCAATTCGTCGTTTTCGCCTTTTGTCTTCGCACTTATTTAATATAAACGAATATTACTTGAAAATGGAACAATTGCAACTAAAATCTTGTCTTTCTTGGGGGATAATGCTATGAAATATATGTTCCTTTTTAGCCTTATCAACAACCTACTGACCTAGTAACCCTTGATTTAGGTTGACGCCCTTTCGGACCGACTTACTACTTGCGTACTTTCATTACCGACTTTACCGCTTTTATCACTGTGAGTTATAGCATTCCCTTTTTACTTTAACTTATTTTGGGAACTGAGAATACATGCGGATTTTATGTTTTACATACTAGGCACGAGTACTTAAACTTATATATGTGTGGGTTATACAACGGCATAAACATTCCCTTTAGCTCGGTAACGTTTAATCATTGGTTTTTGAACCATGAACGCGAATCTTAGATATGGATCCATAGGGTTTGACATCCCCACTCGGGCTAGTCGCGCTAGCATTTAACGAGTGTTTAATACTTCGTAGACATACGCACTTGTCAAGTGTACTTTCAGGGGGTATAAACGTTAAGTTAGTTACCGAGTACCCACGGTTATACATATACTTTATCATACTGATTTGAATTACTGATTTGAAACGCTTGTTTGAAGCACTGAAATCTCGTGGCCTACATTACATTACTGAATACAAACAAACTATAGCTCACCAACATTCGTGTTGACTTTTTAAGCATGTATTTTGTGACGACCCGTGAATTTCCAACTAAATTTAAACTTTGTTTTTATATGGTTTCGACACGATAAGCAAAGTCTGTAAAGTTGCGTCTCAAAAATTTTGAACTATTTCATATATTCAATTGACATTCGACCATTTTCAACGATTCACGAACAGGTGTTTGTAAGTACATATAAATATGAGTATATACCAAAAATATAAAATAATATACATAATATCTAAGTTGTAATTAAAATGAATTTATATATAAAGATATATGATTTCTATTATGTGTATATTGTAATTAACATGAATTATTATATAAAGATATATATAAGATGTATAAATATTAAATATTAAATATTAAATATATGTTATTATATAAGTAAAAATATTACATAATTAATAATATGTAATATTAATATAATTACAAGTAAAATATAAATGTTATACTTATTACCTTTATTATTATTATTATTATTATTATTATTATTATTATTATTATTAATATCAATATTAATATTAAAAATCAATATTATTAATATGATTATCATATTTAGTATTATTATTACTATATATTATTTTATCATAGATAATACTGTTATTATCATCTTTATAATTATTATTATCAGTATTATTATTTATTATTAGAATCATTATTATTAATATATTTATAATTATTTATTCATTGTTAATACTAAATATAAAATAACTACAAATATAATGGGAGTCTACTTAACATCACAATCAAACTCTTTCCTGTATCTAATCTTGTTTCATGTCGATATCAATTATCAATAACAAACAAATTCTGTTTAACATCCTTTTCTACTTTTATTTTATCCCTGATTGATTTAAGCTATCAATTACATTTAAGTATAAGACAATTCATTTAGCTCAATGTTATGGATGAAAAACCATTCGAATCTTTCATCAACCTGACTTCCTCCTTCTCTCTGTATTACTCTTCTTATGATTCAACTCAACACAAGTTCAAAAGCAGTGATAAACTACAACGCCATTCACACACCAATAAACCACTTTATCACCACCTTTAAACCCACAGTTGATGCTACTAAACTTCTGTTTCTAATTGGCATTCAAACCAAGAACAACCCAATTCGCTTCTTTGTTTTTTTTTTCCCTCTCTTCTACTTTCGGCTGGAACTCTCCATAACCATCTCTTGTTGTAAGTTAATTCATGTATAACCCGTCACCCTACAATTGCTACTTTATCCTACTACTACAAGGATACTGCCGATTCCTATCTTATACAAGGACAACACCACTTTTGAGGTTCGATACCCACACTTAAACTACTACTATTTATATCTCTTAGTATTAATCGAACTACCGACACAATAAGCAACTAGTAAAACATGTTTTCAAATCTTATTCAATCAAGGGGTAACCAAAACCCATAACCAACATCTCTAGCATAAAACCGAACACCTTTAAATCCTTTCTTTTCTGTTCTACGACTCAACCCGCGAACAAACCACCTGCCTTTAAATTTTATGTTTCTTGTTCGATTGATAAACCACCGCAACACCACTATCATTGCCATACCAACTTCGATTGTTATATATTTATGTTATTCAAACGGGTTGTAACAACCATGTTTCTGTTTTCGAATATAGTGAAGAAAATAAAATATAACAATGAGGAATCAAGACAAACCGAAAGATTGGTGTTGTTACTTGAATGTTTTCTTTTACCTCTAACTGCAAACCTCCATCTAAACCACCAATTCTTTTTACTTGTATCGTTGCTACTATTTTGCTGATTATCCTTCGATCATATCACCACCATAGAACTACAAACCTGTGACTTAATGCCTACTGCTTGACAGCTGCCTTATGTTTGATCAAGTTGTATCGAAACCCCACATCAACCACTCGTTGATTAAACAAATGATATGGCTACTGTTGATTTTATTGGAGTTTAGAAGAGCCGACATCTATTATTATACCCACTCGCCTACTTTCAAATATTATAAAATAAAAATGAAAAGTTGTAGGGTTGGTAAACCAAGTGGGCTTAGTTAAATATTTATTTTGGGGACCATGTTAATGACCCACAAAAATTCTAATCAATACTGAAGTTCACTGTTGAATGCTATTTTACGATGGTGAGGACAAATCGAATTATATAATAGACGAAGATGATGTTAAACGAATGATTATGATGTTGTGATGATGATGTACATACAAGATCATGTTTATAATGATGATGATGTTAGTGATAATGAATGGTGATGCCGTTAATATGAGAATGATTATGGTGATGATGAATGTCACGATGATGATATAAGGAAGATAATGAATACGATGATGATGATGTATCGATGTGAAGTTATATGATGATGATAATGATTTTGATGATGTATTGATGATGAAACCGAACCCTACAATACCATCGATTATTATCTACAACATATATATTTTTTCGGTTGTTGGACTTTTGAAACTTTCATTTGTGATCAATCCATTAAGTAAATTAAGCCCAACCTTTGCAGCCCACGAAGAATTGCTGTTGGATCAGGTTGTGTTATTAAACTAGTGAGGCAACATGGGCCGAATTCTTTTGTTTACTGAATGGGCCGAGTTTTTTTTTTTTTTTTTGTGTTGGACCGAAGTTTAATGTTGGGTCGAAGGGAATAGGATAAAAATAAATGGGTTCATATTAAATCACAAAGACAGAAATGGTTGAGTGGTTTGAGATGTTAGCGGATGAGCGAGAGGTCGCGGGTTCGAGTCCTGTCTGCAACATTTCTTTTTACGCAAAATTTTAAGGGTATACACTCTTAACTCTATTTCTATTATTATTATTATTACTAGTAATTATTATGATTATTGTTATTAATGTTTGATTATTATGATTATAAGTATTATTGTTATTATTACTATTAGTAGTAGTATTACAATTATTAGTATTATTAATTAACACTTATTATTATTAGTATGATTATAATTAGCACTAAGTATGGTCATTATGTATTATTAGTATACAAATTGTTATTATTTTCATTAATACTAGCATTATTATCATATGTATAGTTATTATTGTCATTAATATCATTAAGTATCATTATCATTAATATTAGTATATTAGGAGTACCCTTTAACATTAATCTTAGTATTATTAATTATGAACATTAAAAATTTCTATTAAAACGATAATTATTATTATTCTTACCATTACTATTGAAAATGCTATTTTTGCTAAAACTATTATTTTTACTTTATCATTGTTAATAAAATTACTTTTTTTATTATAATTACTATTATCAGTATTATTATTATCCTTAAACTAGTATTACTACAATTGATAATTTTACAAAACAAAAGATATATATATATATATATATATATATATATATACAAATATAGTTACTAAATAAAGTATATTAATACTACATAAAATTTTGTTTTAACTAGTAAGATTAATTAAATATCAAATAAATATCATAATGTAAAGTGAGTATTAATAAAATTATATATATAAGAACATTAATCTTAATACATAAAATACTAGATATACACTTGTTTGATTACGATTATTTGTTTTAATATATATACAAATGATATAGGTTCGTGAATCCGAGGCCAACCCTACACTTGTTCAATGTCGTCATATGTATTTTTACTACAAAATACATTTGGTGAGTTTTCATTACTCCCTTTTTAAATGCTTTCGCAATATATATTTTTGGGACTGAGAATGCATGCGCTGCTTTTATAATTGTTTTACGAAATGGACACAAGTGATCGAAACTACATTCTATGGTTGGATTATCTAATCGAATATGCCCTTTTTATATAGTCTGGTAATCTAAGAATTAGGGAACAGAAACCCTAATTGATGCGAACTCTAAAGATAGATCTATCGGGCCCAACAAGCCCCATCCAAAGTACCGGATGCTTTAGTACTTCGAAATTTATATCATGTCCGAAGGAGGATCCCGGAATGATGGGGATATTCTTATATGCATATTGTTAATGTCGGTTACCAGGTGTTCAATCCATATGAATGATATTTTTGTCTCTATGCATGGGACATATGTTTATGAGAAATGGAAATATGAAATCTTGTGGTCTATTAAAATTATGAAATGATTATTTATGTTAAACTAATGAACTCACCAACCTTTTGGTTGACACTTGAAAGCATGTTTATTCTCAGGTACGAAAGAAATCTTCTGCTGTGCATTTGTTCATATTACATGGAGTCGTTCATGGCATATAGAGGTCAGAACCTCGCAATGAGACCAACTGTTGAAGACTTCGTCCAGATGGATTAGGCTGGGGCATTTCATATTTCTCAGGTGTTTAGACGTTGTTGCTTCTGCTGTTAGCCTTGCTGTTCTAGTCTAGGTGTACAGACTTGCTGTGTTAGACTTCCGCTGCATTACTTAGAGATGTCTCAAGCATGAAACTTTTACTTTGCATTCTCAACTTATGTTATTTTCAAAACAATAGCTTTGTAATGACCTTAGTATCATGTACTCATGTTAATGTTTCCTATTCATCTTTTGTAAAACGTTATCTGTTCATGAATGCAAAACTGGTTTTCAAACAGCATATAGTGTTTGACCTTGTAATGATCCTGTTGTTGATGTACCGTACACGATGATTTTGTACGGGGCATCACAAAGATCATCAATAGAAACATCGTCAAAAGTAACTTGACTCGGTTTAGGACTCCCCGTTTCCGGTTTGCCGTAGACCAAATCTTCATCAAAAGTAACATCTCGCGAACGAATTACTTTTCTAGCTTCGTTGTCCCAACAACGATAACCCATTTTATCGGACCCGTAGCCTATGAAAATACACTTCTTTGACTTAGCTTCAAGCTTGTCTTTATCCGCATCTTTGGTCTTCACATATGCATTACACCCAAAGATCCTAAGGTGACCATAACTCACCTTCTTGCCTTGCCATTCTTCCTCGGAAATTCGGAAACCCAACGGTGTTGAGGGTCCCCTATTTATCAAATAAGCCGCCGTATTAACCGCATCCGCCCAAAACATCTTAGGCAAACCGGCATGTAGTCTCATACTCTTAGCCCTTTCATTTAACGTACGATTCATACGTTCGGCGACCCCATTGTGTTGCGGTGTTTCCGGTACCGTTTTCAACATTCTAATATCGAGCTTTGCACAATGGTCTTTAAATTCAAGACTACCATATTCCCCTCCATTATCCGACTTCAAGCACTTGACTTTCAAGTTAGTTTCATTTTCTACCATAGCTTTCCACTTCACAAAAGTATTAAACACATCGGATTTAGCTTTAAGAAAATAAACCCATACCTTTCGAGTGGAGTCTTCAATGAAGGTGACATAATAGCGAGAACCTCCATGTGATTCTACATTGGTTGGACCAAACACATCCGTATGAACGAGCTCCAATTTCTCTAACTTAGGTGTATTCCCTGATTTCCCAAAAGTCACCTTCTTTTGCTTCCCATAAACACATGGTTCGCAAAATCCAAGTTCTATTTTCTTCAAATCCGGAATCCTCCCACTCGAAACAAGCATCTTCATACCCTTCTCACTCATATGCCCGAGTCTTCGGTGCCATAGAGTTGATTCGGACTCAACATTAACCGTAGCAACCACCGTGTCTTCATCAAACACTTCAACCATATAAAGAGTTCCCCTTTTATGTCCACGAGCCACTACACAACTACCCTTAACCACCTTCCATTGGCGGTTTTCAAAAGTAACTGCGTTACCTTCATCATCTAATTGACCAACCGAAATAAGTTTCCTTTTCAATTTAGGAATGTACCTTACGTTCTTCAAAGTCCAATTAGAACCAAGAGTAGTCTTCAAAACAACATCTTCATTGCCCTCTATGTTGAGTTGCTTGTTGTCCGCCAATCTCACCTTGCCTTGATATGAACGAAAATTCTTCATCATTCTTTTGACATGAGTAGCATGAAACGAAGCTCCCGAATCTAAAATCCAAGACTCCATAGAATTTTCAACACTACACAAAAGTGCATCATCACTTTCCCCTTCGGCCAAGTTTACACCTTTCGCGGAACTATTTTTGCAATTCCTTTGAAAGTGCCCTTTTTGATTGCAACCCCAACAAGTAACTTCACTTCTATCTTTCGATGGATTCCTCTTCTTAGACTTATTCCTACCCTTTTTGTCACCGCATTCAAATTTCCTACCCCGGTTGTCGGTACTTAACAAAGAACCGGACGTTGATTCTCCCGAGTTTCTCCTACGAGTATCTTCACCAAGAATCAAATCCCTTATAGCTTCAAACGCTAGCTTAGTAGTTCCCGTAGAGCTACTAACCGCGGTAACCTTACCCGACCAACTTTCCGGTAATGATGAAAGCAAGATAAGTGCTTTTAGTTCATCATCAAACTTAATCTCTACCGATTCAAGTCTTGAAACGATATTATTAAATTCATTGATATGATCCGTTGCACTCGTACCTTTCTTCATCTTAGTATGAACAATTGACGCATGAGAAATACCTTATTTGCAGCTGTAGGTTTCTCATACATGTTAGAGAGTGCTTTCAAGCAAGCAAACGTCGTCTTCTCATTCACAACGTTGTATGCAACGTTCTTAGCAAGTGAAAGACGAATAGCACCCAAAGCTTGACGATCCAAAAGCGTCCAATCGGCATCGTCCAAGCTTTCGGGCTTGGTCTCTAACAAGGGTTGGTGTAGCTTCTTTTGATACAAGTAATCTTCAATTTGCATCTTCCAAAAGCCAAAGTCTCTCCCATCGAATCGGGCGTTTCTAAACTTTCCATCTTCCGCCATTGTTCCCTTAACGAAACTTTGTGCTCTAATACCAGTTGTTAGGATATTAGGACCCAAACAACGCTAGTAATTCTACAATATTACTAGCCGAGTAGTGATACTACCAAGATCACTCAACCCACTTAATGAACGAAAGATTAAAATGCAAGAAATGTAAGAATGACACAAGATATAACGTGGTAATATGCAATCGTTGTGATTGCTTTACTCCACGAACCAACTAGAGATCGTTTATTTACTGAATATTTGAGAGTGGTATGTTACAATTGCATACAATGAGTTCTATATATAGGAGAAGTAACAAACACAAGTGTGTCAACTTGATCACCACTTGTTCTTTATCATTATCTTCATGGAATCATCATGGACAAGTTGTAAGGCTTTACACCCATGCTATGGCATGATCACAGCCATAAATGGTGGACAAAAGCAGCCAAGCATGCACCTAAAGTGCAAGTGGACTCAATTAAGAACGGATCTTTTGGTTGCAACTTGAGCAAGTGGCAGGCAGCAAGAGATGCGCCGCATCTGAAGGTGATGCGCCGCATCCCTTCAATTTCCACGACAGAAACTAAGAACCAGCAGCAGATGCGCCGCATCTGAAGGAGATGCGCCGCATCTGAAGGAGATGCGCCGCATCTCTGCCCTTTGATGCGCCATATCAGCCCAATGCTCCGCATCCAAAACCTTCGAACTATTTTGCTCTATGAATGCGCCGTATCTAAAGAGTGATGCGCCGCATTTCATTGTTTCACGTTTACCGAAATCTGCAAAATTCGTGCAACACTTTAACTCATCTTTTGTGGCGACATTTCCAACTTTGTTTAAATGTCTCCATACTCCAACAGCTAAGCCGCATCCTTACACCACCACCATCTTCGAAAGAACAAACGATCGACTACGCCACCAACATCATCGAACCACCATCATCGTTCATTATGGCTCAAGAACAGGTTAGTTTGCTTCGATCTATGTTAGTTTTCTTCGATCTTTGTGCCAAAAATGCTTTTTGCACGCCAAGCGTTCGATAAAATGTCTCAACGAAATGTGTTTGTATTTTGTGATTTTGTTGGTATATTATTGAGACAACGTACGATACCCAGGTCTTTTTGCTAGTTTTGAGTTGTATAACTCGGTTGTTATTTAGACGCAAGGTTAACCTTGCGTATTTGCGTATTGCTTATTTTGGACGCATGGTTACTTTTGCGTCCTTGCGTACTGCATAAGGTTAACCTTACATGTGCATGCAAGGTTAACCTTGCGTCTTGCGTCTTTTTTTAAGTTACACGCAAGGTATTCCTTGTGTCCTTGCGTCTTGATTGCATGATGCACGCATGGTACACCTTGCGTCCTTGCGTCGCTTACTATTGGCACGCAAGCTTGATCTTGCGTCTTGCATCTCTCTGTTTTTTTCTGCTGATTTTCTTTGTCTATTTAGTTTTTTACATTTTGAAACTTTAAAAATTTAAATCCCCTAAAAACATTTTGTTTAATATTCATGTTGACATAATAATAGTATTTAAATTTATATATTTAATTTTATAGTTTAATTAATTAGATACTTCAAAAATTCCGTAAAACTGCGGATCTTTAACTAGTTCATATAATATGATTCGGTCTGTATGAATGAAGATGTCCTTATTCCTTAATGCATATGCTTCATTAAAAATCAACCTCATTCCATTTAGTCCATTCTGCATTAAGATACCAATACTTCAATTTATAGGATGAAAAGTGAATTTCCATAGAACTTAAAAGGATTTATGTTGCAAAAATAGTAAAGTGCATATGGAGTTGTCCTAAATCTAAATCCATATCTCAAGATTTTGATTTAAATGAATTTAATAAATATTAAATAGTACATGAGCGATGTACCGAGTTTCAATCACTTTTATAGTACCTTCATTTCCCTGTTATTTACACACACTCTTCAAAAACTTAAACTTCCCCAAAACTTTGAGCATCTATTACACCTTCTTCTCTTACGATTTAAAATTCACCACCACCACCATTATATCAGTCGCGCAATTACGGAAACAACCATATAAACGTTGGGAGTGGTGACCGAATGATGCGTTGTCACGCGCTGCAGACGCATTTCTCGTCCAAAAATATAATTTCCGATTAGCTTGCTTTTCCGGCCAGTTACAGGGCCGTTGACCGACGTTAACGAGTTGAACCTCGAGATCTTGGTAAGCTAGTGACCCACGACCATCCTTCATTACACTCCTTTCATTTCTTGTTTTTGTTTTTGAGGCTAATGGTGGCGGATGATGGCGGTGACCGACAGTGGTCTTCGATATCTAGTTAAAATGAGTTAAAATTGTGGAGGTGGATGGTGGTTGATGTGGGATGTATAGTGGTCAGTGGTGGTAGCCGAAGTTGGTTGTGGGTGGTGACCAAAAGTGGCAGGTGGTGGTCAAAGGTGGTTGTGGGTGGTGGTTAAAGGTGGCAGTGTGTATGGTGGTGGTGGTTTTGGGTAGAGTGAGAAAACGAAGCTTGTAGGTTTACCTTTCTTAGCCCTTAAAGTTTGTGTGGTTTGCCACCTTTGATCAATGGGTAATGTGTAAAATGTAAATGGGTCGGATCTAGGGGCGGTTTGTACAGTGAAAGTAAGGAGAGTTGGCCAATGAAATTTTGACACTTAACTACACCAATTAGAATATTCCTTAAAGTTTGTGTGGTTTGTCACCTTTGATCAATGTGTAAAATATAATTGTAAATGTAAATGGGTCGGGTTTAGGGACGTTTTGTACAGTGAAAGTAAGGAGAGTTGGCCAATGAAATTTTAACACAACTTTTTTTTTTTTTTTTTTTGGCAAAAAAACTTGAAATATATTAAAAGGATTTTCACATAGTAGTGAAAATCTGAGATTACAAGACAAAACCATACTGATATTGCATTCTGAACTTACAACTTACTACCCAAAATCAAAAGTGACACTATATCATTACAAAGAACAAACAATAAATCTCTTCCTACCACAATATCTCTTTGAACCTTCAAAAAAGCTACTGCTCAGACTCCCATTAGCAATCTTGTAGAATCTATCCACACATAAAATATATGGGAAGCACACATCTTTGCACTAACTAACCATTGAAACACCTTTACTTAGAACGATCCACGAAAATGGCCCAACATACATAAACACCATTAAAAACCAAATCAATTCTAGCTAGCCAAAATGCCCAAATAGCAGTCGGACCGATGAGCTTCCAAAGTTTCTTCACATCAAAACCCAACCCATTGCACCAATCACTTGAAAGTTCGATGATCGATGAAGACATGATCCACACTACGATCCACCAATTAAAAAGTACCACCCATATTTTGTGAGACCATATACAATGAAGTAATAAGTGGTAAGGAATAAACATGTACCATCCAATATAGCCGTGTTTCATTGTGTCAAAACCCTAAGAAACAATTAAAAGCGAAGGAAAAGGGAGAATTCGAGAATTTTCTCGAGGGTATGTTTGATAGCAACGAACGCCCGACCAAACCAAAAGCATGTTTGATTGCAACTTGACACAACTACACCAATTCGAATATTGGATAATAAATGATGATAACGATATGATATAGCAACAGTTTGGAGGGTAAGTCAAGCAAGCTCTTTGACGTTCGTTCAAGAAAACCATTTGACGACCCTATCATTTATTTATAACTACTTACAAGATTTTTTATGGTCAAATTTCAGCGTGAGCATATATTTAGATGGCCAAAAAAAAAAGTATAACAGTCACCGAATAATTTGATTAGATATCGTACATCTGACTAATGTATTCTCTTCCCGGATAGCCGAAAAAAGTAAACCTTTATTTACCCGTTTAGATACGGATACAGAGAATAGCAAACAACGTACTTTAATAAGTGTTTTGTTTCATCATATTCATGGTACTACTTACAAAGAAAATTACTTACTTTTTTTCTTCACTTAAATAACAATAACGATTACTATTAAAATTATAAAAACTTCATCAATAAATAAAGGATTCTATAAAGTATAAACCGATACAACAAAATCGATGACCGTTAAAACTCGAAGATAGTAAACAATCTAGAACAAACTTAAAAAACTAGCTATCTCAATTCGAGCCAAAACAAAAACGGCTACAAAATAACAAAACACTACCAATCAAACAACTATCATACCTAGATACAGTGGCGTGTATACTAAGAACTGAAATATTGAAACACTAACAAAACAACAAATGTAAAAATGCAATATATTAATGAAACGTAAGATTAATCTGTATATTATAAAATAAGTACTTAAGTTATAAGTTTTGAGTTAGCAATTAGCATTGCAAACACATTGCCCAGTGGTTGGATGCTTTGGAATTTCCAGAGACCCATGTTCAATCTCCACTAACTATAATTTGAGAAAATTAACTTAGATCTCATTTAAACATGGGATTAGGGGTTAATTATTAGGTTTCAAATCGTTTAACTCAAAACCGAACAATATAAACGTTGAGGGTTACGTACTTACATGATAGTAATTTCTAGACCCATTTCTTTCTTTTTTTTAGCAAGCTGCTATGCTCAATCAGGTCAATGGGTGCGGATCTGATACCAAAAATGTTGAGGTAAAGAAGAATTTGAGGGAATTAATTGTTTCATTCGAATGCTAATTAAATTTCAAACGAGTTACATGAAAGTCAAATAACTAACCATCGACATTCAGCAACTAAGCAACTACTACCACAAAACAAGTAACCATCTAAAGGCTACAACACTTATTCAAATAACCTAACAAACTATTGTTTCGTCGTGGGTTAGACTTATTGCGGAGTTGCAGTTTCACCGTGGGAAAAATAAAGGGAGATGTCCTAAAATTTAGTGGATTTTTGTTGAATAACAATGATGCTTATAATGAGGTTTAACCTGAGACCTTTTGTGATGATATCAGGACCCAACCACTAGGGCACTAGGCTATCTTGGAATGGTTCACCTTTGTACTCGAAGGAGCTTTATTAACTTGATTCAATATGTTTTATTTTTAATTTTGCTTGATCATAAGGCATTTTACTATTTGAGTTATAGTCAGAATTCTCACTAAACTACACCATATATCAAACATTCTATTGTTACAGACAATGAAAATGTGGCAACTTAGTGACAGCAAGTCTGTAAGAAACATAAGTTTTACATTTAATACCACTCTTTTCCAGAACTCACTAGTGATCATTGCAACCCATTTAGGCTGGTACAATAGGATAGTCCTTAGTAAATCAGTTTTGCCACAGCTTGTATAAACTGCATATATAAAACCAATTCAAAAGCAAAACATTTTAAGCTGTAATTACATCTTATTTCAAGAAAACTCAGCATTGCGGTAGGTATACATAGGGACAACAAATAGGAGTTGATAACCAAAAAGTACACGCATTGACATTAAATCATACCGGTGTCAAAATGATATTGCCGATGAGGAAAAAATAATAAAACTCCAATAGTTTCTTTTCTCATTTTCTACATTAACACTGAAATATCTGCTACGGTCGAACTCCATATCCATGCTTATACATCAACCCTAACACCCTATAAAATTTATTTTGATACCCTTGTTCTTGTTCTGAATACGCCTTGTACAATATATAAAACGTTCTTTTCGAGCACGTGAAGTTATACTTACCCATTTCAACTAAAACTTGCTCCATTTCCTCGACCCGTTTTTGTGATGCAAACATCATCATCAGCCCATGGTACAACGACCGACATATTCTCCACCCTGAATCCCCTGCACGCGTTACAAACCTTGCCAGCCTGTCAACTGCATTATTCCTAAAATAATTTGAAGTAATCGCACGCATGGTTGTCACAGTGTTGACACTCGTGTTTCGGTGAAATGCTTCTTCTATTGACCTATCCATTTGGTCAACCATATTCTCGTCAGCATAGAGTTTTATAAGCAACACATTTAACCAAGGTCGGTACTCATACTCAGGGATTAGCAACATTAGCTCCTCGATTCTTTTAACTCTATTTATATATCGATTTTTACAATATGCACATATCATAGATCTAATTAAAGGAATCTGCTTTTCACGAATGTGAGGTCCCACCATATTATAAATCTCTTCCATCTTCTCTACGTTACCTGAATGAGCATACCCACGAAGCATTAGTAAGCGTGTATTGAGATCAGGGCGAACGGGTCCCGTCTCCATCATACGGTAAATATTTTCCATATCATCCCACATCCATGCAGTTAAATAACCCGCCATTAAATTATTGTACGTGGTCAAATCAGGGGCGATATTGTAATCTTTCATTTCTTGAAATGCTGCTTCCATTTGATTTATAAGAACCCGACGGCCGTAAATCGATATGAGCATGTTGAATGTAACTGATGTGGGACAACAACTGGTATCTCGTTTCAAATCACGATAAACTGATTGGCAATTTTCACTAAGGCCATTATACATGTACGCACTGATTAGAGCGTTGTAAGTTGAGGTGTTACGTTTCCGTTTAAATGTAGCATCCAGGAAAATTTCGACAGCCAGATTTACGTTCTTCAATCTACCAGCAATTTTAATGCCTTTTGCATACTCTTCTGATGACATAGGCCTCGTGTTATCTTCTTTTTTTCTTCTCCAGTTAAAAACCTGACACATCAAAATTAAAAATTTACTCCAGAAAATTGAGTAAAAAATTTAATAACATAACAATAATAACAGTAAGAATTGTTAGTTTTACCCTGATAGCCAAATGAGGATCATATTCCAACAACTTAAGAACCTCAATCATAGCAGCACCATCAGAATACATCTTGAACAAATTCCACCCTTCAACTTCCAAAAAATCTTCAAAAGAAGATGACTCATCATCATTCACATTCCTTATCAATTCATCTCTAAATAAACGGACTTTTACAACCAAATCTTCTTTTGCTCGTACCTCAGCGTAAGCCCATTTATCAGCAAATTGTCCATACAAATCTAAAAGAGCAGCTTTAGATACTTCTTCACTCGAAAAATAACGAACGGACGTGGAAACTGTTGTTGGATTCATTATGAAGGATTTGGGTACTGGCAATCGACCATTATGGAAATACAACAGCTCCGGGATCCTAAACACCCTCTTCATATTTTTTAACCTGAAACCAAATATCATTTTACATCTTAGAGTTATTAACATGTGTGTAATAGTGAATGAGAAATGTATGAGACCTAATTTCAAGTATATTCATGCAAGATGGAAACCATATTATCAAGACAATTTAAATTTAAATAATTCAAAAAGCAGCAAAGGGCCATTGGCGTAGCAGTATCAAGGTAAACTTCCAACTGGGCGGTTGAGGGTTCAAGTCCTCAAAATGGAACAAATGTAGATATTCGATGTGTGTATGAGTACTTGCCTATTAAAAGATTGACGATTTAAATGACAGTAACTGCCAAATACAATAAGCCTTAACTTATTAATTCTAACATTTTCAAATTTTCACTCCAGAAAACTCATACACATACTTAAAGCTAAGTACTAAGGTCAGCCGAGCCTGAGAAACAACGTTGGCACTTGAAATTCCGGTAATTGTGTTACCAAGATAAGTAACAACTGATAAGAAGAATTGTTAGTATTTTCTCTTAAATAGTATTGCTACAGTAGAACCCTGTATGTATCACGAAATTTAAGGCAGCATGCCTATTCTTTGATGGCCATGATGCAAAAAAAGGAGTAAAAAACTACTCATAGTAAACGGTTTTAAGACAATAAGGGAAGTTTAAAACGTATATCGTCGTCTTTGAATGTAGTTATCATTCTCTTTAGTTTTTTTGAATTGCATATTTATAATATTATTTATATACATGATTTTCTTATCACAATACTATGAAAATACCAAATAACATGCAAGTTCCAAACTTGAATGTTATATTCATATTCTTTTATTTTTAAGCTCCTGAGAAACATCAACATTACATTCAACACACACTTATACTTACAATGTTTGACTTTGTAAATCGTTTACTAATATGCGTATCACGAAAGCAAAAATTACCGAAAGGAAACTTCAAAACATCTAATAAGATGCATCACAACTTATATCAACCAAATAAACCGAAAACCCACAATGCTAAAGTTGCTACCAGTTTTAACCAGCCCTAAAATATTACCTCGTCAAGAGCCTAAAACATCCATACAGACTCGTTAATCCCAAAGAAAGAAGTAACTTCATCATGGACATATCATATGAATATGGACTAACTGGGCAATAAACCTAATCACACTGCTCCAAACCACTTAAAGCATTCAAATGAGTAAACGGATTAAAAAGCCTAGTAACAATGCTTCTTTAGTGGTGGTAGTAAGACAATATTGCTTTGTAAAGCTCTCAAAAGAACGCGTCATAAAGCTAAAAAGTTGGACAACAAATAATCTATCCCAATCCCATTTTATGCCTATTTCTGGTTAAGTCCATAACATACAAAGACGTAACAAAACTATGAACATAATTGAAAATGAGAATAAACAATTTTATTATGCGCATTATGAAACTGAGAAATGTAAAAATGACTCACATTCACTTGATAAATGAAACAATTGAAAGAAATGAATTGAATAGTAAAAACAAACAAGATACCAATAGAGAACTTCAAAATGGGGTTTTGTTTATAATAGATGTTAAAAGCAGCAGCTCCTATCTGAAACACCATTAATTATCACATAGATACTAATAATAATTAATCGATTATAAAAGTAAAAATTAGACATTGAACCCTACGGAGAATTAAAAACTACAAACAATATGGCAATGGAATTAGAACCATAACCTAAAATAAAAAAATGTTTCAATTTTTTTTAAAAGGGATGTGATTCGAGCAGAAAGTATTACTCATGTAAAAGTCAATTTATAAAAAACCCTAACGTAAATTTAAAAGAAATATTGAAAATAAATCTAACAAAAACCGAATAACCAACCTACGAGAGACATAGAATAACGATGAGAGAGACCTGGAGCTCCGGTGGCGATGGGAAAATGAGGGCGGGCAAAAGAAGATAGTGGCGGTGGTGGTGCAGGGTTGCCAATAAGAAGGGTTACTGTGAGGTAAAAAGTTCAAAAAGACACAAGTGAATAATCAATTGAATTGACAACGATATAGATTTTATTATTCGCTATTATAGTATTTTTTTGACAAAGAGAATAATCTTAAAATCATAATCTTATGTAAGGGAAATAGCATAACTTGGTTTCACGATAGTTAAACTAGATGTCATATGTATTATGTAAATTATGCAATTTTCAGGGAAATAGCATCGACACCAACAATATCGACAATGAGAGGTGAGGAGGACTTTGTTGGTTAGTGGGTTTTGATTTTGGTAGTTTGCAGAGGTCCTTGCCGTTTAGGTGGTGGGTTTATTCATGTTTTTTCAATTCTTATGTTTTTAAGTCGTGTTGTTCGTTAGTTCATGGCGAGACTCGGGTCTAGTTAGCTTTAAGTCGGGTTTTGTTGCTGAGATATTTTATTGCTTTTAAGTCTCGTCTTGTTTTTCTTTCTATCTTTCCGAGATAAAGATTTGTTATAAAGTTTTCGTTTTTAAAAAAAAAAAATATTAACAACAACAACAACAGCACCAGCACCACCACCAGCACCACCACAACAACCACCACCACCACCGCTTCCCTTTCTTACAATTATAGCAAAAGTTAAATTAGCGAAACATCTTATTTAAAAGCAAAAAAAGTTACCTTTAAAAGTAACAGTTATTACAAACATTGAATTAAATTAAATAATAATATTTCTGCCAGTATAAGTCCTGAACCAATATAATTCTTATTGATACATTTGTCTAATTTTCTAAATAGTTTAAGCGTGTGTTTCGATTTCAATTTCAGTTTCAACTCTAACCTAATCTTCATTCAAGTGTAGGACTTAGGCAAGACTTGTAAATCGAGCAGTTATAAAGCAGCTTAATCGCATTTATCGTCTCTCACTTAGCTCTGATTCTAACCTAATCTGATACGTGAATACATCTTACCGCAAACAGAGGGGATCTGCAGCAACACACGACGGACCCCTCACCCCATTAATTATCGTAAATTATCTAGTGCAATATAGGAAAACTTTTATCACAAGATGATTTAGTTGTATAGCTTATGATTATAGTGATTAATTAATACTCCGTGGTAATTATATTTTTAGAAGGTTCAGTTTTACACATTAGGCACACGCCCCAACAATATATACAATCAAGCCAAGGCATTTCATTTGGATGGGTTAAAAAATCAGACATCACTTTTCAGTTGACAAATAGCATGAGACTTTACTACTTAAGTAATGTACCTACAAAGCACTGCAGAAAGACTAGCAGAACATGTTTATTTTCCAACAACTAATGATTTGTTTCTGTACTAACTTTAAATTAAACTGTTGTTTCATTATCGCTTAATCTGTCATTGAATCTGAAAATTGGTCTATTTCTATGAGACATAAAAATCAAATACCCTTCTCAAACATAGTCAAATAGAAACAGACACAAATTCACAAAAAAAAAAAAAAAAAAAAAAAAAAAAAGTAAACAGCCTATAAGATGTGAAGAAGTTACAGTAATACATTGACCAATTTAAAACAAGTCAATCTCAAAGTCAAATTAAATATACATGCCATCGTTTCCTTACCACAATTGAATAGGCGCATGTATATTATATTGTGCCGGGTCCTGATACTGTCAGATGCACATGGTTACCTCCAAGTTGAACCACCGAGCCGTATGACCTCTTCAGCACCATTACTCCTACCAGGACCCCTACCATCAGTCGCACCACCATTTTCAGTAGTCAAATCACCATACATGTCTTTAAGCTTCGCTAGGTTGCTGGTTGCAGATGTTCTATCTTTTATTTCTTCTCTCTTTGGACTTGGTTGACGGTCCACAAACACACTTCGGCTCCTGCTCCTGCTCCTACTCCTACTTCGACTTCTACGAGAACTCGATCCTCTGTGGTAGTCCCTACTGCTTCTTTCCCTGGACCTTCGATCATAATCATGCCTCCTATCTCTATACCTGTCTCTATCTCTATCCCTGTCTCTATCTCTATCCTTTCGATAATAACGGTCGTGGTCCCGATCTCTATTCCTTTCAGGATAATCCCGATCGGATAAATCACGGCTTTGGCTACGGTGACGGGATGGGGATCTTCGAGAATCTTCGTTGTCGTTTCGGTCATAGGAAGGTAGAGGTGGGAGAGTACGCCGAACAGGGGAGGAATCTCGTGTGGATGCACGATGAGGGGCCCGCTGACCGAAAGAAACCGAGAGAGAAGCTTTAACAGAAGGTGGTCGACGTGCCATGTCATCAGACCCACGTGTGGATTCCCCAGTTACTCCACAATGTTTGGTGGGAAGTTTCAGTCTTTCGAGGTTTGCTGTAATTGACCGCATTACTGGAACAGGGATACGGGGAAACAACGTATCAAAGTAGTACTGCAAAAAATAGTTATAAAACCTTGTCAGTTAAAGGATGGATAAAATAGAGTAATGAGGATATGAGATAAGAATTAAGACTGGCACCTGACCTGTCCAAGAAGTAGGTCCCGCACGTAGACGCCCATTGTTGTCATCCTACCATTAGATCCAGGCGAGAACTCCTAACAAAAGAATACAACACAAATCATTGATCAAAACAAATGCCCTTAAGTGCAGATTATACAACAAAAATGGTGCTATGAGGCACCAAATAAACTCAATGCACACACAAAAAAAGTATCTTTTAACTAAGCTAACATATAAGTGACTACAAATAAGGCTCCTAGGACAACGAATAAGTAAGCATCTACCATAAGTAATGCTACCTATGTACGCTTCCAGTTGCATGACAGCCTTCCATTATTGCCTGAACTATTGAACGAGTACAAACAAAAGAAACAGTTAAATGATACAATTAATTCATTTAAGAAAAGAACAATAAATGCAAGAATGCTTATCATACAGTTTACAGAGTACAACTTAAATCCTATTTTCACAAATTCCTCATTTGCATTGTTGATTAAACTTCTAATGTTGTAAACAAGCCAGGAAAGCAAGTTCAGGGCCCATCTTCAATTTTATGATGTTGACACCAAATAACATCAAAGGTTGAGCATTCAAATGGTTTTATCATAAAGTCAAAGCTATACCTCACTATTATGAAAGATTTAAACAAACTTACCGGGTCATCCATGCCGCGATCGAAACTTTTAATTTTAATTACTTTTGTAAGTGAAGTATTTGTGATGTGTAAGCCTCCAAACCCTAGTACCTATCACTCTATCGTCGCCTTTTAAACCAAGCCAACTACGCTTAAGAGCACTTAAACCAACAAGGATCACCTATCGTCGAGTAAAGTAACTCAATAAACTATTCCAAACTCAGGCACAAAGAGCACCCTGAGAAATTATAAAGTTGCAAATGCAAACCGGAACGAGTAAAAAGTCCTATCAATAGGACATTGAGACATTGTACGGTTGTAGCTCTATAAAATGACTACGGGCTTAATCCACAAATCGCACCAAAACAGACTTTCTTTTTTATCTGGTCTACTTTCAGGCCGTGGCTAATAAAAAACAGACATATATAACTAAAAGCAAGAAGTGTGCCCTGAATGGAATCAAGCAGAAAAGATCCCACCTTTCCGACTAGAAAATTACTACAACTTATGGAATTATACTCGTGAAAACCAAACAATAACCACCATACCGAAATCGATGTACCTATATCCAATTTCTAGAAACATGGTTGAGGCTATAGATCATCATAAATCTTAGATAAATAAAATGTATCATACTCTCCACAAAATGTGATGCTCACACTGTCAACTAAAAGCTACAAATGCAGAAAAAACCATTCAAGGATGATAATTTATTATTGTTAACGTCGTGTATAAAAAAATATTTTTAATATACACAACATATTGAAGGTCGAACACCAAGGATCATATACAAACTTCAACTAGCAGCTTCACAATCAAAAGTTGCATAATAAAAAAAAAAAACACAAAAAAAAATTGGAGTACCTCATCATCCTTGATGTACGGTTCAAACCAGCCCCACAAGCTTTTAGGATCTGCAGCATACCTCAAGTATAGAAATCCAATCTGCAGAAACAAATCATAAGTCAATACATGTATGTATGATTCTGCTATAGACACATTGAGTTTACAAGGCATGTGCATTAAAAACTTGATTGAGAACCTTACAAAACATATAGAAGCCTTTAACCAAATACCAGTCAAATCCATGAAAAAATTTGCATTCCAAAAACGACTCAGGTTACAGTAGCGCTACCAAATAAACTTCGTTACGGATTTAACAACCAAGGTCGAGCATATGCAATCCAAAAGGCAATGCACAGGTAAAAAAATTACTAAATATGTCTACTGACACAAAGTATTAATATTTGAACTGAAACTTATGGCACTTAACAACATGTGTTAAAACTTACCGCTCTAATGTACGGAGAATCCGGGTGCTTCAATAGTCCATGCATTTGTTTTACAGTAAGCTTCATAGTAAAGAACTTGTACAGAAGACAAAATGCGGTCGAAGGCCCACGACAATTCCCAGTCATCCACGGTTCCACGTGATCCACTTCATTGTATATCTCATCAACCACCTCATGATATGTTTTGAACCGAATAAGCCCTTTAAAATAATCTGACGAAAGGATGTTCATACAAAGTACCCTTTCCAACAGTTGATCAATCGGCTTAATCGGTATTTCCATACCTTCAAACCAAACAATGTCCAAAAGTCAGCTGCTTTTTACACTTCACTTAAAACAAAACAGCTTTCAATCCTAGCATCAATACATACACAAATCAATCAACAATTGCAAAGCTTAACACATACATATATTACATATATAAATGATCAAACTTGGATTATATTGGGAAGTTAACTCTAATTATTGATTTGAAACATAATATACACGGTAGAAGAATTAAACTTGTAAAAACAATAACAAACAAGATATGATTGATTTCAAGACGGTTAATTAAACGATTAGAAACCCTAAAAAAACTGAAATTAAAGCGATTTACCTTTCTGCTGTGATAAATATGAAAATATGGGCCGGAATTTGAGAAACACAATCTCAGAACGAGTGAATTTAGGGTTTTTTTTGTGTGTTCGTCAGCTAACCCTAGACCCCAAAACTGAAAAGGAGCATATAATAATTTCCTGGCTGAAAGTTTATTGATGCGTACACGGTTTTTAGTGGGTTTTTTAATATACGGGTATAACCCGGTTTACCAAATAGGATTGGGACTTACAGTTAGACCCTTGCATCTTTTGCTTTGTTAAGAAAGAGCCATCAACTTTTAGATAATACTTCACTTTTCCCCAACTTTTATTTTTCTGATTCAGACTTCAAACTTGAATTTGTTATAATTTTACTTTAGATTTGGATCATAATTGGTAATATTTAAATTCAAATATTAGGCTCCTTTTGGTTGGAAGAATGTTTTGAGGATGGAATGGAATCTAATGAAAGGAATGGAATTTGTAGGAATTAGAATGCAAAGGAATTAGAATATGTATTTTATTTGGTTGCTAAAATAATTGACGGAATTGGAATGTAAATACGATCAATTGATATTATTACCCTTTATTATAGATCCACATAGTATAAAGTATATAGTATTGATTATAAATTTTTCTAGAGCTGCTACCTTTTTTTTTTCCAATGTAATAATATATTAAGAACAATACCAATTACAATACAAAGGCAGAGGATAGTCATGCCCCAACCCAAAACAATACATCCAAATACAAAGTGAATACCACTCAAAAAACAAACAACATACAAATCACCCTAGTTTAAGCTGAAGCCTATTATTAACCAGAACAAGATCACAAAGATCTGCAACCTTCTGCACCTTCACATTATCCTTAACCTTCAAGCAGGTTAACTTCAATCGAATAAATTCCCGAATAGTCCACCCAATATCATCAACTGAACTTGAAACATTCTTAAACAATCTTCTATTCCTTTCAACCCATACAAAGTATACACTGGCACCAAAAGCAACTTTATTGAGCACATTACGAATGTCCTTAACAGCAGGATACCTAGCCAAATCTCTAACAATATGGCTAATGTCATTATGCAACCCTTTGAAAACTAACATATTCTTCACCTTCATCCATATCTGATTTGTGAACTCACATTTAAAAAATAAATGTTCATGATTATCTTCCTGTTTACCACAAAAACAACATTTAAAAGTGACATTAGGCTGCCACTTTTTAACTCTATCTTGGGTAGAAAGTCTGCCCTGCACAGCAAGCCAGAGAATAAAGGCATGCTTAGGAGTGTTTTGAGGGTACCAACTGACATGATACTGATGTGCGTAGAGGTGTATATGAAATAGCTTATATTTTACTAGGAAAAACTATTAAATACTATACAATTTTACACAAGATATTTATTTATTTATAGAATGGATATACCTAAACCTTGCTACAACACTTATAGGCAGTGTACCTAATCGTACAGTAGTGTAGTTTTAGTAAGTCCGGTTCGTTCCACAGGGAAAATCTTTTAAACAAAGCTTAACGCTATATTAGTTTTAATTTATAAAAATACAAATATATATAAGTAATATTATTATTATAAAGGGGGTTTTTACCGTTTAATGACCGGTTTGTCGATTTTTAGAACTTTAGTCGCAGTTAAAACCTAATGTAAAATATTAAAAATAAATACAACTTAATTTAAAGCGTAAAGTAAATAACGATAATGAAATTGCGATAAATAAAAGTGCGATAAAATAAAATTACGATAATTAAAAAGTACGATAATTAAAAGTGCAATTAAATACAATGACAATAATTAAAAGTGCAATTAAATACAATAACAATAAATAAAAGTGCAATAATTAGAAGTGCAATTAAATATGAAAATAAAGGAATTATGCTTATTTAAACTTTCGTAATCATGATGTTTGACGTGTTGATTTTAGTTTTATGCCTATGGGTTAATTGTCCTTTGTCCTGGATTATTCAATATGTTCGTCTGGTTTTTGTCCATAACAGTCTATCAGTCATAAATATAAAGTGCGAGTATCCTCGTCAAATTATCCTTATACCCGAAGTCAAATATTCCAACTAATTGGGGACTTAAACTGTAACAAGGTCTTAATACTTTGTTTAATAATTACACCAGGATATCGACTGCGTGTAATCCAAGGTTTTAATATTTTGTTATCAATTATGCCAAGTGTCCTTGTACATAATTTCACCCTTGTTTTAATAAGTCCATAGACTATTAATCCATTCCCGTGTCCGGTTAAATGAACGATTATTCGTACATATAAATACCCCGCCCATCGTGTCCGATCGAGTATATATGGTTATTTATAGGGACGTCCAATTGTAAATCTTTATATTAAAATTAACAAACTATCATTTAGTTAAACAAATATAAAGCCCATTAATAGCCCATAGTCTAATTTCCACAAGTGTCGTTCTTTTGTCCAAACCCCAATTATGGTACAAAGCCCAATTACCCAATTTTAGTAATTAGCCCAACATCATGATTACTTCGTTTTAAATAAGCATAATAATAACTTAGCTACGAGACATTAATGTAAAAAGGTTGAACATAACTTATAATGATTAAAAATAGCGTAGCGTTACACGGACAGAATTTCGACTTACACCCTTACAACATTTGCTAACATACCCTTATTATTAGAAATTAAAATTAAAATTAAAATTATAATATAAATATATATATATATCGTATGTGAGATAGAGAGATGGATTTTTTTATGATGCACCAAAGCTCGATTTTTATAGGCATGTGGGCTGGAAAAGAGCCTCATGCGATTGCATGAGCTTTGCCCTTCAAGGCCATGCGATCGCATGGCCAGCTGGGGAGGCTCAAAAGTCTTTAAAAATGTGGGCTGCTTATTTATTTATTATATAATATAATATATATAATTAAATTTAATTATATATATTATATTATATTCTTATACTCCGTTGACTTGTAATTTTTAGTCCATTGCGTCGAGCGTTGAGAGTTGACTCTGGTCCCGGTTCCGGATTTTCGAACGTCCTTGCGTACAATTTAATATCTTGTACTTTGCGTTTTGAATCTTGTACTCTTGTAATTCTGAGACGTTTCTTATCAATAATTGGAACCTCTTTGATTGTACTTTGTACTTTTGAGCTTTTTTGTAGTTTGCGTCTTCAATTCGTCGAATCTGTCTTTTGTCTTCACCTTTTATTATTTAAACGAATATCACTTGTAAATAGAACAATTGCAACTAAAAGCTTGTCTTTCTTGAGGGATAATGCTATGAAATATATGCTCGTTTTTAGCATTATCAAATATTCCCACACTTGAGTGTTGCTTGTCCTCAAGCAATATAGTCTTGAAATACTAGAATCACCTCTTTATTCTTCACACTTTGTACATCAGTGATTTCTATACGGCGGTATAAACAATGATAGTAACGATATGGTTTACAGTCCCACATGACTATAAAAATTTAGATCCTTTAAGGAAATTGGATCTTTATAAAAACATTTGATCTTTTTGAAAATTCAATCTAGTTTTTACCCTAGATAAGTTTTCCGGAATAACCCTTCACCGGTGTTTGCAAATTATTTTTGTGGGTTTGGTGGGTTTCAGATTTAAAAATTTTCGCTCAAAACTTGTGGTTTTGTGTCACCCACTTGCTAACCTTGTATTAGGAAAGCAACACGTCCAGTTTACTTGTTCCGTATATTACCTTTCGGCAAACTACCGTCCGGTTGTAAAGGAAAGCGTTGAACAAGCAACTGTTAAGGCAATGTCCCCTGACATGCTTTTAATTATGGTCTATAACGTGTCGGACGCAATTACTATCCTTTGTAGGAGCAATAGTAAAGCTCACCCTTATAATTTTTCGGTCTGGCACAAGGTCCTGTCTTTGACCATGCTATGCAACCACCGTTCTTACGGTTGACACCCGATTTGGTTCAGGTGACCTAATAAATTCCAGGTGAATTCCTAGGATTTTACGTTCAATGGTAATGAACGCATTGAAAATGGGTTTTCAGAAAACAAATCGGTTTGTAATTTTGATCAAAATATTTTCTCGTTCAAGCTCGAGTTTAGATATCATTGAATTTCATGAGTTTGTAATTCTCAATCTTTAAGGTCAATCTCAAGGATTGAGTAATATCAGTCTTAAAAGCTGATTTTTGATCTTTAAGGAGATTATCCTTTCTGGGGATCTGATTCATTAGTCTTATCCAGCTAATTTGCACGGTGTCCTCCCCATTTTACAAGACAGATCCTCTCATGTTTAGGATAAGTCTGAACACTTGGTGACCCTGTTTGATGCTGAGGTCCGTGGATTTTCTGCTGATTTTAGAGATGACTTTTCTAGATTTTTCGTCAACCTACAGCTGGTCTGGACGACAACTTCATGACCTAAATCAAGAAGCGCGTTTCTTTTTTGGAAGACTTTACTTCCTTATAATGATGGAATTGATTCATCGTGTAGATCCATTTTTCTTTCAAATATTTTACAGTAAATCGGGTAAAACTGTTTAGTTTAGTCCAAGGCAAAAGTATCTTCAGTTATTTGTTACAGAAATATGTGACATATGTTTTAAAATAACTTGGTAAATTTTCCCACACTTGGCTTTTATTTTCTTTTATTTGCCTTTTTATTGTCCTCTATTCCATTTTAAATGAATTCTAACATTTTGGTTTGTTTCTCAATTTATGTCCTTTCCGAGGTAACAATAATTTCGTTGTTAACACCTAGTTTTATCGTTCATAAATATGTATAAACATGATTTTGAGTTCATTTAATTGAAAATTTTGAAAAATTTTACTAGAAGTTGGTAGTCATTATATAAGACTAGGGCTGTTCTTTGTTATCAGAGAGCACTAGATTCTAATACAACTACTACGTTACTAGTATTTTTAATGGTAACCAAGTGTTTAAGTTAAAAAATTTTAAAATCCGAAAGAATTTAACCCCTTCCCACACTTAAGATCTTGCAATGCCCTCATTTGCAAGAAATCAGTAATAATTTAAATTATTGAGGGTGATTAGCGTAGAAAAATGATTAAATTTTACCAAAGTTTCCAAACATATTGGCGTTTGTTTGCTGAATGATAAATGGTGCACATCATTTGTTCATTCCGTCTTGTTGTTACATCACATTTATTTTTCATCTTGTCGTCAAAACTAGCTTTTGCTGAACTTAATGCCAGTCTTTGAAAATGCGCTGTTTTACCCTGTTTGTACAATCGACAATATACATACAATACAAATATAAACATGCATGACAATGGGACTTAATATCCCACTTTCAAATCCTAAATGTGAAATATTAGTACACAATAATAATAAAAATGATAAAAATTACATAAATATATCCAATAACATAAGTTTAAACATGAATAATTAAAAAGATAAAAACATAAAAATCATAAAAATAACCAATGGAACCAAATCAGTCTGGATAGGGGTTCCAGTTCATCTTGTCAGGTGGGTTCCATTGTTGGTTAAAGGTGTTCTGATAGGCTTGGTTATAGTCATACCGGTTAAAGGGTGGTCGGATGTCGGGGTTGTGTGGCGGAAAATGAGCAGGTCGAGTAGGTACGTAGTTATTTGGTACCTGATATGATAGCTGGCTCATGATTTGGTGCTGATGAACTAACCAGCTATCGTGTTGGCATCGCCTATAATCCTCGTATACTCGCTCGGAGTTCCACTGCTCGTACATACTATGTCTGGCCGCGCTCGTCATTGTTTCCTCATCTATACGAACGTGGACGTCAAGAATAGCATCTCGAAATACATCCCTAATGTCTTCCGCTTCCTCCATTTCCTCGTCTGAGCCCCTTTCTACCTGTGGATGAGGGCCCTCATAGGGTACTGCCTGGTTGCGTCTACTTTTCAATACCTTAGCACCCACATAAACTTTCAATCCTAAAGGCTCAACCTGTTCTCTACAAAGCTGTAATGGACCCCCTTGGTTCCTATCAACACCTAAATACTCTCCAATGAGAGTAACAATAATACCACTCCCGTCCTGCATTCCTTCTACTATTTTAGATAAATAAAAACCAACACAGTAAGGGATATTGACAAAGCTTCTAGGATCCCGAATACACTTTAGGTAGAATAAATCATGTAAGGTTATTTTTTCTTTATTGTTACCTCTTTGTGTAATCGAGTTAGCCAAAAATTTATGAATGATACGAAGCTCGGCTCTGTCAATATGTGTATAGGAGTGTTGATAATGCTAAAAATGAACATATATTTCATAGCATTATTCCTCAAGAAAGACAAGCTTTTAGTTGCAATTGTTCTATTTACAAGTGATATTCGTTTAAATAATAAAAGGTGAAGACAAAAGACAGATTCGACGAATTGAAGACGCAAACGACCAAAAAGCTCAAAAGTACAAAAGACAATCAAAAAGGTTCCAATTATTGATAAGAAACGTCTCAAAATTACAAGAGTACAAGATTCAAAACGCAAAGTACAAGATATTAAATTGTACGTGAGGACGTTCGAAAATCCGGAACCGGGACCAGAGTCAACTCTTAACGCTCGACGCAACGGACTAAAAATTACAAGTTAACTATGTATATAAATATAATATAATATATAATTAATTATATTAATTATATATATATTATATTTATAAATAAAAAAACCGTCGGCAGAGAAAACTCCAAGGACTGAGCTGTAATTTCATTCTCCGCGACTCGCAGAGTTTGAAGAGGATTTTGCCGCGAGTCGCAGAGCCCCAAATTTCAACTCTGTCTATAAAGCAAACCGAATTCTGATCATTTTTCATATTCTATTTTCTCTCTTCTCTATCTATACGATATATATATATATATATAATTTATATTTTAATTTTAATTTTAATTATAATTCTAATAATAAGGGTATGTTAGCGAATGTTGTAAGGGTGTAAGTCGAAATTCTGTCCGTGTAACGCTACGCTATTTTTAATCATTGTAAGTTATGTTCAACCTTTTTATATTAATGTCTCGTAGCTAAGTTATTATTATGCTTATTTAAAACGAAGTAATCATGATGTTGGGCTAATTACTAAAATTGGGTAATTGGGCTTTGTACCATAATTGGGGTTTGGATAAAAGAACGACACTTGTGGAAATTAGACTATGGGCTATTAATGGGCTTTATATTTGTTTAACTAAATGATAGTTTGTTAATGTTAATATAAAGATTTACAATTGGGCGTCCCTATAAATTACCATATACACTCGATCGGACACGATGGGCGGGGTATTTATATGTACGAATAATCGTTCATTTAACCGGACACGGGAATGGATTAATAGCCACTAGAATAATTAAAACAGGGGTGAAATTACATTCAAGGGTAATTGGTGTAATTGTTAACAAAGTAGTAAAACCTTGGTTTACACGCAGTCGATAACCTGGTGTATTCATTAAACAAAGTATTAAAACCTTGTTACAATTCGAATCCCCAATTAGTTGGAATATTTAACTTCGGGTATAATAATAATTTGACGAGGACACTCGCACTTTATATTTATGACTGATGGACTGTTATGGACAAAAACCAGACGGACATATTGAATAATCCAGGACAAAGGACAATTAACTCATGGGCATAAAACTAAAATCAACACGTCAAACATCATGATTACGGAAGTTTAAATAAGCATAATTCTTTTATTTCATATTTAATTTCCTTTATTTTATATTTAATTGCACTTCTAATTATCGCACTTTTATTTATTGTTATTTAATCGCACTTTTAATTATCGTACTTTTTAATTATCGCAAGTTTATTTTATCGCACTTTTATTATTCGCAATTTCATTATCGTTATTTACTTTACACTTTAATTTAAGTCTTGTATTTATTTTATATTTTACATTAGGTTTTAACTGCGACTAAAGTCTTAAAATCGACAAACCGGTCATTAAACGGTAAAAACCCCCCTTTATAATAATAATATTACTTATATATATGTTTGTATTTTTATAAAAGTAAACTAATATAGCGTTGAGCTTTGTTTAAAGATTTCCCTGTGGAATGAACCGGACTTACTAAAAACTACACTACTGTACGATTAGGTACACTGCCTATAAGTGTTGTAGCAAGGTTTAAGTATATCCATTCTATAAATAAATAAATATCTTGTGTAAAATTGTATCGTATTTAATAGTATTTCCTGCTAAAATTAATAACTATTTTATATACACCTCGCACGACATCAAGTATTTTTGGCGCCGCTGCCGGGGAACACTCTTAAACGCCGGAAGCGCAACGCTAATGTAAAAAAAAAAAAAAGATTTTTAGCTTACTTTTATTAAAAGTCGCTTTTGTAAAAATACGTTTTAATTATTCAAAAATATAAAAAGAAAAACAAAAATATAAGTATTTTTTTTAGTATTTTTTTTTAATATTTAAGTTTTATAAGTTTCTTTATCTTTATTTTAGTTTATAATAATATAAATTTTATTAAATATCTTTTATTTATTTAAAAACAGAAAACAGAAAATAAAAAAAAAATAAAGAAAAACGCGTAAAAATTCAAATCTGTCAGCTGAATTCTGGAACCCCGCGACTCGCGGGGTTTGATGCAATAATTGCCGCGACTCGCGGAGCTACTCTGACACGCGAACAGAAACCCTAATCCTGCATTAATTACGGGTTTTAATTTATTATTATTATTATTTAACCTTAATTATTATTATTATTATTATTAGTTTTATTTTAACTTTTACTTTTTATTTATTATGTATTTTGTTTAATTAGTTTTATTAAAATTGTAAAATTAGTAGTTTTATTAAAAAAAATAATATAAAAATAATATTTTTATAAAAATTGTACTTTTTACAACTTTTTATATATTTTTATATTTTGTCCCTTTTTAATCGTTGTAGCGTAATATTTGTATTTTTTAGCTCATATTTAATTTTAAACTTAGTTTTTGCTATAGTCATTTTTACTCCTAGATTTTTAGGCTTTGCCGTAGAATTTCTTAAGTGCTTTTTCTTTAGACTAAGATTTAGGTACTTTAGAATTTTGCGACGCCATTTTAAGTTTTAGTTTCTTTTTAAGTTATTTCCATTTGGGATTTAGTTTTTCCTGTAAGCTTTAATATTTTTAGACGACTTTTACTATGTACCAATTATCATTCCAATTAGTAATCTCAATTTGCGATTATAATTTTAAGTTAGTTGTAGTAATAAGGTTAGGTTAGTAAAGTATTTTTAAGTTTTTATAAGTTTCTTTTATTTTTCCGTCACCTTTTATTTTTCAACCATTTTTTTTTTCTTTTTCGACCTTTTTCGACGAACTCTTTTTCTCTCTTATTTCTCGCTATTCTAGTTTTAGGACATAGATTTTTATTCTACTTCTTATCTAAATTTCTTAAAATTACGAAAATTTATTTTGAGTGGTTAAATTAATAGACATCAAAATTTTCTGGTTCGTAGTAATAGTTGGATTTGTACGTGGACCGGGTTATTGGAGCCAAACAGTCCTCAATTATATTGAGACCAAACGAATCCTGCCCCTCTGCTGCATCTTTTGGCTATTCGAAACGTGGGCAAAATCAGAAAAGTCTATTAATTGGATAACTTATTATAATTTTTCTTTCCTTTTTAAAAACTAATAGGATATTCAGTGAATGCACCGAGCAAGACGTTCATCACCTTTTGTACGTTCACCACCTGTAACTAGATCAAGACATTTAGCAAATATAACCGCCGTTGATTTTTCTTTAGAATCGTCATCCAGTGGACCAAGTACTTCAGTTCAAATTTCCGATAATCCATTTTTTGAACCCAACCTCACAATTGAGAATCCAGAGAATATTCAGGAACGGTTCGTAGATCCTGAACCATTAAACTTTCCTCCGGAACCACCAATCATTCAAACAGAGATTGTTGAGGAACGAACCATTAAATCAGAATCATCTAGTGATACCGATTCAACAAATTCAATTATGGAGAATCTGGAACCTTTAAGTATGGAAGACCGAATGAGAGCTAAACGCACTGGCCAAGGTCACGCAATTACTCATCCAGACATTAATGCGCCAGATTATGAAATCAAAGGACAAATTCTACACATGGTGACTAATCAATGCCAATTTAGTGGTGCGCCGAAGGAAGATCCAAATGAACATCTACGTACCTTTAATAGGATCTGCACACTATTTAAAATCCGAGAAGTGGAGGATGAACAGATATATCTCATGTTATTTCCCTGGACTTTAAAGGGAGAAGCCAAAGATTGGTTGGAATCGTTACCTGAAGGGGCGATTGATACATGGGATGTTTTAATTGACAAATTTCTTAAACAATTCTTTCCTGCATCTAAAGCCGTAAGACTTCAAGCAGAAATTGTTACGTTCACACAGAAACCAAATGAAACTCTATATGAGGCATGGACAAGATATGGAAAGTTGTTAAGAGGATGTCCGCAACATGGTTTAGACACCTGTCAAATAGTACAAATATTCTACCAAGGATGCGACATCACTACAAGGAAAGACATAGATATAGCAGCTGGTGGTTCTATTATGAAGAAAACCGAAACTGATGCTTACAAAATTATTGATAATACTGCTTCCCACTCGCATGAGTGGCACCAAGAAAAAGATATCATTAGATCATCTAAAGCAGCTAGAGCCGATTCTAGCCATGACTTAGATTCCATTTCCGCAAAGATAGATGCTGTGGAGAGACGAATGGAAAAGATGACTAAGGATATTCACTCAATACGAATTAGTTGTGAGCAGTGTGGAGGACCACATTTGACAAAAGATTGTCTCAGTATTGAATTAACAATGGAACAAAGAGAGAATATTTCATACATAAACCAAAGGCCTGGAAATAATTATCAGAATAATTATCAACCGCCAAGACCGATTTACAATCAAAACCAAAATTATAACCGAAATATTCCATACAACAACCAACAAGGTCCTAGCAATCAACAAGTATCCAATAATACTTACAATCAGCAAAGACCTAATTTTCAAAACAAACCACCACAACAAACCGATGATAAAAAGCCGAATTTAGAAGATATGATGACGAAGCTAGTTGAAACTCAAACGCAGTTTTTCACATCTCAAAAACAAACAAATGAACAAAATGCTCAAGCATTTAGAAATCAACAAGCTTCTATTCAAAATCTGGAACAAGAAGTAAGTAACCTAGCAAGATTAATAGGTGAAAGAAAACCGGGAAGTCTACCTAGTGATACAAATGCTAACCCCCGGAATGAAACAGCTAAAGCTATTACCACAAGAAGTGGTACAACACTTAACCCACCTGAAATACCTGTAACTTCTGATGAAACTATTTCTACTCCACAAGAACCACAACCTGATCAAGATAAAGAAAAAGAACCGGTAGTTGAAAAGGTTAATGAAAATAACACAGTTAAGGATAAACCTTATGTTAAACCATACCAACCACCACTTCCTTATCCGAGTAAAATGAAGAAAGAAAAACTTGAAGCCGAGCAATCCAAATTCTTTGATATGTTTAAACAGATAAATGTAAATCTTCCTTTCATTGATGTGATTTCAGGAATGCCAAGATATGCTAAATTCTTGAAAGATCTAATCTCAAATAGAAAGAAAATGGAAGAACTCTCGGCTGTTACTATGAATGCTAATTGTTCAGCAGTGCTGTTGAATAAGATACCAGAAAAACTATCTGATCCAGGAAGTTTCACAATTCCATGTTTTCTGGGTAGTCTTAGTTCAATAGAAGCATTGGCAGACTTAGGTGCTAGTATAAATCTAATGCCGTATTCACTATACGCTAAACTAGACCTTGGAGAATTGAAACCAACTAGAATAAGCATACAACTAGCCGATAGATCAATAAAATATCCTAGAGGGATAATGGAGAACATGCTAGTTAAAGTTGGTACTTTAGTATTTCCAGTAGATTTTGTTGTTTTGGACATGGAAGAAGATTCTCAAGTTCCTCTCATATTAGGAAGACCATTCTTAAACACGGCTAAAGCAATGATAGACGTGTTCGGTAAGAAATTGACCCTAAGTATAGAGGATGAGAGTGTTACCTTTTCAGTTGATAGAGCAATGCAACAGCCACAATCTGCAGATGATACATGTTATTATATTCAAACTTTAGATGCACATGCAGAATTATTAGAAGAATTTCCAGAATTACAAGGAATAGGAGAATGTTCTTTAGGAGAAGGTAATGAACCAATTGATGAAGCTGAAATGTTAGCTACACTTATAGCTAATGGATATGAACCAACAACAGAAGAAATTCAAATGCTAAAAGAAGAAGACAGATATCGATACAAATCATCGATAGAAGAACCTCCGAAATTAGAGTTAAAGCCACTTCCAAACCATTTGGAATACGCTTATTTACATGGTGAATCTGAATTACCTGTAATAATATCGTCTTCTCTTACTGAAAATGAAAAATCACAACTCATTTCTGTGTTGAAAGCTCATAAACCAGCCATTGCATGGAAGATTCATGATATTAAAGGAATAAGTCCTTCGTATTGCACACATAAAATCCTTATGGAAGAAGGTCATAAAACGTATGTGCAACGCCAACGAAGACTAAATCCTAATATGCAAGATGTAGTTAAGAAAGAGATTATTAAACTGCTAGATGCGGGTTTGATATATCCAATCTCTGATAGTCCATGGGTAAGCCCAGTTCAATGCGTGCCTAAGAAGGGTGGCATGACTGTCATTACAAATGAGAAAAATGAGCTTATTCCTACTAGGACTGTAACAGGATGGCGTGTATGTATTGATTATAGAAAATTAAATGACGCCACCAGAAAAGATCACTTTCCCTTACCTTTCATAGATCAAATGTTGGAAAGATTAGCCGGAAATAGTTACTATTGTTTTCTAGATGGATTTTCCGGATATTTTCAAATTCCAATAGCACCCGAAGATCAAGAGAAAACCACATTCACGTGCCCTTATGGTACTTTTGCTTACAAACGCATGCCATTTGGACTTTGCAACGCCCCTGCAACCTTTCAAAGGTGTATGATGGCGATTTTTCACGACATGATAGAAGAATGCATGGAAGTTTTCATGGATGACTTTTCAGTCTTCGGTGATACATTTAAATCATGTCTAGTTAATCTGGAACGAATGCTAATTAGATGCGAAAAATCAAATCTAGTACTTAATTGGGAGAAATGCCATTTCATGGTTAAAGAAGGCATCGTTCTTGGACATAAAATTTCAAAAGAAGGAATTGAAGTGGATAGAGCTAAAGTAGATGTAATTGCTAAACTTCCACATCTCACAAATGTTAGAGGAGTTAGGAGTTTCCTAGGGCATGCCGGTTTTTACCGACGTTTTATAAATGATTTTTCTAAAATTGCCACTCCTATGAATAAACTCCTAGAAAAGGATGCGCCATTCATCTTTTCAGATGAGTGTATCAAATATTTTAATATTCTTAAAGAAAAACTCACTAATGCACCGATCATGATAACACCAAATTGGAATCTACCATTTGAACTAATGTGCGATGCAAGTGATTTTGCAATGGGAGCCGTTTTAGGACAAAGGATTGAAAAACGATTTCAACCTATATATTATGCTAGTAAGACATTACAAGGAGCACAAACGAACTATACAACTACTGAAAAAGAACTCCTTGCTATTGTCTTTGCTTTTGACAAATTTCGATCATATCTCGTTCTAGCAAAAACGGTGGTCTATACCGACCATTCTGCTCTTAGATACCTATTTTCAAAACAAGATGCTAAACCAAGACTAATCCGTTGGATCTTACTCTTACAAGAGTTTGATATTGAAATCCGAGATAAAAGAGGAGCAGAAAATCTCGCCGCTGATCATCTTTCTCGTCTTGAAAATCCCGAATTAGAAGTTCTGAATGAATCGGCCATACAAGACAACTTTCCTGATGAATATCTATTGAAGATAGATTATAAAGAAATCCCATGGTTTGCAGACTATGTAAACTACTTAGTTTGTGGATTCCTTGAAAAAGGATTATCGTACCAAAGACGAAAGAAATTCTTCAGTGATATAAAACACTATTTCTGGGAAGATCCACATTTGTTTAAAAGTTGTCCCGATAGAATAATACGCCGATGTGTATTTGGAGATGAAGCTAGTAAAATTTTAAACCATTGTCACACAGGACCAACAGGAGGGCATTATGGGCCTCAACTAACAGCAAGAAAAGTTTATGAAGCTGGATTCTATTGGCTTACAATTTACAAAGACGCACACCTTCTTTGCAAATCCTGTGATGCATGTCAAAGGGCCGGAAAAATAAGTCAACGTGATGAAATGCCACAAAATGTCATCCAAGTATGTGAAGTATTTGACATTTGGGGTATTGACTTTATGGGTCCATTTCCAAAATCTCATAATAATCTATATATACTCGTAGCAATTGATTATGTATCTAAATGGGCGGAAGCACAAGCTCTCCCAACTAACGATGCACGAGTTGTAGTCAACTTTTTAAAACGTCTTTTTGCAAGGTTTGGAACACCGAAAGCTTTAATAAGTGATCGGGGTACTCATTTCTGTAATAATCAACTTGAGAAAGTTCTTAAAAGATATGGAGTAACTCATAAAATCTCCACCGCATATCATTCACAAACAAGTGGACAAGTTGAAAATACCAACCGAGCTTTAAAACGTATTCTAGAGAAAACCGTAGGATCAAATCCGAAGGAATGGTCCATTAAATTGGAGGATGCACTCTGGGCTTTTAGAACAGCCTACAAAACTCCAATTGGAACTACACCTTTTAGACTTGTTTATGGAAAAGCATGTCATCTTCCAGTAGAAATTGAACACAAAGCATTTTGGGCTTTGAAGACATGTAATCTTGATTTACATGAAGCCGGACGTCTACGATTAAGTCAACTAAACGAATTAGAAGAATTAAGACATGAAGCATACGAAAATTCGTTAATCTATAAAGAAAGAACGAAGAAATGGCATGATAAAAGAATCAGAAGTTCAAAAGAATTTAAAGAAGGAGACAGAGTTCTTCTTTTCAATTCACGATTCAAGCTATTTCCTGGAAAATTGAAATCAAGATGGTCTGGACCATTCATAGTCAAAAGAGTTTTCCCATACGGAACGATAGAATTGATAAATTCAAATGGGATTGAATTTAAAGTTAATGGTCACAGAGTTAAACATTACATACATGGTCCGATGGAAGTCGACAACAAAGTTAATCACAATTTCGACACCACAGCTAACTAAGTGTGGGGAGAATCAAGTCTTTAAAGGATAATATGTATTTCTGTTAGAGTTAGATTGTCTGTTTTCGTGTAGTTCTCGAAAATGGAACACGTATGGTCTTTCCCTAGCAGACCCTAAAGAACTAGTCTTCTCCCCCCATTCTGAATTTTTATTTTTTTTAGGTTTTTACAAAATGAAGACTGCCTGTGAACTAAACCATGGTCTAATGCTACACGCTTTGATCACTAAAAGAAATAATGATATACTCCCGAGTGAAATAGTATCAGTAATCAGAGAAAGAATGGACGGAGTTAGAAAAGAATCCAGATGCGAAGATAATAAGTTACAATTTGGTAAAGGAAAATCAAAATCCGCAGCGAAAAGAAGAGCACGACACCTAGAACGATGTCACAAATGCGGAAAATGGTCACATGGAGGTAAATGTTCAAATAATCAAACCTATTCAAATACCGAATTTGTTACTTTATGCAGAGACGGACCGTTCATATGTTTAGAAGAAAAGACACTGAATGCTCGAGGTTACGCCTATGTAGCCATGGAAAACCAATTAAACAGACTATCTTATGAATGGGATAGATCATATAACTAAGAAATCTATTTCACAGGTATGTCTGTACAGTTTTTATTTTTTTATTTTTAACCTTTTGATAATAAACGCTAATTTGTTCGCTAAAAAGTATTAAATTGGTATTAAATAAAATTAGGTTTGGCGACCGAAATTATTGATATCATTCAAAAATTTATTACATCACTGCGAAATTTAACGTTTATTCTTAAGGTATAAATATCTTTAAACAATCAACCCAAAATATTTCAAAAATTCGTCATGAGTTAAATTAGGTCTTGGAACCGAAATTACTTTACCGAAAAGAGGGGCGCATATTTTTGATAATATTTGATTGATTAAAGTGGGATAAAAAGACAAAAAAGATTTTTAATTTTACTTTTTACCATGTTTTTAAAATAAATATTTAAATCTTAAATTAATAGTGTAAACTTTGTAAAAACAATATTTTTAAAATTGTAAATATTTGAATTTTTAAATTAAGTCTGGTGTGAATTTTTAATTTTTAAAATATGAATTTTTAATTTTATGCATTTTAAATTTTGAGTTTGGTGTGAATTTTTAAATTTGAATTTTATATTTAAGTTGTGTGAATTTAAAAACAAAAATTTACTTTATCTCATTAAGTTAAGAATATGATTTTTAAAATTCGTCGTAAGTTGAAGACTAGGTCTTTGAACCGAAATTGCTTTACCCGAGGGAGGGACGAGAACTTTTATTATCATTATTTTTAATCTTATTGAATTAAAGTATGCCAAAAACATTAAAAAACCCAAAAATCTTAGCTTTTAAAACAATCGCTACTAAAAGACAAATTTTAAAATTTTGTCGAATGACGGACTAGGACATCGATCCGAAACGACCTCGTCCTAAATAACAAGGGAAACAAAATTTTAAAATTAAATACTTAATTGTTTTATAAGTTAAAGATTATAAAAAAAAAAAAAAAAAAAAAAAGAGCAAACTCCGCGACTCGCGGAGTTTGAAAGGGAAATCTCCGCGACTCGCGGAGGGACCGAAAATCAGAAAAAAAAAAATAAAAGAGCTGAACGATCAGTTTATGGACACACAACTCCACAACTCAAAAACTGCTGCGAAATACTGCCGAAAAACCACCCAAAAACACCCCAAAAATCACAATTTTTAACCGTTAATCACCAAATCTTTTGCTAAAATCATGTTGAGAAGGATGCTATCTAAGAATTACTCAAGAAAAACGGTAAATTTCTACACCTAAACACCATTAATTCGAAATTAGGTGTTCTTGAGCTATTTTTTTCCCAATTTGATTTTGATGCTTTTTAGTGTAATTAAGCTTAAATTGTTTATGTATTATGCTTGTATAACCTAGATTGATGCTGTTTAACATGATTAGAAGCCTTAAACTTCAAATTTTGAGTAATCTAGGGTTTGTGTTCTTGAGCAAATTTGGGGCTTTTTGATATAAACAGGTTATGGCCGATTTTTGTTATGAATTGTTGCTAAATTGAGTAGTGTAACATGTCTAGGTAGTTAAATGATCCAAACTTTGAGCCTAAACATGATTTTGAGAATTAAAGTGGACTTTTTCAAGTCTAAAATTCATGAACTTGATTTTTGAAAGATAATGCCATTTGAGACTTGTTTAATTGCTAGTAATGATTATTTTGACATGTTATTTGAGTTGAATGCTTATGAACTTGACGAAAATTTTCGTATATGCTTATTTGAAAAAGTGTAGATTTGATAAAAATGTGAAAATAAGCTTAAGTTTGATATAAATTGATAATGTCATTGTAATTATTTTGATTGATGATTTTGCTGACACTAATGCATATTTGGATGCACAAAAATTGTGTTTGATGTGTTTTGCAGAATGAAAGGGGTGAATCTTCATCCCAAGCCCGCAATGCTCCTGCTGAGAATTTGGAACAACAGGAGGTAGATAACTACTACAAGCAGGATGTACCTCATCCAGTCATAACCTTTTCCGATATGCATTTGGAAGAGTTGCACCCGAACCTGAGATTTGACAGACTTTGGATAGATTATCCAAAATATCAACGGGGTTTGCATACTCTTCATTCCAAGGTTGTTGAGGTACTGAGGGTCATAGAATGGGGACCCTTAGAAGCTGTAGAATTGGCCGGGCCAATTAGGGAATTACTTGTACAGAGGTATGGTAATTCTTCTTTTAATGACTGGATATGTTTATTCACCATACGCAGACCTGTATATAAAGTATGGTGTGAAGAATTGTTATGTAGTATAGAGTTGAATGATCGGGTAGCTAGTTTAACCGATCGTTCTTTTATTAGATTTTTGTTAGGCGGTTCGATGCGCCACATGTCTTTACTGGACATGGCTCAGGCTTTACGTATATATACGCCTGAGGAGTTAGCGTCTGCCGATTGTAGAGGATTGATACTAAACGGTAGAAAGATAGATGAAAATTTTGATACACACGGTGTGTGGAGTCAAATGACAAGCCATCACCGTTTCAAAGGGGGAAATTACTCTTATTTGGATATAGATAGAGCCGAATTAAGAGTGATACATAGGTTTTTAGCTAATTCGATTACACAAAGGGGTAAAAACAAGGAAAAAGTAAATGAACAGGATTTGTTTTACCATATGTGTATTCGAGACCCACAAAGCGCTGTAAGTATACCATATTGTGTGGGTTATTATTTATCAGCTATGGTTCGGGGGATGCGACCACATAGCATAATAGGAGGTGGTATTTTTATTACTTTGATTGGTGAATATCTCGGTGTGGATATAAGTCGGGGGGGATTATTACTAGAAGAGCCGGAACCCCGCGATACTATAGGTTTAAATGTATACCATGGTGCGAAAGTTTTGAAGAGGCGGAATAACGCCGCAGTACGATACCATGGTAGACATCCACAGGTGGAGAGAAACCAGCAACAAGGTAATGTAGGAGGGGGGAATGAGATGCAAGAAATGCATAGGTTTATAGCTTCTCAGGAATCCGAAAATGCTAGACAGAGAGCATTTGAAGATTGGCAAGTTCATCAGAACCAGATCATAGCTCATTGCCAACATATAGGTAGAAACTATATTCCTACACCGAAACCCATCTTCCCTCCTTGGTCTATAGAGATGCAGCCACCATATCCTACGTATGACCCTGCCGAAGCATTCTATAGCACTTATGGTTATGCCTGGAACCCCTATTGGTACCAATATCATCCTTAGTTTACTTATTATTTTTTATTATTTTGTAATTTGTAATTATTGATACATTTAATATTTTTGTTAATATTGTAATCATTTTTATAATTATCTAACTTTTATTCTTAGATTTTAATAATTTTTGAATGTGGGGTAATATACCAAACTTCAAAAATATGTATATATGTTTGCAGTTTATCTTATGTACACAACAGGGAAAAACAACGCATTTTCAAAGACTGGCATTAAGTTCAGCAAAAGCAACTAATTTTGACGACAAGATGCAAAATATATATGAAATAACAACAAGACGGAATGAACAAATGATGTGCACCATTTATCATTCAGCAAACAAACGCCAATATATTTGGAAACTTTGGTAAAATTTAATCATTTTCACACAAATCACCCTCAATAATTTAAATTGTTACTGATTTCTTGCAAATGAGGGCATTGCAAGATCTTAAGTGTGGGAAGGGGTTAAATTCTTTCGGATTTTAAAATTTTTTACTTTATACACTTGGTTACCATTAAAAATACTAGTAAAGCAGTAGTTGTATTAGAATCTAGTGCTCTCTGATAAAAAAGAACAGCCCTAGTCTTATATACTGACTACCCAATTCTAATAAAATTTTTCAAAATTTTCAATTAAATGAATTCAAATCATGTTTATACATATTTATGAACGATAAAACTAGGTTTTAACACCGAAATTATTGTTACCTCGGAAAGGACATAAATTAAGAAACAAACTAAAATGTCAAAATTCATTTAAAATGGAATAGAGGACGATAAAAAGAAAAATAAAAAGCCAAGTGTGGGAAAATTTACCAAATTATGTTAAACATATGTCACATATATCTGTAACAAATAACTGAAAATACTTTTGCTTTGGACTAAACTAAACTGTTTTACCCAATGAAAGAAAAGAAAAGATGGATCTACACGATGAATCAATTCCATCATTAAAAGGAAGTAAAGTCTTCCGAAAAAGAAACGCGCTTCTTGATTTAGGTCATGAAGTTGTCGTTCAGACCAGCTGTAGGTTGACGAAAAATCTAGAAAAGTCATCACTAAAATCAGCAGGAAATCCACGGACCTCAGCATTAAACAGGGTCGCCAAGTGGTCAGATTTATCCTAACCATGAGAAGGATTTATCTCGTACAATGGGGAGGCACCGTGCAAATTAGCTGGATAAGACTAATGAATCAGATCCCCAGAAAGGATAATCTCCTTAAAGATTAAAAATCAGCTTTTAAGCCTGATATTACTCAATCCTTGAGATTGACCTTAAAGATTGAGAATTCAAACTCATGGAATTCAATGATATCTAAACTCGAGCTTGAACGAGAAAATATTTTGATCAAAACTACAAACCGATTTGTTTTCTGAAAATCCATTTTCAATGCGTTCATTACCATTGAACGTAAAATCCTAGGAATTCACCTGGAATTCATTAGGTCACCTGAACTAAATCGGGTGTCAACCGTAAGAACGGTGGTTGCATAGCATGGTCAAAGACAGGACCTTGTGCCAGGCTGAAAAATTATAAGGGTGAGCTTTACTATTGCTCCTACCAAGGATAGTAATTGCGTCCGACACGTTATAGACCATATTTAAAAGCATGTCACGGGACATTGCCTTAACAGTTGCTTGTTCAATGCTTTCCTTTACAACCGGACGGTAGTTTACCGAAAGGTAATATACGGGACAAGTAAACTGGACGTGTTGCTTTCCAAATACAAGGTTAGCAAGTGGGTGACACAAAACCGCAAGTTTTGAGCTAAAATTTTCAAATCTGAAACCCACCAAACCCACAAAAATATTTTGCAAACACCGGTAAAGGGTTATTCCGGAAAACTTATCTAGGGTAAAAACTAGATTTCAAAAGATCAAATGTTTTCATAAAGATCCAATTTCCTTAATGGATCTAAATTTTTATAGTCATGTGGGACTGTAAACCATATCGTTACTACCATTGTTTATACCGCCGTATAGAAATCACTGATGTACAAAGTGTGAAGAATAAAGAAGTGATTCTAGTATTACAAGATAATATTGCTTGAGGACAAGCAACGCTCAAGTGTGGGAATATTTGATAATGCTAAAAATGAACATATATTTCATAGCATTATTCCTCAAGAAAGACAAGCTTTTAGTTGCAATTGTTCTATTTACAAGTGATATTCGTTTAAATAATAAAAGGTGAAGACAAAAGACAGATTCGACGAATTGAAGACGCAAACGACCAAAAAGCTCAAAAGTACAAAAGACAATCAAAAAGGTTCCAATTATTGATAAGAAACGTCTCAAAATTACAAGAGTACAAGATTCAAAACGCAAAGTACAAGATATTAAATTGTACGCGAGGACGTTCGAAAATCCGGAACCGGGACCAGAGTCAACTCTTAACGCTCGATGCAACGGACTAAAAATTACAAGTTAACTATGTATATAAATATAATATAATATATAATTAATTATATTAATTATATATATATTATATTTATAAATAAAAAAACCGTCGGCAGAGAAAACTCCAAGGACTGAGCTGTAATTTCATTCTCCGCGACTCGCGGAGTTTGAAGAGGATTTTGCCGCGAGTCGCAGAGCCCCAAATTTCAACTCTGGCTATAAAGCAAACCGAATTCTGATCATTTTTCATATTCTATTTTCTCTCTTCTCTATCTATACGATATATATATATATAATTTATATTTTAATTTTAATTTTAATTATAATTCTAATAATAAGGGTATATTAGCGAATGTTGTAAGGGTGTAAGTCGAAATTCTGTCCGTGTAACGCTACGCTATTTTTAATCATTGTAAGTTATGTTCAACCTTTTTATATTAATGTCTCGTAGCTAAGTTATTATTATGCTTATTTAAAACGAAGTAATCATGATGTTGGGCTAATTACTAAAATTGGGTAATTGGGCTTTGTACCATAATTGGGGTTTGGATAAAAGAACGACACTTGTGGAAATTAGACTATGGGCTATTAATGGGCTTTATATTTGTTTAACTAAATGATAGTTTGTTAATGTTAATATAAAGATTTACAATTGGGCGTCCCTATAAATTACCATATACACTCGATCGGACACGATGGGCGGGGTATTTATATGTACGAATAATCGTTCATTTAACCGGACACGGGAATGGATTAATAGCCACTAGAATAATTAAAACAGGGGTGAAATTACATTCAAGGGTAATTGGTGTAATTGTTAACAAAGTAGTAAAACCTTGGTTTACACGCAGTCGATAACCTGGTGTATTCATTAAACAAAGTATTAAAACCTTGTTACAATTCGAATCCCCAATTAGTTGGAATATTTAACTTTGGGTATAATAATAATTTGAGGAGGACACTCGCACTTTATATTTATGACTGATGGACTGTTATGGACAAAAACCAGACGGACATATTGAATAATCCAGGACAAAGGACAATTAACTCATGGGCATAAAACTAAAATCAACACGTCAAACATCATGATTACGGAAGTTTAAATAAGCATAATTCTTTTATTTCATATTTAATTTCCTTTATTTTATATTTAATTGCACTTCTAATTATCGCACTTTTATTTATTGTTATTTAATCGTACTTTTAATTATCGTACTTTTTAATTATCGCAAGTTTATTTTATCGCACTTTTATTATTCACAATTTCATTATCGTTATTTACTTTACGCTTTAATTTAAGTCTTGTATTTATTTTATATTTTACATTAGGTTTTAACTGCGACTAAAGTCTTAAAATCGACAAACCGGTTATTAAACGGTAAAAACCCCCCTTTATAATAATAATATTACTTATATATATGTTTGTATTTTTATAAAAGTAAACTAATATAGCGTTGAGCTTTGTTTAAAGATTTCCCTGTGGAACGAACCGGACTTACTAAAAACTACACTACTGTACGATTAGGTACACTGCCTATAAGTGTTGTAGCAAGGTTTAAGTATATCCATTCTATAAATAAATAAATATCTTGTGTAAAATTGTATCGTATTTAATAGTATTTCCTGCTAAAATTAATAACTATTTTATATACACCTCGCACGACATCAAGTGTCCTCCCGCTCGTGTAAAAACATCAAAATGTGACATACCCCTCCAAATGGCGTCAGCGTCAAAGTTGTTATCTACCCTTTCACCATAATGAATCAAATTTGTACAATCGGGTAGTAGCAACTCACCAGGAGTATATATCTGTAAGGCCCTGGCCATGTCCAGCATGGACATTCTGTACATCCTACCGCCAAGGATAAACCTAAGAAATCTTCTATCATCTATTCTAACTATGTTTGTATCAAGTGATACAGTACTCATGAGCTCAACACACCATTCCTTATATACATGTCTACGAATGGTGAAAAGACGTTCCCAATCTGTAAAAGAAGAGTTCCCGTACCTCTGAATCAGTAGCAGTCTGACTCTATTAGCTAGCTGAACTCTTTCCAAAGGATCCCAATCGATTACCCTTGGCACCTCTACATTTTTAGTTACCAATCTAAATTTGTTCCTTTGATATGTCTCGTAATCCCTCCATCTTCTATCAAATCTCAGATTAGGATGCAAAGTGTGCTCAGGAATCGTTGGGTATTCTACTGGCGGCCTCATCGGGAATACTAAAAATTCATTAACAAACTGTACTGGATCATAATAAGGTACGTGTTGATCAGGCTGTTGTTGTGGTTCCTGTTGTGGTTCTTGTTCGGGTTCTGGCTCGCGTTGCATTTCTGGTTCTGGTTCTGGTGCTGGAGCAGGTCGTCTAGATGATGATGCTCCTGAACCTCCAGTATCGGCTTTCTGCAAAACACATTAAACACAAAATTTGTGCATCCAAGTACGCATTAGTGTTAGCAAAATAACAATTTAAAACAATCACAATAACATGTTAAATCAAAATTAAACTTATACACATTTTCACAATTTTTACAATTCTATACTTTTCCAAATAAGCACATATAAAAATGTAGACAAAGTTCATAAGCATTTAACTCAAATAACATGTCAAAATAGTCATTACTAACAATTAGACAAGTCTCAATTGGCAAATATATCAAACTAATCAAGTTCATGAATTTTGGAATTAAACAGTCCACTTTAATCTTCAAAAATCATGTTTCGGATCAATGTTTGGATTATTTAACTACCTAAACATGTTACACTACTCAATTTAGCAATAATTCATGACAAAAATCGGCCATAACCTGTTTATATCAAAAAGCCCCAAATTGCTCAAGAACACAAACCCTAGATTTCTAAAAATTTTGAAGTTTTTGGCTTCAAATCATGTTAAATAGCATCAATCTAGGTTATACATGCATAAAATACTAACAATTTAACACTAATTACACTAGAAATCAACAAAATTGCATTAGGTAAAATATTGGTAATTATCACAAAAACTAGAAAATTTATGAGTTTAGGGTTGTAATTTTTACCTTTTTGCTGAAGAATGATAATCTAAGCATGATTAGAGCAAGAAATTTGACGAATTACGGTGAAAAAATGATGAAATTTGGTGAGATTTTGTGAGAGTTTCGTGTATGTGTGTGTTGAGTGGTGAGGAAGAACAGCTCGCTGGTTCTTTTGAGTCTGGCCAGATTTTCAGCCTCATGCGATCGCATGAGGTTGGTGTGTAAACCCCATGCGATCGCATGGGGTGCCGGCTACAGTATTTTTGGCCTTTTTTTTTTAAACCTTATACTTTATAAAACTTATAATTAATTAAATTCTAAAAATTATGTTTTCCTTTAGGAGCGAGGGTGTTTCGGATCGTTGTCCTAGTCCGTTCCTCGACAAAATTTTAAAATTTGTCACTTTGTAAACGCGGTTTTAAAAGCAAAGATTTTTGGGGTTTTTTAAATGTTTTTAGCATACTTTAATTCAATAAGATTAAAAATAATGATAATAAAAGTTCTCGTCCCTCCCTTGGGTAAAGCAATTTCGGTTCAAAGACCTAGTCTTCAACTCACAACGAATTTTAAAAATCATATTTTTAACTTACGAAATAAAGTAAATTTTTGTTTTTAAATTCACACCAAACTTAATTTTAAAATGCATAAAATTAAAAATTCATATTAAAAATTCACACCAAACTTAAATTATATTTTTGTTTTTATACATACAAACTTATATTAAAAATATTAATTTTTCAAATATTTACAATTTTAAATATATTGATTTAAAAGTTTACAATAGTATTTTAATATTTATATATTAAATTTAAAAACAAAGTAAAAATAAAATTAAAAATCTTTTTGGTCTTTTATCCCACTTTAATCAATCAAATATTATCAAAAATATAAGCCCCTCTTTTCGGTAAAGTAATTTCGGTTCAACAACCTAATTTAACTCATGACGAATTTTTGAAATATTTTTGGTTGATTGATTAAAGATATTTATACCTTAAGAATAAACGTTAAATTTCGCAGTGATGTAATAAATTTTTGTATGATATCAATAATTTCGGTCGCAAGGCCTAATTTCATCGAATACCAATTTAATACTTTATAGCGAACAAATTAGCGTTTATTATCAAAAGGTTAAAAATAAAAATAAAAATAAAAATGAAAACTGTACAAACTTACCTGTGAAATATATTTCTTAGTGATATGCTCTAGCCCACTCATAAGATAGTCGGACTAATTGGTTTTTCATGGCTACATAGGCGTAACCTCGAGCATTTAACGTTTTTTCTTCTAAACATATAAACGGTCCGTCTCTGCATAAAGTAACAAATTCGGTATTTGAATAGGTTTGATTATTTGAACATTTACCTTCGTGTGACCATTTTCCGCATTTGTGACATCTTTCAAGGTGTCGTGCTCTTCTTTTCGCTGCGAATTTTGATTTTCCTTTACCAAATTGTAACTTATTATCTTCGCATCTAGATTCTTTTCTTACTCCGTCCAATTTACCTCTTATTAATGATACCAATTCACTTGGAAGTGTGTCATTATTACCTTTAGTGATCAAAGCGTGTAGCATTAGACCATGGTTTAATTCACAGGAAGTCTTCATTTCGTAAAACCTAAAAAAATAAAAATTCAGAATGGGGGGAGAAGACTAGTTCTTTAGGGTCTGCTAGGGAAAGACCATTCAGGTTCCATTTTTGAGAACTACACGAAAACAGAAAATCTAACTCTAACAGAAATACATATTATTCTTTAAAAGACTTGATTCTCCCCACACTTAGTTAGCTGTGGTGTCGAAATTGTGATTAACTTCGTTGTCAACTTCCATCGGACTATCTATGTAATGTTTAACTCTGTGATCATTAACTTTAAATTCAATCCCATTTGAATTTATCAATTCTACTGTTCCGCATGGGAAAACTATTTTGACTATGAATGGTCCAGACCATCTTGATTTCAATTTTCCAGGAAATAGCTTGAATCGTGAATTGAAAAGAAGAACTCTGTCTCCTTCTTTAAATTCTTTTGAACTTCTGATTATTTTATCATGCCATTTCTTAGTTCTTTCTTTATAGATTAACGAATTTTCGTATGCTTCTTGTCTTAATTCTTCTAATTCGTTTAGTTGACTTAATCGTAGACGTCCAGCTTCATGTAAATCAAGATTACATGTCTTCAAAGCCCATAATGCTTTGTGTTCAATTTCTACTAGAAGATGACATGCTTTTCCGTAAACGAGTTTAAAAGGTGTGGTACCAATTGGAGTTTTATAGGCTGTTCTAAAAGCCCAGAGTGCATCCTCCAATTTAATGAACCATTCCTTCGGATTTGATCCTACGGTTTTCTCTAGAATACGTTTTAATGCTCGGTTGGTATTTTTAACTTGTCCACTTGTTTGTGGATGATATGCGGTGGAGATTTTATGAGTTACTCCATATCTTTTAAGAACTTTCTCAAGTTGATTATTACAGAAATGAGTACCCCGATCATTTATTAAAGCTTTCAGTGTTCCAAACCTTGCAAAAAGACGTTTTAAAAAGTTGACTACAACTCGTGCATCGTTAGTTGAGAGAGCTTGTGCCTCCGCCCATTTAGATACATAATCAATGGCAACGAGAATGTATAGATTATTATGAGATTTTGGAAATGGACCCATAAAGTCAATACCCCAAATGTCAAATACTTCACATACTTGAATGACATTTTGTGGCATTTCATCACGTTGACTTATTTTTCCGGCCCTTTGACAAGCATCACAGGATTTGCAAAGAAGGTGTGCCTCTTTGTAAATTGTAGGCCAATAGAATCCAGCATCATAAACTTTTCTTGCTGTTAGTTGTGGCCCATAATGCCCTCCTTTTGGTCCTGTGTGACAATGGTTTAAGATTTTACTAGCTTCCTCCCCGAATACACATCGGCGTATTATTCCATCGGGACAACTTTTAAACAAATGTGGATCTTCCCAGAAATAGTGTTTTATATCACTAAAGAATTTCTTTCGTTTTTGGTACGACAATCCTTTTTCAAGGAATCCACATACTAAGTAGTTTGCATATTCTGCAAACCATGGAATTTCATTATAATCTATCTTCAATAGATATTAATCAGGAAAGTTGTCTTGTATGGCCGATTCATTTAGAACTTCTAATTCGGGATTTTCAAGACGAGAAAGATGATCAGCGGCGAGATTTTCTGCTCCTCTTTTATCTCGGATTTCAATATCAAACTCTTATAAGAGTATAATCCAACGGATTAATCTTGGTTTGGCATCTTGTTTCGAAAATAGGTATCTAAGAGCAGAATGGTCGGTATAGACCACCGTTTTAGCTAGAACGAGATATGATCAAAATTTGTCAAAAGCAAAGACAATAGCAAGGAGTTTTTTTCCAGTAGTTGTGTAATTTGTTTGTGCTCCTTGTAACGTCTTACTAGCATAATATATAGGTTTAAATTGTTTTTTAATCCTTTGTCCTAAAACGGCTCCCATTGCAAAATCACTTGCATCGCACATAAGTTCAAATGGTAGATTCCAATTTGGTGTTATCATGATCGGCGCATTAGTGAGTTTCTCTTTAAGAATATTAAAAGATTTGATGCATTCATCTGAAAAGATGAATGGAGCATCCTTTTCTAGGAGTTTATTCATAAGAGTGGCAATTTTTGAAAAATCTTTTATGAAACGTCGGTAAAAACCGGCATGCCCTAGAAAACTCCTAACTCCTCTAACATTGGTGGGATGTGGAAGTTTAGCAATTACATCTACTTTAGCTCTATCCACTTCAATTCCTTCCTTTGAAATTTTATGTCCAAGAACGATGCCTTCTTTAACCATGAAATGGCATTTCTCCCAATTAAGAACTAGATTTGATTGTTCGCATCTAATAAGCATTCGTTCAAGATTAACTAGACATGATTCAAAAGTATCACCGAAGACTGAAAAGTCATCCATGAAAACTTCCATGCATTCTTCTATCATGTCGTGAAAAATCGCCATCATGCACCTTTGAAAGGTTGCAGGGGCGTTGCAAAGTCCAAATGGCATGCGTTTGTAAGCAAAAGTACCATAAGGGCACGTGAACGTGGTTTTCTCTTGGTCTTCGGGTGCTATTGGAATTTGAAAATATCCGGAAAAACCATCAAGAAAACAATAGTAACTATTTCCGGCTAATCTTTCCAATATTTGATCAATAAAAGGTAAGGGAAAGTGATCTTTTCTGGTGGCGTCATTTAATTTTCTATAATCAATACATACACGCCATCCTGTTACAGTCCTAGTAGGAATAAGCTCATTTTTCTCATTTGTAATGACAGTCATTGTAGTGACCCGAACTTTTCCATGTTTATATATATTAAATGAAATTGATATTTACATGATTAAGTGTTTCCAACATGTTAAGCAATAAAACTTATTAAGACTTGATTAATTGGAATAGGTTTCATATAGACAAATGACCACCCAAGTTGACCGGTGATTCACGAACGTTAAAACTTGTAAAAACTATACGATGACATATATATGGTTATATATATAGTTAACATGATTTTATTATAAGTATGTATCTCATTAGGTATTTTAACAATGAGTTATATACATAAAAATGAGACTATTAAATTAAGAAACTCGAAAACGATATATATAACGATTATCGTTATAACGTCTTACTAGGTACATATGAATCATATTAAGATATTGATACACTTGGTTAATTATGTTAAATGATAAGTAAATATATCATTAAGTGTATTAACAATGAACTACATATGTAAAAATAAGACTACTAACTTAATGATTTTGAAACGAGACATATATGTAACGATTATCGTTGTAACGACATTTAAGGTATATAGATCATATTAAGAGATATTCGTACATCATAATATCATGATAATATAATAATTTAAAATCTCATTTGATATTATAAATATTGGGTTAACAACATTTAATAAGATCGTTAACCTAAAGGTTTCAAAACAACATTTACATGTAACGACTAACGATGACTTAACGACTCAGTTAAAATGTATATACATGTAGTGTTTTAATATGTATTCATACACTTTTGAAAGACTTCAAAACAATTATCAAAATACTTATCAAAATACTTCTACTTAACAAAAATTCTTACAATTACATCCTCGTTCAGTTTCATCAACAAATCTACTCGTATGCACCCGTATTCGTACTCGTATAATACACAGCTTTTAGATGTATGTACTATTGGTATATACACTCCAATGATCAGCTCTTAGCAGCCCATGTGAGTCACCTAATACATGTGGGAACCATCATTTGGCAACTAGCATGAAATATCTCATAAAATTACAAAAATATGAGTAATCATTCATGACTTATTTACATGAAAACAAAATTACATATCCTTTATATCTAATCCATACACCAACGACCAAAAACACCTACAAATACTTTCATTCTTCAATTTTCTTCATCTAATTGATCTCTCTCAAGTTCTACCTTCAAGTTCTAAGTGTTCTTCATAAATTCCAAAAGTTCTAGTTTCATAAAATCAAGAATACTTCCAAGATTGCAAGTTTACTTCCAAGTTTTCTAAATCCATTCCAAGTAATAATCCAAGATCAAGAAACCTTTGTTACTTACAGTAGGTTATCTTTCTAATACAAGGTAATAATCATATTCAAACTTTAATTCAATTTCTATAACTATAACAATCTTATTTCGAGTGGAAATCTTACTTGAAATTGTTTTCGTGTCATGATTCTGCTTCAAGAACTTTCAAGCCATCCAAGGATCCTTTGAAGCTAGATCCATTTTTCTCATTTCCAGTAGGTTTATCCAAGGAACTTGAGGTAGTAATGATGTTCATAACATCATTCAATTCATACATAAAAAGCTGTCTTATTCAACGTTATAAACTTGTAATCACTAGAACATAGTTTAGTTAATTCTAAACTTGTTCGCAAATAAAGTTAATCCTTCTAACTAGACTTTTAAAATCAACTAAACACATGTTCTATATCTATATGATATGCTAACTTAATGATTTAAAACCCGGAAACACGATAAACACCATAAAACTGGATATACGCCGTCGTAGTAAAACCGGGGGCTGTTTTGGTTGGGATAATTAAAACCTAAGAAGAAATTTGATTTAAAAGCTATACTTATGGAAAAATAATTTTTCTTATGAACATGAAACTATATCCAAAAATCATGGTTAAACTCAAAGTGAAAGTATGTTTTTCAAAATGGTCATCAAGATGTCGTTCTTTCGACGGAAATGGCTACCTCTTTCAAAAACGACTTGTAACTTGTATTTACAATTATAAACTTATACTTTTTCTATTTATATTCATAAATTTAAGTTCAATATGAAACCGTGGCCACTGGAATCAATTAAAACGGATTAGAAACGAAGAAATGGCGAGTAAAACAAGATTGATAAAAACTACTCATTTTACCTACGTGAAAGTTAGTAATAAATCTATTCCAACCATAACCTAATCAACTTATATTGTATATTATGTAATCTTGAGATACCATAGACACGTATACAATGTTTCGACCTATCATGTCGACCCATCTATATATATATTACGGAACAACCATAGACACTCTATATGTGAATGTTGGAGTTAGCTATACAGGGTTGAGGTTGATTCCAAAATATATATATAGTTTGAGTTGTGATCAATACTGAGATACGTATACACTGGGTCGTGGATTGATTCAAGATAATATTTATCGATTTATTTCTGTACATCTAACTGTGGACAACTAGTTGTAGGTTACTAACGAGGACAGCTGACTTAATGAACTTAAAACATCAAAATGTATTAAAAGTGTTGTAAATATATTTTGAACATACTTTGATATATATGTACATATTTGTTATAGATTCGTGAATCGACCAGTGGCCAAGTCTTACTTCCCGACGAAGTAAAAATCTGTGAAAGTGAGTTATAGTCCCACCTTTAAAATCTAATATTTTTGGGATGAGAATACATGCAGGTTTTATAAATGATTTACAAAATAGACACAAGTACGTGAAACTACATTCTATGGTTGAATTATCGAAATCGAATATGCCCCTTTTTATTAAGTCTGGTAATCTAAGAATTAGGGAACAGGCACCCTAATTGACGCGAATCCTAAAGATAGATCTATTGGGCCTAACTAACCCCATCCAAAGTACCGGATGCTTTAGTACTTCAAAATTTATATCATATCCGAAGGGTGTCCCGGAATGATGGGGATATTCTTAAATATGCATCTTGTTAATGTCGGTTACCAGGTGTTCACCATATGAATGATTTTTATCTCTATGTATGGGATGTGTATTGAAATATGAAATCTTGTGGTCTATTGTTATGATTTGATATATATAGGTTAAACCTATAACTCACCAACATCTTTGTTGACGTTTAAAGCATGTTTATTCCCAGGTGAATACTAAGAGCTTCCGCTGTTGTATACTAAAATAAGGACAAGATTTGGAGTCCATGTTTGTATGATATTGTGTAAAAACTGCATTCAAGAAACTGATTTCGATGTAACATATTTGTATTGTAAACCATTATGTAATGGTCGTGTGTAAACAGGATATTTTAGATTATCATTATTTGATAATCAATGTAAAGCTTTTTAAACCTTTATTTATAAAATAAAGGTTATGGTTTGTTTTAAAATGAATGCAGTCTTTGAAAAACGTCTCATATAGAGGTCAAAACCTCGCAACGAAATCAATTAATATGGAACGTTTTTAATCAATAAGAACGGGACATTTCAGTTGGTATCCGAGCGTTGGTCTTAGAGAACCAGAAAATTTGCATTAGTGTGTCTTATCGAGTTTGTTAGGATGCATTAGTGAGTCTGGACTTCGACCGTGTTTTCTTTAAAAATGATTGCTTAACATTTTTGTTGGAAACTATATATTATTAACATGTATATATTATGTGATATATTAATCTCTTAACATGTTTGATATTGTGTGATAGATGTCTACCTCTAGCACAAATCCCATTGACTCACCTAATAATAACGAAGAGTCGAATATATATTGGACTGATTCACAAGTTCCCGAAGAGGAACCGGAAGAAGAATCAGAACCGGAAGAAGAATCAGAACCGAAAGAGGAGGAACCGGAGGAGGAAATAGAACCGGTGGGGGAAATAATAAAACGGTTAAGTAAAAGAAAATCCTCAACCAACCGACCAAGGTTAATTATGGTCAATGGTGTTTCCGCCAAGGAAGCAAAATATTGGGAGGATTACCAATTCTCCGATGAATCGGATTCCGACGAGAATTCCGATGATGTTATAGAAATTACCCCAACTGAATTTAAAAAGGCAAAAGAAAATAATAAGGGAAAGGGCATAAAAATAGAGAAATCTAAATCCAACCCCGATGAACTTTATATGTATCGTCAACCCCCGAAGTCCTTAAGTTGTAACAATGACCCGGGAACCTCTAAACCACCAGGTTTTTCTAAACCGTTGTGGAAAACGACAGCTAGTATTAGGGGAACATCATATATCCCTAGAAACTTTTCAAAAAGAACCAAAACCGAAGAAGAAGAAACGAGCGAGTTGGAATAAGATAGTTGTATTCGTGTGGTGTAATATATGTAGTATAGTGTGCTTATGCTTTATGATATATGTAAAAATTGCTTGTATTAATAAGTATTTTTTTTTTGAATCTAACTCTTGTCTATTTTACAGTATAAAATCACAAAATGGATAGACAACCCAATATTTTAAGAGACCTACCCGGAGACATGATTGATGAAATCTTGTCTAGAGTAGGTCAGAATTCCTCGGCACAACTATTTAAGGCGAGATCAGTTTGTAAGACATTCGAAGAACGTTCCAAGAATTCCTTGGTTTATAAAAGGCTTTCGTTCGAAAGATGGGGGATATCACATTGGGAAATCCATAAGTTACGATGTGTTTACTTTGACGCATATATTGCGGGGAACCCAAATGCTATTTTACGCAACGGGTTAAGAAATTATTTTGACTCAATATATCCGATTATAGGACTTCATGATTTAGAAAAAGCGGCTAACATGCAACATAAAGAAGCATGCTATGTTTACGGGTTAGTAATGTTCGCTTCTCACCAAAGTGAGAAAAAGAATATCGGGCTACAACTATTAAACAAAACGTTCCCACAAGTGACGGAGTCGGTAATTGGGGTAAGAAATGAAGTTTTTAGGTTATTACGAGACTGTTGGTCATTACGTAACCCTCGTCCCTTTGACGACGTTACAACACGCTGTCTTATCAACGGCCATAACGGTAATGTTCCACAAGACCAAGGATGGGAAGTAGTCCTAGTAAAACCAGAATGCATGACTTGTTTCTGGATGTATGAATTACGTGTCTTTATTGCCTTTGCTGAACGACTTGTGTACTAGCTAGAATTATCTTCACAACTATCTTGTATCAAAGTTATTGTGTGCTATATTTCATACTTTATTTAAAATAAGCGGTATTGTAAGTTTTTAAAATATTGTATAAAAGTTTGAACGCGAAATATTATTATAATCAGTTTTTCATATAGAATTGTAGTAGTTGAATTGTATATTAGCTACTAAGTATGAACTTAACGGGTAGGTACTACCCGAATTTAAACTTATAAAACGCTAATATGAAGAAAAAGCTTTTATAAATGAGTTCATATTATGCTACGAAATACTATTAACTACTCTTAATATTCTGTATGATTAACTTGTTCCATTTGACTATTTTGAAGGAAATGGCACCGACTACTCGACACACCGTGAATATGAATGAAGAGGAATTCCGTACTTTTATAGCTTCAAACATAGCCGCAGTACAGGCTGCTCTACATACCAACAATAACCTTGGATCTAGCAGTACAGGAAATCGTGTAGGATGCACCTACAAAGAATTCACTGCCTGCAAACCTTTAGAATTTGATGGAACCGAAGGACCGATCGGATTGAAACGGTGGACCAAGAAGGTCGAATCAGTGTTTGCCATAAGTAAGTGTACTGAAGAGGACAAAGTGAAGTACGCTACACATACCTTTACAGGTTCTGCGTTAACATGGTGGAATACCTATCTAGAACAAGTGGGACAAGATGATGCTTACGTACTACCGTGGTCAGCATTCAAGCACTTGATGAACGAGAAGTACCGTCCCAGAACCGAGGTCAATAAGCTCAAGACAGAACTTAGAGGGTTACGAACCCAAGGATTTGATATTACCACATACGAAAGACGATTCACAGAATTATGCCTATTGTGTCCGGGAGCGTTTGAAGATGAGGAAGAGAAGATCGACGCGTTTGTGAAAGGATTACCGGAAAGAATCCAAGAAGATATAAGTTCACACGAGACCGCCTCCATACAACAGGCATGTAGAATGGCTCACAAACTAGTGAACCAGATTGAAGAAAGAATTAAAGAACAGACTGCTGAAGAGGCCAATGTGAAGCAAGTCAAAAGAAAGTGGGAGGAAAACGGTGATAAGAATCACCAATACAACAACAGCAGCAATTACAACAATAATCGCAACAACTATCGCAACAATCGCAACAGCAATCGCAACTACAACAAACGGTCCAACAACAACAACAACAACAATAACAACAACAACAACAACAACAACAACAACAGCAACTACAACAATCATCCCAATAACAAAAATAACCGCAACAACAACAACAATTAGAAGCAGCTATGCCAAAGGTGTGAAAAGTATCACTCGGGGTTCTGCACCAAATTTTGCAACAAGTATAAAAGAAATGGTCATAGCGCGGTGAAGTGTGAGGTCTACGGACCAGGGGTTAACAAAACGAAAGGAACAAATGGTGTCGGAACGAGTAATGGTGGAGCAAGTAGTGTCGGAGCAAGTTATGCCAATGTAGTTTGTTATAAATGTGGAAAACCCGGCCACATTATTAGAAATTGCCCGAACCAAGAGAACACGAATGGACAAGGCCGTGGAAGAGTTTTCAATATTAATGTGGCAGAGGCACAGGAAGACCCGGAGCTTGTTACGGGTACATTTCTTATTGACAATAAATCTGCTTACGTTTTATTTGATTCGGGTGCGGATAGAAGCTATATGAGTAGAGATTTTTGTGCTAAATTAAGTTGTCCACTGACGTCTTTGGATAGTAAATTTTTACTCAAATTAGCAAATGGTAAATTAATTTCAGCAGATAATATATTTCGAAATCGAGAAATTAAACTGGTTAGCGAAACATTTAAGATTGACTTGATACCAGTAGAGTTAGGGAGTTTTGATGTGATAATCGGTATGGACTGGTTGAAAGAAGTGAAGGCAGAGATCGTTTGTTACAAAAATGCAATTCTTATTATACGAGAAAAAGGAAAACCCTTAATGGTGTACGGAGAAAAGGGCAACACGAAGCTACATCTTATTAGTAATTTGAAGGCACAAAAACTAATAAGAAAAGGTTGCTATGCTGTTCTAGCACACGTCGAGAAAGTACAAACTGAAGAGAAGAGCATCAATGATGTTCCCGTCGCAAAAGAATTTCCCGATGTATTTCCGAAAGAATTACCGGGAATTACCCCCACATCAATCCGTTGAATTTCAAATAGATCTTGTACCAGGAGCTGCACCAATAGCTCGTGCTCCTTACAGACTCGCACCCAGCGAGATGAAAGAACTGCAAAGCCAATTACAAGAACTTTTAGAGCGTGGTTTCATTCGACCAAGCACATCACCGTGGGGAGCTCCTGTTTTGTTTGTCAAGAAGAAAGATGGTACATTCAGGTTGTGTATCGACTACCGAGAGTTGAACAAACTTACCATCAAGAACCGCTACCCACTACCGAGAATCGACAACTTATTTGATCAACTACAAGGCTCGTCTGTTTATTCAAAGATTGACTTACGTTCCGGGTATCATCAAATGCGAGTGAAAGAAGATGATATTCCAAAGACTGCTTTCAGAACACGTTACGGTCATTACGAGTTTATGGTCATGCCGTTTGGTTTAACTAATGCACCAGCTGTGTTCATGGACCTTATAAACCGAGTGTGTGGACCATACCTTGACAAGTTTGTCATTGTTTTCATTGATGACATACTTATTTACTCAAAGAATGACCAAGAACACGGTGAACATTTGAGAAAGGTGTTAGAAGTATTGAGGAAGGAAGAATTGTACGCTAAGTTTTCAAAGTGTGCATTTTGGTTGGAAGAAGTTCAATTCCTCGGTCACATAGTGAACAAAGAAGGTATTAAGGTGGATCCGGCAAAGATAGAAACTGTTGAAAAGTGGGAAACCCCAAAAACTCCGAAACACATACGCCAGTTTTTAGGACTAGCTGGTTACTACAGAAGGTTCATCCAAGACTTTTCCAGAATAGCAAAACCCTTGACTACATTAACGCATAAAGGGAAGAAATTTGAATGGAAGGATGAACAAGAGAAAGCTTTCCAGTTATTGAAGAAAAAGCTAACTACGGCACCTATATTGTCATTGTCTGAAGGGAATGATGATTTTGTGATTTATTGTGACGCATCAAAGCAAGGTCTCGGTTGTGTATTAATGCAACGAACGAAGGTGATTGCTTATGCATCTAGACATTTGAAGATTCACGAACAAAATTATACGACGCATGATTTGGAATTAGGCGCGGTTGTTTTTGCATTAAAGACTTGGAGGCACTACTTATATGGGGTCAAAAGTATTATATATACCGACCACAAAAGTCTTCAACACATATTTAATCAGAAACAACTGAATATGAGGCAGCGTAGGAGGATTGAATTGTTGAATGATTACGACTTTGAGATTCGTTACCACCCGGGGAAGGCAAATGTGGTAGCCAACGCCTTGAGCAGGAAGGACAGAGAACCCATTCGAGTAAAATCTATGAATATAATGATTCACAATAACCTTACTACTCAAATAAAGGAGGCGCAACAAGGAGTTTTAAAAGAGGGAAATTTATAGGATGAAATAACCAAAGGATCGGAGAAGCATCTTAATATTTGGGAAGACGGAACCCGGTATAGGGCTGAAAGGATTTGGGTACCAAAATTTGGAGATATGAGAGAAATGGTACTTAGAGAAGCTCATAAAACTAGATACTCAATACATCCTGGAACGGGGAAGATGTACAAGGATCTCAAGAAACATTTTTGGTGGCCGGGTATGAAAGCCGATGTTGCTAAATACGTAGGAGAATGTTTGATGTGTTCTAAGGTCAAAGCTGGGCATCAGAAACCATCAGGTCTACTTCAACAACCCGAAATCCCGGAATGAAAATGGGAAAACATTACCATGGATTTCATCACTAAATTGCCAAGGACTGCAAGTGGTTTTGATACTATTTGGGTAATAGTTGATCGTCTCACCAAATCAGCACACTTCCTGCCAATAAGAGAAGATGACAAGATGGAGAAGTTAGCAAGACTGTATTTGAAGGAAGTCATCTCCAGACATGGAATACCAATCTCTATTATCTCTGATAGGGATGGCAGATTTATTTCAAGATTCTGGCAGACATTACAGCAAGCATTAGGAACTCGTCTAGACATGAGTACTGCCTATCATCCACAAACTGATGGGCAGAGCGAAAGGACGCTACAAACGCTTGAAGACATGCTACGAGCATGTGTTATTGATTTTGGAAACAGTTGGGATCGACATCTACCGTTAGCAGAATTTTCCTACAACAACAGCTACCATTCAAGCATTGAGATGGCGCCGTTTGAGGCACTTTATGGTAGAAAGTGCAGGTCTCTGATTTGTTGGAATGAAGTGGGGGATAGACAGATTACGGGTCCGGAGATAATACAAGAAACTACCGAGAAAATCATCCAAATTCAATAAAGATTGAAAACCGCCCAGAGTCGACAAAAGAGCTACGCGGACAGTAAAAGAAAAGATATAGAGTTTGAAATTGGAGAAATGGCCATGCTTAAGGTTTCACCTTGGAAAGGCGTTGTTCGATTTGGTAAACAGGGGAAACTAAATCCAAGGTACATTGGACCATTCAAGATTATAGATCGTGTCGGACCAGTAGCTTACCAACTGGAGCTACCTCAACAACTCGCTGCTGTACATAACACTTTTCACGTCTCAAATTTGAAGAAATGTTTTGCTAAAGAAGATCTCACTATTCCGTTGGACGAAATCCAAATCAATGAAAAACTTCAATTCATTGAAGAACCCGTCGAAATAATGGATCGTGAGGTTAAGAGACTTAAACAAAACAAGATACCGATTGTTAAGGTTCGATGGAATGCTTGTAGAGGACCTGAGTTCACCTGGGAGCGTGAAGATCAGATGAAGAAGAAATACCCGCATCTATTTCTAGAATATTCGTCAACACTTTCAACAGCTTAAAATTTCGGGACGAAATTTATTTAATGGGTAGGTACTGTAGTGACCCGAACTTTTTCATGTTTATATATATTAAATGAAATTTATATTTACATGATTAAGTGTTTCCAACATGTTAAGCAATCAAACTTATTAAGACTTGATTAATTGGAATAGGTTTCATATAGACAAATGACCACCCAAGTTGACCGGTGATTCACGAACGTTAAAACTTGTAAAAACTATACGATGACATATATATATGGTTATATATATAGTTAACATGATTTTATTATAAGTATGTATCTCATTAGGTATTTTAACAATGAGTTATATACATAAAAATGAGACTATTAAATTAAGAAACTCGAAAACGATATATATAACGATTATCGTTATAACGTCTTACTAGGTACATATGAATCATATTAAGATATTGATACACTTGGTTAATTATGTTAAATGATAAGTAAATATATCATTAAGTGTATTAATAATGAACTACATATGTAAAAATAAGACTACTAACTTAATGATTTTGAAACGAGACATATATGTAACGATTATCGTTGTAACGACATTTAAGGTATATAGATCATATTAAGAGATATTCGTACATCATAATATCATGATAATATAATAATTTAAAATCTCATTTGATATTATAAACATTGAGTTAACAACATTTAACAAGATCGTTAACCTAAAGGTTTCAAAACAACATTTACATGTAACGACTAACGATGACTTAACGACTCAGTTAAAATGTATATACATGTAGTGTTTTAATATGTATTCATACACTTTTGAAAGATTTCAAAACACTTATCAAAATACTTCTACTTAACAAAAATGCTTACAATTACATCCTCGTTCAGTTTCATCAACAAATCTACTCGTATGCACCCATATTCGTACTCGTACAATACACAGCTTTTAGATGTATGTAATATTGGTATATACACTACAATGATCAGCTCTTAGCAGCCCATGTGAGTCACCTAACACATGTGGGAACCATCATTTGGCAACTAGCATGAAATATCTCATAAAATTACAAAAATATGAGTAATCATTCATGACTTATTTACATGAAAACAAAATTACATATCCTTTATATCTAATCCATACACCAACGACCAAAAACACCTACAAACACTTTCATTCTTCAATTTTCTTCATCTAATTGATCTCTCTCAAGTTCTACCTTCAAGTTCTAAGTGTTCTTCATAAATTCCAAAAGTTCTAGTTTCATAAAATCAAGAATAATTCCAAGATTGCAAGTTTACTTCCAAGTTTTCTAAATCCATTCCAAGTAATCATCCAAGATCAAGAAACCTTTGTTACTTACAGTTGGTTATCTTTCTAATACAAGGTAATAATCATATTCAAACTTTAATTCAATTTCTATAACTATAACAATCTTATTTCGAGTGAAAATCTTACTTGAAATTGTTTTCGTGTCATGATTCTGCTTCAAGAACTTTCAAGCCATCCAAGGATCCTTTGAAGCTAGATCCATTTTTCTCATTTCCAGTAGGTTTATCCAAGGAACTTGAGGTAGTAATGATGTTCATAACATCATTCGATTCATACATAAAAAGCTGTCTTATTCAACGTTATAAACTTGTAATCACTAGAACATAGTTTAGTTAATTCTAAACTTGTTCGCAAATAAAGTTAATCCTTCTAACTAGACTTTTAAAATCAACTAAACACATGTTCTATATCTAACTTAATGATTTAAAACCCGGAAACACGATAAACACCATAAAACTGGATATACGCCGTCGTAGTAAAACCGGGGGCTGTTTTGGTTGGGATAATTAAAAGCTAAGAAGAACTTTGATTTAAAAGCTATACTTCTGGAAAAATGATTTTTCTTATGAACATGAAACTATATCCAAAAATCATGGTTAAACTCAAAGTGAAAGTATGTTTTTCAAAATGGTCATCAAGATGTCGTTCTTTCGACGGAAATGACTACCTCTTTCAAAAACGACTTGTAACTTGTATTTCCGACTATAAACTTATACTTTTTCTATTTAGATTCATAAAGTTAAGTTCAATACGAAACCGTGGCCACTGGAATCACTCAAAACGGATTAGAAACGAAGAAATGGCGAGTAAAACAAGATTGATAAAAACTACTCATTTTACCTACGTGAAAGTTAGTAATAAATCTATTCCAACCATAACCTAATCAACTTATATTGTATATTATGTAATCTTGAGATACCATAGACACGTATACAATGTTTCGACCTATCATGTCGACCCATATATATATATATATTGCGGAACAACCATAGACACTCTATATGTGAATGTTGGAGTTAGCTATACAGGGTTGAGGTTGATTCCAAAATATATATATATAGTTTGAGTTGTGATCAATACTGAGATACGTATACACTGGGTCGTGGATTGATTCAAGATAATATTTATCGATTTATTTCTGTACATCTAACTGTGGACAACTAGTTGTAGGTTACTAACGAGGACAGCTGACTTAATGAACTTAAAACATCAAAATGTATTAAAAGTGTTGTAAATATATTTTGAACATACTTTGATATATATGTACATATTTGTTATAGGTTCGTGAATCGACCAGTGGCCAAGTCTTACTTCCCGACGAAGTAAAAACCTGTGAAAGTGAGTTATAGTCCCACCTTTAAAATCTAATATTTTTGGGATGAGAATACATGCAGGTTTTATAAATGATTTACAAAATAGACACAAGTACGTGAAATTACATTCTATGGTTGAATTATCGAAATCGAATATGTCCCTTTTTATTAAGTCTGGTAATCTAAGAATTAGGGAACAGACACCCTAATTGACGCGAATCCTAAAGATAGATCTATTGGGCCTAACTAACCCCATCCAAAGTACCGGATGCTTTAGTACTTTGAAATTTATATCATATCCGAAGGGTGTCCCGGAATGATGGGGATATTCTTAAATATGCATCTTGTTAATGTCGGTTACCAGGTGTTCACCATATGATTGATTTTTATCTCTATGTATGGGATGTGTATTGAAATATGAAATCTTGTGGTCTATTGTTACGATTTGATATATATAGGTTAAACCTATAACTCACCAACATCTTTGTTGACGTTTAAAGCATGTTTATTCCCAGGTGAATACTAAGAGCTTCCGCTGTTGTATACTAAAATAAGGACAAGATTTGGAGTCCATGTTTGTATGATATTGTGTAAAAACTGCATTCAAGAAACTGATTTCGATGTAACATATTTGTATTGTAAACCATTATGTAATGGTCGTGTGTAAATAGGATATTTTAGATTATCATTATTTGATAATCAATGTAAAGCTTTTTAAACCTTTATTTATAAAATAAAGGTTATGGTTTGTTTTAAAATGAATGCAGTCTTTGAAAAACGTCTCATATAGAGGTCAAAACCTCGCAACGAAATCAATTAATATGGAACGTTTTTAATCAATAAGAACGGGACATTTCAGTTGGTATCCGAGCGTTGGTCTTAGAGAACCAGAAAATTTGCATTAGTGTGTCTTATCGAGTTTGTTAGGATGCATTAGTGAGTCTGGACTTCGACCGTGTTTTCTTTAAAAATGATTGCTTAACATTTTTGTTGGAAACTATATATTATTAACATGTATATATTATGTGATATATTAATCTCTTAACATGTTTGATATTGTGTGATAGATGTCTACCTCTAGCACACATATCCCATTGACTCACCTAATAATAACGAAGAGTCGAATATATATTGGACTGATTCACAAGTTCCCGAAGAGGAACCGGAAGAAGAATCAGAACCGGAAGAAGAATCAGAACCGGAAGAGGAGGAACCGGAGGAGGAAATAGAACCGGTGGGGGAAATAATAAAACGGTTAAGTAAAAGAAAATCCTCAACCAACCAACCAAGGTTAATTATGGTCAATGGTGTTTCCGCCAAGGAAGCAAAATATTGGGAGGATTACCAATTCTCCGATGAATCCGATTCCGACGAGAATTCCGATGATGTTATAGAAATTACCCCAACTGAATTTAAAAAGGCAAAATAAAATAATAAGGGAAAGGGCATAAAAATAGAGAAATCTAAATCCAACCCCGATGAACTTTATATGTATCGTCAACCCCCGAAGTCCTTAAGTTGTAACAATGACCCGGGAACCTCTAAACCACCCGGTTTTTCTAAACCGTTGTGGAAAACGACAGCTAGTATTAGGGGAACATCATATATCCCTAGAAACTTTTCAAAGAGAACCAAAATCGAAGTAGAAGAAACAAGCGAGTCGGAATAAGATAGTTGTATTCGTGTGGTGTAATATATGTAGTATAGTGTGCTTATGCTTTATGATATATGTAAAAATTGCTTGTATTAATAAGTATTTTTTTTTTGAATCTAACTCTTGTCTATTTTACAGTATAAAATCACATAATGGATAGACAACCCAATATTTTAAGAGACCTACCCGGAGACATGATTGATGAAATCTTGTCTAGAGTCGGTCAGAATTCCTCAGCACAACTATTTAAGGCGAGATCAGTTTGTAAGACTTTCGAAGAACGTTCCAAGAATTCCTTGGTTTATAAAAGGCTTTCGTTCGAAAGATGGGGGATATCACATTGGGAAATCCATAAGTTACGATGTGTTTACTTTGACGCATATATTGCGGGGAACCCAAATGCTATTTTACGCAACGGGTTAAGAAATTATTTTGACTCAATATATCCGATTATAGGACTTCGTGATTTAGAAAAAGCAGCTAACATGCAACATAAAGAAGCATGTTATGCTTACGGCTTAGTAATGTTTGCTTCTCACCAAAGTGAGAACAAGAACATCGGGCTACAACTATTAAACAAAATGTTCCCACAAGTGACGGAGTCGGTAATTGGGGTAAGAAATGAGGTTTTTAGATTGTTAAGGGACTGTTGGATATTACGTAACCCTCGTCCCTTTGACGACATTACAACACGCTGTCTTATCAACGGCCATAACGGTTATGTTCCACAAGACCAAGGATGGGAAGTAGTCCTAGTAAAAACAGAATGCATGACTTATTTCTGGACGTATGAATTACGTGTCTTTATTGCCTTTGCTGAACGACTTGTGTACTAGCTAGAATTATCTTCACAACTATCTTGTATCAAAGTTATTGTATGCTATATTTCATGCTTTATGTAAAATAAGCGGTATTACTAAAGTACTAAAGTACCAACTTTGCCTAATATGAGAGGAACTTGAGAATCTTCTTCCATGTCCAGAACAACAAAATCTACTGGAAATACTAAAGTACCAACTTTAACTAGCATGTTCTCCATTATCCCTCTAGGATATTTTACTGATCTATCGGCTAGTTGTATGCTTATTCTTGTTGGTTTCAATTCTCCAAGGTCTAGTTTAGCGTATAGTGAATACGACATTAAATTTATACTAGCACCTAAGTCTGCCAATGCTTCTATTGAACTAAGACTACCCAGAAAACATGGAATTGTGAAACTTCCTGGATCTGATAATTTTTCTGGTATCTTATTCAACAGCACTGCTGAACAATTAGCATTCATAGTAACAGCCGAGAGTTCTTCCATTTTCTTTCTATTCGAGATTAGATCTTTCAGAAATTTAGCATATCTAGGCATTCCTAAAATCACATCAATGAAAGGAAGATTTACATTTATCTGTTTAAACATATCCAAGAATTTGAATTGCTCGGCTTCAAGTCTCTCTTTTCTCATTTTACTCGGGTAAGGAAGTGGTGGTTGGTATGGTTTAACATAAGGTTTAGTTTTAACTGTGTTATTTTCATTAACCTTTTCAACTACCGGTTCTTTTTCCTTATCTTGATCAGATTGTGGTTCTTGTTGAGTAGGAATAGCTTCATCAGAAATTACAGGTATTTCAGGTGGTTTAAGTGTTGTACCACTTCTTGTGGTAATAGCTTTAGCTGTTTCATTCCGGGGGTTAGCATTTGTATCACTAGGTAGACTTCCCGGTTTTCTTTCACCTATTAACCTTGCTAGGTTACTTACTTCTTGTTCCAGATTTTGAATAGAAGCTTGTTGATTTCTAAATGTCTGAGCATTTTGTTCATTCGTTTGTTTCTGAGATGTAAAAAACTGTGTTTGAGATTCAACTAGCTTCGTCATCATATCTTCTAAATTTGGCTTTTTATCATCGGTTTGTGGTGGTTTGTTTTGAAAATTAGGTCTTTGCTGGTTGTAAGTATTGTTGGATACTTGTTGATTACTAGGACCTTGTTGGTTGTTGTATGAAACATTTCGATTATAATTCTGGTTTTGGTTGTAAATCGGTCTTGGCGGTTGATAATTATTCTGATAATTATTTCCAGGCCTTTGGTTTATGTATGAAACATTCTCTCTTTGTTCCATTGTTAGTTCAATACTGAGACAATCTTTTGTCAAATGTGGTCCTCCACATTGCTCACAACTAATTCGTATTGAGTGAATATCTTTAGTCATCTTTTCCATTCGTCTCTCGACAGCATCTATCTTTGCAGAAATGGAATCTAAGTCATGGCTAGAATCGGCTCTAGCTGCTTTAGATGATCTAACGATATCTTTTTCTTGGTGCCACTCATGTGAGTGGGAAGCAGTGTTATCAATAATTTTGTAAGCATCAGTTTCTGTTTTCTTCATAATGGAACCACCAGCTGCTATGTCTATGTCTTTCCTTGTAGTGATGTCGCATCCTTGGTAGAATATTTGTACTATTTGACAAGTGTCTAAACCATGTTGCGGACATCCTCTTAATAACTTTCCAAATCTTGTCCATGCCTCATATAGAGTTTCATTTGGCTTCTGTGTGAACGTAACAATTTCTCCTTGAAGTCTTACGGCTTTAGATGCCGGAAAGAATTGTTTAAGAAAATTTTCAACTAAAACGTCTCATGTATCAATCGCCCCTTCAGGTAACGATTCCAACCAATCTTTGACTTCTTCCTTTAAAGTCCAGGGAAATAACATGAGATATATCTGTTCATCTTCAACTTCTCTTATTTTAAATAGTGTGCAGATTCTATTAAAGGTACGAAGATGTTCATTTGGATCTTCCTTCGGCGCACCACTAAATTGGCATTGATTAGTCACCATGTGTAGGATTTGTCCTTTGATTTCATAATCTGGCGCATTAATGTCTTGATGAGTAATTGTGTGACCTTGGCCAGTGCGTTTAGCTCTTATTCGGTCTTCCATACTTAAAGGTTCCAGATTCTCTATGATTAAATTTGTTGAATCTGAATCACTAGAGGATTCTGATTTAATGGTTCGTTCCTCAACAATCTCTGATTGAATGATTGGTGGTTCCGGAGGAAAAATTAATGGTTCAGGATCTACGAATTGTCCCTGAATATTCTCCGGATTCTCAATTGTGAGGTCGGGTTCAAAAAATGGATTATCGGAAATTTGAATTGGAGTACTTGGTCGACTGGATGACGATTCTAAAGAAAAATCAATGGCGATAATATTAGCTAGATGTCTTGATCGAGTTACCGGTGGTGAACGTACAAAAGGTGGTGAACGTTTTGCTCGGTGCATTTACTGAATATCCTATTAGTTTTTAAAAAGAAAGAAAAATTATATAAGTTATCCAATTAATAGACTTTTCTGATTTTGCCCACGTTTCGAATAGCCAAAAGATGCAGCAGAGGGGCAGGATTCGTTTGGTCTCAATATAATTGAGTACTGTTTGGCTCCAATAACCCGGTCCACGTACAAATCCAACTATTACTACGAACTAGAAAATTTTGATGTCTATCAATTTAACCACTTAAAATAAATTTTCGTAATTTAGAGAAGAAGTAGAGAAAATTCTAAGTCCTAAAAACTAGAATGGCGAGAAATAAGAAAGAAAAATAGCGCGTCGGTATTAAAATTGGAGAAATAAGAAAGAAAACGAGTGACTTATAGAACTTTAAAATACTCGACTAACTCAACCTTATTATTATCACTAACTTAAAATTAAAATTGCAAATTGAGATTACTAATTGGAGTGATAATTGATACATAGGTAAAAGGCGTCGAAAAATAAAAATAAGAAAGTAGCGCGTTGAAACTTAAAAAGGAACTAAAAACTAAGAATTAAAAGTTGCGTCTAAAAATATTAAAGCTTACAAGTAAAACTATATCCCAAATGGCAATAACTTAAAAAGGTACTAAAACTTAAAAACAGCGTCGCAAAATTCTAAAGCACCTAAATTTTAGTCTAAAGAAAAAGCACTTAAGGGATTTTACGGCAAATCCTAAAAATCTAGAAATAAAAATAACTATGGCAAAAATTATGGATTAAAACTAAATACGAACGAAAAATACAAAAATTACGCTAAAACAATTAAAAGGAGACAAAATATAAAAATCTACTAAAAGTTGTAAAAATTACAATTTTTATAAAAATATTATTTTTATATTATTTATTTTATAAAACTATTAATTTTATAAATTTTTTAAACTAATTAAACCAAATATAAAACAAATTAAATACAAAAACTAAAACTTAAATAATAAAATAAGTAAAACCTAATTAGGGTTTTAAATTAATTATAATTAATAATAATAACCCGTAATGATTGCAGTTTTTAGGGTTAACTGGCGTGTCAGGTGCCTTCATGCGATCGCATGAGTTCTAAGTTACCCGGCCATGCGATCACATGGGCTAGGGTTTCAGGCCAGTGACTGGGCTGCTACAGTACTGGACTCGAATTTATTTATATTTTTTTTTTCTGTTTTGCTAATATATATATATATATATATATATATATATATATATATATATATATATATATATATATATATATATATATATATATATATATATATATATATATATATATATATATATATATATATATATAAAATATATTTATATAAATTAAATAAAACTTATATTTTTACAAACTAAAAATAGAAATAAAGAAACTTTATAAAACTTAAATATTTAACAAACTCTTAAAAATATTTATATTTTTGTTTTTCTTTTTATATTTTAGAATATTTAAAACGTATTTTTACAAAAGCGTATTTTTTTATAAATGTAAACTAAAAATTAAAAATCTTTTTTTTTTTATATATTAGCGTTGCGCTTCCGGCGTTTTAGCAGAATTATTCCCCGGCAGCGGCGCCAAAAATACTTGATGTGCATAGAGGTGTATATGAAATAGCTTATATTTTACTAGGAAAAACTATTAAATACTATACAATTTTACACAAGATATTTATTTATTTATAGAATGGATATACCTAAACCTTGCTACAACACTTATAGGCAGTGTACCTAATCGTACAGTAGTGTAGTTTTAGTAAGTCCGGTTCGTTCCGCAGGGAAAATCTTTTAAACAAAGCTTAACGCTATATTAGTTTTAATTTATAAAAATACAAATATATATAAGTAATATTATTATTATAAAGGGGGTTTTTACCGTTTAATGACCGGTTTGTCAATTTTTAAAACTTTAGTCGCAGTTAAAACCTAATGTAAAATATTAAAAATAAATACAACTTAATTTAAAGCGTAAAGTAAATAACGATAATGAAATTGCGATAAATAAAAGTGCGATAAAATAAAATTACGATAATTAAAAAGTACGATAATTAAAAGTGCAATTAAATACAATGACAATAATTAAAAGTGCAATTAAATACAATAACAATAAATAAAAGTGCAATAATTAGAAGTGCAATTAAATATGAAAATAAAGGAATTATGCTTATTTAAACTTCCGTAACCATGATGTTTGACGTGTTGATTTTAGTTTTATGCCCATGGGTTAATTGTCCTTTGTCCTAGATTATTCAATATGTCCGTCTGGTTTTGTCCATAACAGTCCATCAGTCATAAATATAAAGTGCGAGTATCCTCGTCAAATTATCCTTATACCCGAAGTCAAATATTCTAACTAATTGGGGACTTAAACTGTAACAAGGTCTTAATACTTTGTTTAATAATTACACCAGGATATCGACTGCGTGTAATCCAAGGTTTTAATATTTTGTTATCAATTATGCCAAGTGTCCTTGTACATAATTTCACCCTTGTTTTAATAAGTCCATAGACTATTAATCCATTCCCGTGTCCAGTTAAATGAACGATTATTCGTACATATAAATACCCCGCCCATCGTGTCCGATCGAGTACATATGGTTATTTATAGGGACGTCCAATTGTAAATCTTTATATTAAAATTAACAAACTATCATTTAGTTAAACAAATATAAAGCTCATTAATAGCCCATAGTCTAATTTCCACAAGTGTCGTTCTTTTGTCCAAACCCCAATTATGGTACAAAGCCCAATTACCCAATTTTAGTAATTAGCCCAACATCATGATTACTTCGTTTTAAATAAGCATAATAATAACTTAGCTACGAGACATTAATGTAAAAAGGTTGAACATAACTTATAATGATTAAAAATAGCGTAGCGTTACACGGACAGAATTTCGACTTACACCCTTACAACATTTGCTAACATACCCTTATTATTAGAAATTAAAATTAAAATTAAAATTATAATATATATATATATATATATATATATATATATATATATATATATATATATATATATATATATATATATATATATATATATATATATATATATATATATATATATATATATATATATATATATATATATATATATATATATATATATCGTATGTGAGATAGAGAGATGGATTTTTTTTATGATGCACCAAAGCTCGATTTTTATAGGCATGTGGGCTGGAAAAGAGCCTCATACGATCGCATGAGTTTTGCCCTTCAAGGCTATGCGATCGCATGGCCAGCTGGGGAGGCTCAAAAGTCTTTAAAACGTGGGCAGCTTATTTATTTATTATATAATATAATATATATAATTAAATTTAATTATATATATATTATATTATATTCTTGTACTCCGTTGACTTGTAATTTTTAGTCCATTGCGTCGAGCGTTGAGAGTTGACTCTGGTCCCGGTTCCGGATTTTCGAACGTCCTTGCGTACAATTTAATATCTTGTACTTTGCGTTTTGAATCTTGTACTCTTGTAATTCTGAGACGTTTCTTATCAATAATTGGAACCTCTTTGATTGTACTTTGTACTTTTGAGCTTTTTGGTCGTTTGTGTCTTCAATTCGTCGAATCTGTCTTTTGTCTTCACCTTTTATTATTTAAACAAATATCACTTGTAAATAGAACAATTGCAACTAAAAGCTTGTCTTTCTTGAGGGATAATGCTATGAAATATATGCTCGTTTTTAGCATTATCAGATACCAATCAACCTTAGGACCTGCCTACCCCAAATCCTTCCAAGTTTGCTTAGTAGAATAATGACAAGTTTTATTATCATTAGCTTTCCACCACACTTCACCATTCAGGTCAACAAAAATATGATCTTTCATTACATCTCTAAGAGCCAACATATTCCTCCAGCCCCAGCTATCATTTGATTCATACTCTAAATCCCAAAAATTTCTCCCTTTTAACTTTACAACATTTATCCATTGCCACCAAATGGATTCCTTCTTACTAATGATTTTCCAGACTTGCTTCATAAGAAGGACATCATTCCAATTTTTGAGAGGCTTCAATCCCAAACCACCTTGCTTTTTTTGGTTTACATATAAGCTTCCATGCTACCTTAGCATAACCCTTACTACCAATATTATTAGACCATAAGAAATCTTTAAGCATTCTCTCAATATCTTTAAGAGTAGTCTGAGGGAGAGAATAAATAGAGGCCCAATAAATTTGCATTGAGCATAAAACTGATGAAATGAGTTGAAGTTTTCCTGCATATGAAAGCTTTCTGTTTTTCCAGCAAAGAATTTTTTCTCTAATTTTATCAACTAACTGTTTGCAATCCCCAACACCAAGCCTTTTAGCTAGGAGAGGAACCCCTAAGTACTTCAAAGGTAAATATCCCACACTAAAAGGCATCAAACTTAAAATACTTTCTCTAACATCATGCTGCAAACTGCCAAAGAAAAATTGACTCTTTTGCAAGTTGGGAAATAAACCTGAGACAGCACTGAAGTCCTCCAGCCCTCTTTTTATAACAGCCACAGATTTAACTTCACCTTTGCATAGCATAAGTAAGTCATCAGTAAAACATATATGTGAAAGTTCAATTTTCTTACAACCATAGTGATATCTGAAATCTTTAGACTCCTTAATATGCTTCCTCATGATCAAATTGAGAATCTCCATAACCAAAGTGAAAAGGTAAGGTGAGAGAGGATCCCCTTGCCTTAACCCTCTCCCCCCTTTAAAGAAACCATGGATTTCTCCATTAACACAGATAGAAAATGAAGCAGTAGAAACACATGTCATTATCCACTTCACCATTTTGTCATGAAAGCCAAACCTAACCAATATATCATTCAAAAAATTCCAACTAACAGTATCATAAGCTTTTTGGAGATCTATTTTCATAGCACACCTCTTAAGACCATTGGCTCTCCCATACCCTCTTAATAATTCTTGAGTAAGTAGAATGTTGTCTTGAATAGACCTCCCAGGAATGAATGCACTTTGATTCAAGCTAACAACTTTACTTAATCCCACCTTTATTCTATCAGTAATGATCTTACTTATACCTTTGTATAACACATTGCAACATGCAATAGGTCTGAAGTCAGACACCTTATTTGGAGTATCAACTTTAGGTATAAGTGCAATAAGAGTGGCATTAACTTCACCTAAAAGCTTGCTAGACTTGAAAAAATCTTGTATAGCTATGCAAACCTCATTACCAATCACTGGCCAAGCTTTTTTAAAGAAACCAGCAGTAAAACTATCAGGCCCTGAGGCTTTCTCACTATCAATGTCAAAAATAGCCTCTCTTATTTCACTATTAGTAACCTCCCTAACCATATCATTAGCATCACTTTCAGACAAAATGGTAGTAAAAATATCTCCCATACTATCAATATGCTTAGTATCCCTGGAGACCCCTAAGAACTGTTTAAAATGTTCAACTACCTGGTCAGCAACATCAGGACCATAAAATATTTACCCCTGATCATTACAAATGCTCTCTACTCTACTTTTATTTTTCCTTGCTTTTAAAACACTATGAAAGTATTTAGAGTTTTTATCACCATCCATGAGCCATTTAAGCCTAACTTTTTTCTTTAAAACTTTCAACTCATCACTGCAAGCAACTTTATACTCCTCCAATATCTTAACAGCATCTGCCTTTAACTCTTTATTAAATGGATTGGAATCAACAGAAGCCTGAATTTGAGATAATTTTTCTTTTAGATCAACCACTCTTGAAAATACATTACCATTCTTCCAATTGAGTTTGTTTAAATTCTTTTTCAAAGCCTTCAGCTTTCTAACAACCCTATACATATGATGTCCAATCACTTCTAATTGCCACCCTTTTTCCACAACTGGAATGAAATCATCCTTATCTGCAGTATAATTCATGAATCTGAAAGCTTTAGGTTTGAACACTAACCCCTCAGGTATAGTTAAAATGGAAGGACTATGGTCAGAAATCAAATAAGGAAGGAAAACTGCATGAGCACTACCAAATTGCTTAATAAAATCCTCATTTGCCATAACCCTATCTAGTTTCTTAAGGACATCACAATTTGGGTTTTTCAATGACTTAGTCCATGTAAATTGAAACCCTGACTTGCATATGTCTTCCACTTCAAGTTTATTAACACAATCCTGGAATTCTATCATATCTTTAGTCATGTAGGAACCACCAGCACTATGCTCATGCACTTTTAGAATAACATTGAAATCTCCAAGAAGAACCCAAGGGTGACTTCTAGAAATTAGCTTATGACCATATAAATCAGACCAAAGCATTCTTCTTTCATTCCCATTATTGTTAGCATATACAAAACTGCAAAACATCTTACTCCTATCCACTACAGTTTCCACTAAACACCGAGTAACTTGTTTAGCCATATGAACTACCATAACCCTAACTTTATTAGGATCCCATCCAATCACCATTCTACAACTAGATGGACTGTAATCCACATTGGAAATCCATTCCCAATTACCAAACATATAATTACTAACATCAGTAACAGTCTTAGTTTTAAGGTGTGTTTCCAAAACTGCACACATACATAAATGCTCTTTCTGAATTAAATTCCTAACCTCATTCTGCTTATCAATAGTATTAGCACCCCTAATATTCCATGTTGCTATTTTCAACTCCATCATAGCAACAGATAAAAGGAAAAAAAATATCAGAGAAGAATAGAAGGGTCTCCACCCTTCAATTCATTCTTATTCAATGCTTGATTTTCATCCTCCACTTCAATAACATCCTCCTCATCAGATATAACACCTGTACCTCTGACCATAGCCTCCCACCTTAGTTGAAAATACTTGACCATATCATATGACCATTTCTTTTTAACTTCAGAAGAAGGTTGGATTTTCTGTGAGATAAATTTATCCACAATGCACCTAGGGTCAGCTAAAGGATCCTTTATCATATCATCATTCTCATCCACTAAAGTAGCAAACTTATTAGGGCTCTGCACATTCTTATCCTCATTAAATCCATCATCCTTCTTATTATGAGTTACAACTTTAGGCCTATATTGCATGTGCATCTTGACTGGTTCCTTATTGCCTTCACCTTGTTTTCTAGCAACATCATTCCTCCTTGTACCTCACCCCTTCAAAACCAATATTATCTTTAATTACAGCTGCATCCTTTAACTCTTGATCAGTTATGGGCCTACTAATGCACTCCTTATGATCATGCCCAAACACAGCACAATGTGAGCAAGCCTTAGGTTTCCATGATTATTCCACCTTAACTTGCTTTACAGTTTTAAGTTTCTGTTCAGCATCATGATAGTGTATAACTATCTCATCTGCACACCCTTTACTAGCATCCACTTCCACCATAACCCTTGCAAAACCAGCTCTACCATTACCTCTGTGACACATATTTGCAGTAATAGAATCCATTAGTAATGGTTTACCTATTCTGCTAGCTAAAGTGCTAATACCCTTAACACTCCAAGCCTCAAGAGGAACATATTTGCAGTAATAAAGCTGCTACTTACCTCTAGGCTTTCAGCTGTTATACCCACTGTATAAAATTTAATTATCAATTATCAGTAATTATAATAAAAAATAAAAATAATAAAAATAAAATAAATAAAGATGATTAAAAAAGCCACCTACCTACCTCATCATAATACAAACAAAGGAATTGCGATGGTTGGGCGGTGATATCAATATTACATTATAAAGTGATTCTTCAACAAATAACAATCAATTCTTTAGTAATATCAAACAAACATACAAATCCCTACAAAAATCCCAAATAAAGAAGAAAAAAGATGAAAAATAATGAAAAGAAGCAAAGATTGTGGTGTTACGAACTTACGGTGGTGTTGCCGGTGACCGGTCCGACGGAAATTGTGACTTCCGATCGGAGAGATGGTAAAGATGAAGATGTTTAATGGAGATGGCTGAGGATGAAACCGACGATGTTTAAGGGTATTTGTGTCTTTTATAGATTCAAGGATGCTTGGAATTTAATTCCATCCCACTTCTAATGGAATGAACATTCTGTAATCGAAGGAAAATTCACATTCTGTGGAATTGAATTCTTTCAACTCTTGGCAGCCAAACACGATTTTTACTGAAATTTGATTCCAATTCCGGCTGGATTCCGCTCAAATCAGTGAGCCAAACAGACCCTTAGTGTTTATGAATTTAGGTAAAATGAATAAGAGGGTAAGGCGGAGAAGAAGGTTAACAAGCAAAGAAAAAACAAAAGATAATTATATTGCATGTGACGAAATTTGACGGAAAAATATTAACGTTCATCACTGTCGGGGTCATCTGTGTTACAATTGTAAACGTTAAAGTAATTGAGATGAAAATTTAAAAAAGAAAAAAAAAACATTTCCCCAACTAAGATTTAAATAAATATTTATCTTTATTAGAATTAGATTGTTCGAAGATAGATCGGTATCTTCTTTTATATCATGATGAAACTATATTATTTGAATGTGAAAAATTCACAGTAAATAAAATTTGGATAAAATTATGTGCTTGATGTGTGACATTTGTCGTATATTGTATATAAGTGACATTTTTTACAATTTTCATCTTGATCACTTTAATGTCTACAATTGCAACACGGATGATCACAATAGTGATGATTGTTAACCTTCTTCTCCGCCTTACTCTCTTATTCATGTTACCCAAATTCATAAACACTAATTTTTAGATTTAATACTACCAATTATGATCCAAATCTAAAATAAAATCAAATTCATATTAAAAGTCCTAATCAATTTAATGACAAATTATGACATCAGCAATACTACCACATCATGACTATAAATGGACCACTTTAGCAATCACAAATAAGAAATGACATCGCTATAAGCACGACCTAAAATCACTAAGTAATATTGTGCTATGAAACATGTATTTGTTTGATGTTGTTAACTTAACGCTACTAGAAAAGGTGAATATCTCATTAAGAAAAGTAAAAAAGACCTCTTGTGACTTGTATATATATATGCAATAATTGACGGGACCATTAACTGACATTATTGTGAAGGATTAGCATCATGCATTTGATATAAAGTGAGAGATCCATATAATTTCAAAAACATAAGGACTAGCAGTATAATTTCACTTAAACAACAGGGATTAACAATATAATTTGCTCTAAATATACACTTGCAGCATTGAATTTACTTTACCTTAACCATGCACAGTGTCATGGCGAATACAGAATCAAAACTCAATGGGGTCATGAATTTTTTTTTTCACAACTAAATATATTTGATGGATAATTTAGCAGTTGTTTACCTCTAAAAATTGTGTATCCAAAAAATATATGGGTCCTGTATTAAAACTTAGTGGTGTCTATACAATTTGAAAAGTTTTTCGGCAAAAAAAATCCAAAATAGCGGGGTGGACCCCACTCCTCATTGCCTAGCGTCGCCACTGCACAGTGTGCACACCTTCAAACCTGGAAATTTGGTGCAAAATCAATGCCACTTCTTGGAATCTTAAAAAAGTTTGAAACACGTCTTCAAATAGAGTTCTCAGCATTATAACTGTACATCAAAACCAAAGCTTCAAATTTTTACAATAAGCAAACGGAGTTCCATATCCCTTTTCTTGTTGTAGCAATAAATAAACTCATTTAGGAAAGGTATTGATTTAAACTTCATGTTTTTTATTATGTTTTAGACCGATTTATTTACACACATTTCATATTAATTGAATTTAAGCTTCTTGTTTATCATTTCAAATTGGGAAAAGTAAATGAAAATGCATCGAACTTTCACACAAATCCTATTGTATGCATCATACTTTCAAACTTCCTATTGTGTGTATTGAACTTTACATTTTGCCCTATTGTATATAGTGGTTACCTTTTACTCCAGGTTGCCGGTTGAACTTGATGACGTGTCATTAAATAATGAATTAATTTTATTTATTTTACATTATATAACTGATATCTGATTTCCCCTCCCCCCTTTCAACCAATTACCCCCAAATCAATTTTGCCCCAAATGCTTTTAAGTACTTGAATGACAGAAATCCTAAATCTTGGTCAAGGGTTTTTTTTGCAGTTGATAGAGGGTGTGAGGCAGTGGAAAATGAGTTCAGTGAGTGTTTTAACTCTGTTATTGTTAACATAAGACATAAGCCTATAATAACTATGTTAGAAGCTATTAGGGTTATCATTATGGAAAGGATGAATGTAACGAGAATGCTTGCACAGCATTGGGTTAGTGATATAGCACCAAATATTGTGAAAAACTTGAAGTTATGAAGGACCAACACATGTATTAAACACAACACTTTATTCTTTTTCAAGTTATTCTCCCTTATTAAAACTGTAGTTAATTGTATCTTCTTTTAGGTATTGGCAGGCACACTTTGCAGGTGGATATGAGTATGAGGTAAGACATAAGACTGAGGCCTTCAAAGTTGATGAAAAAATGAGAACGTGCAGCTGCAGAATGTGGCAATTATCTGGTATTCCATGCCCTCATGCTTGTTCTGTTATTTTTGCTCTTAATAAGTCCCCAGAAGACTATATCCCTGATTGGTTTAGAAGGAAAATGTACACGAGGGCTTATAGTACTTATCTTAAGCCAGTGGGTGGAATGTCAACTTGGGTCCCAAATGAATTGAACAAACCTTTACCACCAAAACCAAGAATCATGCCAGGCAGGCCCAAAAAAAAAAGAACAAGAGCAGCTCATGAGAGTGTTCCTGGGGTGAGGATATCAAGGGCTGGTTCATCTATGACTTGTGGAAATTGTGGTGAAGATGGTCACAATAAAAGAGGTTGTAAAAATGAACCAAAGGCAAAAGCTAGTAAAGTCTCTAAACCTGTTGGCAGGTGTGACGACCCGAAAATTTTTGACCAAATTTAAACTTAATTTTACATGGTTCTAACACGATAAGCAATGTTGAAGTCTCGAAATTTTGGAACTATATTCATGTAATCAATTACCCTTTGACTATGCTCGACGATTCACGAACATTTATGTGTATATAGATATGTATATATAATATATAAGTTTATATTTTTTTAATAATAATATCATTATTTTACAAAGTGATAAAATATAATATTAACTTAGTCGTAAAACGTTTTGAATTTAAAATAATATTATTATAATATATATTGGTAAATAACGAGACGTCGATTTATAGAAGTAAATGACCAAAACGCTCAAATGAGTAAGTTATACTTTGAGTGGGATAATTTTTCTTTGATTTGAGTCATGTTATTGATAAAGGTACATTACATGAAACGTAAAGTACCAGTTTTCTAAGCGTACGAAAATGCGTTCGAAAAACCGGAACCGGTACGTAAGTCGAGCGTCAACGTACAATTCATCGGTGTAAAAATTATAAATCAATTATACACGAGAATATAATATAATATTTAATTAATTCTAAAGATTAAATATTAATATATATATTTATGTTAAATAATAGTGTCGGTAGAGATTTTTAATCAAATATTGAGCAATAATAGAAGCTCATGCGATCGCATGGCTTCTTCCCTTGCCTCCCATGCGATCGCATGAGGGGTTAGGTGGAGTCATGTACTATAAATTCGAACGTCTGCAGTTTGTGAGATGCATTCTTCATCAAGCACTCCTAAATCATTATTATTTATTTATTTATTTATTTATTATTATTATTATTATTATTATTATTATTATTATTATTATTATTATTAATAATAATATTAAGTTTATTAATTTTATTAGTATTAGTATTATTAGGAGCGATATTATTAGTGTTATACATAAAATACTACGACGAGGTCATGGACAAGTTATTTCAAACGTGTTTTACGAGCGGGATAGAGCTAAGGAAAATATGGGTTATAGTTATGGAGATTATGGGTATTGTTCGGGGGTTTTGCTCGTGAGTCAAACTAGTGTTTATCATCTCCGTTGCGTCTACGTACTTTTCTGCAATATTGAATCACAATATTGATACGTAAGCATTTATATCTTATCTTTTATATATTAATAGTGTACCCATGTCTAGTGCTCGAGTATATATGTTTATGTGCTTTAATTTTGTCGTTAGATAGTTTATGATGAATCACGAATTTGATACATATGTTATTGATAAAAGGTATATGATATGCATGTCGTTGGAAAGCTATCGAAAAATTAATAATTTTTCATTTAGAAATCGCGTGATTTCGATGAACGGATTAAAAGATATGGTCAACTGAATTATGGTTAACGTTAATTGAAATTGTGTTTGAAATTGTGGATTAATATTTAAACAACTTGTCTATGAGAGTGATAAATTGGATTTTTAGATATTACTAATCGAGTAAATGAATTTCTATATAAGGGACGTTTTATTTTGTTGATCAATTGTCAAAGTTGACTGTCTTATCATGTTTTAAAGCTTTATAAACACTATAATCTGATTTTACAAGTATTGGAAAACTATGTGAAATAGTCAAGTATGTTCGATTGCCATGATAATTCAAATATAACATAGCTCCTGAAATAAATAATGTTTTGAATTTGATAAACTATAAATTCGTTCAATTATCAAGACTTATACTATGTTAATAGACATGTATAGATTTAAAGATCATATTGTGTCAGATTAACTTTTGAGATGACTTTTGTATGTCGGTCTCGAACATTAGGATTGTGATACGCTATGACCTGGCCTAGCTTGTTAGACATGTATTGACCAACATATGTTCTCTAGGTTGAGATCTATTTTGCATTCCGAGTTTCGGTCACATTTCGATGAATGAATTTATGTGCTTCTAAGGTGAGTTTCATTTGCTCCCTTTTTAATTGCTTTTGCAATCTATATTTTGGGCTGAGAATACATGCACTTTATTTTAAACGTAATGGATACAAGTATATACTAAATTCTACACCGAGTTTGAACTAAAAATCTCTTAGCTTTGGTAACTAGTAACTGCCGGTTATAAGAACTGGTGGGCGCGAGTAGTTATATATGGATCCATAGGGCTTGATATCCCCGTCCGAGCTAGAGCACTAGCCTTTTAACGGACATATGCTATTTGAGAAGCGTACACGTTGGTTTGCGTGTATTATTAAGATGATTATACAAAGGGTACAAATTATATATACGTTAAGTTTAGTTACCATGGTGCTCAATTTCGTAGAATATTTTGATAAACGTTTCTGGATGAAACAACTGAAAACTTGTGATCCACCTTTATATACAGATTATGCGCAACATTAAAACTATGAACTCACCAACCTTTGTGTTGACACTTTTAAGCATGTTTATTCTCAGGTTAATAGAAGTCTTCCGCTGTTTGCTTATATGTGATACAAGCTATGTGCATGGAGTCATACATGCTTTATTCGAGAAAACGTTGCATTCACAAAATTATCACCATGTATCTTATTTTGACTGCATTATCAACGGATGTAGTATTGTAAACTATTAATTACGGTGATTGGCAATATGTAGAAATAATCAAACGTCAAAAACCTTGGAATTTGATATTCAATTATGGTGTGCCTTTTCAAAAGAATGCAATGTTTACAAAACGTATCATGTAGAGGTCAGTACTTCACTGTGAAATCGATGAATGATGTATTCGTCCAAAGTGGATTCGGACAGGTCATCACAGCAGGCCAAGGAAAGATGGACCAAACAACTAATGAAGATGGTGTAAGTAGTAAACCTGTTTGTGCAGTTTATGGACCAAACATGTAGTAGTCTTTTGGTGATGTAGTATTTTGGTGATGTAATTTGTAGACTTAAAGTGTCTTTTGAATGGTGATGTAAGCTAATCTTTAAAGTGTCTTTTGTATGTATGGTTGCAATATGGTTGCACCATTTTGTAAATGTATGGTATGTAAACATTGCATCATCATGGTATTTAACAGTTTGAACTAGTTTATTAATTTGTAACTGTTTTACTGCACAAATGTTGGTTCTTTATTGCACAAACTTTGTCAATAACCTGCACAATCAACTATGTCAATAAACTGCACACAATAAACTGCACAAATGTATCTGATTCTTTAACTGCACAAACCAACTTTGTTTACTGCACAAATGTGGAAGCCAAATTTCTCTCATTAATTAAACAACAATCATATTACACAACATAGTTGATCAATCCTTAATTAGCGATGTTACTTAATTACGGATTGAGTGCAATAAGAATGTAATGGAGGATGGAATGTTTGATGATTATTTTGGGCCCCGATGATCGTCTTTCACTTTAACTATCAAGTGATCAACCACCCCGACTCGGTCTTGATTGTTAATTAGCTTAATTCACCTTTGCGCGGTGTAAAAATCCCTTGGGCAAGATCACAAGTGGAAATTACAAAGGCTTAGGCAAAATGGCAGAGAATCAACAACCTATAAATGAGAGGCCAAGCTCTCTATTTATAGTGTTCGAGATAACCGCGATCCGCGGATTGCTTATCCTTCCGCTAAAACTCAGCGGATTGAACCGCAGTCCCCGATTAGTGCGGAAATACAGCTGCTATGCTTATTTTCAGCGGATACTTAATAACTTTGCATTATAATCCGCATAACTCTGCTCTTGGCTTTTGGCAAATAAAATATACATATACAATGCTATGTATATGATCAAGTCCCCCCCAGTTTATTATGATACATTTTCGCGAAGCCAATGCATCATGATAAACTCTAAAAATAAAGAAGTGTTTCTTAAAATATTTCGCAAACAATATTTACTATTTTTTTTACTGCTCATTTATTACCGTTGTTTTTGTGAGGCTCAACACGTAATTACAACGGTAATTTTTCGCCATTCTGTCAAATCAATATGCTGTGACGGCTACAAAATTACCGTTTACACGTTGCGGTAATTTTGGCCGTTTAAATGTAATCATTACCTTTCCATCTTACTCGCCCTACTTCCGATTATAAATAACGCAATAATCCGCATAAAAACTTTACTCTTTCTCTTTCGATTTCATCTGCAATCAAATTCCTCGAATCACAATCGTACCGTGCAATTAACAATTCCAACCTTTAATTTCTTCAATTTTATCATCCCATTTATTTTCCTTATTGCAAATGGCGCCGTCTTCATCTATGCATACTCCCGGAGGCTATGTTTCCTATATGACGGAAACAAAACTTCAAACCCTACAAGAATGGTATCCGCCACTTGCCCAATTTGTTCCTACCGCGCCTGCGGCAGAACAGCGAGCCGATACTCCCCCTAAAGGGATGATTTCTGTTTACGAGGCTGCCATTTCTCAAGGCAACCTTCGATTTCCACTTACCCCCTTTTTCTGCAGTGTTTGCGAATACTATAAGATTGCCATGGCACAGTTGCATCTGAACGCGATTAATAAAATTGTGCTGTTCGAGATGTACTGCAATGCCACCGGCCAGCCACTGCTGCTGAACGTGTTTCGTATGTGCAATAGCCTGGTGCTATACGATGTGGGGTGGTTTTCTTTCCGCAGTAAACTTGGCATAATGACTTCGCCAAAAGATTCAATTGGCAATTGGCGCAGTTTCTTCTTTTATATTAACGACACCGCCTATTTGGACAGTGCTATTCCTAAAGCTTGGTGTACAGAGCTTAATCCCGAGCTCAATGAGAGGCATGTACTCGATGATCTTGAGAATGACACTCTCAAGACACTAAAAAACGCAGGCCTAATTCTACGAGCTTATTCGAATGTACCACTGTACATTGGCAGAGTGTCAATTCAATGGCCATGGAGCGACCATGATGCGCTTTTGGTTGACCAATCAAAAAATGGTATGCTGCTGAAATTTATCGCAATATATTAGCATAATACACTTACATTTTTCGCAATATTTTCGCTTTGCATCACACTATGCGCTTTTATTTTTACAGTGGTTGCACTTGACCTTATCATGAGGTCCGCTGATATAAGCAGGTTTAGCCCAGTCCGTCGCCTAAAGAATGGCGACGGTGACATTATTCTTATTGATGAACCGATCATCAATACATGTTATATTGCTGGAGGCGAGGACCGCGGCAAGCGTAAGGTTGCGGAAACTACTCCCACTCCACGCAAGAAACGCCTGCGCTCTCATTCTGAACAAGAAGCAAGTAAGCAAATGCTATTTCGCAGTATTTATTTTATTACGCATTGTTTGTTTTAGCATAAACTTGCTATATTTACTTATCTGTTTACAGCTATTCTTCCAGAGTCATCCGCTGAAGCTACACCGCTTTACAACATTAGAGGGAGAATCCCTACAAATGTTCTTAATGAACCCGGAAATGAAGATTTATCTCTTCCATCTGACGCAGAAACGTCCAACCAGGAAGAGGAAGGAGAAGCTGATACGGAAGAAACTGCAGCAGCAAATCGGGCCTTTAGACTATACCAAAGGCTTTATAAATTTGTTCCTGAAGAAACAAGGGAGCAATATCGCAAATTGTCTTATCCCGAGGCTGCCAGACAACGACTACATAATTACTACAATGCAATTTATCTGACAGTCGACAGCATGGAGCGTTTCACCGAGATGTCAGACGAGTATGATAAAGCAGTGAAAGCCGCCAATGCACAAGAGAGAAGGGCGCAAAGGGCTGAGACGCGTCTTGAAAAGGTGATAGAAGAGAACGCCAAACTCAAAAGAAGGACATAAGTCGCGGAACATGAGTTCGTACAGCTAGTCAAGTATCTCCCAACATTCGCGGATAAAGTGATGGACTCCAAGCCAGTCACTGAAAAATTTCAAACATATGCTCAAGCAGCAAAGCTTGCCACTCGCTGCGAGTGGTATGATTTATTATGCAAACTTGGTGATCTTTCGCAACCTCTTCCTTCTGACTTGGCGAAAGAAATATGCGCCACCGATGATGCTCGCGAAATACTCGAGAGGGCGAAGAAGGAGGTTGAGAAAATTAGCATACCTGTCCTTGAGGAGCTCAGTCAGCGTGAAGGCGTTTCATTTGCAGATATTAAAGCATTAGAACTTTAGTTTTGCCTTAACTAATTTGCTTTTGAATGTATTTTCGCAATTACGAATTGCGTTTGTTGTAAGAATCCGCGTTGCGTACACGCTTAATATTAATCACTTGTTCACAGTTCGCAGTTGCAACTTCTTTTATTTATATAGCACTTTTTTATCAATATTCATAACACGGACTTGTCCTTTGCGATTTCCAACTTTTATTATTGTGCACATAATAAATGTGTACTTTTGCGAAACAATCTGTATGCGTATATACTTATACGTTATGAATCTTATAAGTCCGCCATAATGATCCTTAGGCAAATTTAGCATTGCGAAGCATCTAAGTATTGGCAAGATCAAATACTTAGGAAGTGTTATCCTTTCACAATTATTTTCAAATTAACACAAGTGGGCAATTTCATCACTTGGTTTTTAGCAAACTATTCCGCAATGCAGTGTTGCATTTTCATAACACTTAAGCAGGCTATGCTTTGCGAAAATCATGCCACCTTACTTAAAATATCCGCAGAACAAACATTAACTTAGTGTTGTAAAAGACAAGTAATCGCATTCTGCGAAATAAGCACTACGTGTGGTCACATACAGTGTTTTCGCTTTGTAAAGAAACAATTACTAACACTGAAATTAACTTTGCTTTATTCATTATTATTTCGCATTCGAAACATAAACACGACTATGATATTCGCAACTTAATACCATGCATTTATGAATTTTGCCTTAGCATCTTATTACAATTTTTTTTTAAATTTTCATACTACTCAGGATTAACTGAACGTCCTTCAACACACAAATTCGCATTTGCCATAATCATGGCGCAGAATGACTCCACTTCTGCAGAAATCAGCGTGCCAATGCCCTTGTTGGCAAAAAATTTTAGCATACCGTGTATGGTAGATGGTATAGCGCCAAACATGCGCAAAGCTGTGCGCCCAAGTATCATATTGAATCGCGATTGATTTCGCATTATGTACAGATTCAATAAAGCTTGGCGCCTTAGCGACTCATCGCTGTCATCAACTAACTCCATTTGTAATTCCAACTGCCCAACGGGCCAGGATGACTCTCCTGATAACCCGGCAAGTGAAACCGCAGTAGGTTTCATCAAAGCTTGAATGTTCGAGGGCAACTTGCTAAAGCGTTGTTCGTACATGACGTCGACACTACTACCCGTGTCCACATGTACCTTCATTATCATTATTCCAGTATTTGCAACGCAACATGAAACCACTACAGGTTTACCATCATCCGCGGTCAAAATTGCAGGAGGAAACGTAATAGAAGGACATTTCCAACTGACAATCTGTTCTGAAATTTGCATTACCGACGTTTCGCCCTGCACTTCTACCACATTGATTACCTGTATTCCGCGCTGATTTTCTTTTTTGCTCACCATTTTTACTCCCAGATTTTTTACTGCGGGAGCCTTTCGCTCAACCGCATTTGACGCATTCGAGGTGTTAGCTTCTGTAGGCATTATAATCGCATTCGCGGTGTTTTGTGCGATTAAATGGTCCAGTTTGCCTTGCTCGTACGCTTCTGCGATGAATTCCGCCAAATCTCTGCAACGATTGGTGTCATGACCGTAATCGTCATGGAAAACACAAAATTTTGATCTATCGCGCCTGCTATTTTCTCCCAAAGGCTGCGGATCAGGAAAAGACTTAGCAACTCTTTCTTGCAACAAAATTTCCTTGGGCGTTTTTGTTAACGTCTGAATGATGTTGAATGATTCATTGCTCCACTTTCGCGTAGAATAGCGATCACGGCAGCCATATCCATGGTTATCATTTTGGCCTTGAAACCTGTCATTTCGCTGGTATCCACCGCCGCCATTTCTTCGCGGAAAACCTGATCCGCGGTAATTATCACTGTTACCATCGCGAAAAGAGTCATTGTCATCTCGCCAACTTTTGTCTCTACCCCATCCATACGCAGGGGTTATATTGCTATCCTCTCCACCGCGGAGATAATCATATGTTTCATGTTGAACTTTTGCAAAATTTGGCGGAACGTCTCTTCGCAATCTCCGCACAAGAGTAGGATGTCGCTGTGGGTTAATAGCATGCAAAAAACCAGAAATTTTCTGATCTTCATTCAACCGTGGAATTTTTTGGCACTCATAAATGTATCGCGTGAGTAATGCGTTCAAAGTCTCCTTGTTGCCTTGCTTAATATCGTGACATTCTATGTGCGTCTTTTTCTGCGGTAATAGATTTTGAAACTGCAGCAAAAAAATTTCGCGCAAATCTACAAAGCCAATGATACTGCGAGATTGCAAACTATGAAACCATTCCCTTGCTGACCCTTGCAAGGCCATGGGGAATACCCTACACGCGACTGGTTCATCCCAGTTATAAGTGCTTACTACGCCTTCGAAGCGTTGCAGAAAATCCAAAGGATCAGTTAGACCCGAATAAACTCCCAGAGTTGCCGGCACGATCGGCGGAGAAACAATTGGATAGTCAGAAATATGCTGGGCAAACTTGTCCGCAGCAGTAGTGATTTCTGTTGCCTTCTTTGTGCGAGTATCTGCATTCTCCGCACAAAACTTGGCAAGCATGTCTTGCAAAAAGTTTGGCTGATCAAACTTATGTTGCATGGACTTTGGCGCAATGCTTCTAAAAGCATCCGCCAAAAAATTCTGAGCATTCTCTCTGCAAGCAGCGTCAGATGTGTCAACTTCTTCCCCATAGCGAGGGAAAGGTGTTGGTGGTCGCTTTCACTTAACTTGTGAATTTTTAACAAACTCGTCTACGCTGTCCGAATCATCAGAAAATTCGCTCTCTTCTCTTGGTGCTTTTGCCATTTTTGATTTATATGTAGAATTCAAATGAATGCGGTCTTCTGCATTGTCACTGTCGCTATCATTATGCTCAAGAACTAGACGATCAACTTGTGATCCTGAATCATTCAATGGCCATAAGTAAGTGCGCGGTATGCGAGATTCACAATTACGCTTAGCATCTCTCTTAGCTTGCTCAATTGCAGTACCAACAATTTTGTCAGTTCGCAGACTAGATTTTCCAGACAAAGCTTTTGGTCGCTTCCCATCAGCGATTATTTCATTGCGATTTTGCAGCAAAGTTCTTCGCGCAATCATTTTTTCAGCAGCAACTTCTGGCTGCAAATCACTAGCATTGTTTTCAGCAGGTGTTTTAGCGATCGGTTCTTGAATCGATTTTCCCGCTGTTATACTAGCATTTGTTTGCAATGGAAATATCACAACGTTCTGCGAATCACCGGGCAGTGCATCAGCATTCGCAGAAACGCCAGCTTGCTTTGCATTTGTCATCGCGATTGTCGGGCAGATCGACTGATTGCGTATTCCAAAAGCACCTTCAAATCATCACAACAAAAAGAACACGATTGAAATTAAACCGTCGAATTAATTGTTTAACTTCATAAAATAAAAAAATTTCAGTTTAATTCATAAAACGGGTCCCACGGATGGCGCCAATTGATCAATCCTTAATTAGCGATGTTACTTAATAGCGGATTGAGTGCAATAAGAATGTAATGGAGGATGGAATGTTTGATGATTATTTTGGGCCCCGATGATCGTCTTTCACTTTAACTATCAAGTGATCAACCACCCCGACCCGGTCTTGATTGTTAATTAGCTTAATTCACCTTTGCGCGGTGTAAAAATCCCTTGGGCAAGATCACAAGTGGAAATTACAAAGGCTTAGGCAAAATGGCAGAGAATCAACAACCTATAAATGAGAGGCCAAGCTCTCTATTTATAGTGTTCGAGATAACCGCGATCCGCGGATTGCTTATCCTTCCGCGAAAACTCAGCGGATTGAACCGCAGTCCCCGATTAGTGCGGAAATACAGCTGCTATGCTTATTTTCAGCGGATACTTCATAACTTTGCATTATAATCCGCATAACTCTGCTCTTGGCTTTTGGCAAATAAAATATACATATACAATGCTATGTATATGATCAATAGTCATATTGCCATTACATAAAACCTACATTACATACCGAATCATTTTAAACTAAGAATACAAATTGTGATACTTAAGAAAACAATAATTACTATCATAACTAAGAACAACCTATTACACACTTTTAGCTTCCTCTTGATATTGACCAATTCTTGAGTGACATTCTTATCATCAGCTGCACCATTATCATCATCATGGACTCAAGGTGAGATTTAAACTTCATAATTTGCAAATGCATCTTGTACATCAAATCTTTGTAGTGTTGGTTTGGTAGTTCTTCATCAATAAAGGTGAAGACTTTACATTTTCTTTGTTTATCCTGCGGCAAAATCGAATCAGAATTAAACCAAAGAAAAAAAAATTAGGGCAAAATTAAGACTTACATGAGTTGGGCAACTTATGAATCTTCTTGCTGGATTTGCTTCGGTCCACGCAATTCTTTCGTATAATCGATGTCCACAATGACAGAATTCAACAGTTGGGGTTTGATTTGTTGTGATGTTCCTGGAAGAGGATGAAAAAGATGCCATAATTTAGGGATTTAGGGATTTAGGGCAAAATTGATTCGGGGGTAATTGGTTGAAAAGGGGGAGGGGAAATCAGTTATATAATGTAAAATAAATAAAATTAACTCATTATTTAATGACACGTCATCAAGTTCAACCGGCAACCTGGAGTAAAAGGTAACCACTACATACAATAGGGCAAAATGTAAAGTTCAATACACATAATATGAAGTTTGAAAGTATGATGCATACAATAGGATTTGTGTAAAAGTTCGATGCATTTTCATATACTTTTCCCTTTCAAATTTTGTGTTTCTGATTTCGTTTCGATTATACTTGTTTATATGAGTTATTTCCAGAATTTTTTACTCGGAATTTAATCAATGACTGTATGACATATGAAATATCTTCATATTTACGAATAGAACACTTCCATTATGTGAAGTATCTCGGAAATGTGATGCTTATGGTGATCGTGGATCACCCAGACCCGAAAGGTAAAAACACAGACATCTTAAAAAAATGATTCATTGCCGATTAATGCAATAAAATCCGATTCCTGCAGTGTATCCTATAAACGATCCTATAAATAAATAAACATAAATAAAAATACATCGGAATAAAATGAAATGTCTAAATTATTCCAAGATAACAATATCTCAGTAATTCAGTATGATGGAGTTTGCAGTAGAAATAATATTAGCCCAAGATATAATCATTACAACAAATTTGACACATTCCAAACTGAAATTGCATGAATACCAATCAAAGAGGTAGAGTATGATATAGTTTTTATTATCGAATTATAGCCTCAAGATCCATGATTTAGGATCCGGATCCAAGTATCCGACGGAGTACAAATGTTAAACATAGCATGAACATAAAACAGAAGACACACAACTAGTTTCAGAAACTCTAGCCTTTCCAAATTGTACATGCATTATCACAAGACAATTCAACACCACCTGCCAAAATTCAAAATTTTGATTAGTATGCTACAACTAGTCATAGATTTAAGTAAACATTTAATGCATTTTAGCACTCTCAATATGTAAATTATCAATCTAGAATTTTAGTTCAAGGGTAAAACCTAGTACTTGACCAATTCAAATTAGACGAGTACATCACAGATTCTAAACAAACATCTGTTGTGATGAGTTAACATAACCAAGCTGTGACTTCAACTTTGAATCACGATTCTTATTACAATGTGTGTGATGAGTGAACCTAACCAAGTTGATGCCTTGTCGACAGGTGATCCTTGCGCCTTGTTTGATCTGATTACAATGTGGGTTTTCTTAGTGAGATTTCTCTTAATTAGGTTTTAACGAGCTATCTTATTTTCTTAACCCTAATTTCCTGTTCATCTATTTAAACGTTTTTTCTCAATACTAACGGTATGTCAACAAAGCGACTAACAGTTCTAAAACCTCACGAAATCAATACTGAAGTGTAAGAAACTTGAAGCTGAATTGATGTTTAACTAAAGATTCTAAGGTTTTCAAATCAGCTATTGGTTCAGTTACGGACTTCTGCAGTTGTTGAACTAATACTTTTTTTTTTTTAACAACAGTTTGGGATCACCCAGGGGGACTAAACCACCCACACGTTCATCTCCCGCAATTACATAACCCGCCACAACTGCTGCCCATGAGAAAATCCAGCCCAATCCGAGGGCATGGGCGGTAGAATCCCCCTCCCCCACTGCCCCCGTAAAGGGATGTGCGGAAGGCACCCTTGGGTGAAATTCAAGGGTTAAGGGGCAACCTTGTGTTCAATGTTGCACCACACTGGAGTCGAACTCTTGACCTGTTGCTAAGAGAGGTAGCCAGGTAGGCCACTTCCACATGAGCTACAACACAAGGTATACTAATTTCCATGTTGAATACTTTTAGTATGTAAATAAAGTATTTGTGATTTATGAGTATTTTATGCATTATATGCGGCTCACCAATACCCTCATAGTCACATTAGCGCCACAGCCTTCAACCCTTTCCACCTACCGCCTTTGGGCCCTTACAACCTCATAGTTCATATCGCCTTTTTAAACCAACCATGCAATATACAGACTACGGAGTAAGTAGATAAGCATTTTTGCTTTTGGTACTAGAAAAAGTGTTGGGCATGCTTGCAGGCCCTAAAATCCTAAATATAGGTAACACAAGCATTTCAATAATCAACATCCTAAATAACCTGCTAGCACTGTTGTAACATTGGTGAAAATAAAAAGTGTGTTTCCATAAAGCTATCTCCTTTCAAAGCGTTATGATAATAAGTATAAATAGAAGCATGATAAAAACACTCCAAACCCTAAAAAACACTGCAAAATTGCAGCTTGGGCAAAAAACCTTTTGTTGCTCTGTATCAAAACTTATTAATATTAACTAAATAGTCATCCACAATCAACATACCACTCAAAACCCTAAAAAACAAACATAATCTTCAGCTGAGAAAAAAAATACCGTAATCACTCCACGCTAGCAACCTTCGGGCCTGCAAAATTGAAAGAAATTAAGTCACGGACTGATAAAATATATTACATTAATTAGAAAATAAAATAAATAAAAAATGGAGAGTGACCGTGTTGATCTGGATGACGGCCATCTTTACCCCAACCAATACCACGAGTAGAATCCATGTACTGCTCAACGAGATGACGACATTTTTGGAGATGATTAACTCCTTCAATTCGATAACACCAACGCAGTTTATCGCGAAGTATTTTTGAGGTTTCGATGTCGATCCATTTCTCACGAACAAGATGTTCCCTCATTTCGATCATCGCAACCGGATCCTTGTACGGATTCGCCGGATCGAAATCGGGCGGTTGTTCATCGAACACTACTTCCTTCTTCCTACCCATTTTCGTTTGGATTGATTGCCTGTGAATTTGGGGATTTTTATTTGTTTCGGACGATACCCTAGTGATAGGTGTTTCTTATTTGCACCTTAGCTAGTGCCTGGTAGGCTGGTAAGCTGAGTAAACGAGCCAAGTCAAGCAAAACTCAAGTTAAATTAATTAAGTTGCAACGCTAACTCGTTCGAGTTCGAGTTTTAGTTCGAGTTCGAGTTCGAGCTCGTTTAATAGGTGCTATATTTTTGTTACTGGTATTATTTAATTATATTAAATTTATTTATTATAAATATTTATGTATTTTTTATATGTTATATAATCTAATATAAAATAAAGAGTTTCAAAATATATCCAAACACTTGAGCTCATTTATGCTCGGCTCACTTAGGCTCGACTCCACTTGACTCGAATTACCTCGCGAGTAGCTTAACTCATTTACAGCTCTAACACTGGTAATGTATTTTAGTGGCTATCATTTTAAAGGTATTGGATGTATTTAGTGGTTAAGGTTGTACGGTGTGTATACATAAACTATACTAGCAAAGTAGCAAAAACATTTTCGTTTAAAATGATTAACTTTAGTTCTAGTTGTACCTCTCACATACCAAATATAATTGAGGAATTAAATCACAATCATATAGTAATGATGCGCATACTAGCATACTTCGTATACACGCATCACACGTGACCTGCACGTGCTTAACAACGCATCGTCTATGGCATACTGAGCAAAAACGCACAAGTGTCCCGCCTGCACTCACAGACAGCGCAAAAAGCCAGAAGCAGGATACGTACATAACCTGTTAGCGCATCCGAAAAGATGCGCTCACATGACCTTCATCATTAGCGCAAAATGAGGGCCGCCAAAAAGCTGAACCAACGAATACAACGTACAGATTGCGAGCAGAGCGTTAAGCCAATAAAAGATACCTCAGATGGTGGCACGCTCCCAACCATTGTTCGACCAACGGCAAGCATTGCAGACTGCACGACAGCTGTCAAACTGCGCTAGGACCACTTATGTTTTTCCGGCTTTAACCGACCAAATAGTACAACGTGGCAAAAGCATGTTCCCTTTGTCCTATTACGTGGCACTACAACACAAAGTGACAAAGGAGTGCAGCTATAAATAGGGCATCAGGCCCTCAACTTGAAAGATTTTCAAGAATCACAAACGATTATAAAATATTCATTCTCATCTTCATCAATCAAACCCGCGCTACCGGACTCTAAACCTCATCTTAATCTCTACTTTGGGTACAGGGTACGTTATGTGAACATAAACCCTAAATACCACCCTCGAGCCATCAATTACCGGCTAACCCGACGATAGTGGGTCGACGTTTAACCACCATGGTGAGACATCATCTCACACTAGGTTTATTCACTGCTAAACCGAACCGGTGAGTTAAACTAGAATGACCCTTAAATCCCCCTCATTTGTTGACTAAGTGTAGACCGAACGCCATATGTTTGATCACATATATTGAAGTATATGACCTTAAAAAACTAATCAAAATGTGAAACTGGTGATATTAACTGTTGATCATTCAACACTCAATTGGTCTATATCTAAAAGATAATGCATAATAACCGAAAAGGCAGAGGCCCATAGTGGCGTGTGGCGAAAGGAGTGCTCTATAGAGTGCTTTGAAATGCTTGATGGCTATTTTTTAAAAGTGCAACCCTTTGTGATAGGAATATAGATTCTGCTCTATTTTAGCAAAAGTTTGCATATGTATCGGTTTGAGCTCATTATTATATCAGCATGTCTAAAGAAAGGAATTAAAAGTATTATGTATCACACTTTATTGTTATCGAGTCATACCAAGTAGTGTGATATCTTGGCTTATAGGTTTAGCCTTGAGCATTGTTCTTTAGTTGAATACTTAACATTACCCAACCAGATCATGTTTCTAACTTCCACTATTTAGATACATTTACTTGTTGACACGTAATCAACATCTTACGCCAACTCCAACTTTATTTTGTTTGAATTCACATCCCAGGTTATTGGTGTTTACTTCTGATTCTGAACATTCCTTAAAGCAAAAAACAGAAAGAGACAGCTACTTGGAAAAGAAGAGTTAACGGACAAAGAAATGCCCCATTTGATGCTTTTACAACACTTTCGATATATGTTGTCACCAATATATAGAAAATAACATATACAAGCGGATCTAAATTGACCCCTATTAAAAGGGTACAACGGGTCACCCCAATCTGATACATTTAAAAATTATTCAATTTAACTACTTGTTCTTTAGTGTATTGGGTTTCTAACTAAAAAATCAGTATAATTGGCAATCTGAAGTTGCTATTTAAAATCTTACTCCATATCATCAATTCTAATAACACAAAAATATAGCTATAGTATGCATCAATACATCATTTGTTCACCTAGTTTTCTCACCAACATGCAAAAAAAGAAAGCCATATTCCCACAAGTATACCTGGGCGTTCAAGAAGTAACATATGCCATGTTGTTGCAGGTCAAATTCATGATTTATAAGCATGTACAAAAATCTCTTCATGTAGCAACACGTTTGAAAAACTTCACTCTCTTCGCATCTTTACATTAACACTGATTTCTTTGTACGTTTTCACTTTCTTGGCTGCTTCACGTACAGGCCTCGAAAGAGATGCTTTTTTAACATCTTGAGGCTTTTGGTCATGAAAAGAATCACCTTCCTTATCTTCCTCACTAGAATTAGACTTAGATGGCAGAGGCACAGGGCTAGAATCATTGACTTTGACTTTATCATCTTCAGGCTGGAAAGGTAGACTATCGCCTGCATGATCTATCTTTAAGTGGTCTGCAACGGGCTTTGGTTTATCGAGTTCAAACCTTGCAGACTGCCTTCTAGTGTGTAGCCTGTAACTAAGTATACAAATGTGACTTTGTCATTAACAAAAGAAAGTATAGTATAAACTTTAGAGCCATGAGTAATCACTGATGACAAACCTTCTAGTACTATTCGTGTCATTATCTTGAATCTTTCTAGCAGACAGGCCTAAAATCAACAAACAACATAAAAATCCATTTTCAGAATTCAGCTGTTATGTTTAAGAAATAAACCAATTGCATAAAGTAACTAACTTTTAATAAAAATTGACCAGTGTTACAAAAAATCCATTTTCAGTTTTACTCGTGTCATTATCTTGAATCACCTTTTTTATCTTCCTCATTAGATGACAAAGGCACTGAGCTAGAATCATTGACTTTGACTTTATCATCTTCAGGATGGTATGGTAGACTATCACCTACATGATCTATCTCTAAGTGGTCTTTGGTGGGTTTCGGTTCATCGAGTTTAAACCTTGCAGTCTGCCTTCTAGTTTGTAGCCTGTAAATAAGTATACAAATGTGACTTTGTCATTAACTAAAGAAAGTATAATATAAATTTTAGAGCCATGAGTATGCACTGATGACAAACCGTCCAGTGTTACTCGTGTCGTTATCTTGAATCTTTCTAGCAGACGGGTCTAGACCTAAAATCAACAAACAACAAAAATATCCATTTTCAGAATTCAACTGGTATGTTTAAAGTCAACATATTCAACGTTATCAACGCATGAGTCACTACATCAACATTCTAAACATGATCAGATAACCTGAAATCAACAAAACTAAGAGTTGCATACTCTCGATCGATGTTTTTGTAACGTTGGTGGCAACACAATATAATAGACAGATTACAGTTATCTTTTTCGTGAGTTTCAACTATTAAAAATAAAACCGCGACATATAATATATACTTACTGTTGGATTTTTGCCTTATGCTAGCATCATAATCTTTCTTATCATCTCCTTCCGTTGTAGACACTTCTGTTTCCTCTGTTTCAGCTACCTTCTCAGTCTGCAAATAAAAACATAGATATTCACAATGATATAAGAGATCAACATTGAGCACCTTTGCTGTTAATGTTCATTTACTTACCTTACTAGCATTTGCTTGACACATTGTGGTTTTAGCTATCTCCTGAAATAACATCAACTCGGATATCATACGCGTAATAAATAACAAATGCACCTAGTGACATATACAATGAAAAAGCTACTGACCTCGAGCTCTAAATTTTTTGCTATGATCACGGCGTTTTTGCATCCAAGTTCATGCTTTAAAGCTTTTTGCTAAATCAGACGGTAACAGCAACAAAAGGGGGTATGAGTTTGACCATGGTTAGACGTAGGTAGAAGGTCAATTTCCTAGCATTATAACGAATTACTTACCGTTTCCTTGAATGAATTTAGTTCCTACAACACGGAGAAACATATCATGACATATTTAGATGCATCTCACGGAAACAATTAGAACAAATCGACAAACTATTATAAGAAAACAGACCGCTAGTATTTGATGGTTTGACTGAGCAAGTTGTTGATTCTGCTGCTTCACCTTCTGCAGATTGACTCTAAGTTTCTGCACCTCGGCTCCACCTAGTTCAATTATTTTACTGTAGGGATATTAAGGAAATAGCAAAAAATTGAGATTTGGAATCCCTATAGCAGCATGAAGTGGAAGAAAAAAACGACTAAAGGATACTCTTTTTCAGATAAAACTTTCTTAAGGGCTGCAATTTCCTGGAACGCATAAAAGAGCATACTCAATCACTGGTTAAACATAATAATATAAAACAGAAAACTTTATTTCATGAAACAGATTGATTAAAGCCATGAAAGGATGTATCTTATGATCAAATGGTTTTGAAAATATGTACCGTTTGAAGCTTCTCAGTAACCTTGTTTATGGCATCCGAACTTGGCTGTGTTTTATAATATTGGCCCAAAGCAGTAGATCGTGGTAGAACGTTACTAATGTCAGCAAGGGTTTTCCTCCCTGAAACTTTCATTTTACCCTTGGCCACTCCCACCACTTTTGGCTTATCTATTTCAGCCGAATAAATTGTCATAAGCACAAGTAGATTAATAAGCCTGACACACAATAATACAATATATACTTGGAGTAAAATCTCATTCGACCAGCATTTTTGCAATGTACAATGTTCGATCTTCGAAGTTAAAGTTCATAAGCGCGTCAAACATTTTACAAGTTTCACACGCATTAAATATATATGAATACGTTATCAAAATTCATCCAAGGTTATCAATTAAAGCACAAACTATGTTTCTATGTCAATAAATAAAAATAAGCCTTACACCTTAACATCTTCTCAACCAAGGTTTAATGTATTGTGACTCTCGACATCAGATCAATTATATCATCATCTTCCTCTTGCTAGGGCTCAATTATCACAAAATCAAGTTCATAATAACAAAAGCATATACAAAAAAAAGTAAAAAACTGCCAAAAAACGTAAACTAACATAAGATGTAAAAGGAAATATTAAAAACTAAACCTAAGTTATCAATCAAACTGTAGCTACAATTAACGTTACTTACAGTATATTTCATCAACAAACAATAATGAAGATCATATACAAATTGGTAATCCTATTTATATACAAGTGATCCCCTGATTTAATTTGACGAACACTGACATAAAATAGACAATTACATCATGCAGAATCATCAAGTAATTGATAACTCAATCTGGATAAAAATTAATAAGTAAACATGCAGAATCAACAGTATTTGATCACTCAATTTCGGTTAAAATGAAGTAACAAATCACCGAAATCGTAAAAATAGAGTCGAACTATTAGTTAATAAACGGAAAGAATTAGGGATAATGAGCTGAATTGTACCTCTAACAGATACATGATTAGTCCTTGATTCGTAGATCGATAAATCTTCCATGATCTACATAAACCCTAAGTTTTACGATCAGGTTCTGATTAGTCGCGAATCAGAGTGCAAATTAGAGGAGGGAAAATATGTCATTTAAGTAAATGGGCCTACTGGGCTCTTAACGAAACCAAAAAGATCGGAATATATTTCCGTTAATTATAACGGATTATTTAATAATAATAATGGATTACTTACTAGGATGATTCTCACACACACTTTTTTTATCCTCACACATTAATTTAAAGAAATGGAGTATTATTAGAAGAGTAAAAGGTTAAAATAAGTGTGTGAGGATCAAAAAAGGGTGTGTTAGAATCATCCCCCTTACTACTACCTTGTTGAATTATTAATACCTTTGACCTAATTAACTAGGCATTGTAGTTTTCTATTTTTCTTTTTACTTTTTATTTTACTTTTTTAGAACGGCAATTTTGACATCGAATCCTCTCATTTCTCACTCACACACACGCTAAGAAGAAACTTTTCACAACCATCGCGCAAAGCGTACCCGGAATGCTTTAGGTTAACTATTTGGTCTGCACATAGTGAACGATATCAGAGGTACAACCTTGGAGAAAATTTCTCTCAAGATTTGAATTTGCACCTATTTTTTAAGGATACGCGCCCAGAACCAACTGAGGCTTTTTACCACTCAACCAATGGTTAAGAGTCACTAACAGGATCCGATGCGATATAGAAACTCACCCACCCGATCATTTTTCGGGTACGAACCATTACAATCTTACTACCCCTCAGGAGGAAAATTCTACGACGAATCTATACGGACATCATGTGTGATAAAACACCCTCGACTGAGTAGGGATGGCAATGGACGGAAAAAACCCGTGACCCGAGTGTACCCGTGCCCGTGACGGGCGGGTATTTATGAAAAAATGTACCCACGTGCATGGGTCGGGTAAATAATTTTACCCGTTGGCGGGTCAAGGGTATTTCATACCCGTCGCGGGTACAACCAGACCCGTGAATCCGTGAGGCCCGTTTGAGCTACCCGCGGGTATACCCGTTTACCCGCATACATATACTTAATTATATATTATATAAATTAGTTTCTAAATGTATTTTTATAATTATTCGCGGGTAAAACCCGCGGGTAATGGGTATCTGTTACTAAAAATTAATTAAAGTGTACATTTTGTAAACCCGCGGGTTGCGGGTACGGGCAGAAAAGTTTACCCGAGGGTAAAAAAAAAAATTTGGCGGGCGAGTCGTGGGTACCAAGGACCCGTGCCCGTCACCCGCGGGTGCCATCTCTACGAGTGAGGCTCAAATACACAGATATCCGAAACTTCTAAGACCATGAAATGGATGGTAATTAGGTATTGTAGTGCCCTAAACTTATAATGATATTCAGTGGCGGAACTTGAATTCAAAGACAGATGGGACGAATGCGAAAATTTAATAAATTTTTTATTTTCAGCGGGGGTAAACAATAATAAAAACCTTATATTTTAGTAAAAAAAAAAAAATTTATAGGTAAAAAATTTTTATCCATTAAATTCAGGTGGGACGGATACTTCTTCTGGGTTACTCTAAGCTCCGTTGATGATACTACAAAGTTTTTTTACAATTTAACTTGTGATTAAATTTACAACCTGATTCGACATTATATTATGTGAGATTTTGTTGCTATGGACCATGTTCATGTCACATATGTTTCTTCGCGTTACCTATATGTGAAATTTAAGAAAGGGCTACCATCAACGTTGTTTGAAGAACTTCAAGCAAGTATGAGTATTTGTTTCTCTCCGTCTGTAATTACGGTAATATTAACGGAATATATTAGATTTAACATAGTTCCATTTATTTATGCTTAGTGTTAACCTTTTATTACAATTATAGTAAGTGCGTTTGTTTACCTCTTAATTGAATGTTCAACGCTGAACAGAGGCGAAACTATTTGGGGGCAGGGGGTGCCCGCCCCAGTGGATTTGCAATTTTCAGCATAAAAGTTTTGTGTTTTTCGACTTTGCTCATGATGGGTTTTTTTTTGCCCCAAAACCTACATATTTTGCCTCAAAACCTTCAAATTTTGCCCAAAATTTCTTCAACTTTTGTCCCAAGATATTCAAAATTTGGCCAAAAATCTTTAAATTTTGCCCAAAAATCTTCAAATTTTGCCCAAAAACCTCCAAAATTTGCCTAAAAACCTCAATATATTGCCTCCAAACCTCCATATTTTACCCAAAATAATTGCTACGGTTTTAATTTTTTTTTACCCCCGATGAAAAAAAATCCTAGTTCCGCCACTGACGCTGAATGATAAATATTCAGCATTCAGTACGTTTGTTTTCTGACATCTGAATGATAGATGGTGCTAAATGGTTCAACATTCAATATTAAATAATTCATAACTGAAATTATCTCTTAACCATTAAACATCTATTTTTTTTTTTAATATTCTCTTAGACCAGTTTTAACGGTGCGTTAGACTCCATCCGTTAGATTATGTGGCAAAACTGATGAAAAATGGCGAATTATAACAGGGCGTCAGTTGGACTTCAGACGCAAAAAAAAAAAAAAAAAAAAAATTGTCACTTCCTCCTTCAACCAATCACAAATTTTTCTTATTTAATAGATATATAATTTTTATAATTAATTTATTTTTCCCACCTAATTTCAAATCAGATTTTACCACACCATCCTACCCAATATTTGACAAAAAAAAGCTTACACAGTGGTTAAAAACTGTCAAAAAATAACATTGACTAGTTACAGACAAATTACACTTTTTCGCAAAACAATGCATAAACTGCACGTGATATCACATACACCATTAGCAATGGTCTTAAAATTATATCAAGAACACTTACTAACCAATTATATCGTGGTTCTTATTCATTTACATTGTTCGGTCGAAATCATTATCAAACAAGTTATTAACATTTATAAACAACTTAATCCATAACGTTTAAATCATTCAAATTATTAACTATTCAACTCATAATAATTTAGTTTTATCAAAACACCATAATTTTTCATCAGGAGAACATTCACACTCGAATTAAATTTATATCACCAACAATTAACAATTGTGTGATGATCTATACGCTATCATGTTTTGATTATATACCATTAAATTTGCTTTAAAGCATTGTGCTATAGAACATTTTAAATCACATTTTTTAGCTAAAATAACAAATACTTATCGAAAGATGAAAAAGCCTAACAAAAATACAACGATATAGCGGAAGAGCTCGAAACTAGATACACGAACCTACTCGCTATCTACAATTGAGCCACATCAATCATCAAGTCGAAAGATTTATACAACACCATAACCAACTAGCAAAGAGACAACCAAACAAACAACTCAATTGCTAAAACCATGAAACTGAGAATACAAACGAGGTAAAAAAAAAAAAAAAAAGGTAAAAACAACTGAAGCAGTTTGGCCCGTTGTCGTCGACCTTGTCACGTCAACGTGAAACAATATTCCATGAGTATATTTGTTCTTAAGCAACCTCTAATCATTATACTAAGAGAGTATTTTTGTTCTTAAGCAACATCTAATCATTATACTAAGATTATGATCATATCTAATAACATGATATTATGAAATATATTAAATTATAGTTTATAACCTTAAAAAAAAAAAAAATTGTTTTTTTTGGCAAAAAAACGAAAACTATATAACTAAGGCTATTTCATCGAAAGATGAAAGAGGCCAACGGAATTACAACCATGGAGCAGAAAGGCTCGAAACTAGAAAAACAGACTACCGAACGAAAGATGCTAACACCGACCAAGCCTAACCAAATCCTATATCAACTTAACAAGAACCAAGAAACCAATAAAAGGAAACGCAACAATATAGAAACCTACTAAACAAACTAACACGACAAATACCAAACGGCTCAAACGCACAACGAACCGAAACATATTAGAACATAAATAAAAGATGAAAAAATAAAGTGAAAAGAGCTAAAATAACTTACGCGCCCCCTATGACCCGATCTTCCCACTTTTCCGTCTACATTGTTGAAACGAACGCCTTTTTTCGACCGATTCATAAAAGAATACGATAAAATAATTGGCGGCCCGTTAACATTTAAAACCAAATTTGAGGGAGGAATAATTCCCTCATTAACCAAACCTTCAAAAAACCCGGGGCTTTTGTTGTCGGAACCTCCACTATCATCTTCATCCCGGAGCACGAGCTCGTTGATGACATCCTTACTTTTAACCTTCTTCGACACATTAGTAACGTGCGATATTGCGGATTAAATCTAATAACATGATATATGAAATATATTAAATTATATTAATTTATTTATTAATAATTGTAATCTAAATCAATTGTTTAAAATATAATCCCGATAAAAAGGAAATGATAGCTACAAAAGTATGTAGCTAACTTTGCTACATGTACAACTAAAAAAGTGCGCATTTTAATATTTATTGAGTTTGATTTTTTTTTTCTCAACTATATAAACAAAAAATAAAAGACGACTCAACATTTGAGGAGGAGCAAAAGAGGTTTACACAAGATCACATCGGGCTACTTTTAAGACCTTCCCAGCACTTCATAAAGATGGTCAAAAGTCAAAAATCAAGAACTCGTCGCTCGCCCGAACTAAAGAAGAAGACAGAACAAATCAAACATAACACTCCCAAATCAACTCATCCTATGTGTAAAAGTTCGTGTTCAAAGCTGATAGCATCAAAGCTTCATAGCTTCAAACCGAAATCAACGCCCAGAAGAAGGCTGCACAAGAAACTACAAGAGAATGATCAAGGGAGGGTTACATCTGTTGAAAACCCCATGCAAATGACTGATGGTTTACAATCAAGAAGAAAACTGTTGACAAAGGGAAGATTGTTGACAACCAACACTGTTTTAAAAACCCCATACCAAGTGGGAGATTGTTGACAATGAATATTGTCTATTATTTGAGGCATGCGGTTTTTGTTAGTATTAATGTAATAGGTTATTTACTTATTATTGTATTAGCTAGTTTAACCATGGTAAATGTATTTTACCACTCTTGTAACTTGGAGGTTGCTAGTATATAAAGCAACCTCCCACCCATTTTATCTCAGTTGAGTTAACTAGTGTGTGTAATCTTAATATTATTCTCTCAATTATCTCTCATGCTAGTTCTTGTACATCTTCACTACCAAAACCCATAAACACTTAATATAAACCGATCGGACCCTCGAATTGGGGCTAACAATTACAAACACAAGTTTGAATCTTTATCATAAAATAACAAGATCATAAGTTAGAAAACTTAGATCCAACAAAAAGATATGAAGATTCAAGTTAGAAAGCTTGAATCTTGATTGTTCTTGAAGATCTTGAAACATAAAGCTTGGATCTTTAAGTTACATGAAGATTACAAACAAAAGTTTGAATCTTTTCAACAAAATAACATGATTAAAGCTAAAATAATATAGATCTACAAAGTTGGTGAAGATTTAAAGCTAGAAAGCTTGAATCTTCCATGTTCTTGAAGGATTCATGCTTGAATCTACAAGATCTAATCAAGATCAAAGTTAAAGAACTTGATCTCCATGAATGATGATGAACACGAAATAGAAAAGAGGAAAAGAAGAAGAATTTTAATACTTACAAGTTTCTAGAGTGAGAAATGCTAGAAAGGAAATAAGAGAGCAAGTGTGTGTGAAATTCAAATGAGAGCAAGTGTTAAATGAATGGATTATGGCTAGTATTTATATGCAAATGTGGATAAGAATGGTGGTGATGGCCGTTGGCTAAGGGTGGGGGACAAGGGGGACACAAAGTTACTTTTTGGTTAATGGTTGTCTAAAGTTGGTGCTTATGTTGGGATCCCATGCAACATTAAGGATAATACTTGACATAAATGCTAGCATGTTCCCTCTAATAAAGGGGCATTTGTCTTACTTATTAATGGGTCACTAGCCATTATTTATCGGGCTAATTAAATAGTCCACTAACTAGTGTAGGGTGGGCTAAGGTCCAATAAGGTAGAAAGTCCAACAAGACTAACTAGTAAGCATAAGTAAATTACTACGCGTAATTAAGCATCCAAAAACTCAAGTAATTATTATTATAAAATAATAATTAATATTTCGTAGTCATAATATTCCGATTACGATAAAAGTTAAACGTGTGCGCAGTTCGCGGTTTATTCGAAACGTCAAGTGACACTAACGGTCATAAAGGCTTCCGGTGATCAAGTTAAGTATCCTACATACTCTAAGGCACGTTTTAATATATAAATGGAAGTAAACCACGTATTTAAAGATTCCAGAGTATAAAGTAGCACAGTACGCACAAAAACGCAGTTTCGCTAAAACACAAGGCATAAAAGCAAGTCGAAAAAGTCGGGTCGTTACAGTAACTTATGCATTTGAGGGTTTTGGTCATTTGCTTCTATAAATCATCGTCTCGTTGTATATACATATTATCGAAACGTTTTATGACTAAGTTAAAATATATATATATATATATATATATATATATATATATATATATATATATATATATATATATATATATATATATATATATATATTTTTTTTTTTCATTTAGAAATATAAATTTGAAATATTTATTTAACAATATAATATATAGTTTTTCAAAACTAATGATATTCAAAACTTATATATTTTGAAATCGTTTAATTATTAAGAAATATTATTTCGTAACATTTGTATTTTAAAATTGATATAATTCATTTATATACAAATGTTCATAAAAACATTTTAATAACCAAATTATTTTATATTCAAAATCATTTTATTACAGAGGTTAGAAGTTGTTATGTCATAATACGTTCTTAATAATAAAAGTCTATTATATCGAAAAACATTTTCGTTTAAGAAAGTAAAATCATATATGAATCATAACAGGTTTCAAGTTTTTAACCTTCATTTTAATCATGAATCGTAGGGTCAAGTCTAAGAATAATCAAACGTTTGAAATTATCCTAATGTAACATGTCAAATGTATTTATCTAGTCGACGAACCTTATCCCAATTATTTCTTCTACACGATCAAATATTATGAAAGCTAAATTATTAACCTATCAAAAGACACGAAGAAAAATATAGTGTAAAGCACACGTTAAAAGTTAATTAAGAATCTCCACTAACTTTTGTCTAACACTCAATAATTGACATATTTGTTCTTACATGTAAATTAATTTACCATCTTCCGAATATTGTTAAAATGAGAGATTTCTCAAATCAATGTGGACTTCTCAATAGAGACTCGTAATCATAATTCAATGTATATGATAATTCAATCATTTGATATTATCTTCTAATTCCATCGATAAACATATTGAAACAAATACAAATACGTTCATGTAAAGTATTATACGTTTAATACTTTGTTAATATTCTCAAGTTGTAATATATATACATATATATACAATCATATTCATTTATGTAATGGTTCGTGAATCGTCGGAGTTTGGTCGAGGTTAAATGAATGAACACAGTTCAAAGTTTAAAATTCTTGAAATTCAACATTACAGACTTTGCTTATCGTGTCGGAAATCTATAAAGATCAAGTTTAAATTTGGTCGGAAATTTCCGGGTTGTCACAGCAAGTCCGTGTGTAATGCGTGTTACTGAGATATTCGTCGAGACAACCTAATTTCCGACGCACCGCATACCTGGTATGGTGCTTGGTTCATGGTGGGAGCTGCACCCGAATCAAACTTTAAATAGTCTTATCTTTTGACACGTACCTTTGAAGATTTTTTCATAATTGATCTCGAGGACTTTCAATTTTGAAGTATTCTTTGATTTTGACTTTACGCATTTTGACCGCTCATAATTTGCTATAGAACATTCTAAAAGATACCATCATTCAACATTCATTACTGGTGCAACTCCGACCAAGCATCACGTACGGTGCGTGATGCTTATTGTGTCAGTAATTAGATTGTCTCGATAAAAATCTCGGCAACACACACCACGCAAGAACTTTCACAGACTATGTGTGATAGGTGATTAGATGATATTTTTGCAATCAACATATTTTAAATACATATCGTTAAACAACTAACCAACCAATATCCCTAAAATTAAGCCCAATTACAACAGCCCAAATAAAGCCCACATAATAATACCAACCGACTCTCCTTGTCCAATTTGTAGCCCTAAATTACCAACCTTAAATTACCAAGAATACCTCAAAATCCCTAAATCTCAATCGATCTCTCTTTCTCTCTCAATCCAGCAGTCATGGGCGTCGAAACTCAAAAACCTAGATGGGGCGAACTCGAAGAAGAAGAAACTGATTACGATTTTTTGTTACCACCAAAACAAGTAATCGGACCTGATGAACACGGAATGAAGAAAGTGATCGAATACAAGTTTAACGATGAAGGTAACCGTGTTAAGATTACTACTAATATTCGTGTCCGTAAGCTTGCTAATACTCAGCTTAGTAAACGCGCTGTTGAAAGACGTTCATGGCTTAAATTTGGTGATGCGGTTCATGAAGATGTTGGTGCTAGGCTTACCATGGTTTCTACTGAAGAAATTATCTTTGAAAGACCTAGGGCTCCAGGTATGTTTAATTATTCTTTTTAGATTGTGTATATATGTGTTTATTCGTATAATTTGTTTCTTTATGGATTTAGAATTTGGTTTGATTTTAGATTACTGTTAATTGATTTTCGATAAATCTGCGAGTTTAGGAATATGTAATTTGGTTTCTAATAAAAATACAATTAGAATTTTAGAATTAGATTATGGTAATAAAAGATAAATCATAGATGGATGGAAACATAAATTTTTTTTTTTTTACCGGGGGCGGAAAAAATATCTTTTTGGGAAAATATAGATGTTTTTGGGTAAAATATTTGAGTAAGATATGAAGGTTTTTGAGCAAAATATTGAGATTTTTGGGCAAAATATGGAGGCTTTGGGGGCAAAATAGGAAGACTTTTGGACCCAAAAAAAATCCACTGGGTGTAAAATCAAAAAATCCAAAATTTTTGCACTAAAATTTTCGGATCCATCGGGGGCGGGTGCCCCCTCTTGTCCCTTACTACTTTTGCCCCTGGCTGAAGTCACCCTCAGAGTTACTCTTACAGACTACTGATTGCTATAATTTCTGGTAGTGGTACAATACTAGTTGTATCTAGGTGCAGTTGTAGTTACTTGAATTGTAATATTGACAGTTACACAATCATGTTAAGACGGCTTCACTGTTAAGATTAACTATTATTATAACTCTTTATCTTTCTGAACCAGGACCAGCAAAATATAACAGATTAATGTCATAAATTGTTCAGAACTTCAAGTCGTATATTGTTAGCCTTGAGTTAACCATCATCAATAACAAAATCGGACAAGCCTAGTATGTTGAGTTTTACTACTTCCCAAGACAGATCATTGCGTGATTAAAGATTAAGTGATCTGAAATATAGAGAAGAGAAAAAAACAAGCGCAACTAAAAGAATTAATGTCATTAAACTGATTCTAGAATTTGTAGGAGTACCTGATTAGTGGTCAATAGTAGTTTGATCATGGTGAAAAAAGGCTTGATAAAGTTCCAATCAGGTTAATTTGGAACTCGTAGTATAAGGAATAGATAGATAGATGGAAGTGATAGGATTATAGGAAGTTTGAAATACATGATGTCATAGAAGGTCGTCGGAAGGCAAAAAAATGGCACTGAAATTTCAATTTTAAGACACAATAAATGCAGGACAATAAAATTTACACATCAAAGAAATGTTAAAGAAATGCAGCCTAAGCGAAACCTAATTGAAGGACATGTGGCAAGTTATACAAGCTCCCTTCCAGTTGTTCCTCATGTCGATTTTGTGTTTCTTAATTTCGTAGATTAAAGAATTTAGGACTGCTGGTGATTACCAGACAATCATTTTGATCGTTCAAGTGCCAACAAATTTCTGAACTATACCTTGTTTTTAAGAACATTGCCTGACAGTATTAAAATTGACCATAATCTCCCTCAAAATGTGGCTTTTGGACAGCGAGTCAAATCTTGCTCATGTGTTGAACAATAAAATTAATATGGACCATAACTCTTTGCCCATGGCCCATGAGTATATAAATTTTGTTCAAATAGGTTATTTATTAACTTGGTTCATGGATAGTGTGTTACAGAGGATAATTATTTGAGTGCATTGGAGTAACTATTATACGTTGATTTGCCAACTTTACACATTTTAACAGGTACCAAAGCTGAAGACTCGAATGCATCTGGAGATCCATTGGCTCAAATGTCAAAAGGAGGTGCAGTTCTTATGGTTTGCAGGACTTGTGGGAAAAAAGGTGACCACTGGACTTCAAAATGTCCCTACAAGGATCTGGCCCAGCCCACTGAAACATTTGTCGAGAACCCGACCCCTGCTGACTCACCCGCCATCGGTACTTCGGGTCCCACCAAAGGATCATATGTCCCGCCCTCCATGCGTGCAGGTGCAGTGAGACCCACTGCCGGTGCTGACATGAGACGCAGGAACGATGAGAACTCTGTTCGGGTCAATAACCTATCTGAGGATACTCGTGAGCCTGATTTGTTGGAGCTGTTCAGACCATTTGGGAACGTGTCTCGTGTTTATGTTGCTATGGATCAAAAGACTGGAATGAGCCGAGGGTTTGGGTTTGTTAATTTCGTAAGAAGGGAAGAAGGTGAGAGAGCTATTGCTAAACTCAATGGGTATGGTTATGATAACCTTATCTTGAGTGTTGAATGGGCTGCCCCCAGAGCAAATTAGTGTTGTTTGGTAATGTGGACTATCGTTTTGAAGAATTGTTAAAGTGTGTAACCAAGATTTTGAGTTTTTCTGTTTAATGTCTAAAAAAACATAATTATAGACTGCCTTAAATTTGCAGCTCAAACATTGTTAATGCAATGATGGTGTTTTTGTTACCTTTAAACTGTGTCATCTACAAAATTTGTTGTTGGATCAGGCGGTTTGTAGAGAAAGTGTGAACTGGGTCGGTTGCTCTATTCTAATACCCAAAACTGATTCGTTTGCGACAATTACCCAAACCCTCTAATCGAAAATGCATATTTACCTGCGGTTTGGATTAATGCTAATTGATTTTCAGCTTTTTAACTTGTATATACATTACAATCGCTGCAAGTGAAATTGCGACGTAGATTAGACAGTCATGTAATGCAATATATCGAATAAGAGGTCCACTCCGTTCACAAAATTGAACCAAGCTAAAGTTCAAGTCCACCGGATAAAAAATTGAAAAATACCAAATACAAGTCCACCCGTTAAAGACCAAAGACCAGTTGCACTAAATTACAAGTCCACTGCCGTCTTATTGTGCGTGGCTTTGTCATACTTCGCCAATTCGCCTTCATTTCGATAGCCATTTGATAGCGCCATTGTTCCAACTCCAAGACTTTCATCCTTACCATTCATATTCTTTGTAAGATACATATTTCCATTTTACCATTTATATTATTTTATTCACTGAAAACAAACTAATGTTTATTATTAACTCAAACTATATGAACGTAAGAAATATTACCATACACTATTTACAAATATTTTGACATCATCAACGTAAAATAATATCTTTTGTTTCTAACAATTCTTAAATCTTTTTTTACAGTTCTCATATAAATCATCACGTATTTATAACAAAACCTGTCCAGCAGGCCCAACTACTCCCATTGACCTGTTTAAAAAATTTGGGTCTGATGGGCCGTATACTCAGGATCCTAACCAAATCAAACCCACGCATATTGGACCGAAGATAAAAAACCGTAAAACAAAAGGCAAACCTGCAGCTGATTCGAAGGGTATCAACAAAGGGAATCGAGAACATCATCAAAGTGATAGGGATCAGACAAAAAGGAAAACGAAAAAAGATTGCTGTTGGACCCAAATTCGCAAGTGGAAGACATCTTAAAGAATCATAAATGTTAAAAACGTTGCAAGGGCACAAGATAGGTCGGGCATCAGGTCTCGTTGCACATCCTACAATGACTCAAGTCAGCTTGTCAAACCCTCAACAAACGTAAACCTACGTGGGAAGGATACGGCGGCAGACGATAAATCCAAGTCAAAGGTTTCGATTTCAGGTGTTTGGGACAATATTATTCGTGCAGGAAAACACATTGAAGACTTGGAGATACATTTCAATGATTCATTCGTGAAGATAATAGGTGATGGAGGAACTGTGTCATTTTGGGATGATTATTGGTGCGGTTCCAACAAATTTCGAGAACTCTTTCCAAGGTTATACAGATTGGAGAACAGCAAAAGCGTATCAGTCAAAGACCGGTTGGGCAACTCTTCTTTTTTCTATGATTCTGCTCGACAGGTACCACCCCAGAGTGGCCAGCAGGCCTCGTACGACCAGCAACAACCTTCAGAGGCTGCTGTTGCTCAGCCCATTGGTGCTTCGGCTGACAGAATTGCTGCTGCACACTCGGGTCCTTCAAACTCAGTCATGTCTCACTACTCTTCGGCTGCACAGGCTTCGGACAGGGGGATGGCTGATCGTATTACCTGGGATTGGGTCAGACATCCCACGGGCCGTACACTCAACGAGTTTAGTGCACTGAACCAACTCCTTCGTGACGTTAAGTTGTCTCGTGATAAAAAAGATAGTTGGAAGTGGGCACTTGCATCGAATGGATTATTCACGGTTAAAAAATTATCTTCTATTATTGATGCTCGGATACTTGGGATTAACAACAACAATGGTGAAGCAACTTGTCGTAACGGACTAGTACCAAAAAAGATGGAACTTTTCGTGTGGCGTTTATTATTGAATCGTCTCCCGGTTAGGCTTGAGCTTGACAATAGGGAAATCGATCTTCATAGTGTTCGATGTCCCATATGCGATGATGGCCTCGAATCGGTTGATCACTAGATTATCACTTGTCGGCTAGCTCAAGATATTTGGTGCCGTGTTTTCAAATGGTGGGATCGCGGTATGTATTCCGGGTTATCAATAGTGGATCTTCTTCGCGATAGTGCAAATGTAGGCTTAATTTGGCAAGGGGTTACATGGGTCACTTCTTATCTTATTTGGAGGAACCGCAACAATATGGTCTTCCAAAATAAAAGTTGGAGCGCCCCGGTAGCCCTTTGCGAAATTCAAGCCATCTCCTTCGATTGGATCTCGTGCAAATATAGGGAAGTCAAGATTGATTGGAACATTTGGTTAACTAAGCCTAGCACTTACTTGTTATAATTGTAAGGGTTGGGTTGCAATCTCTGCTCCTCGCCCGTTTTCTATGTAACATTTTACTCGTGTATTCGTGAAGTTTTTTGGGGCGCTCACGCCTCATCTCGTGTTGTAATCTCTTGTTTATATATCAATAAAATTACCTTGCCTTTCAAAAAAAAAAATTATATTAATATTAGTATAATCCCTCGTTACTCAATGATATAAAAGATTACTGATGTTGAATTTCAAATCATTTCTAAAAAGCACGATTTGCTTCGAAAATATTATAATTTGTAGCTTAAAATGATGGACTCCCCAAAATTATGGATTATTAAAGTGCTTTTTAACTAGGTTTTATGTACTTTTGAACACTTTCATGCTTAATTTGAGATAGAATTGCTTGGACTCCCTGGTTTCAAGGGAACATATAATTTAAAAGCCACATTAAAACTAATTTGTGTTATAATATATAAATATATATATAAATGGATAGTCAATTATTGATACACAAAAGTAATATTTTTGTATTTCCTAAACTTGTGATATTTTTGCTATAAATAGCCATGAATGCAAGCATTAAACTTGCACCATTTTCTCACACTTACAAAGTGTTTCTTTCTTTCTCTCCATTATCATCTTTGTTCTTACACTTCATTATTAGCATTCTTAATCAAGAATCAAACCACTAAAGGTAGTTATAAGCCTACTGAATTATAACATCAAGAATCAAACCACTAAAGGTAGTTATAAGCCTACTGAATTATAACACGTTATCAGCACGATAATCTTAATACTAATTATGGTTGGCTCTGCCACCTAAATGATATATGATCGGTTATACCACCTGAATAATATATGGTCGACACTGTCGCCTAATTATCATTTATGTTACTAACATTTATATTTCTATTATCTAACATTTATATGGTCGACACTGTCACCTAATTATCATTTATGTTATATAACATTTATTTATGATTGCTTACATATGGTCAACAATGTCGCCTACTTATCATTTATGTTATATTAAATTTATGTTTAATGTTTATATACTTATGAATATAAATTGACTCTAATTTATCATGTTGTTTGTTTTAATTTTTGATAATAGAAAATGTCGAATCTGGAAAAGCTTAAATTTACTCCTTTCAAATCAACGGGAAACAACTACATGACATGGGTTATAAAAGTAAAAATGCATCTTAAATCAATGGGCATTCTTGAAACCATAAATGAAAACAACACTTGTTCTGAAAAAGAACAAGCAACGGCATGTTGCTTTATTCATCAACATATTGATGAATGCTTACAAAATAATTATGTGACTGTAGAAGATCCCATGTTTTATGGGAAGGTCTCAAAAGCAGATTCAATAATCAAAGAGAAATTTTACTTCCAGCTGCTATGGATCAATGGAGAACATTAAGGTTCCAAGACTTTAAGAAAGTAAATGAATACAGCTCAGCTCTGTATAATACAGTCTCACAACTTAAATTCTGTGGACATGAAATAAGTGATGCAGACATGTTGGAGAAAACTTTCTCCACAATGAATGCTGCCAACATCACAGTGCAAAGAAATTTGAGAATGCTAAAGTTCAACACATATCCTGAACTTAATTCATATCTCTTGGTTGCAGAGCAAAATGATGAGCTATTAATGAAAAATCAGCAATCCCGTCCTACTGGTACACTTGCAATCCCTGAAGCAAATACTGCAAATAATTATAAACAGGGATAAGAACGCGGGCAAGGTCGTGGTTATAATAACCATCGCCATCATCATGCCAAAAGCCATAACTATGGTAGAAACCATCCTTATGGTAATGGGAATGGGCGTGGACGTGGCAGTGGTCGTGGCCGTGGTGGTCAAAGAAATAATAATCCACGAAAATATAAATATCAACCACAAAACAAGCCCAATAAATAAGATGTTGAAGAAAATTCTTCTAAAAATTCTGAAGAATCTTGTTACAGATGTGGTAGAATGGGCCACTGGGCTAATACTTGCCGAACATCTAAACATATTGTTAAGATGTATCAGGATTCGCTGAAAGGTAAAGAAAAGGAAGTAAATTTTGTGGATAATATTGATCCAACAGTCACTGAGCAACCATCTGATTTATATGAAGATTTCTTGAATTAAATTAATATGTTTCTTTTATAAATAAAACGATTTAACCTTTGTCATCATGTTTTCTCAAATGTTTCAGTTCTATATGTTTTATCAAATGTTCCAGTTCTATGTTTGATGTTTCAATTCTATGTATGTCAAATGTTTCAGTTTTATCTATTTGTGTGTAATAAACATTTTGTGTAACATTTATATACTTACTGTTTGTTTCTTATATATGAAGTTTAATATGAATTCTGCTGGAACACAACATCAATCAAGTAATGGAGATCTCTGTATAGCAGATAGTGGTACTACACACACTATACTTAAATCTGAAAAATATTTCATTGATTTGAAACCAACGGAAGGAACTATACATACAATATCAGGTGCTGCTAACTTGATAGAAGGGATAGGAAAGGCAAAATTCATATTACCAAACGGTACAACATTTTTAATTAATAATGCCTTATTCTCTCCTACGTCAAGCAGAAATTTATTGAGTTTTTCTGACATATACCTTAATGGATATGATTATCAGTCAGTAACGGCAGAAAATGAGAAATATTTAAGTATCACTAACAAGAATCACGTGATTGAAAAACTGCCAAGACTTAATTCTGGATTACATTATACACATATAAATGTACCAGAAGCACATATGGTGATTAAAGAAAAGTATATTGATCCTGGTGTATTTAATTTATGGCATAACAGATTAGGCCATCCAGGATCAACAATGATGAAAAGAATTATTGAATGTACACATGGACATCCACTGAAGGTTAGAAAAATCCTTCATGATACAATGGTTCCATGTATATCTTGCTCTCTTGGAAAATTGATAACTAGACCCTCACCACTTAAGGTTGAGAAAGAATCATCAATGTTTCTTGAAAGAATTCAAGGTGATATTTGTGGACCAATTCATCCACCATGTGGACCATTTAGATATTTCATGGTCCTAATAGACGCATCTAGTAGATGGTCTCATGTTTGTCTGTTATCAAGCCGTAATGTGGCATTTGCAAAATTTCTTGCCGAAATTATTAAATTGAGAGCACATTTTCCTGATTACATCATTAAAAAGGTGAGACTTGATAATGCTGGTGAGTTTACATCTCAAGCATTTAATGACTATTGCATGTCTATAGGAATTGTTGTTGAACATTCTGTTGCTCATGTGCATACACAGCTTTTAGATGTATGTACTATTGGTATATACACTCCAATGATCAGCTCTTAGCAGCCCATGTGAGTCACCTAACACATGTGGGAACCATCATTTGGCAACTAGCATGAAATATCTCATAAAATTACAAAAATATGAGTAATCATTCATGACTTATTTACATGAAAACAAAATTACATATCATTTATATCTAATCCATACACCAACGACCAAAAACACCTACAAACACTTTCATTCTTCAATTTTCTTCATCTAATTGATCTCTCTCAAGTTCTATCTTCAAGTTCTAAGTGTTCTTCATAAATTCTACAAGTTCTAGTTACATAAAATCAAGAATACTTTCAAGTTTGCTAGCTCACTTCCAATCTTGTAAGGTGATCATCCAACCTCAAGAAATCTTTGTTTCTTACAGTAGGTTATCATTCTAATACAAGGTAATAATCATATTCAAACTTTGGTTCAATTTCTATAACTATAACAATCTTATTTCAAGTGATGATCTTACTTGAACTTGTTTTCGTGTCATGATTCTGCTTCAAAAACTTCGAGCCATCCAAGGATCCGTTGAAGCTAGATCCATTTTTCTCTTTTCCAGTAGGTTTATCCAAGGAACTTAAGGTAGTAATGATGTTCATAACATCATTCGATTCATACATATAAAGCTATCTTATTCGAAGGTTTAAACTTGTAATCACTAGAACATAGTTTAGTTAATTCTAAACTTGTTCGCAAACAAAAGTTAATCCTTCTAACTTGACTTTTAAAATCAACTAAACACATGTTCTATATCTATATGATATGCTAACTTAATGATTTAAAACCTGGAAACACGAAAAACACCGTAAAACCGGATTTACGCCGTCGTAGTAACACCGCGGTCTGTTTTGGGTTAGTTAATTAAAAACTATGATAAACTTTGAATTAAAAGTTGTTATTCTGAGAAAATGATTTTTATTATGAACATGAAACTATATCCAAAAATTATGGTTAAACTCAAAGTGGAAGTATGTTTTCTAAAATGGTCATCTAGACGTCGTTCTTTCGACTGAAATGACTACCTTTACAAAAACGACTTGTAACTTATTTTTCCGACTATAAACCTATACTTTTTCTGTTTAGATTCATATAATAGAGTTCAATATGAAACCATAGCAATTTGATTCACTCAAAACGGATTTAAAATGAAGAAGTTATGGGTAAAACAAGATTGGATAATTTTTCTCATTTTAGCTACGTGAAAATTGGTAACAAATCTATTCCAACCATAACTTAATCAACTTGTATTGTATATTATGTAATCTTGAGATACCATAGACACGTATACAATGTTTCGACCTATCATGTCGACACATCTATATATATTTCGGAACAACCATAGACACTCTATATGTGAATGTTGGAGTTAGCTATACAGGGTTGAGGTTGATTCCAAAATATATATAGTTTGAGTTGTGATCAATACTGAGATACGTATACACTGGGTCGTGGATTGATTCAAGATAATATTTATCGATTTATTTCTGTACATCTAACTGTGGACAACTAGTTGTAGGTTACTAACGAGGACAGCTGACTTAATAAACTTAAAACATCAAAATATATTAAAAGTGTTGTAAATATATTTTGAACATACTTTGATATATATGTATATATTGTTATAGGTTCGTGAATCAACCAGTGGCCAAGTCTTACTTCCCGACGAAGTAAAAATCTGTGAAAGTGAGTTATAGTCCCACTTTTAAAATCTAATATTTTTGGGATGAGAATACATGCAGGTTTTATAAAAGATTTACAAAATAGACACAAGTACGTGAAACTACATTCTATGGTTGAATTATCGAAATCGAATATGCCCCTTTTTATTAAGTCTGGTAATCTAAGAATTAGGGAACAGACACCCTAATTGATGCGAATCCTAAAGATAGATCTATTGGGCCTAACAAACCCCATCCAAAGTACCGGATGCTTTAGTACTTCGAAATTTATATCATATCCGAAGGGTGTCCCGGAATGATGGGGGTATTCTTATATATGCATCTTGTTAATGTCGGTTATCAGGTGTTCACCATATGAATGATTTTTATCTCTATGTATGGGATGTGTATTGAAATATGAAATCTTGTGGTCTATTATTATGATTTGATATATATAGGTTAAACCTATAACTCACCAACATTTTTGTTGACGTTTTAAGCATGTTTATTCTCAGGTGATTATTAAGAGCTTCCGCTGTCACATACTTAAATAAGGACGAGATTTGGAGTCCATGCTTGTATGATATTGTGTAAAAACTGCATTCAAGAAACTTATTTTGTTGTAACATATTTGTATTGTAAACCATTATGTAATGGTCGTCTGTAAACAGGATATTTTAGATTATCATTATTTGATAATCTACGTAAAGCTTTTTAAACCTTTATTGATGAAATAAAGGTTATGGTTTGTTTTAAAATGAATGCAGTCTTTGACAAACGTCTCATATAGAGGTCAAAACCTCGCAACGAAATCAATTAATATGGAACGTTTTTAATCAATAAGAACGGGACATTTCAGTTGGTATCCGAGCGTTGGTCTTAGAGAACCAGAATTTTGCATTAGTGTGTCTTATCGAGTTTGTTAGGATGCATTAGTGAGTCTGGACTTCGACCGTGTTTACTTGAAAAATGATTGCTTAACAAATTTTGTTGGAAACTATATATTTTTAACATGTGAATATTATGTGATATATTAATCTCTTAACGCGTTTGATATTATGTGATAGATGTCTACCTCTAGAACAAGTCCCATTGACTCACCTAATAATAATGAAGAGTCAAATGTAAATTGGAATGATTCGTGGACTGATTCACAAGTTCCCGAAGAGGAACCGGAAGAAGAGTCAGAACCGGAAGAAGAATCAGAACCGGAAGAAGAATCGGAACCGGATGAAGAAATAGAACCGGTGGGGGAAATAATAAAACGGTTAAGTAAAAGAAAATCCTCAACCAACCGACCAAGGTTAATTATGGTCAATGGTGTTTCCGCCAAGGAAGCAAAATATTGGGAAGATTACCAATTCTCCGATGAATCGGATTCCAACGAGAATTCCGATGATGTTATAGAAATTACCCCAACTGAATTTAAAAAGGCAAAAGAAAATAATAAGGGAAAGGGCATAAAAATAGAGAAATCTAATTCCAACCCCGATGAACTTTATATGTATCATCAACCCCCGAAGTCCTTAAGTTGTAACAATGACCCGGGAACCTCTAAACCACCAGGTTTTTCTAAACCAATGTGGATAACGACGGCTCGTATTATGGGAACATCATATATCCTTAGAAACTTGGGAAAACGAACCAAAACCGAAGAAGAAGAAACAAGCGAGTCGGAATAAGATAGCTGTATTCGTGTGGTGTAATATATGTAATATAGTGTGCTTATGCTTTATGATATATGTAAAAATTGCTTGTATTAATAAGTATTTTTTTTATATGAATCTAACTCTTGTCTATTTTACAGTATAAAAACACAAAATGGATAGACAACCCAATATTTTAAGAGACCTACCCGGAGACATGATTGATGAAATCTTGTCTAGAGTCGGTCAGAATTCTTCGGCACAACTATTTAAGGCGAGATCAGTTTGTAAGACATTCGAAGAACATTCCAAGAATGCCTTGGTTTATAAAAGGCTTTCGTTCGAAAGATGGGGGATATCACATTGGGAAATCCATAAGTTACGATGTGTTTACTTTGACGCATATATTGCGGGGAACCCAAATGCTATTTTACGCAATGGGTTAAGAAATTATTTTGACTCAATATATCCGAATATTGGACTTCGTGATTTAGAAAAAGCGGCTAACATGCAACATAAAGAAGCATGTTATGCTTACGGATTAGTAATGTTCGCTTATCACCAAAGTGAGAACAAGAACATCGGCCTACAACTATTAAACAAAACGTTCCCACAAGTGACGGAGTCGGTAATTGGGGTAAGAAATGAGGTTTTTAGATTGTTACGGGACTGTTGGACATTACGTAACCCTCGTTCCTTTGACGACGTTACAACACACTGTCTTATCAACGGCCATAACGGTTATGTTCCACAAGACCAAGGATGGGAAGTAGTCCTAGTAAAACCAGAATGCATGACTTGTTTCTGGACGTATGAATTACGTGTCTTTATTGCCTTTGCTGAACGACTTGTGTACTAGCTAGAATTATCTTCACAACCATCTTGTATCAAATTTATTGTGTGCTATATTTCATGCTATATGTAAAATAAGCGGTATTGTAAGTTTGTAAAATATTGTGTAAAAGTTTGAACGCGAAATATTATTATAATCAGTTTTTCATATAGAATTGTAGTAGTTGAATTGTATATTAGCTACTAAGTATGAACTTAACGGGTAGGTACTACCTGAATTTAAACTTATAAAACGCTAATATGAAGAAAAAGCTTTTATAAATGAGTTCATATTATGCTACGAAATACTATCAACTACTCTTAATATTCTGTATGATTAACTTGTTCCATTTGACTATTTTGAAGGAAATGGCACCGACTACTCGACACACCGTGAATATGAATGAAGAGGAATTCCGTACTTTTCTAGCTTCAAACATAGCCGCAGTACAGGCTGCGCTACATACCAACAATAACCTTGGATCTAGCAGTACAGGAAATCGTGTAGGATGCACCTACAAAGAATTCACTGCCTGCAAACCTTTGGAATTTGATGGAACCGAAGGACCGATCGGGTTGAAACGGTGGACCGAGAAGGTTGAATCGGTGTTTGCCATAAGTAAGTGTACTGAAGAGGACAAAGTGAAGTACGCTACGCATACCTTCACAGGTTCTGCGTTAACATGGTGGAATACCTATCTAGAGCAAGTGGGACAAGACGATGCGTACGCACTACCGTGGTCAGCATTCAAGCACTTGATGAACGAGAAGTACCGTCCCAGAACTGAGGTCAATAAGCTCAAGACAGAACTTAGAGGGTTACGAACCCAAGGATTTGATATTACCACGTACGAAAGAAGATTCACAGAATTGTGCCTATTGTGTCCGGGAGCATTCGAAGATGAGGAAGAGAAGATCGACGCGTTTGTGAAAGGATTACCGGAAAGAATCCAAGAAGATATAAGTCCACACGAGCCCGCCTCCATACAACAGGCATGTAGAATGGCTCACAAACTAGTGAACCAGATTGAAGAAAGAATTAAAGAACAGACTGCTGAAGAGGCCAATGTGAAGCAAGTCAAAAGAAAGTGGGAGGAAAACGGTGATAAGAATCACCAATACAACAACAACAGCAATTACAACAATAATCGCAACAATTATCCCAACAATCGCAACATCAATCGCAACTACAACAAACGGCCCAACAACAACAACAACAACAACAACAACAACAGCAACTACAACAATCATCCCAACAACAATAATAACCGCAACAACAACAACAATCAGAAGCAGCTATGCCAAAGGTGTGAAAAGTATCACTCGGGGTTCTGCACCAAATTTTGCAACAAGTGTAAAAGAAATGGTCATAGCGCGGCAAAGTGTGAGGTCTACGGACCAGGGGTTAATAGAACGAAAGGAACAAATGGTGTCGGAACGAGTAATGGCGGAGCAAGTAGTGTCGGAGCAAGTTATGCCAATGTAGTTTGTTATAAATGTGGAAAACCGGGCCACATTATTAGAAATTGCCCGAACCAGGAGAACACGAATGGACAAGGCCGTGAAATAGTTTTCAATATTAATGCGGCAGAGGCACAGGAAGACCCGGAGCTTGTTACGGGTACGTTTCTTATTGACAATAAATCTGCTTACGTTTTATTTGATTCGGGTGCGGATAGAAGCTATATGAGTAGAGATTTTTGTGCTAAATTAAGTTGTCCATTGACGCCTTTGGATAGTAATTTTTTACTCGAATTAGCAAATGGTAAATTAATTTCAGCAGATAATATATGTCGGAATCGAGAAATTAAACTGGTTAGCGAAACATTTAAGATTGATTTGATACCAGTAGAGTTAGGGAGTTTTGATGTGATAATCGGTATGGACTGGTTGAAAGAAGTGAAAGCAGAGATCGTTTGTTACAAAAATGCAATTCGCATTATACGAGAAAAAGGAAAACCCTTAATGGTGTACGGAGAAAAGGGCAACACGAAGCTACATCTTATTAATAATTTGAAGGCACAAAAACTAATAAGAAAAGGTTGCTATGCTGTTCTAGCACACGTCGAGAAAGTACAAACTAAAGAAAAGAGCATCAATGATGTTCCCATTGGAAAAGAATTTCCCGATGTATTTCCGAAAGAATTACCGGGATTACCCCCACATCGATCCGTTGAATTTCAAATAGATCTTGTACTAGGAGCTGCACCAATAGCTCGTGCTCCTTACAGACTCGCACCCAGCGAGATGAAAGAACTGCAAAGCCAATTACAAGAACTTTTAGAGCGTGGTTTCATTCGACCAAGCACATCACCGTGGGGAGCTCCTGTTTTGTTTGTCAAGAAGAAAGATGGTATATTTAGGTTGTGTATCGACTACCGAGAGTTGAACAAACTTACCATCAAGAACCGCTACCCACTACCGAGAATCAACGACTTATTTGATCAACTACAAGGCTCGTCTGTTTATTCAAAGATTGACTTACGTTCCTGGTATCATCAAATGCGGGTGAAAGAAGATGATATTCCGAAGACTGCTTTCAGAACACGTTACGGTCATTACGAGTTTATGGTCATACCGTTTGGTTTAACTAATGCACCAGCTGTGTTCATGGACCTTATGAACCGAGTGTGTGGACCATACCTTGACAAGTTTGTCATTGTTTTCATTGATGACATACTTATTTACTCAAAGAATGACCAAGAACACGGTGAACATTTGAGAAAGGTGTTAGAAGTATTGAGGAAGGAAGAATTGTACGCTAAGTTTTCAAAGTGTGCATTTTGGTTGGAAGAAGTTCAATTCCTTGGTCACATAGTGAACAAAGAAGGTATTAAGGTGGATCCGGCAAAGATAGAAACTGTTGAAAAGTGGGAAACCCCGAAAACTTCGAAACACATACGCCAGTTTTTAGGACTAGCTGGTTACTACAGAAGGTTCATCCAAGACTTTTCTAGAATAGCAAAACCCTTGACTGCATTAACGCATAAAGGGAAGAAATTTGAATGGAATGATGAACAAGAGAAAGCGTTTCAGTTATTGAAGAAAAAGCTAACTACGACAACTATATTGTCATTGCCTGAAGGGAATGATGATTTTGTGATTTATTGTGACGCATCAAAGCAAGGTCTCGGTTGTGTATTAATGCAACGAACAAAGGTGATTGCTTATGCGTCTAGACAATTGAAGATTCACGAACAAAATTATACGACGCATGATTTGGAATTAGGCGCGGTTGTTTTTGCATTAAAGACTTGGAGGCACTACTTATATGGGGTCAAAAGTATTATATATACCGACCACAAAAGTCTTCAACACATATTTAATCAGAAACAACTGAATATGAGGCAGCGTAGGTGGATTGAATTATTGAATGATTACGACTTTGAGATTCGTTACCACCCGGGGAAGGCAAATGTGGTAGCCGATGCCTTGAGCAGGAAGGACAGAGAACCCATTCGAGTAAAATCTATGAATATAATGATTCATAATAACCTTACTACTCAAATAAAGGAGGCGCAACAAGGAGTTTTAAAAAGAGGGAAATTTAAAGGATGAAATACCCAAAGGATCGGAGAAACATCTTAATATTCGGGAAGACGGAACCTGGTATAGGGCTGAAAGGATTTGGGTACCAAAATTTGGAGATATGAGAGAAATGGTACTTAGAGAAGCTCATAAAACCAGATACTCAATACATCCTGGAACGGGGAAGATGTACAAGGATCTCAAGAAACATTTTTGGTGGCCGGGTATGAAAGCCGATGTTGCTAAATATGTAGGAGAATGTTTGGCGTGTTCTAAGGTCAAAGCTGAGCATCAGAAACCATCAGGTTTACTTCAACAACCCGAAATCCCGGAATGGAAATGGGAAAACATTACCATGGATTTCATCACTAAATTGCCAAGGACTGCAAGTGGTTTTGATACTATTTGGGTAATAGTTGATCGTCTCACCAAATCAGCACACTTCCTGCCAATAAGAGAAGATGACAAGATGGAGAAGTTAGCACGACTGTATTTGAAGGAAGTCGTCTCCAGACATGGAATACCAATCTCTATTATCTCTGATAGGGATGGTAGATTTATTTCAAGATTCTGGCAGACATTACAGCAAGCATTAGGAACTCGTCTAGACATGAGTACTGCCTATCATCCACAAACTGATGGGCAGAGTGAAAGGATGATACAAACGCTTGAAGACATGCTACGAGCATGTGTTATTGATTTCGGAAACAGTTGGGATCGACATCTACCGTTAGCAGAATTTTCCTACAACAACAGCTACCATTCAAGCATTGAGATGGCGCCGTTTAAAGCACTTTATGGTAGAAAGTGCAGGTCTCCGATTTGTTGGAGTGAAGTGGGGGATAGACAGATTACGGGTCCGGAGATTATACAAGAAACTACCGAGAAGATCATCCAAATTCAACAACGGTTGAAAACCGCCCAAAGTCGACAAAAGAGCTACGCTGACATTAAAAGAAAAGATATAGAATTTGAAATTGGAGAGATGGTCATGCTTAAAGTTGCACCTTGGAAAGGCGTTGTTCGATTTGGTAAACGAGGGAAATTAAATCCAAGGTATATTGGACCATTCAAGATTATTGATCGTGTCGGACCAGTAGCTTACCGACTTGAGTTACCTCAACAACTCGCGGCTGTACATAACACTTTCCACGTCTCGAATTTGAAGAAATGTTTTGCTAAAGAAGATCTCACTATTCCATTAGATGAAATCCAAATCAACGAGAAACTTCAATTCATTGAAGAACCCGTCGAAATAATGGATCGTGAGGTTAAAAGACTTAAGCAAAACAAGATACCAATTGTTAAGGTTCGATGGAATGCTCGTAGAGGACCCGAGTTCACCTGGGAGCGTGAAGATCAGATGAAGAAGAAATACCCGCATCTATTTCCAGAAGATTCGTCAACACCTTCAACAGCTTAAAATTTCGGGACGAAATTTATTTAACGGGTAGGTACTGTAGTGACCCGAACTTTTCCATGTTTATATATATTAATTGAGATTGATATTTACATGATTAAATGTTTCCAACATGTTAAGAAATCAAACTTGTTAAGACTTGATTAATTGAAATATGTTTCATATAGACAATTGACCACCCAAGTTGACCGGTGATTCACGAACGTTAAAACTTGTAAAAACTATACGATGACATATATATGGTTATATATATAGTTAAAATGATTTTATTATAAGTATGTATCTCATTAGGTATTTTAACAATGAGTTATATACATAAAAATGAGACTATTAATTTAAGAAACTCGAAAACGATATATATAACGATTATCGTTATAACAACGTCTTACTAGGTACATATGAATCATATTAAGATATTGATACACTTGGTTAATTATGTTAAATGATAAGTAAATATATTATTAAGTGTATTAACAATGAAATACATATGTAAAAAATAAGACTACTAACTTAATGATTTCGAAACGAGACATATATGTAACGATTATCGTTGTAACGACATTTAATGTATATATATCATATTAAGAGATATTCATACATGATAATATCATGATAATATAATAATTTAAAATCTCATTTGATATTATAAACATTGGGTTAACAACATTTAACAAGATCGTTAACCTAAAGGTTTCAAAACAACACTTACATGTAACGACTAACGATGACTTAACGACTCAGTTAAAATGTATATACATGTAGTGTTTTAATATGTATTTATACACTTTTAAAAGACTTCAATACACTTATCAAAATACTTCTACTTAACAAAAATGCTTACAATTACATCCTCGTTCAGTTTCATCAACAATTCTACTCGTATGCACCCGTATTCGTACTCGTACAATACACAGCTTTTAGATGTATGTACTATTGGTATATACACTCCAATGATCAGCTCTTAGCAGCCCATGTGAGTCACCTAACACATGTGGGAACCATCATTTGGCAACTAGCATGAAATATCTCATAAAATTACAAAAATATGAGTAATCATTCATGACTTATTTACATGAAAACAAAATTACATATCCTTTATATCTAATCCATACACCAACGACCAAAAACACCTACAAACACTTTCATTCTTCAATTTTCTTCATCTAATTGATCTCTCTCAAGTTCTATCTTCAAGTTCTAAGTGTTCTTCATAAATTCTACAAGTTCTAGTTACATAAAATCAAGAATACTTTCAAGTTTGCTAGCTCACTTCCAATCTTGTAAGGTGATCATCCAACCTCAAGAAATCTTTGTTTCTTACAGTAGGTTATCATTCTAATACAAGGTAATAATCATATTCAAACTTTGGTTCAATTTCTATAACTATAACAATCTTATTTCAAGTGATGATCTTACTTGAACTTGTTTTCGTGTCATGATTCTGCTTCAAAAACTTCGAGCCATCCAAGGATCCGTTGAAGCTAGATCCATTTTTCTCTTTTCCAGTAGGTTTATCCAAGGAACTTAAGGTAGTAATGATGTTCATAACATCATTCGATTCATACATATAAAGCTATCTTATTCGAAGGTTTAAACTTGTAATCACTAGAACATAGTTTAGTTAATTCTAAACTTGTTCGCAAACAAAAGTTAATCCTTCTAACTTGACTTTTAAAATCAACTAAACACATGTTCTATATCTATATGATATGCTAACTTAATGATTTAAAACCTGGAAACACGAAAAACACCGTAAAACCGGATTTACGCCGTCGTAGTAACACCGCGGGCTGTTTTGGGTTAGTTAATTAAAAACTATGATAAACTTTGAATTAAAAGTTGTTATTCTGAGAAAATGATTTTTATTATGAACATGAAACTATATCCAAAAATTATGATTAAACTCAAAGTGGAAGTATGTTTTCTAAAATGGTCATCTAGACGTCGTTCTTTCGACTGAAATGACTACCTTTACAAAAACGACTTATAACTTATTTTTCCGACTATAAACCTATACTTTTTCTATTTAGATTCATATAATAGAGTTCAATATGAAACCATAGCAATTTGATTAACTCAAAACGGATTTAAAATGAAGAAGTTATGGGTAAAACAAGATTGGATAATTTTTCTCATTTTAGCTACGTGAAAATTGGTAACAAATCTATTCCAACCATAACTTAATCAACTTGTATTGTATATTATGTAATCTTGAGATACCATAGACACGTATACAATGTTTCGACCTATCATGTCGACACATCTATATATATTTCGGAACAACCATAGACACTCTATATGTGAATGTTGGAGTTAGCTATACAGGGTTGAGGTTGATTCCAAAATATATATAGTTTGAGTTGTGATCAATACTGAGATACGTATACACTGGGTCGTGGATTGATTCAAGATAATATTTATCGATTTATTTCTGTACATCTAACTGTGGACAACTAGTTGTAGGTTACTAACGAGGACAGCTGTCTTAATAAACTTAAAACATCAAAATATATTAAAAGTGTTGTAAATATATTTTGAACATACTTTGATATATATGTATATATTGTTATAGGTTCGTGAATCAACCAGTGGCCAAGTCTTACTTCCCGACGAAGTAAAAATCTGTGAAAGTGAGTTATAGTCCCACTTTTAAAATCTAATATTTTTGGGATGAGAATACATGCAGGTTTTATAAAAGATTTACAAAATAGACACAAGTACGTGAAACTACATTCTATGGTTGAATTATCGAAATCGAATATGCCCCTTTTTATTAAGTCTGGTAATCTAAGAATTAGGGAACAGACACCCTAATTGACGCGAATCCTAAAGATAGATCTATTGGGCCTAAAAAACCCCATCCAAAGTACCGGATGCTTTAGTACTTCGAAATTTATATCATATCCGAAGGGTGTCCCGGAATGATGGGGGTATTCTTATATATGCATCTTGTTAATGTCGATTACCAGGTGTTCACCATATGAATGATTTTTATCTCTATGTATGGGATGTGTATTGAAATATGAAATCTTGTGGTCTATTATTATGATTTGATATATATAGGTTAAACCTATAACTCACCAACATTTTTGTTGACGTTTTAAGCATGTTTATTCTCAGGTGATTATTAAGAGCTTCCGCTGTCACATACTTAAATAAGGACGAGATTTGGAGTCCATGCTTGTATGATATTGTGTAAAAACTGCATTCAAGAAACTTATTTTGTTGTAACATATTTGTATTGTAAACCATTATGTAATGGTCGTGTGTAAACAGGATATTTTAGATTATCATTATTTGATAATCTACGTAAAGCTTTTTAAACCTTTATTGATGAAATAAAGGTTATGGTTTGTTTTAAAATGAATGCAGTCTTTGAAAAACGTCTCATATAGAGGTCAAAACCTCGCAACGAAATCAATTAATATGGAACGTTTTTAATCAATAAGAACGGGACATTTCAAGTTGGTTCCAAAGATAAAAATCCTCGAAAAAGAAAATCAGCTGATAATAAGGTAAAAGAAAGTGTTCAAGAAGAACCACAAATCAGTACTCCTACTGTAGAGGAGATTGATGATGTCAATACAGAAATTGCAATCAATTATGCACATTCAAAAATATTATGGAACCGAAATGAAATGAAAAATCTTGATGAGAAATTTTCATTTAATGTTGCATATGACATCATGAATAATGATGATGATCCAGAACCAACATCTATGGTTGAATGTCAAAATAAACACGATTGGGCTCAATGGAAAGAAGCAATACGAGCTGAATTAGAATCACTCAATAAAAGAAAAGTTTTCGGATCCATCATTCTCACTCCTAAAGATGTGAAACCTGTAGGATACAGATGGATTTTTGTCCGAAAAAGAAATGAGAAAAATGAAGTTACAAGGTATAAAGCTAGACTTGTAGCTCAAGGTTTTTCTCAAAGACCGGGAATTGATTATGAAGAAACTTATTCCCCTGTTATGGATGCAATTACTTTTAGATACTTAATCAGCCTGGCAGTTTCTAAAAATTTAGAAATGCATCTCATAGATGTTGTGACTGCTTATCTATATGGATCACTTGATAGTGATATATATATGAAGATACCTGAAGGATTTAAGGTACCAGAAGCATCAAATGCAAAACCCAAAGAAATGTATTCGTTTAAATTACAAAGATCTTTATATGGGTTAAAACAATCGGGACGTATGTGGTATAACCGATTAAGTGATTACTTGATAAGCAAAGGGTATACAAATAACCTTACTTGTCCTTGTGTTTTCATTAAGAAAACAACATCCGGATATGTGATCATAGCTGTTTATGTTGATGATCTTAACATCATAGGTACAAATAAAGAGATCCATGAAGCCATTCAACTTCTAAAGAAAGAATTTGAAATGAAAGATCTCGGGAAAACCAAGTATTGTCTTGGTTTACAAATTGAGCATATGCCTAATGGTTTACTTGTACATCAAACAACATATACTGAAAAGATTTTGAAACGTTTCAATATGGACAAGGCAAAACCATTAAGTACTCCTATGGTTGTTAGATCACTCAATGTTGAAACTGATCCATTTCGTCCATGTGAAGATCATGAAGATATTCTTGGACCAGAAGTACCATATCTTAGTGCAATTGGAGCTCTTATGTATCTTACAAATTGTACAAGACCTGACATTTCTTTTGCAGTTAATTTGTTGGCAAGGTTCAGCTCTGCTCCTACCAAAAGACACTGGAATGGGATCAAACACATATTTCGATACCTTCGAGGAACTACTGATTTAGGATTATTTTATTCTAACGAATCAAAACAAGATTTGGTTGGTTATGCTGATGCAGGTTATTTATCTGATCCACATAAAGCTAAATCTCAAACTGGATATGTATTCCTAAATGGAGGTACTGCAATATCATGGCGTTCTCAAAAACAAACACTTGTTGCTACATCATCAAATCATGCCGAAGTGATTGCATTACATGAAGCTACTCGGGAATGTTTTTGGTTGAGATCAATGACACAAATCATTACTGATTCTTGTGGACTAGAACGCGATAAAAGTCCAACAATTATCTATGAAGATAATGCAGCTTGTATAGCACAGATGAAAGAAGGGTATATCAAAAGTGACCGAACCAAACACATACCTCCTAGATTCTTCTCATACACTCAAAATCTCATTAAGGATAGTGAGATTGAAATGAGATATGTTCAATCCAGCAAAAACTCTGCTGATCTTTTCACGAAAGCACTTCCAACTGCTATTTTCAGAACACACGTTCATAACATTGGCATGCGACATGTTCAAAAGATGTAACAACTGAAGCGATGTCTACTTGAGGGGGAGTCAACTCCATGCTGCACTCTTTTTCCCTTAGCTAAAGTTTTTTCCCACTGGATTTTCTTTAGCAAGGTTTTTAACGAGGCAGTACAGTTGATCTTCAACAAACAAAATTGCTATCCAAGGGGGAGTGTTATAATATATAAATATATATATAAATGGATAGTCAATTATTGATACACAAAAGTAATATTATTGTATTTCCTAAACTTGTGATATTTTTGCTATAAATAGCCATGAATGCAAACATTAAACTTGCACCATTTTCACACACTTACAAAGTGTTTCTTTCTTTCTCTCCATTATCATCTTTGTTCTTACACTTCATTATTAGCATTCTTAATCAAGAATCAAACCACTAAAGGTAGTTATAAGCCTACTGAATTATAACATCAAGAATCAAACCACTAAAGGTAGTTATAAGCCTACTGAATTATAATAATTTGAAACAAGATAATACTCCGTATTAGTTTTAGTCTATTAACTTCATCAATTGGGCTCAAAATTTTCAAATGTGTTAAGTCACTTTTAAAGGAGGTTATAATAAGTGACAAATAACTTTAATTTTTAAAATTGTGACCTATATTCGAACACAATATTATTAACAACATTTGCTAAAGAAAATACAAATAGAATTACATGCGCACAGAGAGAACTAACATATCAAACACCTTTTTCCTTTTTCTCCACGTGCAACCTCACACCTAAACCTTCTCAATCTTGCGTCCACTGCTTAAGCTCTTATAATTTTGTGTGTTATAAATCCTTTTTTTGTTCAAATAAGTTATACATATAAGTAATATGTTAGCTCTCACAATATTTATTTATTATAACATACTCGTATGATATAGTACCATAAACCATAGTAAATAAAATAGAAAATGATAACTCCTAGTATAATTTTATTTTCTCACAAAGTCAAAAATAATGTCTTCCTTGAAAGGGCCACAAATTAAGGAAACTAGTTTTGTCAAAAAGGTGTATCAAGTTGATCATAAAATCTCTGCTTTTTATGTCTTACGTACTCGTATTTTCTAATTAGAATTTTCCCTCCAAATATTAAAGGTGGAGTCGTGGAGATAATAACAAATCATAAAAGTAAATAAATAAAAAACTGAATTATAAAGGAATATTTGGATCACGATAAATACTTCAATTCCCGCAAAGAATCTTTGATTTCATAGCCGCCAAAATCCATAAATTTGATCCAAAAAGAAATCTTTAATTTCTACCCAAATCACAATTTAATTATTCTTTTCTAACCATATATGATCTTGTATTTGTATTAATTGGACTCTTGACTAGATGAGACATCAATGTGCGCAATTCATCTGATAATCACGTTGTCCGGCAGAAGTTTTACTCTCTAGTAGAAACTCAATGTAGTTGTTGACTTGTTGGTAGAGAGGTTTTCTCTAGAACTCAAGAAGAAGAAAAAAAACTTTCTAGAGAGGTTTTTTCTAGGACCCACATTCTTTTGTTGAATTTCACGTATATATCTTTCGGATAATGCTAAACGTAGCCCTTAGGGTTACGTTTAAGCTTATCATAATTAGATTTGTAAACTTCCTTTAATTAATTACAAAGTATAATTAATTATGGTCTGAGTTATAAAAAAAATTATATTATTTATAGTATGCTTAAATGTAGCCCTAAGGGCTACGTTTATCATTTTCCATATCGTAAATCTGAGACTATCTAGACCATGTGATTGCAAAATTATTTGTTGACTTGTAATTTATTTTTAACTTCTTGTAAACTTTTTAATAAATACGAGTAATAAACTTTGCTTTTTCATATGTTAATATTAATATTAATATATTATATTATATATTATTATTATTATACATACAAGAGCACTTTTACGGTTGTACCATAAATTTACATGCAAACTACTTAAATACGAGTACTACGGAGTAGCTTGGATGTCCATGAAGAATGTAATACATGTACGTATGCACATCATCATTATCATCACCATGTAAATAAAATATTTCAAGGATAAGATAAAACTTTCATTGGGAAGGTGAAATCTGTGGTGCCCATAAACCTAATTTTATCCGTGCACCATAAAGAGCATGAATGAAATAATGAGAAATGACATTACCCTCGTTAGAATCATGTTTATGGCACCTGATTAATTTGTATGGTACGCAAGGTTTTTGACGCGAGACGAGGCCGAAACGGTAGCGACCTCAAAACGTCGCAACGGAAAAAAGGGGCCGAGACGGGGTCGAAACGGATGCCGACTAATGTTGACTTTATATATATAAATATATATTTACACATATTTTAGAGCTAAAAAACCTTCGTTGACAAGTTTGTACCTATAATTGCTACTAGCGTTAATATAATACAAAATGGAATACTAAATTAAGTCAATTTTGATCGATTTGACCGACTTATGACCGATTTTAGCAGAATTTCTGACTTTTGACCGGCGTTGACCCAAGTTTTCCTGCATTTGACTGACTTTTGACCGTTGACAGGCTTATAAGAAAACGGGACGGTGTCGAAACGGTTTAGTCACCAAAATGCCGCAACGGGCGTCGCAACGGACTCAACGGACACCGTTTACAACAGTGATGGTACGTATATCATATTTACTTTTACTATCCTTCTTATAAACTCATCATAAATCATAACATATAAATAAACACAAAAACACGCGTATTTTTTTTAGCAATACTATTTACATGAATTTTTTTCAATTAAATAAATATTTACATTGTTTTACATATCTCTGATAGCATCTGAACTTGAATGACATATAAGATCGGTTTTTTCAAGTTTAAATGACTAAATAAAATACAGTAATATATTTGACCATCAAAATATATAATCCCTTTATGTATTCTAAACCAGTAACTAAATACATCCACTATAAAGGTGCATCGTTTACTTTTGCATATACATCCATTATATTTTCAGGTTCATCATTTATAATTTATATCCCTCATTTTTTTCTAAGTATTTTGTTTAATATACGTATATACTCATTTTTAAATTTTTTTTTTTTTTTGGTAATGGGTTATACCCGGTAAATATATAAATTTCAGAAATATTACAAGGAAGATCAAAATCAAAAAAGAGACATGCCTCTAATCTGAACAACCAGCACACACAGCTAACAAAACAAACCAATTCGAATACTTATTTTTAAATAGAAGAATGCTAAACGTAACTTTAAAAGGCTACGTTATTGCAAAGTGTCAATTTTTCTTATTATAACGTATTTTTCATATTTAAATTTAGGACGTCAATTTTTATTCATAACAATACGTAGTTTTATATATAATTATTTTGCAATTAATGCATAATCATACTCAGGGGCGACTTTAGGTTATGAGGTACGGGGTCCCGTGACCCCACTAGTTTTTCGAAATTTATCACAAATTTTTTATTTTTTTTGTATAGGACACCGCTAAATATAATAATGGGACCCCATAAATTTTTTGAGATTATAGTTTAATAGTTTGGATTACTAAAGTGTTTGAAATTAACCAACTTATAATTTCATAGTATGTGCCATTGAATATATTATATATAAAAATAAACAAACTCTCGTCAAATTCCTATTCTAATTCTTTTTGACTTCCTTCTACATCACAATTTCTTACGGTTCTATCTCCAATCCTTCATCCTAAGGATGTAAGGTCATATCCATATCAACTTAGTTTTTTTTATCCATATTCATATTCATATCCATATTCATATTCATTTAAATATAGTTCAACCATCTATATCAATATCTAGTAGATTAAGCTGGTTAATGGATATTCAATGAATATTTAAGAAATCTTATAATATTTTCAAATATATAATGAAAACATAAACGTAATATAACATGACGTAATTTAAAATTCTTCTACTAGAATGTGTAATGTACTAATGTTTGTCTAATAATGAACATAATTTGTTAAATTTACTATCAAATATATATTATGACAATTATGTGTAATTTTTATGTTGAGATATACATGTTTTATTGTGAGTACTAATAGTGAATTTATTATATGTTTGCAATTAAGATGTATGTGTAATAGCAAATATATTTATAATAGTTACTCTATATGAATCCCTAATCCCATCACGCATAACTACCTAACTATTGGACATGGGTTAAAATACTATTGTAAAATTGCTACTGTATAGACAATTGCTACTTTAACATTGATAATGTGAAATTGCTACTGTATATGCTATTAATTGATACTCATATGAACAAACCTTATATTTTACGAGTATTATTCAATTTTATGTTTGTGTTTTGGGCGCGACCCGACCCGACTCGATTTGACCCAACACATTTAATATTTTATGCAAAAAAGCTATCAAATAAATTTTTTGGACCCCATTGAGTTTTGATCCTAGAATCGCCACTGATCATACTCTGTAACATTTAAAGCTATGGTTATCATTTTCTTTTAAATACCGTATATCTTACATAGATGAACCATAATGCAAAGAAGAGATAAAAGAATTCTCACCTTATATCCAACCTGCTGCAACCGTTCACATTCATAATTTTCTTCCCTCCAATTCTCCAAATAAGGATAATTAATTTACAAGATAAGAATGTTAATATTTAATAAACAAAATAAATATGAATATACGCATTGGAAGAGAGAAATTTGTCTTAATTAACTTCTCATGCTATAAAATCTTTACTTTACTTGTAATTCAATTAATCTAAAACCCTGTGGATAAACCCTAACTAGTAACCTATGAATCCCAATATTATATATAATTTTATTTTATTAAACTTTGCTTCTTTTGTTTCATTGTTATATAAATATAAATATAAATAAGGTTTCTTACCATACCAAATACTATCAATCATCAATACAAATGTCTCTAAGTAAATGCACTAATCTCGTAATCTACATGCTTTTTACATCTCTATCCTTTACATTGGCATTTATACCTCATCAACATCCTGATCCTGAAGCCATTGTTCTGCAACTACAAAGGTATAATGAAATCTACATTTTGATCAATATTCACATATGGGTTATGCTTAAATGGGCATTATCTGATTTGGGTCTTCTTTCTTTTCATTGCATTTTAAGAAGTTTTATGTTTTTTTTTTCTTTTTTAGTTTATACTCTGTTTCTAGTTGCCCAGTTTTCATTGTTCAGATATAGAAGTTTTATGTTCTTTCTTCTCTGTTTTTTGTTTATGCTCTGTTTCCAGTTGCTCTGTTTTCATTGTTCAACATTTTATGCAGGAAAGTAAATGAGTCAATCACCTCCAGAAGACGATTAATTGAAACAAACACGATTTTCGCTCAATCAAAAGATCTAACTCCTTGTCAGACAGGAAACCCGGTTGACGATTGTTGGCGATGCGACCCGAATTGGGCCAATGACCGTCAACGTCTAGCCGATTGTGCCATTGGATTTGGCCAGGGTGCAATGGGTGGCAAAGGAGGCCGTACCTACGTCGTCACTGACCCATCTGACGGTGACCCAACCAACCCGACTCCAGGTACATTACGACACGCTGTCATACAATCCGAGCCTTTATGGATCATATTCGCCAACGACATGCACATAAATCTAAAAAACGAGCTCATCGTCAGCAGCTCAAAAACAATCGATGGCCGTGGAGCCATTGTGCACGTGACAGGGAAAGGGTGCATTGTGATCGAGAACGTTGGAAACATCATCATTCACGGGCTTTACGTTCACGATTGTGAACCGTCCGATAAGGCTAAGATACGGGTGAGTCCAACTGATGTTGTCGGAAGAGGGAAATCGGATGGTGACGGTTTGACGATCAGGGGGGTAAGGAATTTGTGGATTGACCATTGTTCTTTTGCCAGGTGTACGGACGGATTAGTGGATATAACGGAAGGATCAACCGCCGTGACAGTAACCAATTCGTATTTCACTGAGCATGATAAGGTCATGTTATTAGGTCATTCTGATGACTATTTAGCCGATGCCGGTATGCAGGTAAGTAACCTGTACCATCTATTGTCTCACATTTTTCTTGCTCTATGAACATAATGAATCTCGCAATGATCGTTTGCATAGGTGACAGTAGCGTTCAATCACTTTGGAAAAGGGCTCGTCGAGAGGATGCCTAGATGCCGACATGGGTATTTTCATGTTGTTAACAACGATTATACCGAATGGCAGTTGTATGCCATTGGTGGGAGCGCAGCTCCCACCATTAACTGTCAAGGAAATAGATTTGTTGCAATGCCTAATGCTCACAAAGAGGTACATAACTGCTTTGCCTACTATTTAATAGACACAATTACACGGTTGGTCCCTGCATTTTGTTGAATATTGCACAGATAACCTTTTTTTTTAATTTTGATCAACTGAAAAAAAAAAGTCATCCAGATCAAAATTGAAAAAGGTCATCCAGATCAAAATTGAAAATGGTCACCCGTGCAGTATTTGACGAACTTTAGGGACCAAACGCGTAATTTTGTAATTTAGTATCATATATGTCAACTTACAAGGCGCGTATCTATAGGTGACGAAGAGAATGGAGACGAAGGGTGATGAATGGAAGGGGTGGAATTGGAGGTCAGATGGAGACTTGATGGTTAACGGTGCATTTTTCGTGCCTTCGGGTGATTTGTACAGCGTTCAGTACGCAAAGGCTTCTAGTGTCCCACCGATGTCAGCATACCTCATAAACCAACTAACTATGCATGCAGGTGTCCTCTTAGGTGCTCCGACTGAGATTACACCACCTGGTGGTGGTCCTGTGATCACACCACCAGTTGATGGTCAACCAAATAATGGTAACCCTAACATTCCTCCAGGAACCATACCACCACCTGATGACGGCAGCAATGGCTACAATCCAGGTATGATGCCGCCAGGTGGCAACCCTTACGGGACTGCACCACCAGGTTGTTTTGCATTCAGAAGCATTCAAGGTGGAGGTTGTATTCCAGGGAACGGACAAGGTGGTGGTGGTGATCCTGGGATGATTCCAGGCCTTGGCGGTGGTGGTGGTGGTGGTTATGGGTATTCACAAGGATCACCGCCTCCTATGGTGCTACAAGGTTGTGGGCCCGGGATAATACCTTATTGTGGTGGTCCTGGCAGTAGAAGAATTTCAGGTGGATCTGGAAGCATTCAAACAATGGCACACTCATCAATGCTAGTCACCATCTTTCTGTTTTCATTCCTTGTATTATCACTTCAACATTACTCTAGTGTTCTACTTCCATTATATTAACTATTAAGATAGAAAATGGCAAACTGTTTGTAAATAATTGAATCGCCTGCACGAAATTAATAGAAATATGTATTCACAAAAAAGGAAAAAATGACACGTTGTTTGTTTGATCACGAGAATGGTGAAGAATTTGTTCTCTATGATGAAAATTAGCATCATACAACCGTAACTTATTATTGACCCAATAACAACATAATCTTTTTTCGGTAATTTTAGTTCGATTATTAGTTAGCCATGACTATATCATCTCCCGATGCAATTGCCTCAAGTTTCTTCCAAGCCATCTCATGTTGCTCTAGCATCTCATTGACCATGGCTTGTTTTTGTGATAACTGATTACTGCATTCTTCAACGAGGTCTGCATCCATGTCGATGAACATTTTTCGGACATTGCGAGTTAATTCATTGATTGCCTGGTTCCAATGACCCTGAATATTCTTCTCTAACGGTTCAAAAATGATGGGTAAAATGACGTCCCGATTCTGTGCAATCAAGTCTACAAAATGTTCATTGTTCCAGAAAAACAGTGCTCTTTCTGCAACCTGCAACATGCTTGGAATTGAAACTCTTCTAGAAACAGAGTTTGGCACAATATGACACATAAACTCTTTCATTACAAGTTAGGACATTATTCAAAAATAATATACCTTTGGTTATTAAGATCATACACAACACCTTAACTTCAAAACATTTGCTATAATTGATCACTCACATTGAATACAAAGTTATTGAGATGAAACATACAAAGTTTTTGATAGTTTCCTAGTTTCACCAGCGAATTCCTTTGTCTTCAAACAAAATGGTCAAAACTAATTTTTGGGAGTTAAAAGATGATGACAAATTCCTGTAAATGTATGTGTATATAATGCAATGCAATGATTTATTAAAATTTTGCACTAGTACTATAAGGCTATGAACTTTGTATTGAAATGATCTGCTAAACTCCAATTTTTAAGCAAGAAACGAGAAAATGATAAGCTAGAGCGCGTATTCATAGAGAAGTCTATTATAGCATCAGGTAGAATTTACTGCCTACTATTTGCAATTTGATGTAAAGTAAGACCCATGAATTATTAGTGATCCTATATCAGCGATCACATTATTAGATTAGTAAGAATATATGGGAAAAGTATTATGAGAATACAGTAACCATAAAATTATAACTAGATAGCTTTATAAATAGAGATTATGAGTAAAGGGTTTTTTAGTATTTCACTTAAATTTCCTGAATTTTGACTAAAGTATCATAGCATGTATCTAACCCATTTCAAGAGGAACACAGCAAATAGATCTCAATCAGCCTAAAAAAAATTTATCAACCAAACACAAACACATAAAAGCTAGTTAGATAAGTAAATTCAGAAGAAAATTCACCCAATAACAGCTAGTCCTTACAAAATCAATGACATTAACCCAACACACAATTGTAACACAAAATGAAAGCCGCATGTAATTTAATAAACGAGTATCGGTGCTAAACGGACCTGGAAATTAGGACTATTAATGCAGTATCCAATCCTTCGAAAGAGAGGAACCATGCAGCGTTGAAACTCTGCAGGCTGAGTTGCATCCAAAACTTCTTCTAACTCCCCAAGAAACAAAATTTCCTTTGTACAATTAGTAACAGGCCAGTATTTCAATAACCCTCTAATCACATCATCAGCCAATTTGTAATCTTTTTCAACAAACTGGACAACACAGTACGATAACTGTTGATGATAATAATTAATAAACTTCGCCTTATGTAACGGGATGAGTGCGTGTACAAGGAACACCTTATGCTCTTCTTTCATCGGAACAGCAAAACCATTTATTATACTTCCAAGAATCTCCAATAATTCACCAAGCCCGGGATGTCGCTCGGTTTCAAATATAAATCTATAAAAGATATTATTTATAGCCTTCCTTATAAACGGTCGATGAACTATAAATTTACCATATATGCGGTGGAGTATAGTCTTTAAATACTCTCGCTCCCGTGGATCTTCTGAATAAAACATATCGAGCAAATTCAACACAAACGAATGATCAATAAATTTCTTAGCTACTTTAGTATCAGTATCAGGCGAAACCACATATCTCAAAAGCAATTCGTACGCAAGTTGTAAATGCGACCAACACGGTTCCAAATACACATCATCTTCTTCAGGATCACCATCGATAGCACCTGTATTTTCAAATGCAGCAGGAGGTAAAGGTCTGAATATATTAACCGATATCATATTAATCATTTCTTCCTGCATAATCTCGTTCATTTTACTCGAACACGACTGCACTAAATCGACGAGCTCTTGTAAATTCTGTCTCTTAATCTCTTTTTCTCCAACTCTCTTCGACACGTCAGAAAAATCAAACGAAACGGAACACATACTCACTTTCTTAATGAATAAAACGTGACGTTCGGATACAGGTACATCTTTTAGCATTGGAGTGACCTCAACCACACTAGTTTGAGGTGAAGCGGTTCGAGTGATGGCTTGTGACTTAAGATTAGTCAGCTGAGGGTTAGCCGAACGTGAAGCGTGATTTACAGTGACGTCAGATGGACCGTTAGGTCCAGGTGGTGGTTCGATCACTTCCGGTTTCGAACCTTTTTTCATTCCTTTAATGATCCTCAACATACTTACAATTTTCCAAAACCTAATTCACAAAATATATAAACTATCTGTAGGATTCTAGTTCATTCTCGTAATTCGTATTATTAGAGGCATATGTATACGTATATCTTTGTCTATACAGGTTCGTGGTAGCAATCGATCAACCAATTGAAACCCTAATTACAGATATAATGTGAGGAATTATGTAAAGAGGAATGATTAAAAATGAAAATAGAAGGATTTGGGAAGTACCCGGCTGATCAGAGTGAAGGAATGAGAGATCCGAAAAAAGAAATATCCAGAAACAGAAAGTATATGCAGAATTAGATTTAGGTTTATTTTAATTTGTAGTTTTGTTTCATATGATTAAGTTGAAATGAATTGAATGTGGGTAACGAATTTAACGGTTGATATTATGGAGTTTATTTATTATTTAATTTAATTTAACTAGTAAAAATTACCCGTGAAATCACGAGTTTGTTTAAGGGTATGTTTGGTAAGCAGCTTTTAAGAGCTTTTAGCTTTTAACTTCAAAAAGCTCTTATCTAACAAAAAGCTTGGTTTGGTTGGAAGAGCTTCAAGCTTTTTGTAGGATTAAAAAACTCAAATATTAAACGCTCATGCAAGTAACGTTTAGAAATCAAGAAGAGCTTTTTGGTGTTAATGTTACTTAAATACCCACATTACCCATCTCATCTCATATTTTGATATATATCATGAACTAGATTTATAAGCCTGTGCGTTGCACGGGGACTCTTTAACAAATAAACTTGAATCGTAAAATTCTATATCAATTAACGATATGATAAAGACATTACTGTTGTGGGTGAACTGCTTAAGTATTTTTGTTTTACACCAAACACATAGATTAAGGCTACTAAATCCGACAATAGCAAAATACATTACCAACATTAGCAGATTTATAAGTAACTACATCGACAAAAGTTGGATAACTGATACTCATTCTATGTTTCTCGAACCTATGTATGCAAAAATCAATAAGAAAGTGTTAACTTATAGTGTTGTTGAAAATATCAATTACCGGAATGCAAAAAAAGTTTACGGCTCATAATGTTCATTTTTAGCTTAGGTGCAACTTTAAACGCAAAAAGCCTAACAAATATAAAAAAGCATACAATACACAAATTAGGTAAAATCCATGAGTCCACTAATCAATTGTGTCATTGCCTAATTCAGAATCTACAACAAAAAATTAGTAATTTAATTTAAGTCATAAAAAATGACTCATTTTAACAGAATTGTATAGAAATACCAATCATTCAAATGTTCGTATTATCGTATATGGCAACAATAGGCATTAAGGAATGTGATGAAGGAAAAGGTACATTATAACAAAGTAACATTATAATTCAGTACGTTTGCACAAGTGTCCCTAATTATGCATATGTATTTTGCAGATCCTCAACCTATTCCACAATCAATAAAGCATACACAATAACGTTTCAACTTCTAACATAATAATAATCAAATAATACATAGTAACTGACTAAAATGAAACAACAATACATAACAAAAAGTAACAGTACTAAAATAATGATGTGAGGATCCGAAAATTCCCGACCAAATTTAAACTTAATCTTTATATATTTCCGATACAATAAGCCAAGTCTGTAATGTTGAGTCTCGAAAATTTTGGAACTATGTTCATATATTCAATGGACCATCAACCATTCCCAACGATTCACGAACAATTGTGTGTAATTAAATATAAATATATAGACATGAAATTTGATATGCATAATTTGTTATATTAATATCAATATTACTATCAATATTAATATTATTAATATCATTATTGTTATTACTGAGATTATTAAAATTATTATAAGTATTATTATTTTTATTAAGATACAAACTTATTATTATTATCATTAATGTTATTATGATTATTAATAATATTAACATTTGTTATTAATAAGTACTATTATTCTTGTTATTTATATTATTATTATTATTATTATTAATATTAAAAGTATTATTAATATTAATATTAATATATTTGTATTTATAATAATTATATATGAGTAAAATCGTACAACAAGATTTTCAATTCAGATTCATGTATCTATCGGTCTGTAGTAAATTTGTTTCTTGTCTTCAAATTATTGTACCTTACAATTGCTTTCTATTAGCTGTCTAATCTAGCTATCATATCTCTTCTAATTGTCTATCTATCTAATTCTATATATGTAAACACATATGCATTACGAGCTATACAGGCGCACACAATTCATAATCACCATCAATTTTGTTTCAAACTACTGCAATATATTTCTTTCTCTTAATCATCATGGAGAACCACCATCAATTGTGTCTTGTTCTCGGTTTATCTTCTACAAGAACCATCATCACTTGAGATATTATTTTTGCTTCCCGTTTCTTCGACCTATGCAGGTAACAATCAAATACAAACACCATTGTTGTGCTACTATCGTGATGCTGCTACAATTCTTTTTCACTCTCCATCTCTGTCTACATATATATATACATACACATCATCGTGAATATAGATCACCATCTTTAAACCAAATCACCACTAACCACCTTGTTTTCTTCTTTGGTTTGTCGAGCTACAATCACACACACATCATCTAGGTTTCATCTATATTTTCTGCCTTCTTTCCGATCATAACCGACCCAACGAAAACCCATGAACACTATATCACCTTATCACCATGAAATGTATCGAAGCAAGAACCGGAACCCAACCCAACCCAAAAACTGAAACATAAGCGTGAACTACTACTACTGATAGTTTGATTATTTGAATTTTCTTGCTACTACTACTACTGTACGCATAACCTTATTTCAAAAACTCAACAACCACCACCAAACGACAACAAGATGCAGCCTTGTTACTGCTGCTATGCTTGCATTTCTACTTCTGTTTTAACTCGCAAACCACCATAATCATCACTACTCGTGAACTGCTACTGCAGCTGCTAAAATTCTGTTTCTAATCACTCTTCAAACCACCAATTCACCTTATTATTACTGGCTTGCTGCAACCACACGCCAACCATCACTGCTCGCTGCAACTATTACTTTCGAACTACCTGTTATCAAACCATCCATTTAGTCTCTCTACATATATAACATATACGCATAGAGATATATAAACAACCATAATTACATATTATATATGAAGACTACAAATAATGGAATAAATCAAAACTACTTTTGCGGTATGTCTTTTTCTGTTTGGTCGACACATTATTCAACAAAGAATACCCCACATGTAACACTTTCACTAGTGGATTATAAGGATGAATACTAAAGATGATAATGAGCTGTAAAGGAGATGACCATTTTTTTTGGTTCGTTGCTTTTGCCATCGACGGCATAAATAAAATAATACAAGTGGATGATGAAAGTAGTTAAACAAATGGAAAGGGAATCCTAAGGTTATGGTTTAAAGAAGATTTCTTATGTGCTTTCTTTTACGAACCGTATCCCATTTTAATTGTTGTAGTCGACGAGGAGTAGACAAGTAATCCACTTGACTCAATTTATTCATGCTTTACATCGTTCACAATTCCCCAGCCGACACTCCTCTAGTTTTTTTTTTTTAAAAACAAAACGCACTGGATTTGTTTGCTTGAATGGGCTGAGCTTCCTTCTTGTCATGTTGGGCCGAGAACTAATATTGGGCCACTAGGTTTCGGTTTCTAATATTGGGTCGAACTAAATTTTAATTTGAATAAACGAGGATGGTGCGTGTTTAGATAATGATCTCTGATGATAATGATAACCGATTATGATTCGTGTATTATAATAATTGAAGGAACGAGATCGAAGATGATGTTATAATCGATTTATTTTGAGGGAGAAGAGGAACACAGAAAATGAGTTAAAAAAAAAAAAATAAAAATAAAATAGAATCCATAATAAATGAATGGGTAGAGCAATGGTTAGGGATATTAACGGGAGGTCGCGGGTTCAGACCCGGACTTGGGCATTTTCGTTTAAGGGCTACTTCATTGAGGTAGTTTACTTATTTCTCAATATTTTTATTATTATTATTATTATTATTATTATTATTATTATTATTATTATTATTATTATTGTTAGTATTGTTAGGTTAATTATTATTATTAATAAAATTATATCATAATTATTAGTATTATCATTTTTAAAATTATTATTTTTAACAAAAGTATTTATATTAAAATTATCATTTTCATTATTATTATAAGTATTATTATCATTAAAACTATCATTATTATTATTATTATCAATATTACTATTAATATTATTATCAATATAAGTATTATTATTTTTAGAATCATAATTATTATTATTATCATTATTAAGTATATTTACTAATATTATTATTATAAAGAAAAATACAACTTTTTATTTATTATTATTAATATTATCTTATCAAATGATTTTTAGTTATACAACACTATAGTTAATACATATAACATATCTACATTAACGTTTTATAATAAATACTAATTATTTAGATAAAGTACATAAAATAGAAATATAAAAACTATATCACTATATATATATATATATATATATATATATATTTGTTCGGTTACCATTACATGTATTAATATACATGATTGAATAATAGGTTCGTGAATACGAGGCCAACCCTACACTTGTTCAATGTCGTCATATGTATTTTTACTACAAAATACAATATGGTGAGTTTCATTACTCCCTATTATATGCTTTTGCAATATATATTTTTGGGACTGAGAATACATGCGATTTTATAAATGTTTTACGAAATAGACACAAGTAATCGAAACTACATTATATGGTTGAATGATCGAAGCCGAATATGCCCCTTTTGCTTGGTAGCCTAAGAATTAGTAAACCGATCTACTAATTGATGCGAATCCTAAAGATAGATCTATTGGGCCTAACAAACCTCATCCAAAGTACCAGATGCTTTAGTACTTCGAATTCGTTTTTATCATGTCTGATGGATGTCCCGGAATGATAGGGGATATTCTTATATGCATCTTGTTAATGTCGGTTACCAGGTGTTCAATCCATATGAATGATTTTTGTCTCTATGCATGGGACATATATTTATGAGAAATGAAAATGAAAATCTTGTGGTCTATTAAAATGATGGAAATGATTATTTATGTTAAACTAATGAACTTACCAACCTTTTGGTTGACACTTTAAAACATGTTTATTCTCAGGTATGAAAGAAATCTTCTGCTGTGCATTTGCTCATTTTAGAGATATTGCTTGGATTCATTCATGACATATTTCAAAAGACATTGCATTCGAGTCGTTGAGTTCATCAAGAATATTATGTAGTCTTTGTAGTTGGATGTATTATGAAATGGTATGCATGCCTGTCAACTTTCGATGAAATGAAAGTTTATCTTTTAAAAACGAATGCAATGTTTGTAAAATGTATCATATAGAGGTCAAATACCTCGCGATGTAACCAAATGTAATGTATTCGTCCAGATGGATTAGGACAGGTCGTTATAAATGAGGTGTAGAATTTCGAAAAAAATGAGAATAATCTATAATAGATATACAAAAATCAAGCAATAATATACCTTGCCAGACATGGTATAGATTCAAAGATGATAATGAAATTGGTGGTTCATTAACTTTGCTCATTAAAAGCCTTTTCAATATCACCGCATTAGAGTTACTTCCTATTCTCCTCAACAAAAACCTATAAAGTTCACGTGAATTGGTACCTAATATAACAATAATAATGGAAAAGGAAAAACAACCTTTGATAGTAAGAGAACTAACAACAAACAATGTGATTACTCAATATCAGACATCCTAACTCCACACGTATGTATTGCATATCGAAACTATCAATTCAAAAGGAAATAATAATAGTACTTTAGTTTCCCTTCATGCTAATAAAATGGTAATATATTAAAAGAGAGCAATCAATATGGAACCTTTTTTGTGGTAGCTATAGTTTCCCTTCTTGTTAGTAAAATTGCTCATGCTTTACTCTGCATTGGCCACTGAACCATCTCAGGGTCCTCAATAGTCTTGTTTGCCCAGATCTGACATACAACATGTCACAACATATAAGCAACACAATCACAATTAGAAAATTAATAAGCTTTTGTGAAACATACTACCTAACTTGTAAATCTTATTCCATCCCTTTCAGGTGTTAAGTCTTCTCCTTCAACTATTCGAAAGTTGGTTACTCTTGAGTTCCAAAAGCAGGTGAAGATAGACAATGGAAGAATTCTGTCTAAAAAATAAACACTAAATATTTAGCATATGACATGTAAAACACGAATATAAATCAGTTGTACTGTCAACAGATGATCATAATTTGTATCTAAGGCTTCAGCATATCCAAGCAATGATCTATAAACGTGGAGACCCTTAAATTAGCATGAAATTTATCACCATCAGCATTTGAAAAAAGATAAAGAAAAAAATATGTTTGGACTTGATAATTCATAAATCACATAAAAAAAACATGTTTGAACATAGTAGTCTTTTTTAAGTTTTCAACCATCCTATATGTTTTCTCTCACTTACTCTAAAATTACACAATAGCATCCTATAAAGTTCAAGAACAGTTTCATTAAACTTAAATCAAGTTTTAGCACATTATAGTACGTTAATGATAAAAAAATAATTAAAAAAATTAAGAAATGACTCATAAGATCACATAAGATACCTGGTTGTGTTGCTAAATACCAAATTTCTTCTACTGAGTTTATGCTATGTTGACCAGGAGCATGAAGCACCAATACGATTTTCCACAAAATATAGGCATACACTACTTTGGTAATTTAATACCTAAATAAAACATAGGTTTCAAATTTTGAAGATCAATGTCACCATTCCACTAAAATATAGTCAACCCTAGTTCATTAAAGCAATTACTCAAACACTTGGTATGCAATTAAAAATTAGCATTTATCAAAAAACTCCATTTAAACTCATATTACAATAAAACTTTAATTAGAAACAAAAAGAAATAAAAAGGTTCAAACCATGAGCTATCAGCACTCGTTAGGTTACACTGCATTGACATATATAGATATAAAGAATCTAAATTTTTCGGAGTATTAGCTAGTAGCGGGTATTAGTCGTCTAATCCTGCTTCATATAATTTCGGTTGATACTCCAGATATGTACGATGTTAGTTGTGAAAGTGAGTTAATCACACACAAACAATTTAGAAAAAACCATAAATGGTTTTAATGGTCATAAGTTGAAATGGAGTACCCAAAGTGATGAAGCCAAGCCCATTGGTTTACTGTACTGGAGGCTAATTTATCTATTTATTTGCAAGGTCATTTAGATATTCTTCCCGGAAGAACATATATAATTAGAGCATGGATAAACTCACTACTTACCTGATCTTCTTCTATATATGCAAACATGAAAGGGAATTGAGTGAAGAAAATGAAGAAATGGAAACAAAAGTAAACATTTTACTCTATTTTATTAAAGGAAATTTACACTTTCAAATATAATTATTCATCAATTTGAATAAAGTGGTACTCATATAGCAAACACAACCCTGTTGAAATATAATATAGATGTATTATTGTGAATGAGTATCCAAAACATCAAAGAGGCTATATATATAGCCATAATACCCTAATAATGAATAATGGGCTAAGCCCAATAAATATAAGAAATGGACTAGAATAATATGGGTAAATAATATAGGCTAATATCCCCCCGCAGTTGGAGCGGGAGTACGCCGAATGCTCAAACTGGATCGAAACTCATCAAACAAAGCGAATGGAAGACCTTTGGTGAAGATGTCTGCAAACTGATATCTGGATGGAATATGTAGAACCCGTACCTGTCCCTGAGCTACTAGATCACGAACGAAGTGAATGTCGATCTCAAGAAGCTTGGTCCGCTGGTGCTGAACCGGATTACTAGATAGGTAGACCGAGCTGACATTATCACAATATACCAGAGTGGCTGAGGTGAGTGGACAATGAAGCTCTCGAAGAAGGTTACAGATCCAGCAAGTCTCTGCAACCGCATTGGCAACCCCACGATACTCTACTTCGGCACTGGAGCGAGAGGGTGTGGTTTGCCGCTTGGATGACCAGGAGAGAAGGTTGTTACCAAGAAAAACACAATAGCCGGAGGTAGATCGTCTTGTAGTGGGGCAACCTGCCCAATCAGCGTCAGAGTAGGCAACCAAGGTGGTGGGAGAAGAGGCGTATAGCTGTAAACCAAGCTCAGTAGTTCCCTGGATATAGCGAATGATCCGCTTAAGGGCGTGCATGTGCTGCTCCCGAGGATCATGCATGAAGAGGCATATCTGCTGAACAACATATGAGATGTCCAGTCGAGTAAATGTGAGATACTGCAATGCTCCTGCAAGGCTCCGATAGAGAGTCGGGTCCTGAACAGGAGGACCGTGACTAGTAAGTTTGGCACCCGGTTCAACCGGGGTCCTGCAGGGATGACAAGTGGGCATACCGGCCCGCTCAATAATCTCGTGGGCGTACTGTTTCTGAGAGAGGAACATGCCAGATGTAGTACGAGTGGCGTGAATCCCAAGGAAGTAATTCAAGGGGCCTAAATCGGTCATAGCAAATTCCTTATATAATGAAGAAATAATCTGTTTAAGTAAACCTGTAGAAGAAGCAGTCAACACAATATCATCAACATACAAGAGCAGGTATGCTGCATTGGATCCCTGATGATAAATGAAAAGAGAAGTGTCACAACGGCTTTGATGGAAACCAATCTGCTGAGCATATCCTGCAAAGCGCTGAAACTAGGCACAAGGGGCTTGCTTAAGGCGATATAAAGATTTCTGCAATAAGCAGACATGATCAGGATATCTGGGGTCCCGAAATCCTGGTGGCTGGTGCATATAAACAGTCTCTGAAAGTTGTCCATGTAAAAAGGCGTTCTTGACATCTAGCTGATGGACAGGACAGTGTCTAGAAATCGCCAAACTGAGAACAGTACGTATCGATGCCGGTTTGACAACCGGGCTAAAAGTCTCATCACAATCAATGCCAACCTGCTGGTTGCGACCGTTAGCAACGAGTCGAGCCTTGTACCTTGATATGGCCAAAACGGACGGTTTTTATTTGCGCGGTGTCGTTAGGCCGCGGCTCGCCAGGATCAGCCACTCGTGGGAGAGGATACTTATTTTAAATTTATATTTAGCGGGGCCTAAATCTTACTACTCCTTATAAGTAAGGGAAGTATGACCTAGAGTTTTATTTTAGAGATATCAGTAACATCGAACCTATATTGTAACCTAAGATAGTTAGGGAGTAGTGAATATTTATTTTGGGATTTTCTAATTTATAAGATAGATAAAGTAAATGCGATAAAATTTGTAATTCAGATAAGGTTAAAGTAAGTGCATACTATGACTTCATCAGTTATTCTGCCGAGATTATAGAATGCTGGCTCATGAATAGGCAGAGGCCCTGTATTCATTACACTAGTCCTAAACGCCCCTGTCATAAGACATGTGAAAGGACCCGTTCATATACATTATAAACGATTCACAATAGTTGATTACATCGCGAGGTATTTGACCTCTATATGATACGTTTTACAAACATTGCATTCGTTTTTAAAAGACAAACTTTCTTTACATAAAAAATTGACGGAATGCATACCATTTCATATTACATCCAACTATAATTGACTTAATATTAATCTTGATGAACTCAACGACTCGAATGCAACGTCTTTCAAAGTATGTCATGAATGACTCCAGGTAATATCCTTAAAATGAGCTAATGCACAGCGAAAGATTTCTTTAATACCTGAGAATAAATATGCTTTAAAGTGTCAACCAAAAGGTTGGTGAGTTCATTAGTTTATCATAATCAATCATTTCCGTAATAGTAATAGACCACAAGATTTCAGTTTCCATAAATATCCGTACACTCGTAAGTGTTTAAAAGTATTCTATAAGTTGTAGGCACCCGGTAACAAGCCTTAACATTCATGTTTTACCCTCTGAAGTACACCAGATCAGGCGTGCTTAAAATAACCTCGAAGTACTAAAGCATCCCATAGTCAGGATGGGGTTTGTCAGGCCCAATAGATCTATCTTTAGGATTCGCGCCTACCGTACATAGACAAGTAGTTTAATGTTACCAAGCTAAGGGTATATTTCTGGTTTAAACCCACATAGAATTAGTTTTAGTACTTGTGCATACTTCGTAAAACATTTATAAAACAGCGCATGTATTCTCAGCCCAAAAATATATATTGCAAAAGCAATTAAAAAGGGAGTAAATGAAACTCACAATACTGTATTTCGTAGCAATTATGTATATGACGGCACTGAACAAGTGCAGGGTTTGTCTCGGATTCACGAACGTATCAATATTATGATTCAATATTGCAGGAAAGTACGTAGACGCAACGAAAATGATAAACGTTAGGTTGACCTCACGAGCAATACCCTCGATCAATACCCATAACCTCCATAGCTATAACCCATAATTTCCTTAGCTCTATCCCGTTTGAAAACTTATTTTGAAATCGTCTGAGTATAACTCCGTCGTAGTATTTTATGTATACTAATAATATCTTGAAATAATACAAAGAAAATATATATATATATATATATATATATATATATATATATATATATATATATATATATATATATAATTCGATTGAGAGAGTTTAGAGAAATATATTTTCAAGTTTCTATGAAATAATGAAACCTATTCAATTCTATTTATAATAGATTTTTGAATTATTAAAGTATGAATTATTAAAGTGAATTATTAAAGTATGAATTATTAAAGTGAATTATTAAAGTGAATTATTAAAGTATGAATTATTAAAGTGAATTATTAAAGTATGAATTATTAAAGTAAATTATTAAAGTGAATTATTAAAGTATGAATTATTAAAGTATGAATTATTAAAGTGAATTATTAAAGTATGAATTATTAAAGTTAAAGTAAAGTAAAAGTAAAGTAAAGGTAAAGTTAAAGTATAGTAAAAGTATAAAACTATATACGTATAATACGCGTATAAATATATATAATATTAATTTAAATCGTTATATATATTTAATAAAATAAAATATAAATATCGTTATCTTTATCATACTGGTTAAGTAATGAGTTGTCAAAAGTGGTTCTAGATATTTATAAAAGATATATACGTTTTAATAATAAAGTTCTTTTTAAACTGAAAACGTTTTTTGTACTTTTGAAACTAAATCAAATAAATATGATAATTTTGTTTTCCAAAACTAAATATATTTAAAAATCATTTTGTTAAAAGGTTAAAATAATGGAAATCGTTATATCATAAAACATTTTAGAAAAGTAGAATTATATATATTCATAATAGGTTTCAAGTTTTTAAATTACAGTCTATTGGTGAAGCATGGGATAAAGTCCAAAGGTTAAATAAACGTATAAAATCATCTTAATGAAAAATGTCGAGTTACTTAACTTGTCGATATCCAGCATCTAAGTTATTTACACTCCACGTTCTTATTTTCATATTAAATAAAATGAAAGTTAACATAGTTATCTTATCAAGGTCACGAGGACAATATTATAAAACATGCCTTGGAAATTAAACAGGAATTTCCACTAACCCTTGTCTAGTTCCCGTTAATTGACACATTATAAATCACTTTACCATTTTCCGAATGTTGTCAAAAAGAATAGATTTCTTAAATCACAGTGGACCTCATAACATAGGCCCGTAATCATATCATAATGTATTTGATAATTCAATCATTTGATATTATCTCTTAATTCTGTCGATAAATATATAGAAAAAAATAAGTTCATGTAAAGTATCATATATCTAATACTTTGTTAATGTTTTCAGTTAATGTTATATATTATATATACATATCTATATACTCATAATTGTTTGTGAATCGTCGAACACGGTCAAAGGGTAATTGATTACATGAATGTAGTTCCAAACTTTTTGAGATTCAACATTACAAATTCTGCTTATCGTGTCGGAAACATATAAAGGTTAAGTTTAAATTTGGTCAGAAATTTCCGGGTCATCACAGTACCTACCCGTTAAAGAAATTTCGTCCCAAAATTTGACCGAGGTTGTCATGGCTAACAATAAGAATGTTATTATGACGAATATAAGTTGATTCATAGGGTTTTATCATGATTGAGAAATATGGATAAAATAATTCGATTACTCGAAATGTATGAGTGAAGCTATCGTAAAAGAGTGAAATGAGAAAATAGGGATTCATCTTATCTTTTGACGTCATCACGGTTGATCTCCGGATTAAAAAAAATCTTTGTAATCTATATAGGATTTGATTCTTCGGTGATTAAGGAAATTATGATCCTCTTCGATTTAATGCGATGATTCATCTCGATTTTTCTGTCGGATATTTCACTATAAATCCACCTCATTCGTTTTCTTTTAATTCACACCTTCTATTCTTTCTCCCTCAATTCTTACTTTAAAATTATTCGTCAATATGCTTCATCCAGTGCTGATTCTCGATATACTCCTCACTTTCATATCTGTCGTTCTTCTTTTTCATCTACCTCCAGAAGAATCTATTTACTTCTACTATACTCTTGGTTTTATAGTGTTTTTAGTTCTCCCGTGTCTTTATATTGCTATATGCATCGATATATACGGTTTATAGTTTATGGGTTTTATATCTTCCCTTATATTTTGATATCCCTGCTTCTGTCTTCAATAATCATTGTCATCCCCAATTAATGCTCTCTTTTATTTGCTACGATTTATACCCCAATTTCTATTTCGGAGTTTTGTCCTTTCGTTTCTTCTTCTTGCGATTAAGCACCGCTTGTAATGGTCCAGAATTCGCATATATGAATTTCGGAATGAACATTGTTAATGTTCTAAGAAGGAAATTGTAATGGCACGATCTTGACTTGTCAAATTACTAGAATACCTCGGAAAAGGCCGAATTATCATGAAATATTTTCTTGATATTTTAGAGGTTAAAGAGAATACAAGAGTCGTGTAAATAGCACATGATGACGTTATGATCTGTGAATCATCACGTTCCATTTAGAAACTCAGCATGACTTACTATAATATAAACACGTTGATTAAGTGTCATTATATTATACTAGTTCATGCTTCAGTTCCCAACACTACTTCAAAAATATTTCTATTTTAAATTCGAAAGTTTCAGAATTTAGAAACTAAAATAGTTTCTTTTATGATGTAATACAGACAGCACGAAGAGGTAAATGATTTCAGATAAGAATAATTATGGAAATATCTTCAGAAATATGGAGGATATTTATAATGAAAGATACGATGATATCTTAAAATTTCTAATATCAGAGGATGATGAAGAATATTGTCCGTAAGGGTTTAGAGTCAGGAGCAAGGTATTCGATAATGACTTCAGCAGACACGGAATCATTTGGATTCTTTGAAGGTAGATTTCGTCCTTGTGATTTATCCACAGCCTTCTTCATGGTTTGCTCAATCCGTATTTTTCAGTACCAAATCTTCTCTTTTTCTGAGCTTTGCCAATACACTACTCTTTATCATCAAACTTTTTACTGTTAAGGTCGTTTATAGTTTTTGCTGCTTCATCGGTATTTCGAGAACTAGTTCGCAGTTTAAGGTGTTTTTCAGAAACTTCACATTCAAAGTATATAAGTCCAGAAGATAGACACATATAATTGTTGGCGTAGACATGCTGCGAGATTTCAAAATACTGATTGCTAATTTCCGATGATTCGTATGGCAATTCTCGTTACAAGATGCAGATGAGTAAATGATGGGGTTTTGATAAATATAAAGATTTTTCGGAAAGTCAAAGATCAATGAAGTTGTTAATAAGTTTACTGCTAATGGGCGAGATATGAAAGGTTCCCCGGTAATAATGATGAAGGGGTAATCATTATAATAAGGCTTATTCGAATGAACAATTGAAGTTGGTTTGCTGGAGCTGTGACAAAACCGTCTATTTTTAGAAGGGATTGAAAAGTTATTTTAGCTAGTAAATGCCAAAAGGTCTGACATGGATACATGTTAAATTATGACTTTGGTTTCAAGAGTTTTTCAAGTACGTAACTGTGGATAACATGTGGTTGGATCATCATCTCGATTGTTCATTATTTGAAGTGTCTTCAGGTATTTCGAAGGGCTTGAACACAGATTATAATCATTAATATACATACGATGTTCTAACACAGTTTTGAAGTTAAAGTATAGCTTTGAAAGATGTAAGAATCTAAGAGTGATGATACCGGTTATAACTTGAATTGAATTTGGCGATTTCAAAATCAGAATATGTAATTAGATTTTTGAATGAGTATGGTTGTTTTGATTTCTATAAAAGAATGTATATTATTGTGAAAGTAGAGAGTATAATGGATGATTTGCTGAATCAGATTCGAAGAATGTAACATATTAATTGTGAATTTATATATCTCTCGGGTATTACCTACCCGTTAAAAAAAATGTCACAATTAATATTTTGTACAAAAGAATTTTATTACAGTCTTTATGGAAATATATGTGTATATTTCTTCAGATGTAATATAGATTTAATGAGTTAATATTAAATTAAACTCACTTGATTTATGGTTAAGGCTAGGATAGATAATTTCTAAACTTTAAAAATTACATAATCGTCGTAGAATGTTTTTCCAATGAAGTTATGAATCAATACTTCATCGTTGTGGTATTCCTTAGTATCTATAGGGCGTATGACGTCAATGCTCATGGGACAGATTGTGAAGTTGAGGTTTGCGATGCGGTTGTTGTTGGTGGTGGTAATGATACTGTTGATGTTGTTGATGGTGGTACTGGTTATGTTGCTGGTGCTGCTGCTGGTGTTTGTAACCTTTGCACCATATTCTCCAAAGCCACTACCCAAGCGCGAAGCTCGTTGACTTCTTCTATTACACCGGGGTGATTGTCGGTTCGGACGAGCGGATAAATAAGATCTAGAATTTGGTGTAGTATATAATCATGACGAGATACTCTGGAAATGAGAGAGAAAATGGTGTTTCGGACAGGTTCGCCGGTAAGTGCTTCAGGTTCATTGCCAAGAGGGCAATGTGGTGGATGGAAAGGATCACCTTCTTCTTGTCTCCAATGATTAAGGAGGCTACGAACCCATCCCCAATTCATCCAGAATAGATGGTGGCTGATTGGTTGATCCATTCCAGTCACACTGCTTTCGGAGCTTGAGTGAGATTCCATTTCGGAATCCGAGGAACTTGAACTGATGACGAATTCCATTTCGTACGATTTGATAAAGGATTTTTCGATACGAAATGATTTTCTGGCTATCGGGTGGTATTCTAACTACATAGAATATCTATATATATAGATCAAAAGATTTCATAGATTACGGAGGAATTTACGGAATATGTCAGGCAAAGTTTACGGTAATAGATACGATAAGATATGATTTAGCAGATACGCTAAGATATTAATTTTGTCTATACACTATTCATGTAATCAATGCAGCAAGACGTGTCTAGACTAAGAATGATAAGCAGGTAATTTCCTAAGGATGGTAAGTAGATGATTTCTGACTAAAAATGATAAACAAAACTTTTGACATGCAGACACGGTCGAAGTCCAGACTCACTAATGCATCTTAACAACTATCAGTTAGACACACTAATGCAAGACCTGGTTCACTAAAACCACCGCTCTGATACCAACTGAAAGGACCCGTTCATATACATTATAAACGATTCACAATAGTTGATTACATCGCGAGGTATTTGACCTCTATATGATACGTTTTACAAACATTGCATTCGTTTTTAAAAGACAAACTTTCTTTACATAAAAAATTGACGGAATTCATACCATTTCATATTACATCCAACTATAATTGACTTAATATTAATCTTGATGAACTCAACGACTCGAATGCAACGTCTTTCAAAGTATGTCATGAATGACTCCAGGTAATATCCTTAAAATGAGCTAATGCACAGCGGAAGATTTCTTTAATATCTGAGAATAAATATGCTTTAAAGTGTCAACCAAAAGGTTGGTGAGTTCATTAGTTTATCATAATCAATCATTTCCGTAATAGTAATAGACCACAAGATTTCAGTTTCCATAAATATCCGTACACTCGTAAGTGTTTAAAAGTATTCTATAAGTTGTAGGCACCCGGTAACAAGCCTTAACATTCATGTTTTACCCTCTGAAGTACACCAAATCAGGTGTGCTTAAAATAACCTCGAAGTACTAAAGCATCCCATAGTCAGGATGGGGTTTGTCAGGCCCAATAGATCTATCTTTAGGATTCGCGCCTACCGTACATAGACAAGTAGTTTAATGTTACCAAGCTAAGGGTATATTTCTGGTTTAAACCCACATAGAATTAGTTTTAGTACTTGTGCCTACTTCGTAAAACATTTATAAAACAGCGCATGTATTCTCAGCCCAAAAATATATATTGCAAAAGCAATTAAAAAGGGAGCAAATGAAACTCACAATACTGTATTTCGTAGCAATTATGTATATGACGGCACTGAACAAGTGCAGGGTTTGTCTCGGATTTACGAACGTATCAATATTATGATTCAATATTGCAGGAAAGTACGTAGACGCAACGAAAATGATAAACGTTAGGTTGACCTCACGAGCAATACCCTCGATCAATACCCATAACCTCCATAACTATAACCCATAATTTCCTTAGCTCTATCCCGTTTGAAAACTTATTTTGAAATCATCTGAGTATAACTCCGTCGTAGTATTTTATGTATACTAATAATATCTTGAAATAATACAAAGAATATATATATATATATATATATATATATATATATATATATATATATATATATATATATATATATATATATGTAATTCGATTGAGAGAGTTTAGAGAAATATATTTTCAAGTTTCTATGAAATAATGAAACCTATTCAATTCTATTTATAATAGATTTTTGAATTATTAAAGTATGAATTATTAAAGTGAATTATTAAAGTATGAATTATTAAAGTGAATTATTAAAGTGAATTATTCAAGTATGAATTATTAAAGTGAATTATTAAAGTGAATTATTAAAATATGAATTATTAAAGTGAATTATTAAAGTGAATTATTAAAGTATGAATTATTAAAGTATGAATTATTAAAGTTAAAGTAAAGTAAAAGTAAAGTAAAGGTAAAGTTAAAGTATAGTAAAAGTATAAAACTATATACGTATAATACGCGTATAAATATATATAATATTAATTTAAATCGTTATATATATTTAATAAAATAAAATATAAATATCGTTATCTTTATCATACTGGTTAAGTAATGAGTTGTCAAAAGTGGTTCTAGATATTTATAAAAGATATATACGTTTTAATAATAAAGTTCTTTTTAAACTGAAAACGTTTTTTGTACTTTTGAAACTAAATCAAATAAATATGATAATTTTGTTTTCCAAAACTAAATATATTTAAGAATCATTTTGTTAAAAGGTTAAAATAATGGAAATCGTTATATCATAAAACATTTTAGAAAAGTAAAATTATATATATTCATAATAGGTTTCAAGTTTTTAAATTACAGTCTATTGGTGAAGCATGGGATAAAGTCCAAAGGTTAAATAAATGTATGAAATCATCTTAATGAAAAATGTCGAGTTACTTAACTTGTCAATATCCAACATCTAAGTTATTTACACTCCACGTTCTTATTTTCATATTAAATAAAATGAAAGTTAATATAGTTATCTTATCAAGGTCACGAGGACAATATTATAAAACATGCCTTGGAAATTAAACAGGAATTTCCACTAACCCTTGTCTAGTTCCTGTTAATTGACACATTATAAATCACTTTACCATTTTCTGAATGTTGTCAAAAAGAATAGATTTCTTAAATCACAGTGGACCTCATAACATAGGCCCGTAATCATATCATAATGTATCTGATAATTCAATCATTTGATATTATCTCTTAATTCTGTCGATAAATATATCGAAACAAATAAGTTCATGTAAAGTATCATATATCTAATACTTTGTTAATGTTTTCAGTTAATGTTATATATTATATATACATATCTATATACTCATAATTGTTCATGAATCGTCGAACACAGTCAAAGGGTAATTGATTACATGAATGTAGTTCCAAACTTTTTGAGATTCAACATTACAAATTCTGCTTATCGTGTCGGAAACATATAAAGGTTAAGTTTAAATTTGGTCGGAAATTTCCGGGTCGTCACAACATGTCACTGGGTACTTCGTTAGGCTTGAAGATTCTGAATAGATAGCAACGTCCCTTACCCCCGACGCCTGTGCAGTCTGACTACAGGCATACACGTTCAGACGGCTCATCCAATTGAGCGACTCGTTTGGGTGACGTATTAACATTCCAAAATGGTCTAAACTTTCTTAAGCATAATAGAATACATGGTGTACCATATCCGAGAGACGTGATGTGCTTCAATGCTTTCGTTAATGATTGGTAAGAGATAGTTAGGCCCTTAAAAAGAGTTCAACCATAAAGAACACCATGGCCAAGTCAAGATGACTTCCATGAACACGTTCGGTTATCCTAACGGTCCAATCCTTTATGTATCTAAACAAACAGTTCCTTAATTAACTAAGAATCCCTCAAGCGGGGTGTAATGCTTGAGACCGCGTTATGGTGTAGTGTAATGGTCAACACTAACCGTGTTCCATGGCCTTACTTAGCAAAGGTACAGCTTACAACAACCGCTGTGCTTCAGCGTGCACTTACGAAGTTTATATGCTTGGTGACTACACTAGCATGGTCTAGGACCGACAATGTACTAGGGGTCTAGTTAGATGTTTCACTACGAAAGAGTCCTCAGTTGGAATCCAAAGCTTGATAGACTTACTACAATCGGTGTGCCTCGGTCGATCTTACGTTGTATCCGATAGACTTCTCTTACCAAGGGGTGACACAGATAGTGTACTCTGAATCGGGGTTCGCGACTTCCCAATAACAGAGCCTATAACTACGTTCTATTAGTTGGAAAAGCGATTGAGTTTAAAGCATAATCGGAAAGCATTTCAACAGCATGCATAAATCATAATATTATTTCGGCATTATAACTACTTACATCATAGTATACACTAAAGATAACTACTCGCTAATCATGGCAATAATATCATAAAACATTATATAAGATAAAGGATAGAAGTACCAGTAGATTAAATGAGTTCCGAATACAAAAGTGACAACTTCAAGACTCCAGATAATACAATCTTCAGCGTTCGCCTCCGGGTACTTAATTTCCCTCTCGGAGGTGAGAAGGCCTTGAAAGTATGACTAATATTGTACAAGAGAGAGAAAGAAGAGAATTGAAGTGTGTGTTGGAATGAATGACAAAGACCCTTTAAATAGCCTTGAAAATTGCCAAATACGCCTGGCAGGCCGTTTGGCAGGCCGTATGGCAGGCCGTATTTGGCAGGCCGTATGCAAGGCAGCCCGTTTGGTGGCTCGTGTGGTGGCTCGTATATGGCAGGCCATTTCCATACTGGCAGGCCATATGGCAGGCCGTATGGCAGGCCGTTTGGATTGCTGGTCAGCCTGAATTCACTGGATCGTAACTTGATTTCTTGTCTTTCACTATTTTCGCTCTAGAATCTTCGTTTTAGCTCCGATTCTCTTGATTCTTTTTGCACCGTCTTCGTAATTACTTGTTCTTCAATTCTAACCGACGAAGTGGGTATTTTGACGACAAAGTTCGAATCTTTCTTGTTTTTGGGCCTTAATACCGGGGTGAAAACGTGACTTTTTAGCCGATATCATACCTGCTCAAACTACCTTCTGCATTAAATTTGTGCTTGAATTGCCACATGGAGTGAACTATGTTCGTGTCCGAGGGATGAGGCACAAGTTTCCAAGTACTATTGTTAATTAAAGCAGTAAATTCATTGTAGTGACCTGAACTTTTCCATGTTTATATATATTAATTGAGGTTGATATTTACATGATTAAATGTTTTCAACATGTTAAGCAATCAAACTTGTTAAGACTTGATTAATTGAAATATGTTTCATATAGACAATTGACCACCCAAATTGACCGGTGATTCACGAAAGTTAAAACTTGTAAAAACTATATGATGACATATATATGGATATATATATAGTTAACATGATACTATGATAAGTAAACATATCATTAAGTATATTAACAATGAACTACATATGTAAAAACAAGACTACTAACTTAATGATTTTTAAACGAGACATATATGTAACGATTATCGTTGTAAAGACATTTAATGTATATATATCATATTAAGAGATATTCATACATGATAATATCATGATAATATAATAATTTAAAATCTCATTTGATATTATAAACATTGGGTTAACAACATTTAACAAGATCGTTAACCTAAAGGTTTCAAAACAACACTTACATGTAACGACTAACGATGACTTAACGACTCAATTAAAATGTATATACATGTAGTGTTTTAATATGTATTTATACACTTTTGAAAGACTTAAATACTCTTATCAAAATACTTCTACTTAACAAAAATTCTTACAATTACATCCTCGTTCAGTTTCATCAACAATTCTACTCGTATGCACCCGTATTCGTACTCGTACAATACACAGCTTTTAGATGTATGTACTATTGGTATATACACTCCAATGATCAGCTCTTAGCAGCCCATGTGAGTCACCTAACACATGTGGGAACCATCATTTGGCAACTAGCATGAAATATCTCATAAAATTACAAAAATATGAGTAATCATTCATGACTTATTTACATGAAAACAAAATTACATATCCTTTATATCTAATCCATACACCAACGACCAAAAACACCTACAAACACTTTCATTCTTCAATTTTCTTCATCTAATTGATCTCTCTCAAGTTCTATCTTCAAGTTCTAAGTGTTCTTCATATATTCTACAAGTTCTAGTTACATAAAATCAAGAATACTTTCAAGTTTGCTAGCTCACTTCCAATCTTGTAAGGTGATCATCCAACCTTAAGAAATTTTTGTTTCTTACAGTAGGTTATCATTCTAATACAAGGTAATAATCATATTCAAACTTTGGTTCAATTTCTATAACTATAACAATCTTATTTCAAGTGATGATCTTACTTGAACTTGTTTTCGTGTCATGATTCTGCTTCAAGAACTTCGAGCCATCCAAGGATCCGTTGAAGCTAGATCCATTTTTCTCTTTTCCAGTAGGTTTATCCAAGGAACTTAAGGTAGTAATGATGTTCATAACATCATTCAATTCATACATATAAAGCTATCTTATTCGAAGGTTTAAACTTGTAATCACTAGAACATAGTTTAGTTAATTCTAAACTTGTTCGCAAATAAAAGTTAATCCTTCTAACTTGACTTTTAAAATCAACTAAACACATGTTCTATATCTATATGATATGCTAACTTAATGATTTAAAACCTAGAAACACGAAAAACACCGTAAAACCGGATTTACGCCGTCGTAGTAACACCGCGGGCTGTTTTGGGTTAGTTAATTAAAAACTATGATAAACTTTGATTTAAAAGTTGTTATTCTGAGAAAATGATTTTTATTATGAACATGAAACTATATCCAAAAATTATGGTTAAACTCAAAGTGGAAGTATGTTTTCTAAAATGGTCATCTAGACGTCGTTCTTTCAACTGAAATGACTACCTTTACAAAAATGACTTGTAACTTATTTTTCCGACTATAAACCTATACTTTTTCTGTTTAGATTCATAAAATAGAGTTCAATATGAAACCATAGCAAGTTGATTCACTCAAAATGGATTTAAAATGAAGAAGTTATGGGTAAAACAAGATTGGATAATTTTTCTCATTTTAGCTACGTGAAAATTGGTAACAAATCTATTCCAACCATAACTTAATCAACTTGTATTGTATATTATGTAATCTTGAGATACCATAGACACGTATACAATGTTTCAACCTATCATGTCGACACATCTATATATATTTCGGAACAACCATAGACACTCTATATGTGAATGTTGGAGTTAGCTATACAGGGTTAAGGTTGATTCCAAAATATATATAGTTTGAGTTGTGATCAATACTGAGATACGTATACACTGGGTCGTAGATTGATTCAAGATAATATTTATCGATTTATTTCTGTACATCTAACTGTGGACAACTAGTTGTAGGTTACTAACGAGGACAGCTGACTTAATAAACTTAAAACATCAAAATATATTAAAAGTGTTGTAAATATATTTTTAACATACTTTGATATATATGTATATATTGTTATAGGTTCGTGAATCAACCAGTGGCCAAGTCTTACTTCCCGATGAAGTAAAAATCTGTGAAAGTGAGTTATAGTCCCACTTTTAAAATCTAATATTTTTGGGATGAGAATACATGCAGGTTTTATAAATGATTTACAAAATAGACACAAGTACGTGAAACTACATTCTATGGTTGAATTATCGAAATCGAATATGCCCCTTTTTATTAAGTCTGGTAATCTAAGAATTAGGGAACAGACACCCTAATTAACGCGAATCCTAAAGATAGATCTATTGGGCCTAACAAACCCCATCCAAAGTACCGGATGCTTTAGTACTTCGAAATTTATATCATATCCGAAGGGTGTCCCGGAATGATGGGGATATTCTTATATATGCATCTTGTTAATGTCGGTTACCAGGTGTTCACCATATGAATGATTTTTATCTCTATGTATGGGATGTGTATTGAAATATGAAATCTTGAGATCTATTATTATGATTTGATATATATAGGTTAAACCTATAACTCACCAACATTTTTGTTGACGTTTTAAGCATGTTTATTCTCAGGTAATTATTAAGAGCTTCCGCTGTCGCATACTTAAATAAGGACGATATTTGGAGTCCATGCTTGTATGATATTGTGTAAAAACTGCATTCAAGAAACTTATTTTGTTGTAACATATTTGTATTGTAAACCATTATGTAATGGTCGTGTGTAAACAGGATATTTTAGATTATCATTATTTGATAATCTACGTAAAGCTTTTTAAACCTTTATTGATGAAATAAAGGTTATGGTTTGTTTTAAAATGAATGCTGTCTTTGAAAAACGTCTCATATAGAGGTCAAAACCTCGCAACGAAATCAATTAATATGGAACGTTTTTAATCAATAAGAACGGGACATTTTAGTTGGTATCCGAGCGTTGGTCTTAGAGAACCAGAATTTTGCATTAGTGTATCTTATCGAGTTTGTTAGGATGCATTAGTGAGTCTGGACTTCGACCGTGTTTACTTGAAAAATGATTGCTTAACAAATTTTGTTGGAAACTATATATTTTTAACATGTGAATATTATGTGATATATTAATCTCTTAACGCGTTTGATATTATGTGATAGATGTCTACCTCTAGAACAAGTCCCATTGACTCACCTAATAATAATGAAGAGTCAAATGTAAATTGGAATGATTCGTGGACTGATTCACAAGTTCCCGAAGAGGAACCGGAAGAAGAGTCGGAACCGGAAGAAGAATCGAAACCGGAAGAAGAATCGGAACCGGATGAAGAAATAGAACCGGTGGGGGAAATAATAAAACGGTTAAGTAAAAGAAAATCCTCAACCAACCGACCAAGGTTAATTATGGTCAATGGTGTTTCCGCCAAGGAAGCAAAATATTGGGAGGATTACCAATTCTCCGATGAATCGGATTCCGACGAGAATTCCGATGATGTTATAGAAATTACCCCAACTGAATTTAAAAAGGAAAAAGAAAATAATAAGGGAAAGAGCATAAAAATAGAGAAATCTAATTCCAACCCCGATGAACTTTATATGTATCGTCAACCCCCGAAGTCCTTAAGTTGTAACAATGACCCGGGAACCTCTAAACCACCAGGTTTTTCTAAACCAATGTGGAAAACGACGGCTCGTATTAGGGGAACATCATATATCCCTAGAAACTTGGCAAAATGAACCAAAACCGAAGAAGAAGAAACAAGCGAGTCGGAATAAGATAGTTGTATTCGTGTGGTGTAATATATGTAATATAGTGTGCTTATGCTTTATGATATATGTAAAAATTGCTTGTATTAATAAGTATTTTTTTTATGAATCTAACTCTTGTCTATTTTACAGTATAAAAACACAAAATGGATAGACAACCCAATATTTTAAGAGACCTACCCGGAGACATGATTGATGAAATCTTGTCTAGAGTCGGTCAGAATTCTTCGGCACAACTATTTAAGGCGAGATCAGTTTGTAAGACATTCGAAGAACGTTCCAAGAATGCCTTGGTTTATAAAAGGCTTTCGTTCGAAAGATGGGAGATATCACATTGGGAAATCCATAAGTTACGACGTGTTTACTTTGACGCATATATTGCGGGGAACCCAAATGCTATTTTACGCAATGGGTTAAGAAATTATTTTGACTCAATATATCCGAATATTGGACTTCGTGATTTAGAAAAAGCGGCTAACATGCAACATAAAGAAGCATGTTATGCTTACGGATTAGTAATGTTCGCTTCTCACCAAAGTGAGAACAAGAACATCGGACTACAACTATTAAACAAAACGTTCCCACAAGTGACGGAGTCGGTAATTGGGGTAAGAAATGAGGTTTTTAGATTGTTACGGGACTGTTGGACATTACGTAACCCTCGTCCCTTTGACGACGTTACAACACGCTGTCTTATCAACGGCCATAACGGTTATGTTCCACAAGGCCAAGGATGGGAAGTAATCCTAGTAAAACCAGAATGCATGACTTGTTTCTGGACGTATGAATTACGTGTCTTTATTGCCTTTGCTGAACTACTTGTGTACTAGCTAGAATTATCTTCACAATCATCTTGTATCAAATTTATTGTGTGCTATATTTCATGCTATATGTAAAATAAGCGGTATTGTAAGTTTGTAAAATATTGTGTAAAAGTTTGAACGCGAAATATTATTATAATCAGTTTTTCATATAGAATTGTAGTAGTTAAATTATATATTAGCTACTAAGTATGAACTTAACGGGTAGGTACTACCCGAATTTAAACTTATAAAACGCTAATATGAAGAAAACGCTTTTATAAATGAGTTCATATTATGCTACGAAATACTATTAACTACTCTTAATATTCTGTATGATTAACTTGTTCCATTTGACTATTTTGAAGGAAATGGCACCGACTACTTGACACACCGTGAATATGAATGAAGAGGAATTCCGTACTTTTCTAGCTTCAAACATAGCCGCAGTACAGGCTGTGCTACATACCAACAATAACCTTGGATCTAGCAGTACAGGAAATCGTGTAGTATGCACCTACAAAGAATTCACTGCCTGCAAACCTTTGGAATTTGATGGAACCGAAGGACCGATCGGATTGAAACGGTGGACCGAGAAGGTCAAATCGGTGTTTGCCATAAGTAAGTGTACTGAAGAGGATAAAGTGAAGTACGCTACGCATACCTTCACAGGTTCTGCGTTAACATGGTGGAATACCTATCTAGAGCAAGTGGGACAAAACGATGCGTACGCACTACCGTGGTCAGCATTCAAGCACTTGATGAACGAGAAGTACCGTCCCAGAACCGAGGTCAATAAGCTCAAGACAGAACTTAGAGGGTTACGAACCCAAGGATTTGATATTACCACGTACGAAAGACGATTCACAGAATTGTGCCTATTGTGTCCGGGAGCATTCGAAGAGGTGGAAGAGAAGATCGACGCATTTGTGAAAGGATTACCGGAAAGAATCCAAGAAGATATAAGTTCACACAAGCCCGCCTCCATACAACAGGCATGTAGAATGGCTCACAAACTAGTGAACCAGATTGAAGAAAGAATTAAAGAACAGACTGCTGAAGAGGCCAATGTGAAGCAAGTTAAAAGAAAGTAGGAGGAAAACGGTGATAAGAATCACCAATACAACAACAGCAGCAATTACAACAATAATCGCAACAATTATCCCAACAATCGCAACATCAATCGCAACTACAACAAACGGCCCAACAACAACAACAATAACAACAACAACAACAACAGCAACTACAACAATCATCCCAACAACAATAATAACCGCAACAACAACAACAATCAGAAGCAGCTATGCCAAAGGTGTGAAAAGTATCACTCGGGGTTCTGCACCAAATTTTGCAACAAGTGTAAAAGAAATGGTCATAGCGCGGCGAAGTGTGAGGTCTACGGACCAGGGGTTAATAGAACGAAAGGAACAAATGGTGTCGGAACGAGTAATGGCGGAGCAAGTAGTGTCGGAGCAAGTTATGCCAATGTAGTTTGTTATAAATGTGGAAAACCGGGCCACATTATTAGAAATTGCCCTAACCAGGAGAACACGAATGGACAAGGCCACGGAAGAGTTTTCAATATTAATGCGGTAGAGGCACAGGAAGACCCGGAGCTTGTTACGGGTACGTTTCTTATTGACAATAAATCTGCTTACGTTTTATTTGATTCGGGTGCGGATAGAAGCTATATGAGTAGAGATTTTTGTGCTAAATTAAGTTGTCCATTGACGCCTTTGGATAGTAAATTTTTACTCGAATTAGCTAATGGTAAATTAATTTCAGCAGATAATATATGTCGGAATTGAGAAATTAAACTAGTTAGCGAAACATTTAAGATTGATTTGATACCAGTAGAGTTAGGGAGTTTTGATGTGATAATCGGTATGGACTGGTTGAAAGAAGTGAAAGCAGAGATCGTTTGTTACAAAAATGCAATTCGCATTATACGAGAAAAAGGAAAACCCTTAATGGTGTGCAGAGAAAAGGGCAACACGAAGCTACATCTTATTAGTAATTTGAAGGCACAAAAACTAATAAGAAAAGGTTGCTATGCTGTTCTAGCACACGTCGAGAAAGTACAAACTGAAGAAAAGAGCATCAATGATGTTCCCATTGCAAAAGAATTTCCCGATGTATTTCTGAAAGAATTACCGGGATTACCCCCACATCGATCCGTTGAATTTCAAATAGATCTTGTACCAGGAGCTGGACCAATAGCTCGTGCTCCTTACAGACTCGCACCCAGCGAGATGAAAGAACTGCAAAGCCAATTACAAGAACTTTTAGAGCGTGGTTTCATTCGACCAAGCACATCACCGTGGGGAGCTCCTGTTTTGTTTGTCAAGAAGAAAGATGGTACATTCAGGTTGTGTATCGACTACCGAGAGTTGAACAAACCTACCATCAAGAACCGCTACCCACTACCGAGAATCGACGACTTATTTGATCAACTACAAGGCTCGTCTGTTTATTCAAAGATTGACTTACGTTCCGGGTATCATCAAATGCGGGTGAAAGAAGATGATATTCCAAAGACTGCTTTCAGAACACGTTACGGTCATTATGAGTTTATGGTCATGCCGTTTGGTTTAACTAATGCACCAGCTGTGTTCATGGACCTTATGAACCGAGTGTGTGGACCATACCTTGACAAGTTTGTCATTGTTTTCATTGATGACATACTTATTTACTCAAAGAATGACCAAGAACACGGTGAACATTTGAGAAAGGTGTTAGAAGTATTGAGGAAGGAAGAATTGTACGCTAAGTTTTCAAAGTGTGCATTTTGGTTGGAAGAAGTTCAATTCCTCGGTCACATAGTGAACAAAGAAGGTATTAAGGTGGATCCGGCAAAGATAGAAACTGTTGAAAAGTGGGAAACCCCGAAAACTCCGAAACACATACGCCAGTTTTTAGGACTAGCTGGTTACTACAGAAGGTTCATCCAAGACTTTTCCAGAATAGCAAAACCCTTGACTGCATTAACGCATAAAGGGAAGAAATTTGAATGGAATGATGAACAAGAGAAAGCGTTTCAGTTATTGAAGAAAAAGCTAACTACGGCACCTATATTGTCATTGCCTGAAGGGAATGATGATTTTGTGATTTATTGTGACGCATCAAAGCAAGGTCTCGGTTGTGTATTAATGCAACGAACGAAGGTGATTGCTTATGCGTCTAGACAATTGAAGATTCACGAACAAAATTATACGACGCATGATTTGGAATTAGTGATAATGCTAAAAACGAACATATATTTCATAGCATTATTCCTCAAGAAAGACAAGCTTTTAGTTTCAATTGTTCTATTTACAAGTGATATTCGTTTAAATAATAAAAGGTGAAGACAAAAGACAGATTCGACGAATTGAAGACGCAAACGACCAAAAAGCTCAAAAGTACAAAAGACAATCAAAGAGGTTCCAATTATTGATAAGAAACGTCTCGAAATTACAAGAGTACAAGATTCAAAACGCAAAGTACAAAATATAAAATTGTACGCAAGGACGTTCGAAAATCCGGAACCGGGACCGGAGTCAACTCTCAACGCTCGACGCAACGGACTAAAAATTACAAGTCAACTATGCACATAAATATAATATAATATTTAAATAATTCTTATAATTATTTAATATATTATATTATTTATAAAACCGTCGGCAGAAGAAAACAACCAAAAATGAGCCTCCCCAGCTGGCCATGCGATCGCATGGCCTGGAAGGCAAAAATCCATGCGATCGCATGAGCCCCAGTTCCAGCCCACATGCCTATAAAAATCGAGCTTTGGTGCACCAAAAACATAATCCATCTTTTTCTTCTTCTCCTCATACGTAAAATATATATATATATTTATATTTTATATTTTAATTTTAATTATAATTCTAATAATAAGGGTATGTTAGCGAATGTTGTAAGGGTGTAAGTCGAAATTCTGTCCGTGTAACGCTACGCTATTTTTAATCATTGTAAGTTATGTTCAACCTTTTTACATTAATGTCTCGTAGCTAAGTTATTATTATGCTTATTTAAAACGAAGTAATCATGATGTTGGGCTAATTACTAAAATTGGGTAATTGGGCTTTGTACCATAATTGGGGTTTGGACAAAACAACGACACTTGTGGAAATTAGACTATGGGCTATTAATGGGCTTTATATTTGTTTAACTAAATGATAGTTTGTTAATGTTAATATAAAGATTTACAATTGGGCGTCCCTATAAATTACCATATACACTCGATCGGACACGATGGGCGGGGTATTTATATGTACGAATAATCGTTCATTTAACCGGACACGGGAATGGATTAATAAGCCACTAGAATAATTAAAACAGGGGTGAAATTATGTACAAGGACACTTGGTATAATTGATAACAAAATATTAAAACCTTGGGTTACACTCAGTCGACATCCTGGTGTAATTATTAAACAAAGTATTAAAATCTTGTTACAGTTTAAGTCCTCAATTAGTTGGAATATTTAACTTCGGGTATAAGGATAATTTGACGAGGACACTCGCACTTTATATTTATGACTGATGGACTGTTATGGACAAAAACCAGACGGACATATTAAATAATCCAGGACAAAGGACAATTAACCCATGGGCATAAAACTAAAATCAACACGTCAAACATCATGATTACGGAAGTTTAAATAAGCATAATTCTTTTATTTCATATTTAATTTCCTTTATTTTATATTTAATTGCACTTCTAATTATCGCATTTTTATTATTATTGTATTTAATTGCACTTTTAATTATCGTACTTTTTAATTATCGCAAGTTTATTTTATCGCACTTTTATTATTCGCAATTTCATTATCGTTATTTACTTTATGCTTTAATTTAAGTCTGGTATTCATTTTTAATATTTTACATTTGGTTTTAACTGCGACTAAAGTTTTAAAATCGACAAACCGGTCATTAAACGGTAAAAACTCCCCTTTATAATAATAATATTACTTATATATATATATATTTGTATTTTTATAAAAGTAAACTAATATAGCGTTAAGCTTTGTTTAAAAAGATTCCCTGTGGAACGAACCGGGCTTACTAAAAACTACACTACTGTACGATTAGGTACACTGCCTATAAGTGTTGTAGCAAGGTTTAAGTATATCCATTCTATAAATAAATAAATATCTTGTGTAAAATTGCATCGTATTTAATAGTATTTTCTGCTAAAATATAAGCTATTTCGTATACCACGCTGCAGACATCAAGTATTTTTGGCGCCGCTGCCGGGGAGGTTGATGTCTGCAGCGTGGTATACGAAATAGCTTATATTTTAGCAGAAAATACTATTAAATACGATACAATTTTACACAAGATATTTATTTATTTATAGAATGGATATACTTAAACCTTGCTACAACACTTATAGGCAGTGTACCTAATCGTACAGTAGTGTAGTTTTTAGTAAGTCCGGTTCGTTCCACAGGGAATCTTTTTAAACAAAGCTTAACGCTATATTAGTTTACTTTTATAAAAATATATATATATATATATATATATAAGTAATATTATTATTATAAAGGGGAGTTTTTACCGTTTAATGACCGGTTTGTCGATTTTAAAACTTTAGTCACAGTTAAAACCAAATGTAAAATATTAAAAATGAATACCAGACTTAAATTAAAGCATAAAGTAAATAACGATAATGAAATTGCGAATAATAAAAGTGCGATAAAATAAACTTGCGATAATTAAAAAGTACGATAATTAAAAGTGCAATTAAATACAATAATAATAAAAATGCGATAATTAGAAGTGCAATTAAATATAAAATAAAGGAAATTAAATATGAAATAAAAGAATTATGCTTATTTAAACTTCCGTAATCATGATGTTTGACGTGTTGATTTTAGTTTTATGCCCATGGGTTAATTGTCCTTTGTCCTGGATTATTTTATATGTCCGTCTGGTTTTTGTCCATAACAGTCCATCAGTCATAAATATAAAGTGCGAGTGTCCTCGTCAAATTATCCTTATACCCGAAGTTAAATATTCCAACTAATTGGGGACTTAAACTGTAACAAGATTTTAATACTTTGTTTAATAATTACACCAGGATGTCGACTGAGTGTAACCCAAGGTTTTAATATTTTGTTATCAATTATACCAAGTGTCCTTGTACATAATTTCACCCCTGTTTTAATTATTCTAGTGGCTTATTAATCCATTCCCGTGTCCGGTTAAATGAACGATTATTCGTACATATAAATACCCCGCCCATCGTGTCCGATCGAGTGTATATGGTAATTTATAGGGACGCCCAATTGTAAATCTTTATATTAACATTAACAAACTATCATTTAGTTAAACAAATATAAAGCCCATTAATAGCCCATAGTCTAATTTCCACAAGTGTCGTTCTTTTGTCCAAACCCCAATTATGGTACAAAGCCCAATTACCCAATTTTAGTAATTAGCCCAACATCATGATTACTTCGTTTTAAATAAGCATAATAATAACTTAGCTACGAGACATTAATGTAAAAAGGTTGAACATAACTTACAATGATTAAAAATAGCGTAGCGTTACACGGACAGAATTTCGACTTACACCCTTACAACATTCGCTAACATACCCTTATTATTAGAATTATAATTAAAATTAAATTATAAATTATAAATATATATATATATTTTACGTATGAGGAGAAGAAGAAAAAGATGGATTATGTTTTTGGTGCACCAAAGCTCGATTTTTATAGGCATGTGGGCTGGAACTGGGGCTCATGCGATCGCATGGATTTTTGCCTTCCAGGCCATGCGATCGCATGGCCAGCTGGGGAGGCTCATTTTTGGTTGTTTTCTTCTGCCGACGGTTTTATAAATAATATAATATATTAAATAATTATAAGAATTATTTAAATATTATATTATATTTATGTGCATAGTTGACTTGTAATTTTTAGTCCGTTGCGTCGAGCGTTGAGAGTTGACTCCGGTCCCGGTTCCGGATTTTCGAACGTCCTTGCGTACAATTTTATATTTTGTACTTTGCGTTTTGAATCTTGTACTCTTGTAATTTCGAGACGTTTCTTATCAATAATTGGAACCTCTTTGATTGTCTTTTGTACTTTTGAGCTTTTTGGTCGTTTGCGTCTTTAATTCGTCGAATCTGTCTTTTGTCTTCACCTTTTATTATTTAAACGAATATCACTTGTAAATAGAACAATTGAAACTAAAAGCTTGTCTTTCTTGAGGAATAATGCTATGAAATATATGTTCGTTTTTAGCATTATCAAATATTCCCACACTTGAGCGTTGCTTGTCCTCAAGCAATATCGTCTTGAAATACTAGAATCACTTCTTTATTCTTCACACTTTGTACATCAGTAATTTCTATACGGCGGTATAAACAATGGTAGTAACGATATGGTTTACAGTCCCACATGACTATAAAAATTTAGATCCATTAAGGAAATTGGATCTTTATGAAAACATTTGATCTTTTGAAAATTAAATCTAGTTTTTACCCTAGATAAGTTTTCCGGAATAACCCTTTACCGGTGTTTGCAAAATATTTTTGTGGGTTTGGTGGGTTTCAGATTGAAAATTTTAGCTCAAAACTTGCGGTTTTGTGTCACCCACTTGCTAACCTTGTATTTGGAAAGCAACACGTCCAGTTTACTTGTCCCGTATATTACCTTTCGATAAACTACCGTCCGGTTGTAAAGGAAAGCGTTGAACAAGCAACTGTTAAGGCAATGTTCCCTGACATGCTTTTAATTATGGTCTATAACGTGTCGGATGCAATTACTATCCTTGGTAGGAGCAATAGTAAAGCTCACCCTTATGATTTTTTGGTCTGGCACAAGGTCCTGTCTTTGACCACTATGCAACCACCGTTCTTACGGTTGACACCCGATTTGGTTCAGGTGACCTAATGAATTCCAGGTGAATTCCTAGGATTTTACGTTCAATGGTAATGAACGCATTGAAAATGGGTTTTCAGAAAACAAATCGGTTTTAATTTGATCAAAATATTTTCTCGTTCAAGCTCGAGTTTAGATATCATCGAATTCCATGAGTTTGTAATTCTCAATCTTTAAAGTCAATCTCTAGGATTGAGTAATATCAGGCTTAAAAGCTGATTTTTAATCTTTAAGGAGATTATCCTTTCTGGGGATCTGATTCATTAGTCTTATCAAGCTAATTTGCATGGTGCCCCCCCATTGTACGAGATAAATCCTTCTCATGGTTAGAATAAATCTGACCACTTGGCGACCCTGTTTAATGCTGAGGTCCGTGGATTTCCTGCTGATTTTAGTGATGACTTTTCTAGATTTTTCGTCAACCTACAGCTGGTCTGGACGACAACTTCTTGACCTAAATCAAGAAGCGCGTGTCTTTTTCGGAAGACTTTACTTCCTTTTAATGATGGAATTGATTCATCGTGTAGATCCATCTCTTTTTTTCTTTCATCGGGTAAAATGGTTTAGTTTAGTCCAAAGCAAAAGTATTTTCAGTTATTTGTTACAGATATATGTGACATATGTTTAAGATAACTTGGTAAATTTTCCCACACTTGGCTTTTATTTTCCTCTTTATCGTCCTCTATTCCATTTTAAATGAATTTCAACATTTTGGTTTGTTTCTCAATTTATGTCCTTTCCGAGGTAACAATAATTTCGGTGTTAACACCTAGTTTTATCGTTCATAAATATGTATAAACATGATTTTGAGTTCATTTAATTGAAAATTTTGAAAATTTTTACTAGAATTGGGTAGTCAGTATATAAGACTAGGGCTGTTCTTTATTATCAGAGAGCACTAGATTCTAATACAACTACTACGTTAATAGTATTTTTAATGGTAACCAAGGGTATAAAGATAAAAATTTAAAAATCCGAAAGAATTTAACCCCTTCCCACACTTAAGATCCTGCAATGCCCTCATTTGCAAGAAATCAGTAATAATTTAAATTATTGAGGGTGATTTGTGTGAAAATGATTAAATTTTACCAAAGTTTCCAAATATATTGGCGTTTGTTTGCTGAATGATAAATGGTGCATAGCATTTGTTCATTTCGTCTGTTGTTACATCACATTTATTTGTCATCTTGTCGTCAAAATTAGTAGCTTTTGCTGAACTTAATGCCAGTCTTTGAAAATGCGCTGTTTTACCCTGTTTTGAACAATCGACAATATACATATATACAAGTATAATCATGCATGGCAATTTGAAATGGGACTTAATATCCCACTTTCAAATTCTAAATATGAAATATTAGTACACAATAATAATAAAATAATAAAAATTACACAAATTTATCCAATAACATAAGTTTAAACATGAAAAAGTCAAAAGATAAAAACATAATAATCATAAAAATAACCAAATGGAACTAAATCAGTCTGGATAGGGGTTCCAGTTCATCTCATCGGGTGGGTTCCATTGTTGGTTATAGGTGTTCTGATAGGCTTGGTTATAGTCATACCGGTTAAAGGGTGGTCGGATATCGGGGCTATGTGGCGGAAAATGAGCAGGTCGAGTAGGTACATAGTTATTTGGTACCTGATATGATAGCTGGCTCATGATTTGGTGTTGATGAACTAACCAGCTATCATGTTGGCGTCGCCTATAATCCTCGTATACTCGCTCGGAGTTCCACTGCTCATACATACTATGTCTTGCCGCGTTCGTCATTGCTTCCTCATCTATACGAACGTGGACGTCAAGAATAGCATCTCGAAAGACATCCCTAATGTCTTCCGCCTCCTACATTTCCTCGTCTGAGCCTCTCTCTACCTGAGGATGAGATCCCTCATAGGGTACTGCCTGGTTACGTCTACTTTTCAATACCTTAGCACCCACATAAACCTTCAATCCTAAGGGCTCAACCTGTTCTCTACAAATCTGTAATGGACCCCCTTGGTTCCTATCAACACCTAAATACTCTCCAATGAGAGTAACAAAAATACCCCCTCCTATTATACTCCCGTCCTGCATTCCCTCTACCATATTAGATAAATAAAAAGCAACACAGTAAGGGATATTGACAAAGCTTCTAGGATCCCGAATACACTTTAGGTAGAATAAATCATATAAGGTAATTTTTTCTTTATTATGACCTCTTTGTGTAATCGAGTTAGCCAAAAATCTATGAATAATACGAAGCTCGGCTCTGTCAATATGTGTATAGGAGTGTCCTCCTGCTCGTGTAAAAACATCAAAATGTGACATACGCCTCCAAATGGCGTCAGCGTCAAAGTTACTATCTACCCGTTCACCATAATGAATCAAGTTTGTACAATCGGGTAATAGCAACTCACCAGGAGTATATATCTGTAAGGCCCTGGCCATGTCCAGCATGGACATTCTGTACATCCTACCGCCAAGGATAAACCTAAGAAATCTTCTATCATCTATCCTAACTATATTTGTATCAAGTGATACAGTACTCATCAACTCAACACACCATTCCTTATATACAGGTCTACGAATGGTGAAAAGACGTTCCCAATCTGTAAAAGAAGAACTGCCATACCTTTGAACTAAACGCTGTCTAACACGGTCAGCTAGATGGACCGTTTCCAAAGGGGCCCAATCAATTACCCTTGGCACCTCTACATTTTTTGTTACCAATTTGAATTTGTTCCTTTGATATGTCTCGTAATCTCTCCATCTTCTATCAAATCTCAGATTAGGATGTAGAGTGTGCTCAGGAATTGTTGGGAATTCTACTGGCGGCCTCATTGGGAATACTATGAATTCATCAACAAACTGTACTGGATCATAATAAGGTATGTGCTGATCAGGCTGTTGTTGTTCCTGTTGCGGTTCTTGTTCGTGTTGCATTTCTGGTTCTTGTTCTGGTGCTGGTGCTGGTCGTCTAGATGATGATGCTCCTGAACCTCCAGTATCGGCTCTCTGTAAAACACATTAAACACAAAAATTGTGCATCCAAATATGCATTAGTGTTAGCAAAATAACAACTTAAAACAATCACTATAACATGTTAAATCAAAATTAAACTTATACACATTTTCACAATTTTTCACAATTCTACACTTTTCAAATAAGCACATATGAAAATGTATACAAAATTCATAAGCATTTAACTCAAATAACATGTCAAAATATTCATTATTAATAATTAAAAAAGTCTCAAATGGCAAATATATCAAATTAATCAAGTTCATGAATTTTGGACTTAAAAAGTCCACTTTAATCTCCAAAAATCATGTTTAGGATCATTGTTTGGATCATTTAACTATCTAAACATGTTGCACTACTCAATTTAGCAATAATTCATGACAAAAATTGGCCATAACCTGTTTATATCAAAAAGCCCCAAATTGCTCAAGAACACAAACCCTAGATTTCTAAAAATTTTGAAGTTTTTGACTTCAAATCATGTTAAATAGCATCAATCTAGGTTATACATGCATAAAATACTAACAATTTAACACTAATTACACTAGAAATTAACAAAATTGCATTAGGTAAAAAATTGGTAATTATCACAAAAACTAGGAATTTATAGAGTTTAGGAGTGTAATTTTTACCAATTTGCTGAAGAATGAGAATCTAGGCATGATTAGAGCAAGAAAAATGACGAATTACGGTGGAAAAATGGCGAAAATTTGTGAATTTTTGGGTGAGTTTCGGGTGTATGTGTGTGTGTTGTGGTTGAAGAGCAGACCCGGTGCTGTTTTTGTTTCTGAACTGCATTTGGTCCCCATGCGATCGCATGGGTTCCAAGTGCAAACCCCATGCGATCGCATGGGGTGCCGGCTACAGTATTTTCAGCTTTTTTTTTTTTTTTTTTGAAACCTTATGCTTTATAAAACTTATAATTAATTCAATTTTAAAAATTTTGTTTTCCTTTAGGAGCGAGGGTGTTTCGGATCGTTGTCCTAGTCTGTCTCTCGATAAAATTTTTAAAATTTGTCAAATCAAAGCGCGGTTTTTTAAAAGTAAAGATTTTTGGGTTTTTTTAATGTTTTTGGCATACTTTAATTCAATAAGATTAAAAATAATGATAATAAAAGTTCTCGTCCCTCCCTCGGGTAAAGCAATTTCGGTTCAAAGACCTAGTCTTCAACTTACGACGAATTTTAAAAATCATATTTTTAACTTAATGAGATAAAGTAAATTTTTGTTTTTAAATTCACACAACTTAAATATGAAATTCAAAATTAATATTAAAAATTCACACTAAAATTAAAATTTAAAATGCATAAAATTAAAAATTTATATTTTAAAAATTCACACCAAACTTAATTTAAAAATTCATATTATAAATTCACACCAAACTTATATTAATTTTTCAAATATTTACAATTTTAAATATATTGTTTTTACAAAGTTTACAATATTAATTTAAGATTTAAATATTAATTTTAAAAACATGGTAAAAATAAAATTTAAAATCTTTTTGTCTTTTTATCCCACTTTAATCAATCAAATATTATCAAAAATATGCGCCCCTCTTTTCGGTAAAGTAATTTCGGTTCCAAAACCTAATTTAACTCATGACGAATTTTTGAAATATTTTGGGTTGATTGATTAAAGATATTTATACCTTAAGAATAAACGTTAAATTTCGCAGTGATGTAATAAATTTTTGAATGATATCAATAATTTCGGTCGCCAAACCTAATTTTATTCAATACCAATTTAATACTTTTTAGCGAACAAATTAGCGTTTATTATCAAAAGGTTAAAAATAAAAATAAAAATAAAAACTGTACAGACATACCTGTGAAATAGATTTCTTAGTTATATGATCTATCCCATTCATAAGATAGTCGGTTTAATTGGTTTTCCATGGCTACATAGGCGTAACCTCGAGCATTCAGTGTCTTTTCTTCTAAACATATGAACGGTCCGTCTCTGCATAAAGTAACAAATTCGGTATTTGAATAGGTTTGATTATTTGAACATTTACCTCCATGTGACCATTTTCCGCATTTGTGACATCTTTCTAGGTGTCGTGCTCTTCTTTTCGCTGCGGATTTTGATTTTCCTTTACCAAATTGTAACTTATTATCTTCGCATCTGGATTCTTTTCTAACTCCGTCCATTCTTTCTCTGATTACTGATACTATTTCACTCGGTAGTATGTCATTATTACGTTTAGTGATCAAAGCGTGTAGCATTAGACCATGGTTTAGTTCACAGGCAGTCTTCATTTTGTAAAAACCTAAAAAAAAATAAAAATTCAGAATGGGGGGAGAAGACTAGTTCTTTAGGGTCTGCTAGGGAAAGACCATTCGGGTTCCATTTTCGAGATTTACACGAAAACAGACAATCTAACTCTAACAGAAATACATATTATCCTTTAAAGACTTGATTCTCCCCACACTTAGTTAGCTGTGGTGTCGAAATTGTGATTAACTTGGTTGTCGACTTCCATCGGACCATGTATGTAATGTTTAACTCTGTGACCATTAACTTTAAATTCAATCTCATTTGAATTTATTAATTCTATCATTCCGTATGGGAAAACTCTTTTGACTATGAATGGTCCAGACCATCTTGATTTCAATTTTCCAGGAAATAGCTTGAATCGTGAATTGAAAAGAAAAACTCTGTCTCCTTCTTTAAATTCTTTTGAACTTCTGATTCTTTTATCATGCCATTTCTTCGTTCTTTCTTTATAGATTAACGAATTTTCGTATGCTTCATGTCTTAATTCTTCTAATTCGTTTAGTTGACTTAATCGTAGACGTCCAGCTTCATGTAAATCAAGATTACATGTCTTCAAAGCCCAAAATACTTTGTGTTCAATTTCTACTGGAAGATGACATGCTTTTCCATAAACAAGTCTAAAAGGTGTGGTTCCAATTGGAGTTTTGTAGGCTGTTCTAAAAGCCCAGAGTGCATCCTCCAATTTAATGGACCATTCCTTTGGATTTGATCCTACGGTTTTCTCTAGAATACGTTTTAAAGCTCGGTTGGTATTTTCAACTTGTCCACTTGTTTGTGGATGATATGCGGTGGAGATTTTATGAGTTACTCCATATCTTTTAAGAACTTTCTCAAGTTGATTATTACAGAAATGAGTACCCCGATCACTTATTAAAGCTTTCGGTGTTCCAAACCTTGCAAAAAGACGTTTTAAAAAGTTGACTACAACTCGTGCATCGTTAGTTGGGAGAGCTTGTGCTTCCGCCCATTTAGATACATAATCAATGGCTACGAGTATATATAGATTATTATGAGATTTTGGAAATGGACCCATAAAGTCAATACCCCAAATGTAAAATACTTCACATACTTGGATGACATTTTGTGGCATTTCATCACGTTGACTTATTTTTCCGGCCCTTTGACAAGCATCACAGGATTTGCAAAGAAGGTGTGCGTCTTTGTAAATTGTAGGCCAATAGAATCCAGCTTCATAAACTTTTCTTGCTGTTAGTTGAGGCCCATAATGCCCTCCTGTTGGTCCTGTGTGACAATGGTTTAATATTTTACTAGCTTCATCTCCAAATACACATCGGCGTATTATTCCATCGGGACAACTTTTAAACAGATGTGGATCTTCCCAAAAATAGTGTTTTATATCACTGAAGAATTTCTTTCGTCTTTGGTACGATAATCCTTTTTCAAGGAATCCACAAACTAAGTAGTTTGCATAGTCTGCAAACCATGGGATTTCTTTATAATCTATCTTCAATAGATATTCATCAGGAAAGTTGTCTTGTATGGCTGATTCATTTAGAACTTCTAATTCGGGATTTTCAAGACGAGAAAGATGATCAGCGGCGAGATTTTCTGCTCCTCTTTTATCTCGGATTTCAATATCAAACTCTTGTAAGAGTAAGATCCAACGGATTAATCTTGGTTTAGCATCTTGTTTTGAAAATAGGTATCTAAGAGCAGAATGGTCGGTATAGACCACTGTTTTTGCTAGAACGAGATATGATCGAAATTTGTCAAAAGCAAAGACAATAGCAAGGAGTTCTTTTTCAGTAGTTGTATAGTTCGTTTGTGCTCCTTGTAACGTCTTACTAGCATAATATATAGGTTGAAATCGTTTTTCAATCCTTTGTCCTAAAACGGCTCCCATTGCAAAATCACTTGCATCGCACATTAGTTCAAATGGTAGATTCCAATTTGGTGTGATCATGATCGGCGCATTAGTGAGTTTTTCTTTAAGAATATTAAAAGATTTGATACACTCATCTGAAAAGATGAATGGAGCATCCTTTTCTAGGAGTTTATTCATAGGAGTGGCAATTTTAGAAAAATCTTTTATGAAACGTCGGTAAAAACCGGCATGCCCTAGAAAACTCCTAACTCCTCTAACATTGGTGGGATGTGGAAGTTTAGCAATTACATCTACTTTAGCTCTATCCACTTCAATTCCTTCTTTTGAAATTTTATGTCCAAGAACGATGCCTTCTTTAACCATGAAATGGCATTTCTCCCAATTAAGTACTAGATTTGATTGTTCGCATCTAAGAAGCATTCGTTCCAGATTAACTAGACATGATTCAAATGTATCACCGAAGACTGAAAAGTCATCCATGAAAACTTCCATGCATTCTTCTATCATGTCGTGAAAAATCGCCATCATACACCTTTGAAAGGTTGCAGGGGCGTTACAAAGTCCAAATGGCATGCGTTTGTAAGCAAAAGTACCATAAGGGCACGTGAATGTGGTTTTCTCTTGGTCCTCGGGTGCTATTGGAATTTGAAAATATCCGGAAAATCCATCTAGAAAACAATAGTAACTATTTCCGGCTAATCTTTCCAACATTTGATCTATGAAAGGTAAGGGAAAGTGATCTTTTCTGGTGGCGTCATTTAATTTTCTATAATCAATACACACACGCCATCCTGTTACAGTCCTAGTAGGAATAAGCTCATTTTTCTCATTTGTAATGACAGTCATGCCACCTTTCTTAGGCACGCATTGAACTGGACTTACCCATGGACTATCAGAGATTGGATAAATTAGACCTGCATCTAGCAGTTTAATAATCTCTTTCTTAACTACATCTTGCATATTAGGATTTAGTCTTCGTTGACGTTGCACATACGTTTTATGACCTTCTTCCATAAGGATTTTATGTGTGCAATACGAAGGACTTATTCCTTTAATATCATGAATCTTCCATGCAATGGCTGGTTTATGAGCTTTCAACACAGAAATGAGTTGTGATTTCTCATTTTCAGTAAGAGAAGACGATATTATTACAGGTAATTCAGATTCACCATGTAAATAAGCGTATTCCAAATGGTTTGGAAGTGGCTTTAATTCTAATTTCGGTGGTTCTTCTATCGATGATTTATATCGATATCTGTCTTCTTCTTTTAGCATTTGAATTTCTTCTGTTGTTGGTTCATATCCATTAGCTATAAGTGTAGCTAACATTTCAGCTTCATCAATTGGTTCATTACCTTCTCCTAAAGAACATTCTCCTGTTCCTTGTAATTCTGGAAATTCTTCTAATAATTCTGCATGTGCATCTATAGTTTGAATATAATAACATGTATCATCTGCAGATTGTGGTTGTTGCATTGCTCTATCAACTGAAAAGGTAACACTCTCATCCTCTATACTTAGGGTCAATTTCTTACCGAACACGTCTATCATTGCTTTAGCCGTGTTTAAGAATGGTCTTCCTAATATGAGAGGAACTTGAGAATCTTCTTCCATGTCCAGAACAACAAAATCTACTGGAAATACTAAAGTACCAACGTTAACTAGCATGTTCTCCATTATCCCTCTAGGATATTTTATTGATCTATCGGCTAATTGTATGCTTATTCTGGTTGGTTTCAATTCTCCAAGGTCTAGTTTAGCGTATAGTGAATACGGCATTAAATTTATACTAGCACCTAAGTCTGCCAATGATTCTATTGAACTAAGACTACCCAGAAAACATGGAATTGTGAAACTTCCTGGATCAGATAATTTTTCTGGTATCTTATTCAACAGCACTGCTGAACAATTAGCATTCATAGTAACAGCCGAGAGTTCTTCCATTTTCTTTCTATTTGAGATTAGATCTTTCAAGAATTTAGCATATCTAGGCATTCCTGAAATCACATCAATGAAAGGAAGATTTACATTTATCTGTTTAAACATATCCAAAAATTTGGATTGCTCGGCTTCAAGTTTCTCTTTCTTCATTTTACTCGGGTAAGGAAGTGGTGGTTGGTATGGTTTAACATAAGGTTTAGCCTTAACTGTGTTATCTTCATTAACCTTTTCAACTACCGGTTCTTTTTCCTTATCTTGATCAGGTTGTGGTTCTTGTGGAGTAGGAATAGTTTCATCAGAAGTTACAGGTATTTCCGGTGGTTTAAGTGTTGTACCACTTCTTGTGGTAATGGCTTTAGCTGTTTCATTTCGGGGGTTAGCATTTGTATCACTAGGTAGACTTTCCGGTTTTCTTTCACCTATTAACCTTGCTAGGTTACTTACTTTTTGTTCCAGATTTTGAATAGAAGCTTGTTGATTTCTAAATGCTTGAGCATTTTGTTCATTGGTTTGTTTTTGAGATGTGAAAAACTGCGTTTGAGTTTCAACTAGCTTCGTCATCATATCTTCTAAATTTGGCTTTTTATCATCGGTTTGTTGTGGTGGTTTGTTTTGAAAATTTGGTCTTTGCTGATTATAAGTATTATTGGATACTTGTTGATTGCTGGGACCTTGTTGGTTGTTGTATGGAATATTTCTGTTATAATTCTGGTTTTGATTGTAAATCGGTCTTGGCGGTTGATAATTATTCTGATAATTATTTCCAGGCCTTTGGTTTATGTATGAAATATTCTCTCTTTGTTCCATTGTTAATTCAATACTGAGACAATCTTTTGTCAAATGTGGTCCTCCACACTGCTCACAACTAATTCGTATTGAGTGAATATCTTTAGTCATCTTTTCCATTCGTCTCTCCACAGCATCTATCTTTGCGGAAATGGAATCTAAGTCATGGATAGAATCGGCTCTAGCTGCTTTAGATGATCTAATGATGTCTTTTTCTTGGTGCCACTCATGTGAGTGGGAAGCAGTATTATCAATAATTTTGTAAGCATCAGTTTCGGTTTTCTTCATAATAGAACCACCAGCTGCTATATCTATGTCTTTTCTTGTAGTGATGTCGCATCCTTGGTAGAATATTTGTACTATTTGACAGGTGTCTAAACCATGTTGCGGACATCCTCTTAACAACTTTCCATATCTAGTCCACGCCTCATATAGAGTTTCATTTGGTTTCTGTGTAAACGTAACAATTTCTGCTTGAAGTCTTACGGCTTTAGATGCAGGAAAGAATTGTTTAAGAAATTTGTCAACTAAAACGTCCCATGTATCAATCGCCCCTTCAGGTAACGATTCCAACCAATCTTTGGCTTCTCCCTTTAAAGTCCAGGGAAATAACATGAGATATATCTGTTCATCCTCCACTTCTCGGATTTTAAATAGTGTGCAGATCCTATTAAAGGTACGTAGATGTTCATTTGGATCTTCCTTCGGCGCACCACTAAATTGGCATTGATTAGTCACCATGTGTAGAATTTGTCCTTTGATTTCATAATCTGGCGCATTAATGTCTGGATGAGTAATTGCGTGACCTTGGCCAGTGCGTTTAGCTCTCATTCGGTCTTCCATACTTAAAGGTTCCAGATTCTCCATAATTGAATTTGTTGAATCGGTATCACTAGATGATTCTGATTTAATGGTTCGTTCCTCAACAATCTCTGTTTAAATGATTGGTGGTTCCGGAGGAAAATTTAGTGGTTCAGGATCTACGAACCGTTCCTGAATATTCTTCGGATTCTCAATTGTGAGGTCGGGTTCAAAAAATGGATTATCGGAAATTTGAACTGAAGTACTTGGTTGACTGGATGACGATTCTAAAGAAAAATCAACGGCGGTTATATTTGCTAAATATCTTGATCTAGTTACAGGTGGTGAACGTACAAAAGGTGGTGAACGTCTTGCTCGGTGCATTCACTGAATATCCTATTAGTTTTAAAAAGGAAAGAAAATTTATAATAAGTTATCCAATCAATAGACTTTTCTGATTTTGCCCACGTTTGGAATAGCCAAAAGATGCAGCAGAGGGGCAGGATTCGTTTGGTCTCAATATAATTGAGGACTGTTTGGCTCCAATAACCCGGTCCACGTACAAATCCAACTATTACTACGAACCAGAAAATTTTGATGTCTATCAATTTAACCACTCAAAATAAATTTTCGTAATTTTAAGAAATTTAGATAAGTAGTAGAATAAAAATCTATGTCCTAAAACTAGAATAGCGAGAAATAAGAAAGAAAAAGAGTTCGTCGAAAAAGGTAGAAAAAGAAAAATGGTTGAAAAAATAAAAGGTGACGGAAAAATAAAAGAAACTTATAAAACTTAAAAATACTTGACTAACCTAACCTTATTACTACAACTAACTTAAAATTATAATCGCAAATTGAAATTACTAATTGGAATGATAATTGATACATAGGTAAAAGTCGTCTAAAAATATTAAAGCTTACAAGAAAAACTAAATCCCAAATGGAATTAACTTAAAAAGAAACTAAAACTTAAAAAGGCGTCGCAAAATTCTAAAGTACCTAAATCTTAGTCTAAAGAAAAAGCACTTAAGGAATTCTACGGCAAAGCCTAAAAATTTAGAAGTAAAAATAACTATGGCAAAGACTATGAATTAAAACTAAATAGGAGCGAAAAATACAAAAGTTACGCTAAAACGATTAAAAAGGGACAAAATATAAAAATATACAAAAAGTTGTAAAAAGTACAATTTTTATAAAAATATTATTTTTATATTATTTATTTTTATAAATGTATTAATTTTATAATTTATAAAACTAATTAAACTTAAAAATACAAATTAAATAAATAAAACTAAACTAATTAATATTAATTAACTAATAAACCCTAATTAGGGTTTTAATAATAATAATTAAAATATACTCCGTAATTAATGCAGTTGCAGAGTCAAACATGGCGTGTCAGATGGGCTCATGCGATCGCATGAGTCCTCAGTTGCCCAGCCATGCGATCGCATGGGCTAGGGTTTCGGGCCATAGAGTGGGCTGCTACAGTACAGGCCGAATTAATTATATTTTTTTTTTCTGTTTTTGCTGTATAAAATATATTTATTAATTAAATAAAACTTATATTTTTACAAAAAAATGGAAATAAAGAAACTTTATAAAACTTAAATATTTATCAAACTCCTAAAAAATATTTATATTTTTGTTTTTCTTTTTTTTATTTTTGAATATTTAAAACGTATTTTTACAAAAACGAATTTTAATAAAAGTAAACTAATTTTTTTTTTTATATTAGCGTTGCGCTTCCGACTTTTAAGACCTCCCCGGCAGCGGCGCCAAAAATACTTGATGTCTGCAGCGTGGTATACGAAATAGCTTATATTTTAGCAGAAAATACTATTAAATACGATACAATTTTACACAAGATATTTATTTATTTATAGAATGGATATACTTAAACCTTGCTACAACACTTATAGGCAGTGTACCTAATCGTACAGTAGTGTAGTTTTTAGTAAGTCCGGTTCGTTCCACAGGGAATCTTTTTAAACAAAGCTTAACGCTATATTAGTTTACTTTTATAAAAATACAAATATATATATATATAAGTAATATTATTATTATAAAGGGGAGTTTTTACCGTTTAATGACCGGTTTGTCGATTTTAAAACTTTAGTCGCAGTTAAAACCAAATGTAAAATATTAAAAATGAATACCAGACTTAAATTAAAGCATAAAGTAAATAACGATAATGAAATTGCGAATAATAAAAGTGCGATAAAATAAACTTGCGATAATTAAAAAGTACGATAATTAAAAGTGCAATTAAATACAATAATAATAAAAATGCGATAATTAGAAGTGCAATTAAATATAAAATAAAGGAAATTAAATATGAAATAAAAGAATTATGCTTATTTAAACTTCCGTAATCATGATGTTTGACGCATGTGGGCTGGTGGGCTGGAACTGGGGCTCATGCGATCGCATGGATTTTTGCCTTCCAGGCCATGCGATCGCATGGCCAGCTGGGGAGGCTCATTTTTGGTTGTTTTCTTCTGCCGACGGTTTTATAAATAATATAATATATTAAATAATTATAAGAATTATTTAAATATTATATTATATTTATGTGCATAGTTGACTTGTAATTTTTAGTCCGTTGCGTCGAGCGTTGAGAGTTGACTCCGGTCCCGGTTCCGGATTTTCGAACGTCCTTGCGTACAATTTTATATTTTGTACTTTGCGTTTTGAATCTTGTACTCTTGTAATTTCGAGACGTTTCTTATCAATAATTGGAACCTCTTTGATTGTCTTTTGTACTTTTGAGCTTTTTGGTCGTTTGCGTCTTCAATTCGTCGAATCTGTCTTTTGTCTTCACCTTTTATTATTTAAACGAATATCACTTGTAAATAGAACAATTGAAACTAAAAGCTTGTCTTTCTTGAGGAATAATGCTATGAAATATATGTTCGTTTTTAGCATTATCAAATATTCCCACACTTGAGCGTTGCTTGTCCTCAAGCAATATCGTCTTGAAATACTAGAATCACTTCTTTATTCTTCACACTTTGTACATCAGTGATTTCTATACGGCGGTATAAACAATGGTAGTAACGATATGGTTTACAGTCCCACATGACTATAAAAATTTAGATCCATTAAGGAAATTGGATCTTTATGAAAACATTTGATCTTTTGAAAATTAAATCTAGTTTTTACCCTAGATAAGTTTTCCGGAATAACCCTTTACCGGTGTTTGCAAAATATTTTTGTGGGCTTGGTGGGTTTCAGATTTGAAAATTTTAGCTCAAAACTTGCGGTTTTGTGTCACCCACTTGCTAACCTTGTATTTGGAAAGCAACACGTCCAGTTTACTTGTCCCGTATATTACCTTTCGATAAACTACCGTCCGGTTGTAAAGGAAAGCGTTGAACAAGCAACTGCTAAGGCAATGTTCCCTGACATGCTTTTAATTATGGTCTATAACGTGTCGGATGCAATTACTATCCTTGGTAGGAGCAATAGTAAAGCTCACCCTTATGATTTTTCGGTCTGGCACAAGGTCCTGTCTTTGACCACTATGCAACCACCGTTCTTACGGTTGACACCCGATTTGGTTCAGGTGACCTAATGAATTCCAGGTGAATTCCCAGGATTTTACGTTCAATGGTAATGAACGCATTGAAAATGGGTTTTCAGAAAACAAATCAATTTTAATTTGATCAAAATATTTTCTCGTTCAAGCTCGAGTTTAGATATCATCGAATTCCATGAGTTTGTAATTCTCAATCTTTAAAGTCAATCTCTAGGATTGAGTAATATCAGGCTTAAAAGCTGATTTTTAATCTTTAAGGAGATTATCCTTTCTGGGGATCTGATTCATTAGTCTTATCAAGCTAATTTGCATGGTGCCCCCCCCATTGTACGAGATAAATCCTTCTCATGGTTAGGATAAATCTGACCACTTGGCGACCCTGTTTAATGCTGAGGTCCGTGGATTTCCTGCTGATTTTAGTGATGACTTTTCTAGATTTTTCGTCAACCTACAGCTGGTCTGGACGACAACTTCTTGACCTAAATCAAGAAGCGCGTGTCTTTTTCAGAAGACTTTACTTCCTTTTAATGATGAAATTGATTCATCGTGTAGATCCATCTCTTCTTTTCTTTCATCGGGTAAAATGGTTTAGTTTAGTCCAAAGCAAAAGTATTTTCAGTTATTTGTTACAGATATATGTGACATATGTTTAAGATAACTTGGTAAATTTTCCCACACTTGGCTTTTATTTTCCTCTTTATCGTCATCTATTCCATTTTAAATGAATTTCAACATTTTGGTTTGTTTCTCAATTTATGTCCTTTCCGAGGTAACAATAATTTCGGTGTTAACACCTAGTTTTATCGTTCATAAATATGTATAAACATGATTTTGAGTTCATTTAATTGAAAATTTTGAAAATTTTTACTAGAATTGGGTAGTCAGTATATAAGACTAGGGCTGTTCTTTATTATCAGAGAGCACTAGATTCTAATACAACTACTACGTTACTAGTATTTTTAATGGTAACCAAGGGTATAAAGATAAAAATTTAAAAATCCGAAAGAACATATATTTAATGCTATGGAACCCATGCGATCGCATGGGGACCAAATGCAGTTCAGAAACAAAAACAGCAGCGGGTCTGCTCTTCAACCACAACACACACACATACACCCGAAACTCACCCAAAAATTCACAAATTTTCGCCATTTTTCCACCGTAATTCGTCATTTTTCTTGCTCTAATCATGCCTAGATTCTCATTCTTCAGCAAATTGGTAAAAATTACACTCCTAAACTCTATAAATTCCTAGTTTTTGTGATAATTACCAATTTTTTACCTAATGCAATTTTGTTAATTTCTAGTGTAATTAGTGTTAAATTGTTAGTATTTTATGCATGTATAACCTAGATTGATGCTATTTAACATGATTTGAAGTCAAAAACTTCAAAATTTTTAGAAATATAGGGTTTGTGTTCTTGAGCAATTTGGGGCTTTTTGATATAAACAGGTTATGGCCGATTTTTGTCATGAATTATTGCTAAATTGAGTAGTGTAACATGTTTAGATAGTTAAATGATCCAAACAATGATCCTAAACATGATTTTTGGAGATTAAAGTGGACTTTTTAAGTCCAAAATTCATGAACTTGATTAATTTGATATATTTGCCATTTGAGACTTGTTTAATTATTAATAATGAATATTTTGACATGTTATTTGAGTTAAATGCTTATGAATTTTGTATACATTTTCATATGTGCTTATTTGAAAAGTGTAGAATTGTGAAAAATTGTGAAAATGTGTATAAGTTTAATTTTGATTTAACATGTTATAGTGATTGTTTTAAGTTGTTATTTTGCTAACACTAATGCATATTTGGATGCACAATTTTTGTGTTTAATGTGTTTTACAGAGAGCCGATACTGGAGGTTCAGGAGCATCATCATCTAGACGACCAGCACCAGCACCAGAACAAGAACCAGAAATGCAACACGAACAAGAACCGCAACAGGAACAACAACAGCCTGATCAGCACATACCTTATTATGATCCAGTACAGTTTGTTGATGAATTCATAGTATTCCCAATGAGGCCGCCAGTAGAATTCCCAACAATTCCTGAGCACACTCTACATCCTAATCTGAGATTTGATAGAAGATGGAGAGATTACGAGACATATCAAAGGAACAAATTCAAATTGGTAACAAAAAATGTAGAGGTGCCAAGGGTAATTGATTGGGCCCCTTTGGAAATGGTCCATCTAGCTGACCGTGTTAGACAGCGTTTAGTTCAAAGGTATGGCAGTTCTTCTTTTACAGATTGGGAACGTCTTTTCACCATTCGTAGACCTGTATATAAGGAATGGTGTGTTGAGTTGATGAGTACTGTATCACTTGATACAAATATAGTTAGGATAGATGATAGAAGATTTCTTAGGTTTATCCTTGGCGGTAGGATGTACAGAATGTCCATGCTGGACATGGCCAGGGCCTTACAGATATATACTCCTGGTGAGTTGCTATTACCCGATTGTACAAACTTGATTCATTATGGTGAACGGGTAGATAGTAACTTTGACGCTGACGCCATTTGGAGGCGTATGTCACATTTTGATGTTTTTACACGAGCAGGAGGACACTCCTATACACATATTGACAGAGCCGAGCTTCGTATTATTCATAGATTTTTGGCTAACTCGATTACACAAAGAGGTCATAATAAAGAAAAAATTACCTTATATGATTTATTCTACCTAAAGTGTATTCGGGATCCTAGAAGCTTTGTCAATATCCCTTACTGTGTTGCTTTTTATTTATCTAAAATGGTAGAGGGAATGCAGGACGGGAGTATAATAGGAGGGGGTATTTTTGTTACTCTCATTGGAGAGTATTTAGGTGTTGATAGGAACCAAGGGGGTCCATTACAGATTTGTAGAGAACAGGTTGAGCCCTTAGGATTGAAGGTTTATGTGGGTGCTAAGGTATTGAAAAGTAGACGTAACCAGGCAGTACCCTATGAGGGATCTCATCCTCAGGTAGAGAGAGGCTCAGACGAGGAAATGGAGGAGGCGGAAGACATTAGGGATGTCTTTCGAGATGCTATTCTTGACGTCCACGTTCGTATAGATGAGGAAGCAATGACGAACGCGGCAAGACATAGTATGTATGAGCAGTGGAACTCCGAGCGAGTATACGAGGATTATAGGCGATGCCAACATGATAGCTGGTTAGTTCATCAACACCAAATCATGAGCCAGCTATCATATCAGGTACCAAATAACTATGTACCTACTCGACCTGCTCATTTTCCGCCACATAGCCCCGATATCCGACCACCCTTTAACCGGTATGACTATAACCAAGCCTATCAGAACACCTATAACCAACAATGGAACCCACCCGATGAGATGAACTGGAACCCCTATCCAGACTGATTTAGTTCCATTTGGTTATTTTTATGATTATTATGTTTTTATCTTTTGACTTTTTCATGTTTAAACTTATGTTATTGGATAAATTTGTGTAATTTTTATTATTTTATTATTATTGTGTACTAATATTTCATATTTAGAATTTGAAAGTGGGATATTAAGTCCCATTTCAAATTGCCATGCATGATTATACTTGTATATATGTATATTGTCGATTGTTCAAAACAGGGTAAAACAGCGCATTTTCAAAGACTGGCATTAAGTTCAGCAAAAGCTACTAATTTTGACGACAAGATGACAAATAAATGTGATGTAACAACAGACGAAATGAACAAATGCTATGCACCATTTATCATTCAGCAAACAAACGCCAATATATTTGGAAACTTTGGTAAAATTTAATCATTTTCACACAAATCACCCTCAATAATTTAAATTATTACTGATTTCTTGCAAATGAGGGCATTGCAGGATCTTAAGTGTGGGAAGGGGTTAAATTCTTTCGAATTTTTAAATTTTTATCTTTATACCCTTGGTTACCATTAAAAATACTAGTAACGTAGTAGTTGTATTAGAATCTAGTGCTCTCTGATAATAAAGAACAGCCCTAGTCTTATATACTGACTACCCAATTCTAGTAAAATTTTTCAAAATTTTCAATTAAATGAACTCAAAATCATGTTTATACATATTTATGAACGATAAAACTAGGTGTTAACACCGAAATTATTGTTACCTCGGAAAGGACATAAATTGAGAAACAAACCAAAATGTTGAAATTCATTTAAAATGGAATAGAGGACGATAAAGAGGAAAATAAAAGCCAAGTGTGGGAAAATTTACCAAGTTATCTTAAACATATGTCACATATATCTGTAACAAATAACTGAAAATACTTTTGCTTTGGACTAAACTAAACCATTTTACCCGATGAAAGAAAAGAAGAGATGGATCTACACGACGAATCAATTCCATCATTAAAAGGAAGTAAAGTCTTCCGAAAAAGACACGCGCTTCTTGATTTAGGTCAAGAAGTTGTCGTCCAGACCAGCTGTAGGTTGACGAAAAATCTAGAAAAGTCATCACTAAAATCAGCAGGAAATCCACGGACCTCAGCATTAAACAGGGTCGCCAAGTGGTCAGATTTATCCTAACCATGAGAAGGATTTATCTCGTACAATGGGGGGAACCATGCAATTAGCTTGATAAGACTAATGAATCAGATCCCCAGAAAGGATAATCTCCTTAAAGATTAAAAATTAGCTTTTAAGCCTGATATTACTCAATCCTAGAGATTGACTTTAAAGATTGAGAATTACAAACTCATGGAATTCGATGATATCTAAACTCGAGCTTGAACGAGAAAATATTTTGATCAAATTAAAACCGATTTGTTTTCTAAAAACCCATTTTCAATGCGTTCATTACCATTGAACGTAAAATCCTAGGAATTCACCTGGAATTCATTAGGTCACCTGAACCAAATCGGGTGTCAACCGTAAGAACGGTGGTTGCATAGTGGTCAAAGACAGGACCTTGTGCCAGACCGAAAAATCATAAGGGTGAGCTTTACTATTGCTCCTACCAAGGATAGTAATTGCATCCGACACGTTATAGACCATAATTAAAAGTATGTCAGGGAACATTGCCTTAACAGTTGCTTGTTCAACGCTTTCCTTTACAACCGGACGGTAGTTTATCGAAAGGTAATATACGAGACAAGTAAACTGGATGTGTTGCTTTCCAAATACAAGGTTAGCAAGTGGGTGACACAAAACCGCAAGTTTTGAGCTAAAATTTTCAAATCTGAAACCCACCAAACCCACAAAAATATTTTGCAAACACCGGTAAAGGGTTATTCCGGAAAACTTATCTAGGGTAAAAACTAGATTTAATTTTCAAAAGATCAAATGTTTTCATAAAGATCCAATTTCCTTAATGGATCTAAATTTTTATAGTCATGTGGGACTGTAAACCATATAGTTACTACCATTGTTTATACCGCCGTATAGAAATCACTGATGTACAAAGTGTGAAGAATAAAGAAGTGATTCTAGTATTTCAAGACGATATTGCTTGAGGACAAGCAACGCTCAAGTGTGGGAATATTTGATAATGCTAAAAACGAACATATATTTCATAGCATTATTCCTCAAGAAAGACAAGCTTTTAGTTTCAATTGTTCTATTTACAAGTGATATTCGTTTAAATAATAAAAGGTGAAGACAAAAGACAGATTCGACGAATTGAAGACGCAAATGACCAAAAAGCTCAAAAGTACAAAAGACAATCAAAGAGGTTCCAATTATTGATAAGAAACGTCTCGAAATTACAAGAGTACAAGATTCAAAACGCAAAGTACAAAATATAAAATTGTACGCAAAGACGTTCGAAAATCCGGAATCGGGACCGGAGTCAACTCTCAACGCTCGACGCAACGGACTAAAAATTACAAGTCAACTATGCACATAAATATAATATAATATTTAAATAATTCTTATAATTATTTAATATATTATATTATTTATAAAACCGTCGGCAGAAGAAAACAACCAAAAATGAGCCTCCCCAGCTGGCCATGCGATCGCATGGCCTGGAAGGCAAAAATCCATGCGATCGCATGAGCCCCAGTTCCAGCCCACATGCCTATAAAAATCGAGCTTTGGTGCACCAAAAACATAATCCATCTTTTTCTTCTTCTCCTCATACGTAAAATATATATATATATATTTATAATTTATATTTTAATTTTAATTATAATTCTAATAATAAGGGTATGTTAGCGAATGTTGTAAGGGTGTAAGTCGAAATTCTGTCCGTGTAACGCTACGCTATTTTTAATCATTGTAAGTTATGTTCAACCTTTTTACATTAATGTCTCGTAGCTAAGTTATTATTATGCTTATTTAAAACGAAGTAATCATGATGTTGGGCTAATTACTAAAATTGGGTAATTGGGCTTTGTACCATAATTGGGGTTTGGACAAAAGAACGACACTTGTGGAAATTAGACTATGGGCTATTAATGGGCTTTATATTTGTTTAACTAAATGATAGTTTGTTAATGTTAATATAAATATTTACAATTGGGCGTCCCTATAAATTACCATATACACTCGATCGGACACGATGGGCGGGGTATTTATATGTACGAATAATCGTTCATTTAACCGGACACGGGAATGGATTAATAAGCCACTAGAATAATTAAAACAGGGGTGAAATTATGTACAAGGACACTTGGTATAATTGATAACAAAATATTAAAACCTTGGGTTACACTCAGTCGACATCCTGGTGTAATTATTAAACAAAGTATTAAAATCTTGTTACAGTTTAAGTCCCCAATTAGTTGGAATATTTAACTTCGCGTATAAGGATAATTTGACGAGGACACTCGCACTTTATATTTATGACTGATGGACTGTTATGGACAAAAACCAGACGGACATATTAAATAATCAAGGACAAAGGACAATTAACCCATGGGCATAAAACTAAAATCAACACGTCAAACATCATGATTACGGAAGTTTAAATAAGCATAATTCTTTTATTTCATATTTAATTTCCTTTATTTTATATTTAATTGCACATCTAATTATCGCATTTTTATTATTATTGTATTTAATTGCACTTTTAATTATCGTACTTTTTAATTATCGCAAGTTTATTTTATCGTACTTTTATTATTCGCAATTTCATTATCGTTATTTACTTTATGCTTTAATTTAAGTCTTGTATTCATTTTTAATATTTTACATTTGGTTTTAACTGCGACTAAAGTTTTAAAATCGACAAATCGGTCATTAAACGGTAAAAACTCTCCTTTATAATAATAATATTACTTATATATATATATTTGTATTTTTATAAAAGTAAACTAATATAGCGTTAAGCTTTGTTTAAAAAGATTCCCTGTGTAACGAATCGGACTTACTAAAAACTACACTACTGTACGATTAGGTACACTGCCTATAAGTATTGTAGCAAGGTTTAAGTATATCCATTCTATAAATAAATAAATATCTTGTGTAAAATTGTATCGTATTTAATAGTATTTTCTGCTAAAATTTAATAGTATTTTATACCCCTTAGCTTTAACATCAAGTTTTTGAAAAATAATGATAATAAAAGTTCTCGTCCCTCCCTCGGGTAAAGCAATTTCGGTTCAAAGACCTAGTCTTCAACTTACGACGAATTTTAAAAATCATATTTTGGGTTGATTGATTAAAGATATTTATACCTTAAGAATAAACGTTAAATTTCGCAGTGATGTAATAAATTTTTGAATGATATCAATAATTTCGGTCGCCAAACCTAATTTTATTCAATACCAATTCAATACCAATTTGATACATAGGTAAAAGTCGTCTAAAAATATTAAAGCTTACAAGAAAAACTAAATCCCAAATGGAATTAACTTAAAAAGAAACTAAAACATAAAAAGGCGTCGCAAAATTCTAAAGTACCTAAATCTTAGTCGAAAGAAAAAGCACTTAAGGAATTCTACGGCAAAGCCTAAAAATTTAGAAGTAAAAATAACTATGGCAAAGACTATGAATTAAAACTAAATAGGAGCGAAAAATACAAAAGTTACGCTAAAACGATTAAAAAGGGACAAAATATAAAAATATACAAAAAGTTGTAAAAAGTACAATTTTTATAAAAATATTATTTTTATATTATTTATTTTTATAAATGTATTAATTTTATAATTTATAAAACTAATTAAACTTAAAAGTACAAATTAAATAAATAAAACTAAACTAATTAATATTAATTAACTAATAAACCCTAATTAGGGTTTTAATAATAATAATTAAAATATACTCCGTAATTAATGCAGTTGCAGAGTCAAACCTGGCGTGTCAGATGGGCTCATGCGATCGCATGAGTCCTCAGTTGCCCAGCCATGCGATCGCATGGGCTAGGGTTTCGGGCCATAGAGTGGGCTGCTACAGTACAGGCCGAATTAATTATATTTTTTTTCTTCTGTTTTTGCTGTATAAAATATATTTATTAATTAAATAAAACTTATATTTTTACAAAAAAATGGAAATAAAGAAACTTTATAAAACTTAAATATTTATCAAACTCCTAAAAAATATTTATATTTTTGTTTTTCTTTTTTTTATTTTTGAATATTTAAAACGTAATTTTACAAAAACGAATTTTAATAAAAGTAAACTAAATTTTTTTTTTTATATTAGCGTTGCGCTTCCGACTTTTAAGACCTCTCCAGCAGCGGCGCCAAAAATACTTGATGTCTGCAGCGTGGTATACGAAATAGCTTATATTTTAGCAGAAAATACTATTAAATACGATACAATTTTACACAAGATATTTATTTATTTATAGAATGGATATACTTAAACCTTGCTACAACACTTATAGGCAGTGTACCTAATCGTACAGTAGTGTAGTTTTTAGTAAGTCCGGTTCGTTCCACAGGGAATCTTTTTAAACAAAGCTAAACGCTATATTAGTTTACTTTTATAAAAATACAAATATATATATATAAGTAATATTATTATTATAAAGGGGAGTTTTTACCGTTTAATGACCGGTTTGTCGATTTTAAAACTTTAGTCGCAGTTAAAACCAAATGTAAAATATTAAAAATGAATACCAGACTTAAATTAAAGCATAAAGTAAATAACGATAATGAAATTGCGAATAATAAAAGTGCGATAAAATAAACTTGCGATAATTAAAAAGTACGATAATTAAAAGTGCAATTAAATACAATAATAATAAAAATGCGATAATTAGAAGTGCAATTAAATATAAAATAAAGGAAATTAAATATGAAATAAAAGAATTATGCTTATTTAAACTTCCGTAATCATGATGTTTGACGTGTTGATTTTAGTTTTATGCCCATGGGTTAATTGTCCTTTGTCCTGGATTATTTAATATGTCCGTCTGGTTTTGTCCATAACAGTCCATCAGTCATAAATATAAAGTGCGAGTGTCCTCGTCAAATTATCCTTATACCCGAAGTTAAATATTCCAACTAATTGGGGACTTAAACTGTAACAAGATTTTAATACTTTGTTTAATAATTACACCAGGATGTCGACTGAGTGTAACCCAAGGTTTTAATATTTTGTTATCAATTATACCAAGTGTCCTTGTACATAATTTTACCCCTGTTTTAATTATTCTAGTGGCTTATTAATCCATTCCCGTGTCCGGTTAAATGAACGATTATTCGTACATATAAATACCCCGCCCATCGTGTCCGATCGAGTGTATATGGTAATTTATAGGGACGCCCAATTGTAAATCTTTATATTAACATTAACAAACTATCATTTAGTTAAACAAATATAAAGCCCATTAATAGCCCATAGTCTAATTTCCACAAGTGTCGTTCTTTTGTCCAAACCCCAATTATGGTACAAAGCCCAATTACCCAATTTTAGTAATTAGCCCAACATCATGATTACTTCGTTTTAAATAAGCATAATAATAACTTAGCTACGAGACATTAATGTAAAAAGGTTGAACATAACTTACAATGATTAAAAATAGCGTAGCGTTACACGGACAGAATTTCGACTTACACCCTTACAACATTCGCTAACATACCCTTATTATTAGAATTATAATTAAAATTAAAATATAAATTATAAATATATATATATATATTTTACGTATGAGGAGAAGAAGAAAAAGATGGATTTGTTTTTGGTGCACCAAAGCTCGATTTTTATAGGCATGTGGGCTGGAACTGGGGCTCATGCGATCGCATGGATTTTTGCCTTCCAGGCCATGCGATCGCATGGCCAGCTGGGGAGGCTCATTTTTGGTTGTTTTCTTCTGCCGACGGTTTTATAAATAATATAATATATTAAATAATTATTAGAATTATTTAAATATTATATTATATTTATGTGCATAGTTGACTTGTAATTTTTAGTCCTTTGCGTCGAGCGTTGAGAGTTGACTCCGGTCCCGGTTCCGGATTTTCGAACGTCCTTGCGTACAATTTAATATCTTGTACTTTGCGTTTTGAATCTTGTACTCTTGTAATTTCGAGACGTTTCTTATCAATAATTGGAACCTCTTTGATTGTATTTTGTACTTTTGAGCTTTTTGGTCGTTTGTGTCTTCAATTCGTCGAATCTGTCTTTTGTCTTCACCTTTTATTATTTAAACGAATATCACTTGTAAATAGAACAATTGAAACTAAAAGCTTGTCTTTCTTGAGGAATAATGCTATGAAATATATGTTCGTTTTTAGCATTATCAAATATTCCCACACTTGAGCGTTGCTTGTCCTCAAGCAATATCGTCTTGAAATACTAGAATCACTTCTTTATTCTTCACACTTTGTACATCAGTGATTTCTATACGGCGGTATAAACAATGGTAGTAACGATATGGTTTACAGTCCCACATGACTATAAAAATTTAGATCCATTAAGGAAATTGGATCTTTATGAAAACATTTGATCTTTTGAAAATTAAATCTAGTTTTTACCCTAGATAAGTTTTCCGGAATAACCCTTTACCGGTGTTTGCAAAATATTTTTGTGGGTTTGGTGGGTTTCAGATTTGAAAATTTTAGCTCAAAACTTGCGGTTTTGTGTCACCCACTTGCTAACCTTGTATTTGGAAAGCAACACGTCCAGTTTACTTGTCCCGTATATTACCTTTCGATAAACTACCGTCCGGTTGTAAAGGAAAGCGTTGAACAAGCAACTGTTAAGGCAATGTTCCCTGACATGCTTTTAATTATGGTCTATAACGTGTCAGATGCAATTACTATCCTTGGTAGGAGCAATAGTAAAGCTCACCCTTATGATTTTTCGGTCTGGCACAAGGTCCTGTCTTTGACCACTATGCAACCACCGTTCTTACGGTTGACACCCGATTTGGTTCAGGTGACCTAATGAATTCCAGGTGAATTCCTAGGATTTTACGTTCAATGGTAATGAACGCATTGAAAATGGGTTTTCAGAAAACAAATCGGTTTTAATTTGATCATTTCGTCTGTTGTTACATCACATTTATTTGTCATCTTGTCGTCAAAATTAGTAGCTTTTGCTGAACTTAATGCCAGTCTTTGAAAATGCGCTGTTTTACCCTGTTTTGAACAATCGACAATATACATATATACAAGTATAATCATGCATGGCAATTTGAAATGGGACTTAATATCCCACTTTCAAATTCTAAATATGAAATATTAGTACACAATAATAATAAAATAATAAAAATTACACAAATTTATCCAATAACATAAGTTTAAACATGAAAAAGTCAAAAGATAAAAACATAATAATCATAAAAATAACCAAATGGAACTAAATCAGTCTGGATAGGGGTTCCAGTTCATCTCATCGGGTGGGTTCCATTGTTGGTTATAGGTGTTCTGATAGGCTTGGTTATAGTCATACCGGTTAAAGGGTGGTCGGATATCGGGGCTATGTGGCGGAAAATGAGCAGGTCGAGTAGGTACATAGTTATTTGGTACCTGATATGATAGCTGGCTCATGATTTGGTGCTGATGAACTAACCAGCTATCATGTTGGCGTCGCCTATAATCCTCGTATACTCGCTCGGAGTTCCACTGCTCATACATACTATGTCTTGCCGCGTTCGTCATTGCTTCCTCATCTATACGAACGTGGACGTCAAGAATAGCATCTCGAAAGACATCCCTAATGTCTTCCGCCTCCTCCATTTCCTCGTCTGAGCCTCTCTCTACCTGAGGATGAGATCCCTCATAGGGTACTGCCTGGTTACGTCTACTTTTCAATACCTTAGCACCCACATAAACCTTCAATCCTAAGGGCTCAACCTGTTCTCTACAAATCTGTAATGGACCCCCTTGGTTCCTATCAACACCTAAATACTCTCCAATGAGAGTAACAAAAATACCCCCTCCTATTATACTCCCGTCCTGCATTCCCTCTACCATTTTAGATAAATAAAAAGCAACACAGTAAGGGATATTGACAAAGCTTCTAGGATCCCGAATACACTTTAGGTAGAATAAATCATATAAGGTAATTTTTTCTTTATTATGACCTCTTTGTGTAATCGAGTTAGCCAAAAATCTATGAATAATACGAAGCTCGGCTCTGTCAATATGTGTATAGGAGTGTCCTCCTGCTCGTGTAAAAACATCAAAATGTGACATACGCCTCCAAATGGCGTCAGCGTCAAAGTTACTATCTACCCGTTCACCATAATGAATCAAGTTTGTACAATCGGGTAATAGCAACTCACCAGGAGTATATATCTGTAAGGCCCTGGCCATGTCCAGCATGGACATTCTGTACATCCTACCGCCAAGGATAAACCTAAGAAATATTCTATCATCTATCCTAACTATATTTGTATCAAGTGATACATTACTCATCAACTCAACACACCATTCCTTATATACAGGTCTACGAATGGTGAAAAGACGTTCCCAATCTGTAAAAGAAGAACTGCCATACCTTTGAACTAAACGCTGTCTAACACGGTCAGCTAGATGGACCGTTTCCAAAGGGGCCCAATCAATTACCCTTGGCACCTCTACATTTTTTGTTACCAATTTGAATTTGTTCCTTTGATATGTCTCGTAATCTCTCCATCTTCTATCAAATCTCAGATTAGGATGTAGAGTGTGCTCAGGAATTGTTGGGAATTCTACTGGCAGCCTCATTGGGAATACTATGAATTCATCAACAAACTGTACTGGATCATAATAAGGTATGTGCTGATCAGGCTGTTGTTGTTCCTGTTGCGGTTCTTGTTCGTGTTGCATTTCTGGTTCTTGTTCTGGTGCTGGTCGTCTAGATGATGATGCTCCTGAACCTCCAGTATCGGCTCTCTGTAAAACACATTAAACACAAAAATTGTGCATCCAAATATGCATTAGTGTTAGCAAAATAACAACTTAAAACAATCACTATAACATGTTAAATCAAAATTAAACTTATACACATTTTCACAATTTTTCACAATTCTACACTTTTCAAATAAGCACATATGAAAATGTATACAAAATTCATAAGCATTTAACTCAAATAACATGTCAAAATATTCATTATTAATAATTAAACAAGTCTCAAATGGCAAATATATCAAATTAATCAAGTTCATGAATTTTGGACTTAAAAAGTCCACTTTAATCTCCAAAAATCATGTTTAGGATCATTGTTTGGATCATTTAACTATCTAAACATGTTACACTACTCAATTTAGCAATAATTCATGACAAAAATCGGCCATAACCTGTTTATATCAAAAAGCCCCAAATTGCTCAAGAATACAAACCCTAGATTTCTAAAAATTTTGAAGTTTTTGACTTCAAATCATGTTAAATAGCATCAATCTAGGTTATACATGCATAAAATACTAACAATTTAACACTAATTACACTAGAAATTAACAAAATTGCATTAGGTAAAAAATTGGTAATTATCACAAAAACTAGGAATTTATAGAGTTTAGGAGTGTAATTTTTACCAATTTGCTGAAGAATGAGAATCTAGGCATGATTAGAGCAAGAAAAATGACGAATTACGGTGGAAAAATGGCGAAAATTGGTGAATTTTTGGGTGAGTTTCGGGTGTATGTGTGTGTGTTGTGGTGAAGAACAGAATCGCTGAGAGTTTTTGATCTGGCCAGTTTTCCAGCCTCATGCGATCGCATGAGGTTGGTGTGTAAACCCCATGCGATCGCATGGGGTGCCGGCTACAGTGTTTTCAGTTTTTTTTTTTTTTTTTTTTTTAAAAAACCTTATGCTTTATAAAACTTATAATTAATTAAATTTTTAAAAATTTTGTTTTCCTTTAGGAGCGAGGGCGTTTCGGATCGTTGTCCTAGTCTGTCCCTCGACAAAATTTTAAAATTTGTCAAATCAAAGCGCGGTTTTTAAAAGTAAAGATTTTTGGGTTTTTTAATGTTTTTGGCATACTTTAATTTAATAAGATTAAAAATAATGATAATAAAAGTTCTCGTCCCTCCCTCGGGTAAAGCAATTTCGGTTCAAAGACCTAGTCTTCAACTTACGACGAATTTTAAAAATCATATTTTTAACTTAATGAGACAAAGTAAATTTTTGTTTTTAAATTCACACAACTTAAATATAAAATTAAAAATTCACACCAAACTTAAAATTTGAAATGCATAAAATTAAAAATTCATATTTTAAAAATTAAAAATTCACACCAAACTTAATTTTAAAAATTCACATTATAAATTCACACCAAACTTATATTAATTTTTCAAATATTTACATTTTTAAAAATATTGTTTTTACAAAGTTTACAATATTAATAAAGGGTTCAAATATTAATTTTAAAAACATGGTAAAAATAAAATTAAAAATCTTTTTGTCTTTTTATCCCACTTTAATCAATCAAATATTATCAAAAATATGCGCCCCTCTTTTCGGTAAAGTAATTTCGGTTCCAAGACCTAATTTAACTCATGACGAATTTTTGAAATATTTTGGGTTGATTAATTAAAGATATTTATACCTTAAGAATAAACGTTAAATTTCGCAGTGATGTAATAAATTTTTGAATGATATCAATAATTTCGGTCGCCAAACCTAATTTTATTCAATACCAATTTAATACTTTTTAGCGAACAAATTAGCGTTTATTATCAAAAGGTTAAAAATAAAAATAAAAATAAAAACTGTACAGACATACCTGTGAAATAGATTTCTTAGTTATATGATCTATCCCATTCATAAGATAGTCGGTTTAATTGGTTTTCCATGGCTACATAGGCGTAACCTCGAGCATTCAGTGTCTTTTCTTCTAAACATATGAACGGTCCGTCTCTGCATAAAGTAACAAATTCGGTATTTGAATAGGTTTGATTAATTGAACATTTACCTCCATGTGACCATTTTCCGCATTTGTGACATCTTTCTAGGTGTCGTGCTCTTCTTTTGGCTGCGGATTTTGATTTTCCTTTACCAAATTGTAACTTATTATCTTCGCATCTGGATTCTTTTCTAACTCCGTCCATTCTTTCTCTGATTACTGATACTACTTCACTCGGTAGTATGTCATTATTACGTTTAGTGATCAAAGCGTGTAGCATTAGACCATGGTTTAGTTCACAGGCAGTCTTCATTTTGTAAAAACCTAAAAAAAATAAAAATTCAGAATGGGGGGAGAAGACTAGTTCTTTAGGGTCTGCTAGGGAAAGACCATTCGGGTTCCATTTTCGAGATTTACACGAAAACAGACAATCTAACTCTAACCGAAATATATATTATCCTTTAAAGACTTGATTCTCCCCACACTTAGTTAGCTGTGGTGTCGAAATTGTGATTAACTTCGTTGTCGACTTCCATCGGACCATGTATGTAATGTTTAACTCTGTGACCATTAACTTTAAATTCAATCCCATTTGAATTTATTAATTCTATCGTTCCGTATGGGAAAACTCTTTTGACTATGAATGGTCCAGACCATCTTGATTTCAATTTTCCAGGAAATAGCTTGAATCGTGAATTGAAAAGAAGAACTCTGTCTCCTTCTTTAAATTCTTTTGAACTTCTGATTCTTTTATCATGCCATTTCTTCGTTCTTTCTTTATAGATTAACGAATTTTCGTATGCTTCATGTCTTAATTCTTCTAATTCGTTTAGTTGACTTAATCGTAGATGTCCGGCTTCATGTAAATCAAGATTACATGTCTTCAAAGTCCAAAATGCTTTGTGTTCAATTTCTACTGGAAGATGACATGCTTTTCCATAAACAAGTCTAAAAGGTGTGGTTCCTATTGGAGTTTTGTAGGCTGTTCTAAAAAGCCCAGAGTGCATCCTCCAATTTAATGGACCATTCCTTTGGATTTGATCCTACGGTTTTCTCTAGAATACGTTTTAAAGCTCGGTTGGTATTTTCAACTTGTCCACTTGTTTGTGGATGATATGCGGTGGAGATTTTATGAGTTACTCCATATCTTTTAAGAACTTTCTCAAGTTGATTATTACAGAAATGAGTACCCCGATCACTTATTAAAGCTTTCGGTGTTCCAAACCTTGCAAAAAGACGTTTTAAAAAGTTGACTACAACTCGTGCATCGTTAGTTGGGAGAGCTTGTGCTTCCGCCCATTTAGATACATAATCAATGGCTACGAGTATATATAGATTATTATGAGATTTTGGAAATGGACCCATAAAGTCAATACCCCAAATGTCAAATACTTCACATACTTGGATGACATTTTGTGGCATTTCCTCACGTTGACTTATTTTTCCGGCCCTTTGACAAGCATCACAGGATTTGCAAAGAAGGTGTGCGTCTTTGTAAATTGTAGGCCAATAGAATCCAGCTTTATAAACTTTTCTTGTTGTTAGTTGAGGCCCATAATGCCCTCCTGTTGGTCCTGTGTGACAATGGTTTAATATTTTACTAGCTTCATCTCCAAATACACATCGGTGTATTATTCCATCGGGACAACTTTTAAACAGATGTGGATCTTCCCAAAAATAGTGTTTTATATCACTGAAGAATTTCTTTCGTCTTTGGTACGATAATCCTTTTTCAAGGAATCCACAAACTAAGTAGTTTGCATAGTCTGCAAACCATGGGATTTCTTTATAATCTATCTTCAATAGATATTCATCAGGAAAGTTGTCTTGTATGGCTGATTCATTTAGAACTTCTAATTCGGGATTTTCAAGACGAGGAAGATGATCAGCGGCGAGATTTTCTGCTCCTCTTTTATCTCGGATTTCAATATCAAACTCTTGTAAGAGTAAGATCCAACGGATTAATCTTGGTTTAGCATCTTGTTTTGAAAATAGGTATCTAAGAGCAGAATGGTCGGTATAGACCACTGTTTTTGCTAGAACGAGATATGATCGAAATTTGTCAAGAGCAAAGACAATAGCAAGGAGTTCTTTTTCAGTAGTTGTATAGTTCGTTTGTGCTCCTTGTAACGTCTTACTAGCATAATATATAGGTTGAAATCGTTTTTCAATCCTTTGTCCTAAAACGGCTCCCATTGCAAAATCACTTGCATCGCACGTTAGTTCAAATGGTAGATTCCAATTTGGTGTGATCATGATCGGCGCATTAGTGAGTTTTTCTTTAAGAATATTAAAAGATTTGATACACTCATCTGAAAAGATGAATGGAGCATCCTTTTCTAGGAGTTTATTCATAGGAGTGGCAATTTTAGAAAAATCTTTTATGAAACGTCGGTAAAAACCGGCATGCCCTAGAAAACTCCTAACTCCTCTAACATTGGTGGGATGTGGAAGTTTAGCAATTACATCTACTTTAGCTCTATCCACTTCAATTCCTTCTTTTGAAATTTTATGTCCAAGAACGATGCCTTCTTTAACCATGAAATGGCATTTCTCCCAATTAAGTACTAGATTTGATTGTTCGCATCTAAGAAGCATTCGTTCCAGATTAACTAGACATGATTCAAATGTATCACCGAAGACTGAAAAGTCATCCATGAAAACTTCCATGCATTCTTCTATCATGTCGTGAAAAATCGCCATCATACACCTTTGAAAGGTTGCAGGGGCGTTACAAAGTCCAAATGGCATGCGTTTGTAAGCAAAAGTACCATAAGGGCACGTGAATGTAGTTTTCTCTTGGTCCTCGGGTGCTATTGGAATTTGAAAATATCCGGAAAATCCATCTAGAAAACAATAGTAACTATTTCCGGCTAATCTTTCCAACATTTGATCTATGAAAGGTAAGGGAAAGTGATCTTTTCTGGTGGCGTCATTTAATTTTCTATAATCAATACACACACGCCATCCTGTTACAGTCCTAGTAGGAATAAGCTCATTTTTCTCATTTATAATGACAGTCATGCCACCTTTCTTAGGCACGCATTGAACTGGGCTTACCCATGGACTATCAGAGATTGGATAAATTAGACCTGCATCTAGCAGTTTAATAATCTCTTTCTTAACTACATCTTTCATATTAGGATTTAGTCTTCGTTGACGTTTCACATACGTTTTATGACCTTCTTCCATAAGGATTTTATGTGTGCAATACGAAGGACTTATTCCTTTAATATCATGAATCTTCCATGCAATGGCTGGTTTATGAGCTTTCAACACAGAAATGAGTTGTGATTTCTCATTTTCAGTAAGAGAAGACGATATTATTACAGGTAATTCAGATTCACCATGTAAATAAGCGTATTCCAAATGGTTTGGAAGTGGCTTTAATTCTAATTTCGGTGGTTCTTCTATCGATGATTTATATCGATATCTGTCTTCTTCTTTTAGCATTTGAATTTCTTCTGTTGTTGGTTCATATCCATTAGCTATAAGTGTAGCTAACATTTCAGCTTCATCAATTGGTTCATTACCTTCTCCTAAAGAACATTCTCCTGTTCCTTGTAATTCTGGAAATTCTTCTAATAATTCTGCATGTGCATCTATAGTTTGAATATAATAACATGTATCATCTGCAGATTGTGGTTGTTGCATTGCTCTATCAACTAAAAAGGTAACACTCTCATCCTCTATACTTAGGGTCAATTTCTTATCGAACACGTCTATCATTGCTTTAGCCGTGTTTAAGAATGGTCTTCCTAATATGAGAGGAACTTGAGAATCTTCTTCCATGTCCAGAACAACAAAATCTACTGGAAATACTAAAGTACCAACTTTAACTAGCATGTTCTCCATTATCCCTCTAGGATATTTTATTGATCTATCGGCTAATTGTATGCTTATTCTGGTTGGTTTCAATTCTCCAAGGTCTAGTTTAGCGTATAGTGAATACGGCATTAAATTTATACTAGCACCTAAGTCTGCCAATGCTTCTATTGAACTAAGACTACCCAGAAAACATGGAATTGTGAAACTTCCTGGATCAGATAATTTTTCTGGTATCTTATTCAACAGCACTGCTGAACAATTAGCATTCATAGTAACAGCCGAGAGTTCTTCCATTTTCTTTCTATTTGAGATTAGATCTTTCAAGAATTTAGCATATCTAGGCATTCCTGAAATCACATCAATGAAAGGAAGATTTACATTTATCTGTTTAAACATATCCAAAAATTTGGATTGCTCGGCTTCAAGTTTCTCTTTCTTCATTTTACTCGGGTAAGGAAGTGGTGGTTGGTATGGTTTAACATAAAGTTTATCCTTAACTGTGTTATCTTCATTAACCTTCTCAACTACCGGTTCTTTTTCCTTATCTTGATCAGGTTGTGGTTCTTGTGGAGTAGGAATAGCTTCATCAGAAGTTACAGGTATTTCAGGTGGTTTAAGTGTTGTACCACTTCTTGTGGTAATGGCTTTAGCTGTTTCATTCCGGGGGTTAGCATTTGTATCACTAGGTAGACTTTCCGGTTTTCTTTCACCTATTAATCTTGCTAGGTTACTTACTTCTTGTTCCAGATTTTGAATAGAAGCTTGTTGATTTCTAAATGCTTGAGCATTTTGTTCATTGGTTTGTTTTTGAGATGTGAAAAACTGCGTTTGAGTTTCAACTAGCTTCGTCATCATATCTTCTAAATTTGGCTTTTTATCATCGGTTTGTTGTGGTGGTTTGTTTTGAAAATTAGGTCTTTGCTGATTATAAGTATTATTGGATACTTGTTGATTGCTGGGACCTTGTTGGTTGTTGTATGGAATATTTCTGTTATAATTCTGGTTTTGATTGTAAATCGGTCTTGGCGGTTGATAATTATTCTGATAATTATTTCCAGGCCTTTGGTTTATGTATGAAATATTCTCTCTTTGTTCCATTGTTAATTCAATACTGAGACAATCTTTTGTCAAATGTGGTCCTCCACACTGCTCACAACTAATTCGTATTGAGTGAATATCTTTAGTCATCTTTTCCATTCGTCTCTCCACAGCATCTATCTTTGTGGAAATGGAATCTAAGTCATGGCTAGAATCGGCTCTAGCTGCTTTAGATGATCTAATGATGTCTTTTTCTTGGTGCCACTCATGTGAGTGGGAAGCAGTATTATCAATAATTTTGTAAGCATCAGTTTCGGTTTTCTTCATAATAGAACCACCAGCTGCTATATCTATGTCTTTTCTTGTAGTGATGTCGCATCCTTGGTAGAATATTTGTACTATTTGACAGGTGTCTAAACCATGTTGCGGACATCCTCTTAACAACTTTCCATATCTAGTCCACGCCTCATATAGAGTTTCATTTGGTTTCTGTGTAAACGTAACAATTTTTGCTTGAAGTCTTACGGCTTTAGATGCAGGAAAGAATTGTTTAAGAAATTTGTCAACTAAAACGTCCCATGTATCAATCGCCCCTTCAGGTAACGATTCCAACCAATCTTTGGCTTCTCCCTTTAAAGTCCAGGGAAATAACATGAGATATATCTGTTCATCCTCCACTTCTCGGATTTTAAATAGTGTGCAGATCCTATTAAAGGTACGTAGATGTTCATTTGGATCTTCCTTCGGCGCACCACTAAATTGGCATTGATTAGTCACCATGTGTAGAATTTGTCCTTTGATTTCATAATCTGGCGCATTAATGTCTGGATGAGTAATTGCGTGACCTTGGCCAGTGCGTTTAGCTCTCATTCGGTCTTCCATACTTAAAGGTTCCAGATTCTCCATAATTGAATTTGTTGAATCGGTATCACTAGATGATTCTGATTTAATGGTTCGTTCCTCAACAATCTCTGTTTGAATGATTGGTGGTTCCGGAGGAAAATTTAGTGGTTCAGGATCTACGAACCGTTCCTGAATATTCTCCGGATTCTCAATTGTGAGGTCGGGTTCAAAAAATGGATTATCGGAAATTTGAACTGAAGTACTTGGTTGACTGGATGACGATTCTAAAGAAAAATCAACGGCGGTTATATTTGCTAAATGTCTTGATCTAGTTACAGGTGGTGAACGTACAAAAGGTGGTGTACGTCTTGCTCGGTGCATTCACTGAATATCCTATTAGTTTTAAAAAGGAAAGAAAAATTATAATAAGTTATCCAATCAATAGACTTTTCTGATTTTGCCCACGTTTCGAATAGCCAAAAGATGCAGCAGAGGGGCAGGATTCGTTTGGTCTCAATATAATTGAGGACTGTTTGGCTCCAATAACCCGGTCCACGTACAAATCCAACTATTACTACGAACCAGAAAATTTTGATGTCTATCAATTTAACCACTCAAAATAAATTTTCGTAATTTTAAGAAATTTAGATAAGTAGTAGAATAAAAATCTATGTCCTAAAACTAGAATAGCGAGAAATAAGAAAGAAAAAGAGTTCGTCGAAAAAGGTAGAAAAAGAAAAATGGTTGAAAAAATAAAAGGTGACGGAAAAATAAAAGAAACTTATAAAACTTAAAAATACTTGACTAACCTAACCTTATTACTACAACTAACTTAAAATTATAATCGCAAATTGAAATTACTAATTGGAATGATAATTGATACATAGGTAAAAGTCGTCTAAAAATATTAAAGCTTACAAGAAAAACTAAATCCCAAATGGAATTAACTTAAAAAGAAACTAAAACTTAAAAAGGCGTCGCAAAATTCTAAAGTACCTAAATCTTAGTCTAAAGAAAAAGCACTTAAGGAATTCTACGGCAAAGCCTAAAAATTTAGAAGTAAAAATAACTATGGCAAAGACTATGAATTAAAACTAAATAGGAGCGAAAAATACAAAAGTTACGCTAAAACGATTAAAAAGGGACAAAATATAAAAATATACAAAAAGTTGTAAAAAGTACAATTTTTATAAAAATATTATTTTTATATTATTTATTTTTATAAATGTATTAATTTTATAATTTATAAAACTAATTAAACTTAAAAATACAAATTAAATAAATAAAACTAAACTAATTAATATTAATTAACTAATAAACCCTAATTAGGGTTTTAATAATAATAATTAAAATATACTCTGTAATTAATGCAGTTGCAGAGTCAAACCTGGCGTGTCAGATGGGCTCATGCGATCGCATGAGTCCTCAGTTGCCCAGCCATGCGATCGCATGGGCTAGGGTTTCGGGCCATAGAGTGGGCTGCTACAGTACAGGCCGAATTAATTATATTTTTTTTTTCTGTTTTTGCTGTATAAAATATATTTATTAATTAAATAAAACTTATATTTTTACAAAAAAATGGAAATAAAGAAACTTTATAAAACTTAAATATTTATCAAACTCCTAAAAAATATTTATATTTTTGTTTTTCTTTTTTTTATTTTTGAATATTTAAAACGTATTTTTACAAAAACGAATTTTAATAAAAGTAAACTAATTTTTTTTTTTTTATATTAGCGTTGCGCTTCCGACTTTTAAGACCTCCCCGGCAGCGGCGCCAAAAATACTTGATTTCTGCAGCGTGGTATACGAAATAGCTTATATTTTAGCAGAAAATACTATTAAATACGATACAATTTTACACAAGATATTTATTTATTTATAGAATGGATATACTTAAACCTTGCTACAACACTTATAGGCAGTGTACCTAATCGTACAGTAGTGTAGTTTTTAGTAAGTCCGGTTCGTTCCACAGGGAATCTTTTTAAACAAAGCTTAACGCTATATTAGTTTACTTTTATAAAAATACAAATATATATATATAAGTAATATTATTATTATAAAGGGGAGTTTTTACCGTTTAATGACCGGTTTGTCGATTTTAAAACTTTAGTCGTAGTTAAAACCAAATGTAAAATATTAAAAATGAATACCAGACTTAAATTAAAGCATAAAGTAAATAACGATAATGAAATTGCGAATAATAAAAGTGCGATAAAATAAACTTGCGATAATTAAAAAGTACGATAATTAAAAGTGCAATTAAATACAATAATTATAAAAATGCGATAATTAGAAGTGCAATTAAATATAAAATAAAGGAAATTAAATATGAAATAAAAGAATTATGCTTATTTAAACTTTCGTAATCATGATGTTTGACGTGTTGATTTTAGTTTTATGCCCATGGGTTAATTGTCCTTTGTCCTGGATTATTTAATATGTCCGTCTGGTTTTTTTCCATAACAGTCCATCAGTCATAAATATAAAGTGCGAGTGTCCTCGTCAAATTATCCTTATACCCGAAGTTAAATATTCCAACTAATTGGGGACTTAAACTGTAACAAGATTTTAATACTTTGTTTAATAATTACACCAGGATGTCGACTGAGTGTAACCCAAGGTTTTAATATTTTGTTATCAATTATACCAAGTGTCCTTGTACATAATTTCACCCCTGTTTTAATTATTCTAGTGGCTTATTAATCCATTCCCGTGTCCGGTTAAATGAACGATTATTCGTACATATAAATACCCCGCCCATCGTGTCCAATCGAGTGTATATGGTAATTTATAGGGACGCCCAATTGTAAATCTTTATATTAACATTAACAAACTATCATTTAGTTAAACAAATATAAAGCCCATTAATAGCCCATAGTCTAATTTCCACAAGTGTCGTTCTTTTGTCCAAACCCCAATTATGGTACAAAGCCCAATTACCCAATTTTAGTAATTAGCCCAACATCATGATTACTTCGTTTTAAATAAGCATAATAATAACTTAGCTACGAGACATTAATGTAAAAAGGTTGAACATAACTTACAATGATTAAAAATAGCGTAGCGTTACACGGACAGAATTTCGACTTACACCCTTACAACATTCGCTAACATACCCTTATTATTAGAATTATAATTAAAATTAAAATATAAATTATAAATATATATATATATATATATATTTTACGTATGAGGAGAAGAAGAAAAAGATGGATTTGTTTTTGGTGCACCAAAGCTCGATTTTTATAGGCATGTGGGCTGGAACTGGGGCTCATGCGATCGCATGGATTTTTGCCTTCCAGGCCATGCGATCGCATGGCCAGCTGGGGAGGCTCATTTTTGGTTGTTTTCTTCTGCCGACGGTTTTATAAATAATATAATATATTAAATAATTATAAGAATTATTTAAATATTATATTATATTTATGTGCATAGTTGACTTGTAATTTTTAGTCCGTTGCGTCGAGCGTTGAGAGTTGACTCCGGTCCCGGTTCCGGATTTTCGAACGTCCTTGCGTACAATTTAATATCTTGTACTTTGCGTTTTGAATCTTGTACTCTTGTAATTTCGAGACGTTTCTTATCAATAATTGGAACCTCTTTGATTGTATTTTGTACTTTTGAGCTTTTTGGTCGTTTGTGTCTTCAATTCGTCGAATCTGTCTTTTGTCTTCACCTTTTATTATTTAAACGAATATCACTTGTAAATAGAACAATTGAAACTAAAAGCTTGTCTTTCTTGAGGAATAATGCTATGAAATATATGTTCGTTTTTAGCATTATCAAATATTCCCACACTTGAGCGTTGCTTGTCCTCAAGCAATATCGTCTTGAAATACTAGAATCACTTCTTTATTCTTCACACTTTGTACATCAGTGATTTCTATACGGCGGTATAAACAATGGTAGTAACGATATGGTTTACAGTCCCACATGACTATAAAAATTTAGATCCATTAAGGAAATTGGATCTTTATGAAAACATTTGATCTTTTGAAAATTAAATCTAGTTTTTACCCTAGATAAGTTTTCCGGAATAACCCTTTACCGGTGTTTGCAAAATATTTTTGTGGGTTTGGTGGGTTTCAGATTTGAAAATTTTAGCTCAAAACTTGCGGTTTTGTGTCACCCACTTGCTAACCTTGTATTTGGAAAGCAACACGTCCAGTTTACTTGTCCCGTATATTACCTTTCGATAAACTACCGTCCGGTTGTAAAGGAAAGCGTTGAACAAGCAACTGTTAAGGCAATGTTCCCTGACATGCTTTTAATTATGGTGTATAACGTGTCGGATGCAATTACTATCCTTGGTAGGAGCAATAGTAAAGCTCACCCTTATGATTTTTCAGTCTGGCACAAGGTCCTGTCTTTGACCACTATGCAACCACCGTTCTTACGGTTGACACCCGATTTGGTTCAGGTGACCTAATGAATTCCAGGTGAATTCCTAGGATTTTACGTTCAATAGTAATGAACGCATTGAAAATGGGTTTTCAGAAAACAAATCGGTTTTAATTTGATCAAAATATTTTCTCGTTCAAGCTCGAGTTTAGATATCATCGAATTCCATGAGTTTTTAATTCTCAATCTTTAAAGTCAATCTCTAGGATTGAGTAATATCAGGCTTAAAAGCTGATTTTTAATCTTTAAGGAGATTATCCTTTCTGGAGATCTGATTCATTAGTCTTATCAAGCTAATTTGCATGGTGCCCCCCCATTGTACGAGATAAATCCTTCTCATGGTTAGGATAAATCTGACCACTTGGCGACCCTGTTTAATGCTGAGGTCCGTGGATTTCCTGCTGATTTTAGTGATGACTTTTCTAGATTTTTCGTCAACCTACAGCTGGTCTGGACGACAACTTCTTGACCTAAATCAAGAAGCGCGTGTCTTTTTCGGAAGACTTTACTTCCTTTTAATGATGGAATTGATTCATCGTGTAGATCCATCTCTTCTTTTCTTTCATCGGGTAAAATGGTTTAGTTTAGTCCAAAGCAAAAGTATTTTCAGTTATTTGTTACAGATATATGTGACATATGTTTAAGATAACTTGGTAAATTTTCCCACACTTGGCTTTTATTTTCCTCTTTATCGTCCTCTATTCCATTTTAAATGAATTTCAACATTTTGGTTTGTTTCTCAATTTATGTCCTTTCCGAGGTAACAATAATTTCGGTGTTAACACCTAGTTTTATCGTTCATAAATATGTATAAACATGATTTTGAGTTCATTTAATTGAAAATTTTGAAAAATTTTACTAGAATTGGGTAGTCAGTATATAAGACTAGGGCTGTTCTTTATTATCAGAGAGCACTAGATTCTAATACAACTACTACGTTACTAGTATTTTTAATGGTAACCAAGGGTATAAAGATAAAAATTTAAAAATCCGAAAGAATTTAACCCCTTCCCACACTTAAGATCCTGCAATGCCCTCATTTGCAAGAAATCAGTAATAATTTAAATTATTGAGGGTGATTTGTGTGAAAATGATTAAATTTTACCAAAGTTTCAAAATATATTGGCGTTTGTTTGCTGAATGATAAATGGTGCATAGCATTTGTTCATTTCGTCTGTTGTTACATCACATTTATTTGTCATCTTGTCGTCAAAATTAGTAGCTTTTGCTGAACTTAATGCCAGTCTTTGAAAATGCGCTGTTTTACCCTGTTTTGAACAATCGACAATATACATATATACAAGTATAATCATGCATGGCAATTTGAAATGGGACTTAATATCCCACTTTCAAATTCTAAATATGAAATATTAGTACACAATAATAATAAAATAATAAAAATTACACAAATTTATCCAATAACATAAGTTTAAACATGAAAAAGTCAAAAGATAAAAACATAATAATCATAAAAATAACCAAATGGAACTACATCAGTCTGGATAGGGGTTCCAGTTCATCTCATCGGGTGGGTTCCATTGTTGGTTATAGGTGTTCTGATAGGCTTGGTTATAGTCATACCGGTTAAAGGGTGGTCGGATATCGGGGCTATGTGGCGGAAAATGAGCAGGTCGAGTAGGTACATAGTTATTTGGTACCTGATATGATAGCTGGCTCATGATTTGGTGCTGATGAACTAACCAGCTATCATGTTGGCGTCGCCTATAATCCTCGTATACTCGCTCGGAGTTCCACTGCTCATACATACTATGTCTTGCCGCGTTCGTCATTGCTTCCTCATCTATACGAACGTGGACGTCAAGAATAGCATCTCGAAAGACATCCCTAATGTCTTCCGCCTCCTCCATTTCCTCGTCTGAGCCTCTCTCTACCTGAGGATGAGATCCCTCATAGGGTACTGCCTGGTTACGTCTACTTTTCAATACCTTAGCACCCACATAAACCTTCAATCCTAAGGGCTCAACCTGTTCTCTACAAATCTGTAATGGACCCCCTTGGTTCCTATCAACACCTAAATACTCTCCAATGAGAGTAACAAAAATACCCCCTCCTATTATACTCCCGTCCTGCATTCCCTCTACCATTTTAGATAAATAAAAATCAACACAGTAAGGGATATTGACAAAGCTTCTAGGATCCCGAATACACTTTAGGTAGAATAAATCATATAAGGTAATTTTTTCTTTATTATGACCTCTTTGTGTAATCGAGTTAGCCAAAAATCTATGAATAATACGAAGCTCGGCTCTGTCAATATGTGTATAGGAGTGTCCTCCTGCTCGTGTAAAAACATCAAAATGTGACATACGCCTCCAAATGGCGTCAGCGTCAAAGTTACTATCTACCCGTTCACCATAATGAATCAAGTTTGTACAATCGGGTAATAGCAACTCACCAGGAGTATATATCTGTAAGGCCCTGGCCATGTCCAGCATGGACATTCTGTACATCCTACTGCCAAGGATAAACCTAAGAAATCTTCTATCATCTATCCTAACTATATTTGTATCAAGTGATACAGTACTCATCAACTCAACACACCATTCCTTATATACAGGTCTACGAATGGTGAAAAGACGTTCCCAATCTGTAAAAGAAGAACTGCCATACCTTTGAACTAAAAGCTGTCTAACACGGTCAGCTAGATGGACCGTTTCCAAAGGGGCCCAATCAATTACCCTTGGCACCTCTACATTTTTTGTTACCAATTTGAATTTGTTCCTTTGATATGTCTCGTAATCTCTCCATCTTCTATCAAATCTCAGATTAGGATGTAGAGTGTGCTCAGGAATTGTTGGGAATTCTACTGGCGGCCTCATTGGGAATACTATGAATTCATCAACAAACTGTACTGGATCATAATAAGGTATGTGCTGATCAGGCTGTTGTTGTTCCTGTTGCGGTTCTTGTTCGTGTTGCATTTCTGGTTCTTGTTCTGGTGCTGGTGCTGGTCGTCTAGATGATGATGCTCCTGAACCTCCAGTATCGGCTCTCTGTAAAACACATTAAACACAAAAATTGTGCATCCAAATATGCATTAGTGTTAGCAAAATAACAACTTAAAACAATCACTATAACATGTTAAATCAAAATTAAACTTATACACATTTTCACAATTTTTCACAATTCTACACTTTTCAAATAAGCACATATGAAAATGTATACAAAATTCATAAGCATTTAACTCAAATAACATGTCAAAATATTCATTATTAATAATTAAACAAGTCTCAAATGGCAAATATATCAAATTAATCAAGTTCATGAATTTTAGACTTAAAAAGTCCACTTTAATCTCCAAAAATCATGTTTAGGATCATTGTTTGGATCATTTAACTATCTAAACATGTTACACTACTCAATTTAGCAATAATTCATGACAAAAATCGGCTATAACCTGTTTATATCAAAAAGCCCCAAATTGCTCAAGAATACAAACCCTAGATTTCTAAAAATTTTGAAGTTTTTGACTTCAAATCATGTTAAATAGCATCAATCTAGGTTATACATGCATAAAATACTAACAATTTAACACTAATTACACTAGAAATTAACAAAATTGCATTAGGTAAAAAATTGGTAATTATCACAAAAACTAGGAATTTATAGAGTTTAGGAGTGTAATTTTTACCAATTTGCTGAAGAATGAGAATCTAGGCATGATTAGAGCAAGAAAAATGACGAATTACGGTGGAAAAATGGCGAAAATTGGTGAATTTTTGGGTGAGTTTCGGGTGTATGTGTGTGTGTTGTGGTGAAGAACAGAATCGCTAAGAGTTTTTGATCTGGCCAGTTTTCCAGGCTCATGCGATCGCATGAGGTTGGTGTGTAAACCCCATGCGATCGCATGGGGTGCCGGCTACAGTGTTTTCAGTTTTTTTTTTTTTTTTTTTTTTTTTAAAAAACCTTATGCTTTATAAAACTTATAATTAATTAAATTTTTAAAAATTTTGTTTTCCTTTAGGAGCGAGGGCGTTTCGGATCGTTGTCCTAGTCTGTCCCTCGACAAAATTTTAAAATTTGTCAAATCAAAGCGCGGTTTTTAAAAGTAAAGATTTTTGGGTTTTTTAATGTTTTTGGCATACTTTAATTTAATAAGATTAAAAATAATGATAATAAAAGTTCTCGTCCCTCCCTCGGGTAAAGCAATTTCGGTTCAAAGACCTAGTCTTCAACTTACGACGAATTTTAAAAATCATATTTTTAACTTAATGAGACAAAGTAAATTTTTGTTTTTAAATTCACACAACTTAAATATAAAATTAAAAATTCACACCAAACTTAAAATTTGAAATGCATAAAATTAAAAATTCATATTTTAAAAATTAAAAATTCACACCAAACTTAATTTTAAAAATTCACATTATAAATTCACACCAAACTTATATTAATTTTTTAAATATTTACATTTTTAAAAATATTGTTTTTACAAAGTTTACAATATTAATAAAGGGTTCAAATATTAATTTTAAAAACATGGTAAAAATAAAATTAAAATCTTTTTGTCTTTTTATCCCACTTTAATCAATCAAATATTATCAAAAATATGCGCCCCTCTTTTCGGTAAAGTAATTTCGGTTCCAAGACCTAATTTAACTCATGACGAATTTTTGAAATATTTTGGGTTGATTGATTAAAGATATTTATACCTTAAGAATAAACGTTAAATTTCGCAGTGATGTAATAAATTTTTGAATGATATCAATAATTTCGGTCGCCAAACCTAATTTTATTCAATACCAATTTAATACTTTTTAGCGAACAAATTAGCGTTTATTATCAAAAGGTTAAAAATAAAAATAAAAATAAAAACTGTACAGACATACCTGTGAAATAGATTTCTTAGTTATATGATCTATCCCATTCATAAGATAGTAAGTTTAATTGGTTTTCCATGGCTACATAGGCGTAACCTCGAGCATTCAGTGTCTTTTCTTCTAAACATATGAACGGTCCGTCTCTGCATAAAGTAACAAATTCGGTATTTGAATAGGTTTGATTAATTGAACATTTACCTCCATGTGACCATTTTCCGCATTTGTGACATCTTTCTAGGTGTCGTGCTCTTCTTTTTGCTGCGGATTTTGATTTTCCTTTACCAAATTGTAACTTATTATCTTCGCATCTGGATTCTTTTCTAACTCCGTCCATTCTTTCTCTGATTACTGATACTATTTCACTCGGTAGTATGTCATTATTATGTTTAGTGATCAAAGCGTGTAGCATTAGACCATGGTTTAGTTCACAGGCAGTCTTCATTTTGTAAAAACCTAAAAAAAATAAAAATTCAGAATGGGGGGAGAAGACTAGTTCTTTAGGGTCTGCTAGGGAAAGACCATTCGGGTTCCATTTTCGAGATTTACACGAAAACAGACAATCTAACTCTAACAGAAATATATATTATCCTTTAAAGACTTGATTCTCCCCACACTTAGTTAGCTGTGGTGTCGAAATTGTGATTAACTTCGTTGTCGACTTCCATCGGACCATGTATGTAATGTTTAACTCTGTGACCATTAACTTTAAATTCAATCCCATTTGAATTTATTAATTCTATCGTTCCGTATGGGAAAACTCTTTTGACTATGAATGGTCCAGACCATCTTGATTTCAATTTTCCAGGAAATAGCTTGAATCGTGAATTGAAAAGAAGAACTCTGTCTCCTTCTTTAAATTCTTTTGAACTTCTGATTCTTTTATCATGCCATTTCTTCGTTCTTTCTTTATAGATTAACGAATTTTCGTATGCTTCATGTCTTAATTCTTCTAATTCGTTTAGTTGACTTAATCGTAGACGTCCGGCTTCATGTAAATCAAGATTACATGTCTTCAAAGTCCAAAATGCTTTGTGTTCAATTTCTACTGGAAGATGACATGCTTTTCCATAAACAAGTCTAAAAGGTGTGGTTCCAATTGGAGTTTTGTAGGCTGTTCTAAAAAGCCCAGAGTGCATCCTCCAATTTAATGGACCATTCCTTTGGATTTGATCCTACGGTTTTCTCTAGAATACGTTTTAAAGCTCGGTTGGTATTTTCAACTTGTCCACTTGTTTGTGGATGATATGCGGTGGAGATTTTATGAGTTACTCCATATCTTTTAAGAACTTTCTCAAGTTGATTATTACAGAAATGAGTACCCCGATCACTTATTAAAGCTTTCGGTGTTCCAAACCTTGCAAAAAGACGTTTTAAAAAGTTGACTACAACTCGTGCATCGTTAGTTGGGAGAGCTTGTGCTTCCGCCCATTTAGATACATAATCAATGGCTACGAGTATATATAGATTATTATGAGATTTTGGAAATGGACCCATAAAGTCAATACCCCAAATGTCAAATACTTCACATACTTGGATGACATTTTGTGGCATTTCATCACGTTGACTTATTTTTCCGGCCCTTTGACAAGCATCACAGGATTTGCAAAGAAGGTGTGCGTCTTTGTAAATTGTAGGCCAATAGAATCCAGCTTCATAAACTTTTCTTGTTGTTAGTTGTGGCCCATAATGCCCTCCTGTTGGTCCTGTGTGACAATGGTTTAATATTTTACTAGCTTCATCTCCAAATACACATCGGCGTATTATTCCATCGGGACAACTTTTAAACAGATGTGGATCTTCCCAAAAATAGTGTTTTATATCACTGAAGAATTTCTTTCGTCTTTGGTACGATAATCCTTTTTCAAGGAATCCACAAACTAAGTAGTTTGCATAGTCTGCAAACCATGGGATTTCTTTATAATCTATCTTCAATAGATATTCATCAGGAAAGTTGTCTTGTATGGCTGATTCATTTAGAACTTCTAATTCGGGATTTTCAAGACGAGAAAGATGATCAGCGGCGAGATTTTCTGCTCCTCTTTTATCTCGGATTTCAATATCAAACTCTTGTAAGAGTAAGATCCAACGGATTAATCTTGGTTTAGCATCTTGTTTTGAAAATAGGTATCTAAGAGCAGAATGGTCGGTATAGACCACTATTTTTGCTAGAACGAGATATGATCGAAATTTGTCAAGAGCAAAGACAATAGCAAGGAGTTCTTTTTCAGTAGTTGTATAGTTCGTTTGTGCTCCTTGTAACGTCTTACTAGCATAATATATAGGTTGAAATCGTTTTTCAATCCTTTGTCCTAAAACGGCTCCCATTGCAAAATCACTTGCATCGCACGTTAGTTCAAATGGTAGATTCCAATTTGGTGTGATCATGATCGGCGCATTAGTGAGTTTTTCTTTAAGAATATTAAAAGATTTGATACACTCATCTGAAAAGATGAATGGAGCATCCTTTTCTAGGAGTTTATTCATAGGAGTGGCAATTTTAGAAAAATCTTTTATGAAACGTCGGTAAAAACCGGCATGCCCTAGAAAATTCCTAACTCCTCTAACATTGGTGGGATGTGGAAGTTTAGCAATTACATCTACTTTAGCTCTATCCACTTCAATTCCTTCTTTTGAAATTTTATGTCCAAGAACGATGCCTTCTTTAACCATGAAATGGCATTTCTCCCAATTAAGTACTAGATTTGATTGTTCGCATCTAAGAAGCATTCGTTCCAGATTAACTAGACATGATTCAAATGTATCACCGAAGACTGAAAAGTCATCCATGAAAACTTCCATGCATTCTTCTATCATGTCGTGAAAAATCGCCATCATACACCTTTGAAAGGTTGCAGGGGCGTTACAAAGTCCAAATGGCATGCGTTTGTAAGCAAAAGTACCATAAGGGCACGTGAATGTAGTTTTCTCTTGGTCCTCGGGTGCTATTGGAATTTGAAAATATCCGGAAAATCCATCTAGAAAACAATAGTAACTATTTTCGGCTAATCTTTCCAACATTTGATCTATGAAAGGTAAGGGAAAGTGATCTTTTCTGGTGGCGTCATTTAATTTTCTATAATCAATACATACACGCCATCCTGTTACAGTCCTAGTAGGAATAAGCTCATTTTTCTCATTTGTAATGACAGTCATGCCACCTTTCTTAGGCACGCATTGAACTGGGCTTACCCATGGACTATCAGAGATTGGATAAATTAGACCTGCATCTAGCAGTTTAATAATCTCTTTCTTAACTACATCTTTCATATTAGGATTTAGTCTTCGTTGACGTTGCACATACGTTTTATGACCTTCTTCCATAAGGATTTTATGTGTGCAATACGAAGGACTTATTCCTTTAATATCATGAATCTTCCATGCAATGGCTGGTTTATGAGCTTTCAACACAGAAATGAGTTGTGATTTCTCATTTTCAGTAAGAGAAGACGATATTATTACAGGTAATTCAGATTCACCATGTAAATAAGCGTATTCCAAATGGTTTGGAAGTGGCTTTAATTCTAATTTCGGTGGTTCTTCTATCGATGATTTATATCGATATCTGTCTTCTTCTTTTAGCATTTGAATTTCTTCTGTTGTTGGTTCATATCCATTAGCTATAAGTGTAGCTAACATTTCAGCTTCATCAATTGGTTCATTACCTTCTCCTAAAGAACATTCTCCTGTTCCTTGTAATTCTGGAAATTCTTCTAATAATTCTGCATGTGCATCTATAGTTTGAATATAATAACATGTATCATCTGCAGATTGTGGTTGTTGCATTGCTCTATCAACTGAAAAGGTAACACTCTCATCCTCTATACTTAGGGTCAATTTCTTATCGAACACGTCTATCATTGCTTTAGCCGTGTTTAAGAATGGTCTTCCTAATATGAGAGGAACTTGAGAATCTTCTTCCATGTCCAGAACAACAAAATCTACTGGAAATACTAAAGTACCAACTTTAACTAGCATGTTCTCCATTATCCCTCTAGGATATTTTATTGATCTATCGGCTAATTGTATGCTTATTCTGGTTGGTTTCAATTCTCCAAGGTCTAGTTTAGCGTATAGTGAATACGGCATTAAATTTATACTAGCACCTAAGTCTGCCAATGCTTCTATTGAACTAAGACTACCCAGAAAACATGGAATTGTGAAACTTCCTGGATCAGATAATTTTTCTGGTATCTTATTCAACAGCACTGCTGAACAATTAGCATTCATAGTAACAGCCGAGAGTTCTTCCATTTTCTTTCTATTTGAGATTAGATCTTTCAAGAATTTAGCATATCTAGGCATTCCTGAAATCACATCAATGAAAGGAAGATTTACATTTATCTGTTTAAACATATCCAAAAATTTGGATTGCTCGGCTTCAAGTTTCTCTTTCTTCATTTTACTCGGGTAAGGAAGTGGTGGTTGGTATGGTTTAACATAAGGTTTATCCTTAACTGTGTTATCTTCATTAACCTTCTCAACTACCGATTCTTTTTCCTTATCTTGATCAGGTTGTGGTTCTTGTGGAGTAGGAATAGCTTCATCAGAAGTTACAGGTATTTCAGGTGGTTTAAGTGTTGTACCACTTCTTGTGGTAATGGCTTTAGCTGTTTCATTCCGGGGGTTAGCATTTGTATCACTAGGTAGACTTTCCGGTTTTCTTTCACCTATTAATCTTGCTAGGTTACTTACTTCTTGTTCCAGATTTTGAATAGAAGCTTGTTGATTTCTAAATGCTTGAGCATTTTGTTCATTGGTTTGTTTTTGAGATGTGAAAAACTGCGTTTGAGTTTCAACTAGCTTCGTCATCATATCTTCTAAATTTGGCTTTTTATCACCGGTTTGTTGTGGTGGTTTGTTTTGAAAATTAGGTCTTTGCTGATTATAAGTATTATTGGATACTTGTTGATTGCTGGGACCTTGTTGGTTGTTGTATGGAATATTTCTGTTATAATTCTGGTTTTGATTGTAAATCGGTCTTGGCGGTTGATAATTATTCTGATAATTATTTCCAGGCCTTTGGTTTATGTATGAAATATTATCTCTTTGTTCCATTGTTAATTCAATACTGAGACAATCTTTTGTCAAATGTGGTCCTCCACACTGCTCACAACTAATTCGTATTGAGTGAATATCTTTAGTCATCTTTTCCATTCGTCTCTCCACAGCATCTATCTTTGCGGAAATGGAATCTAAGTCATGGCTAGAATCGGCTCTAGCTGCTTTAGATGATCTAATGATGTCTTTTTCTTGGTGCCACTCATGTGAGTGGGAAGCAGTATTATCAATAATTTTGTAAGCATCAGTTTCGGTTTTCTTCATAATAGAACCACCAGCTGCTATATCTATGTCTTTTCTTGTAGTGATGTCGCATCCTTGGTAGAATATTTGTACTATTTGACAGGTGTCTAAACCATGTTGCGGACATCCTCTTAACAACTTTCCATATTTAGTCCACGCCTCATATAGAGTTTCATTTGGTTTCTGTGTAAACGTAACAATTTTTGCTTGAAGTCTTACGGCTTTAGATGCAGGAAAGAATTGTTTAAGAAATTTGTCAACTAAAACGTCCCATGTATCAATCGCCCCTTCAGGTAACGATTCCAACCAATCTTTGGCTTCTCCCTTTAAAGTCCAGGGAAATAACATGAGATATATCTGTTCATCCTCCACTTCTCGGATTTTAAATAGTGTGGAGATCCTATTAAAGGTACGTAGATGTTCATTTGGATCTTCCTTCGGCGCACCACTAAATTGGCATTGATTAGTCACCATGTGTAGAATTTGTCCTTTGATTTCATAATCTGGCGCATTAATGTCTGGATGAGTAATTGCGTGACCTTGGCCAGTGCGTTTAGCTCTCATTCGGTCTTCCATACTTAAAGGTTCCAGATTCTCCATAATTGAATTTGTTGAATCGGTATCACTAGATGATTCTGATTTAATGGTTCGTTCCTCAACAATCTCTGTTTGAATGATTGGTGGTTCCGGAGGAAAATTTAGTGGTTCAGGATCTACGAACCGTTCCTGAATATTCTCCGGATTCTCAATTGTGAGGTCGGGTTCAAAAAATGGATTATCGGAAATTTGAACTGAAGTACTTGGTTGACTGGATGACGATTCTAAAGAAAAATCAACGGCGGTTATATTTGCTAAATGTCTTGATCTAGTTACAGGTGGTGAACGTACAAAAGGTGGTGTACGTCTTGCTCGGTGCATTCACTGAATATCCTATTAGTTTTAAAAAGGAAAGAAAAATTATAATAAGTTATCCAATCAATAGACTTTTCTGATTTTGCCCACGTTTCGAATAGCCAAAAGATGCAGCAGAGGGGCAGGGTTCGTTTGGTCTCAATATAATTGAGGACTGTTTGGCTCCAATAACCCGGTCCACGTACAAATCCAACTATTACTACGAACCAGAAAATTTTGATGTCTATCAATTTAACCACTCAAAATAAATTTTCGTAATTTTAAGAAATTTAGATAAGTAGTAGAATAAAAATCTATGTCCTAAAACTAGAATAGCGAGAAATAAGAAAGAAAAAGAGTTCGTCGAAAAAGGTAGAAAAAGAAAAATGGTTGAAAAAATAAAAGGTGACGGAAAAATAAAAGAAACTTATAAAACTTAAAAATACTTGACTAACCTAACCTTATTACTACAACTAACTTAAAATTATAATTGCAAATTGAAATTACTAATTGGAATGATAATTGATACATAGGTAAAAGTCGTCTAAAAATATTAAAGCTTACAAGAAAAACTAAATCCCAAATGGAATTAACTTAAAAAGAAACTAAAACTTAAAAAGGCGTCGCAAAATTCTAAAGTACCTAAATCTTAGTCTAAAGAAAAAGCACTTAAGGAATTCTACGGCAAAGCCTAAAAATTTAGAAGTAAAAATAACTATGGCAAAGACTATGAATTAAAACTAAATAGGAGCGAAAAATATAAAAGTTACGCTAAAACGATTAAAAAGGGACAAAATATAAAAATATACAAAAAGTTGTAAAAAGTACAATTTTTATAAAAATATTATTTTTATATTATTTATTTTTATAAATGTATTAATTTTATAATTTATAAAACTAATTAAACTTAAAAATACAAATTAAATAAATAAAACTAAACTAATTAATATTAATTAACTAATAAACCCTAATTAGGGTTTTAATAATAATAATTAAAATATACTCCGTAATTAATGCAGTTGCAGAGTCAAACCTGGCGTGTCAGATGGGCTCATGCGATCGCATGAGTCCTCAGTTGCCCAGCCATGCGATCGCATGGGCTAGGGTTTCGGGCCATAGAGTGGGCTGCTACAGTACAGGCCGAATTAATTATATTTTTTTTTTCTGTTTTTGCTGTATAAAATATATTTATTAATTAAATAAAACTTATATTTTTACAAAAAAATGGAAATAAAGAAACTTTATAAAACTTAAATATTTATCAAACTCCTAAAAAATATTTATATTTTTGTTTTTCTTTTTTTTATTTTTGAATATTTAAAACGTATTTTTACAAAAACGAATTTTAATAAAAGTAAACTAAATTTTTTTTTTTTTATATTAGCGTTGCGCTTCCGACTTTTAAGACCTCCCCGGCAGTGGCGCCAAAAATACTTGATGTCTGCAGCGTGGTATACGAAATAGCTTATATTTTAGCAGAAAATACTATTAAATACGATACAATTTTACACAAGATATTTATTTATTTATAGAATGGATATACTTAAACCTTGCTACAACACTTATAGGCAGTGTACCTAATCGTACAGTAGTGTAGTTTTTAGTAAGTCCGGTTCGTTCCACAGGGAATCTTTTTAAACAAAGCTTAACGCTATATTAGTTTACTTTTATAAAAATACAAATATATATATATAAGTAATATTATTATTATAAAGGGGAGTTTTTACCGTTTAATGACCGGTTTGTCGATTTTAAAACTTTAGTCGTAGTTAAAACCAAATGTAAAATATTAAAAATGAATACCAGACTTAAATTAAAGCATAAAGTAAATAACGATAATGAAATTGCGAATAATAAAAGTGCGATAAAATAAACTTGCGATAATTAAAAAGTACGATAATTAAAAGTGCAATTAAATACAATAATAATAAAAATGCGATAATTAGAAGTGCAATTAAATATAAAATAAAGGAAATTAAATATGAAATAAAAGAATTATGCTTATTTAAACTTCCGTAATCATGATGTTTGACGTGTTGATTTTAGTTTTATGCCCATGGGTTAATTGTCCTTTGTCCTGGATTATTTAATATGTCCGTCTGGTTTTTGTCCATAACAGTCCATCAGTCATAAATATAAAGTGCGAGTGTCCTCGTCAAATTATCCTTATACCCGAAGTTAAATATTCCAACTAATTGGGGACTTAAACTGTAACAAGATTTTAATATTTTGTTTAATAATTACACCAGGATGTCGACTGAGTGTAACCCAAGGTTTTAATATTTTGTTATCAATTATACCAAGTGTCCTTGTACATAATTTCACCCCTGTTTTAATTATTCTAGTGGCTTATTAATCCATTCCCGTGTCCGGTTAAATGAACGATTATTCGTACATATAAATACCCCGCCCATCGTGTCCGATCGAGTGTATATGGTAATTTATAGGGACGCCCAATTGTAAATCTTTATATTAACATTAACAAACTATCATTTAGTTAAACAAATATAAAGCCCATTAATAGCCCATAGTCTAATTTCCACAAGTGTCGTTCTTTTGTCCAAACCCCAATTATGGTACAAAGCCCAATTACCCAATTTTAGTAATTAGCCCAACATCATGATTACTTCGTTTTAAATAAGCATAATAATAACTTAGCTACGAGACATTAATGTAAAAAGGTTGAACATAACTTACAATGATTAAAAATAGCGTAGCGTTACACGGACAGAATTTCGACTTACACCCTTACAACATTCGCTAACATACCCTTATTATTAGAATTATAATTAAAATTAAAATATAAATTATAAATATATATATATATATATATATATATATATATATATATATATATATATATATATATATATATATATATATATATATATATATATATATATATTTTACGTATGAGAAGAAGAAGAAAAAGATGGATTTGTTTTTGGTGCACCAAAGCTCGATTTTTATAGGCATGTGGGCTGGAACTGGGGCTCATGCGATTGCATGGATTTTTGCCTTCCAGGCCATGCGATCGCATGGCCAGCTGGGGAGGCTCATTTTTGGTTGTTTTCTTCTGCCGACGGTTTTATAAATAATATAATATATTAAATAATTATAAGAATTATTTAAATATTATATTATATTTATGTGCATAGTTGACTTGTAATTTTTAGCCCGTTGCGTCAAGCGTTGAGAGTTGACTCCGGTCCCCGTTCCGGATTTTCGAACGTCCTTGCGTACAATTTAATATCTTGTACTTTGCGTTTTGAATCTTGTACTCTTGTAATTTCGAGACGTTTCTTATCAATAATTGGAACCTCTTTGATTGTATTTTGTACTTTTGAGCTTTTTGGTCGTTTGTGTCTTCAATTCGTCGAATCTGTCTTTTGTCTTCACCTTTTATTATTTAAACGAATATCACTTGTAAATAGAACAATTGAAACTAAAAGCTTGTCTTTCTTGAGGAATAATGCTATGAAATATATGTTCGTTTTTAGCATTATCAAATATTCCCACACTTGAGCGTTGCTTGTCCTCAAGCAATATCGTCTTGAAATACTAGAATCACTTCTTTATTCTTCACACTTTGTACATCAGTGATTTCTATACGGCGGTATAAACAATGGTAGTAACGATATGGTTTACAGTCCCACATGACTATAAAAATTTAGATCCATTAAGGAAATTGGATCTTTATGAAAACATTTGATCTTTTGAAAATTAAATCTAGTTTTTACCCTAGATAAGTTTTCCGGAATAACCCTTTACCGGTGTTTGCAAAATATTTTTGTGGGTTTGGTGGGTTTCAGATTTGAAAATTTTAGCTCAAAACTTGCGGTTTTGTGTCACCCACTTGCTAACCTTGTATTTGGAAAGCAACACGTCCAGTTTACTTGTCCCGTATATTACCTTTCGATAAACTACCGTCCGGTTGTAAAGGAAAGCGTTGAACAAGCAACTGTTAAGGCAATGTTCCCTGACATGCTTTTAATTATGGTCTATAACGTGTCGGATGCAATTACTATCCTTGGTAGGAGCAATAGTAAAGCTCACCCTTATGATTTTTCGGTCTGGCACAAGGTCCTGTCTTTGACCACTATGCAACCACCGTTCTTACGGTTGACACCCGATTTGGTTCAGGTGACCTAATGAATTCCAGGTGAATTCCTAGGATTTTACGTTCAATAGTAATGAACGCATTGAAAATGGGTTTTCAGAAAACAAATCGGTTTTAATTTGATCAAAATATTTTCTCGTTCAAGCTCGAGTTTAGATATCATCGAATTCCATGAGTTTTTAATTCTCAATCTTTAAAGTCAATCTCTAGGATTGAGTAATATCAGGCTTAAAAGCTGATTTTTAATCTTTAAGGAGATTATCCTTTCTGGGGATCTGATTCATTAGTCTTATCAAGCTAATTTGCATGGTGCCCCCCCATTGTACGAGATAAATCCTTCTCATGGTTAGGATAAATCTGACCACTTGGCGACCCTGTTTAATGCTGAGGTCCGTGGATTTCCTGCTGATTTTAGTGATGACTTTTCTATATTTTTCGTCAACCTACAGCTGGTCTGGACGACAACTTCTTGACCTAAATCAAGAAGCGCGTGTCTTTTTCGGAAGACTTTACTTCCTTTTAATGATGGAATTGATTCATCGTGTAGATCCATCTCTTCTTTTCTTTCATCGGGTAAAATGGTTTAGTTTAGTCCAAAGCAAAAGTATTTTCAGTTATTTGTTACAGATATATGTGACATATGTTTAAGATAACTTGTTAAATTTTCCCACACTTGGCTTTTATTTTCCTCTTTATCGTCCTCTATTCCATTTTAAATGAATTTCAACATTTTGGTTTGTTTCTCAATTTATGTCCTTTCCGAGGTAACAATAATTTCGGTGTTAACACCTAGTTTTATCGTTCATAAATATGTATAAACATGATTTTGAGTTCATTTAATTGAAAATTTTGAAAAATTTTACTAGAATTGGGTAGTCAGTATATAAGACTAGGGCTGTTCTTTATTATCAGAGAGCACTAGATTCTAATACAACTACTACGTTACTAGTATTTTTAATGGTAACCAAGGATATAAAGATAAAAATTTAAAAATCCGAAAGAATTTAATCCCTTCCCACACTTAAGATCCTGCAATGCCCTCATTTGCAAGAAATCAGTAATAATTTAAATTATTGAGGGTGATTTGTGTGAAAATGATTAAATTTTACCAAAGTTTCCAAATATATTGGCGTTTGTTTGCTGAATGATAAATGGTGCATAGCATTTGTTCATTTCGTCTGTTGTTACATCACATTTATTTGTCATCTTGTCGTCAAAATTAGTAGCTTTTGCTGAACTTAATGCCAGTCTTTGAAAATGCGCTGTTTTACCCTGTTTTGAACAATCGACAATATACATATATACAAGTATAATCATGCATGGCAATTTGAAATGGGACTTAATATCCCACTTTCAAATTCTAAATATGAAATATTAGTACACAATAATAATAAAATAATAAAAATTACACAAATTTATCCAATAACATAAGTTTAAACATGAAAAAGTCAAAAGATAAAAACATAATAATCATAAAAATAACCAAATGGAACTAAATCAGTCTGGATAGGGGTTCCAGTTCATCTCATCGGGTGGGTTCCATTGTTGGTTATAGGTGTTCTGATAGGCTTGGTTATAGTCATACCGGTTAAAGGGTGGTCGGATATCGGGGCTATGTGGCGGAAAATGAGCAGATCGAGTAGGTACATAGTTATTTGGTACCTGATATGATAGTTGGCTCATGATTTGGTGCTGATGAACTAACCAGCTATCATGTTGGCGTCGCCTATAATCCTCGTATACTCGCTCGGAGTTCCACTGCTCATACATACTATGTCTTGCCGCGTTCGTCATTGCTTCCTCATCTATACGAACGTGGACGTCAAGAATAGCATCTCGAAAGACATCCCTAATGTCTTCCGCCTCCTCCATTTCCTCGTCTGAGCCTCTCTCTACCTGAGGATGAGATCCCTCATAGGGTACTGCCTGGTTACGTCTACTTTTCAATACCTTAGCACCCACATAAACCTTCAATCCTAAGGGCTCAACCTGTTCTCTACAAATCTGTAATGGACCCCCTTGGTTCCTATCAACACCTAAATACTCTCCAATGAGAGTAACAAAAATACCCCCTCCTATTATACTCCCGTCCTGCATTCCCTCTACCATTTTAGATAAATAAAAATCAACACAGTAAGGGATATTGACAAAGCTTCTAGGATCCCGAATACACTTTAGGTAGAATAAATCATATAAGGTAATTTTTTCTTTATTATGACCTCTTTGTGTAATCGAGTTAGCCAAAAATCTATGAATAATACGAAGCTCGGCTCTATCAATATGTGTATAGGAGTGTCCTCCTGCTCGTGTAAAAACATCAAAATGTGACATACGCCTCCAAATGGCGTCAGCGTCAAAGTTACTATCTACCCGTTCACCATAATGAATCAAGTTTGTACAATCGGGTAATAGCAACTCACCAGGAGTATATATCTGTAAAGCCCTGGCCATATCCAGCATGGACATTCTGTACATCCTACCGCCAAGGATAAACCTAAGAAATCTTCTATCATCTATCCTAACTATATTTGTATCAAGTGATACAGTACTCATCAACTCAACACACCATTCCTTATATACAGGTCTACGAATGGTGAAAAGACGTTCCCAATCTGTAAAAGAAGAACTACCATACCTTTGAACTAAAAGCTGTCTAACACGGTCAGCTAGATGGACCGTTTCCAAAGGGGCCCAATCAATTACCCTTGGCACCTCTACATTTTTTGTTACCAATTTGAATTTGTTCCTTTGATATGTCTCGTAATCTCTCCATCTTCTATCAAATCTCAGATTAGGATGTAGAGTGTGCTCAGGAATTGTTGGGAATTCTACTGGCGGCCTCATTGGGAATACTATGAATTCATCAACAAACTGTACTGGATCATAATAAGGTATGTGCTGATCAGGCTGTTGTTGTTCCTGTTGCGGTTCTTGTTCGTGTTGCATTTCTGGTTCTTGTTCTGGTGCTGGTGCTGGTCGTCTAGATGATGATGCTCCTGAACCTCCAGTATCGGCTCTCTGTAAAACACATTAAACACAAAAATTGTGCATCCAAATATGCATTAGTGTTAGCAAAATAACAACTTAAAACAATCACTATAACATGTTAAATCAAAATTAAACTTATACACATTTTCACAATTTTTCACAATTCTACACTTTTCAAATAATCACATATGAAAATGTATACAAAATTCATAAGCATTTAACTCAAATAACATGTCAAAATATTCATTATTAATAATTAAACAAGTCTCAAATGGCAAATATATCAAATTAATCAAGTTCATGAATTTTGGACTTAAAAAGTCCACTTTAATCTCCAAAAATTATGTTTAGGATCATTGTTTGGATCATTTAACTATCTAAACATGTTACACTACTCAATTTAGCAATAATTCATGACAAAAATCGACCATAACCTGTTTATATCAAAAAGCCCCAAATTGCTCAAGAACACAAACCCTAGATTTCTAAAAATTTTGAAGTTTTTGACTTCAAATCATGCTAAATAGCATCAATCTAGGTTATACATGCATAAAATGCTAACAATTTAACACTAATTACACTAGAAATTAACAAAATTGCATTAGGTAAAAAATTGGTAATTATCACAAAAACTAGGAATTTATAGAGTTTAGGAGTGTAATTTTTACCAATTTGCTGAAGAATGAGAATCTAGGCATGATTAGAGCAAGAAAAATGACGAATTACGGTGGAAAATGGCGAAAATTGGTGAATTTTTGGGTGAGTTTCGGGTGTATGTGTGTGTGTTGTGGTGAAGAACAGACTCGCTGAGAGTTTTTGATCTGGCCAGTTTTCCAGCCTCATGCGATCGCATGAGGTTGGTGTGTAAACCCCATGCGATCGCATGGGGTGCCGGCTACAGTGTTTTCAGTTTTTTTTTTTTTTTTTTTTTTTTAAAAAAAAAAACCTTATGCTTTATAAAACTTATAATTAATTAAATTTTTAAAAATTTTGTTTTCCTTTAGGAGCGAGGGTGTTTCGGATCATTGTCCTAGTCTGTCCCTCGACAAAATTTTAAAATTTGTCAAATCAAAGCGCGGTTTATAAAAGTAAAGATTTTGGGTTTTTTAATGTTTTTGGCATACTTTAATTTAATAAGATTAAAAATAATGATAATAAAAGTTCTCGTTCCTCCCTCGGGTAAAGCAATTTCGGTTCAAAGACCTAGTCTTCAACTTACGACGAATTTTAAAAATCATATTTTTAACTTAATGAGATAAAGTAAATTTTTATTTTTAAATTCACACAACTTAAATATGAAATTCAAAATTAATATTAAAAATTCACACTAAAATTAAAATTTAAAATGCATAAAATTAAAAATTTATATTTTAAAAATTCACACCAAACTTAATTTAAAAATTCATATTATAAATTCATACCAAACTTATATTAATTTTTCAAATATTTACAATTTTAAATATATTGTTTTTACAAAGTTTACAATATTAATTTAAGATTTAAATATTAATTTTAAAAACATGGTAAAAATAAAATTTAAAATCTTTTTGTCTTTTTATCCCACTTTAATCAATCAAATATTATCAAAAATATGCGCCCCTCTTTTCGGTAAAGTAATTTCGGTTCCAAGACCTAATTTAACTCATGACGAATTTTTGAAATATTTTGGGTTGATTGATTAAAGATATTTATACCTTAAGAATAAAAGTTAAATTTCGCAGTGATGTAATAAATTTTTGAATGATATCAATAATTTCGGTCGCCAAACCTAATTTTATTCAATACCAATTTAATACTTTTTAGCGAACAAATTAGCGTTTATTATCAAAAGGTTAAAAATAAAAATAAAAATAAAAACTGTACAGACATACCTGTGAAATAGATTTCTTAGTTATATGATCTATCCCATTCATAAGATAGTCGGTTTAATTGGTTTTCCATGGCTACATAGGCGTAACCTCGAGCATTCAGTGTCTTTTCTTCTAAACATATGAACGGTCCGTCTCTGCATAAAGTAACAAATTCAGTATTTGAATAGGTTTGATTATTTGAACATTTACCTCCATGTGACCATTTTCCGCATTTGTGACATCTTTCTAGGTGTCGTGCTCTTCTTTTTGCTGCGGATTTTGATTTTCCTTTACCAAATTGTAACTTATTATCTTCGCATCTGGATTCTTTTCTAACTCCGTCCATTCTTTCTCTGATTACTGCTACTATTTCACTCGGTAGTATGTCATTATTACGTTTAGTGATCAAAGCGTGTAGCATTAGACCATGGTTTAGTTCACAGGCAGTCTTCATTTTGTAAAAACCTAAAAAAAAATAAAAATTCAGAATGGGGGGAGAAGACTAGTTCTTTAGGGTCTGCTAGGGAAAGACCATTCAGGTTCCATTTTCGAGATTTACACGAAAACAGACAATCTAACTCTAACAGAAATACATATTATCCTTTAAAGACTTGATTCTCCCCACACTTAGTTAGCTGTGGTGTCGAAATTGTGATTAACTTCGTTGTCGACTTCCATCGGACCATGTATGTAATGTTTAACTCTGTGACCATTAACTTTAAATTCAATCCCATTTGAATTTATTAATTCTATCGTTCCGTATGGGAAAACTCTTTTGACTATGAATGGTCCAGACCATCTTGATTTCAATTTTCCAGGAAATAGCTTGAATCGTGAATTGAAAAGAAGAACTCTGTCTCCTTCTTTAAATTCTTTTGAACTTCTGATTCTTTTATCATGCCATTTCTTCGTTCTTTCTTTATAGATTAACGAATTTTCGTATGCTTCATGTCTTAATTCTTCTAATTCGTTTAGTTGACTTAATCGTAGACGTCCGGCTTCATGTAAATCAAGATTACATGTCTTCAAAGCCCAAAATGCTTTGTGTTCAATTTCTACTGGAAGATGACATGCTTTTCCATAAACAAGTCTAAAAGGTGTGGTTCCAATTGGAGTTTTGTAGGCTGTTCTAAAAGCCCAGAGTGCATCCTCCAATTTAATGGACCATTCCTTTGGATTTGATCCTACGGTTTTCTCTAGAATACGTTTTAAAGCTCGGTTGGTATTTTCAACTTGTCCACTTGTTTGTGGATGATATGCGGTGGAGATTTTATGAGTTACTCCATATCTTTTAAGAACTTTCTCAAGTTGATTATTACAGAAATGAGTACCCCGATCACTTATTAAAGCTTTCGGTGTTCCAAACCTTGCAAAAAGACGTTTTAAAAAGTTGACTACAACTCGTGCATCGTTAGTTGGGAGAGCTTGTGCTTCTACCCATTTAGATACATAATCAATGGCTACGAGTATATATAGATTATTATGAGATTTTGGAAATGGACCCATAAAGTCAATACCCCAAATGTCAAATACTTCACATACTTGGATGACATTTTGTGGCATTTCATCACGTTGACTTATTTTTCCGGCCCTTTGACAAGCATCACAGGATTTGCAAAGAAGGTGTGCGTCTTTGTAAATTGTAGGCCAATAGAATCCAGCTTCATAAACTTTTCTTTCTGTTAGTTGAGGCCCATAATGCCCTCCAGTTGGTCCTGTGTGACAATGGTTTAATATTTTACTAGCTTCATCTCCAAATACACATCGGCGTATTATTCTATCGGGACAACTTTTAAACAGATGTGGATCTTCCCAAAAATAGTGTTTTATATCACTGAAGAATTTCTTTCGTCTTTGGTACGATAATCCTTTTTCAAGGAATCCACAAACTAAGTAGTTTGCATAGTCTGCAAACCATGGGATTTCTTTATAATCTATCTTCAATAGATATTCATCAGGAAAGTTGTCTTGTATGGCTGATTCATTTAGAACTTCTAATTCGGGATTTTCAAGACGAGAAAGATGATCAGCGGCGAGATTTTCTGCTCCTCTTTTATCTCGGATTTCAATATCAAACTCTTGTAAGAGTAAGATCCAACGAATTAATCTTGGTTTAGCATCTTGTTTTGAAAATAGGTATCTAAGAGCAGAATGGTCGGTATAGACCACTGTTTTTGCTAGAACGAGATATGATCGAAATTTGTCAAAAGCAAAGACAATAGCAAGGAGTTCTTTTTCAGTAGTTGTATAGTTCGTTTGTGCTCCTTGTAACGTCTTACTAGCATAATATATAGGTTGAAATCGTTTTTCAATCCTTTGTCCTAAAACGGCTCCCATTGCAAAATCACTTGCATCGCACATTAGTTCAAATGGTAGATTCCAATTTGGTGTGATCATGATCGGCGCATTAGTGAGTTCTTCTTTAAGAATATTAAAAGATTTGATACACTCATCTGAAAAGATGAATGGAGCATCCTTTTCTAGGAGTTTATTCATAGGAGTGGCAATTTTAGAAAAATCTTTTATGAAACGTCGGTAAAAACCGGCATGCCCTAGAAAACTCCTAACTCCTCTAACATTGGTGGGATGTGGAAGTTTAGCAATTACATCTACTTTAGCTCTATCCACTTCAATTCCTTCTTTTGAAATTTTATGTCCAAGAACGATGCCTTCTTTAACCATGAAATGGCATTTCTACCAATTAAGTACAAGATTTGATTGTTCGCATCTAAGAAGCATTCGTTCCAGATTAACTAGACATGATTCAAATGTATCACCGAAGACTGAAAAGTCATCCATGAAAACTTCCATGCATTCTTCTATCATGTCGTGAAAAATCGCCATCATACACCTTTGAAAGGTTGCAGGGGCGTTACAAAGTCCAAATGGCATGCGTTTGTAAGCAAAAGTACCATAAGGGCACGTGAATGTGGTTTTCTCTTGGTCCTCGGGTGCTATTGGAATTTGAAAATAACCGGAAAATCCATCTAGAAAACAATAGTAACTATTTCCGGCTAATCTTTCCAACATTTGATCTATGAAAGGTAAGGGAAAGTGATCTTTTCTGGTGGCGTCATTTAATTTTCTATAATCAATACACACACGCCATCCTGTTACAGTCCTAGTAGGAATAAGCTCATTTTTCTCATTTGTAATGACAGTCATGCCACCTTTCTTAGGCACGCATTGAACTGGGCTTACCCATGGACTATCAGAGATTGGATAAATTAGACCTGCATCTAGCAGTTTAATAATCTCTTTCTTAACTACATCTTGCATATTAGGATTTAGTCTTCGTTGACGTTGCACATACGTTTTATGACCTTCTTCCATAAGGATTTTATGTATGCAATACGAAGGACTTATTCCTTTAATATCATGAATCTTCCATGCAATGGCTGGTTTATGAGCTTTCAACACAGAAATGAGTTGTGATTTCTCATTTTCAGTAAGAGAAGACGATATTATTACAGGTAATTCAGATTCACCATGTAAATAAGCGTATTCCAAATGGTTTGGAAGTGGCTTTAATTCTAATTTCGGTGGTTCTTCTATCGATGATTTATATCGATATCTGTCTTCTTCTTTTAGCATTTGAATTTCTTCTGTTGTTGGTTCATATCCATTAGCTATAAGTGTAGCTAACATTTCAGCTTCATCAATTGGTTCATTACCTTCTCCTAAAGAACATTCTCCTGTTCCTTGTAATTCTGGAAATTCTTCTAATAATTCTGCATGTGCATCTATAGTTTGAATATAATAACATGTATCATCTGCAGATTGTGGTTGTTGCATTGCTCTATCAACTGAAAAGGTAACACTCTCATCCTCTATACTTAGGGTCAATTTCTTACCGAACACGTCTATCATTGCTTTAGCCGTGTTTAAGAATGGTCTTCCTAATATGAGAGGAACTTGAGAATCTTCTTCCATGTCCAGAACAACAAAATCTACTGGAAATACTAAAGTACCAACTTTAACTAGCATGTTCTCCATTATCCCTCTAGGATATTTTATTGATCTATCGGCTAATTGTATGCTTATTCTGGTTGGTTTCAATTCTCCAAGGTCTAGTTTAGCGTATAGTGAATACGGCATTAAATTTATACTAGCACCTAAGTCTGCCAATGCTTCTATTGAACTAAGACTACCCAGAAAACATGGAATTGTGAAACTTCCTGGATCAGATAATTTTTCTGGTATCTTATTCAACAGCACTGCTGAACAATTAGCATTCATAGTAACAGCCGAGAGTTCTTCCATTTTCTTTCTATTTGAGATTAGATCTTTCAAGAATTTAGCATATCTAGGCATTCCTGAAATCACATCAATGAAAGGAAGATTTACATTTATCTGTTTAAACATATCCAAAAATTTGGATTGCTCGACTTCAAGTTTCTCTTTCTTTATTTTACTCGGGTAAGGAAGTGGTGGTTGGTATGGTTTAACATAAGGTTTATCCTTAACTGTGTTATCTTCATTAACCTTCTCAACTACCGGTTCTTTTTCCTTATCTTGATCAGGTTGTGGTTCTTGTGGAGTAGGAATAGCTTCATCAGAAGTTACAGGTATTTCAGGTGGTTTAAGTGTTGTACCACTTCTTGTGGTAATGGCTTTAGCTGTTTCATTCCGGGGGTTAGCATTTGTATCACTAGGTAGACTTCCCGGTTTTCTTTCACCTATTAATCTTGCTAGGTTACTTACTTCTTGTTCCAGATTTTGAATAGAAGCTTGTTGATTTCTAAATGCTTGAGCATTTTGTTCATTGGTTTGTTTTTGAGATGTGAAAAACTGCGTTTGAGTTTCAACTAGCTTCGTCATCATATCTTCTAAATTTGGCTTTTTATCATCGGTTTGTTGTGGTGGTTTGTTTTGAAAATTAGGTCTTTGCTGATTATAAGTATTATTGGATACTTGTTGATTGCTGGGACCTTGTTGGTTGTTGTATGGAATATTTCTGTTATAATTCTGGTTTTGATTGTAAATCGGTCTTGGCGGTTGATAATTATTCTGATAATTATTTCCAGGCCTTTGGTTTATGTATGAAATATTCTCTCTTTGTTCCATTGTTAATTCAATACTGAGACAATCTTTTGTCAAATGTGGTCCTCCACACTGCTCACAACTAATTCGTATTGAGTGAATATCTTTAGTCATCTTTTCCATTCGTCTCTCCACAGCATCTATCTTTGCGGAAATGGAATCTAAGTCATGGCTAGAATCGGCTCTAGCTGCTTTAGATGATCTAATGATGTCTTTTTCTTGGTGCCACTCATGTGAGTGGGAAGCAGTATTATCAATAATTTTGTAAGCATCAGTTTCGGTTTTCTTCATAATAGAACCACCAGCTGCTATATCTATGTCTTTTCTTGTAGTGATGTCGCATCCTTGGTAGAATATTTGTACTATTTGACAGGTGTCTAAACCATGTTGCGGACATCCTCTTAACAACTTTCCATATCTTGTCCACGCCTCATATAGAGTTTCATTTGGTTTCTGTGTAAACGTAACAATTTCTGCTTGAAGTCTTACGGCTTTAGATGCAGGAAAGAATTGTTTAAGAAATTTGTCAACTAAAACGTCCCATGTATCAATCGCCCCTTCAGGTAACGATTCCAACCAATCTTTGGCTTCTCCCTTTAAAGTCCAGGGAAATAACATGAGATATATCTGTTCATCCTCCACTTCTCGGATTTTAAATAGTGTGCAGATCCTATTAAAGGTACGTAGATGTTCATTTGGATCTTCCTTCGGCGCACCACTAAATTGGCATTGATTAGTCACCATGTGTAGAATTTGTCCTTTGATTTCATAATCTGGCACATTAATGTCTGGATGAGTAATTGCGTGACCTTGGCCAGTGCGTTTAGCTCTCATTCGGTCTTCCATACTTAAAGGTTCCAGATTCTCCATAATTGAATTTGTTGAATCGGTATCACTAGATGATTCTGATTTAATGGTTCGTTCCTCAACAATCTCTGTTTGAATGATTGGTGGTTCCGGAGGAAAATTTAGTGGTTCAGGATCTACGAACCGTTCCTGAATATTCTCCGGATTCTCAATTGTGAGGTCGGGTTCAAAAAATGGATTATCGGAAATTTGAACTGAAGTACTTGGTTGACTGGATGACGATTCTAAAGAAAAATCAACGGCGGTTATATTTTCTAAATGTCTTGATCTAGTTACAGGTGGTGAACGTACAAAAGGTGGTGAAAGTCTTGCTCGGTGCATTCACTGAATATCCTATTAGTTTTAAAAAGGAAAGAAAAATTATAATAAGTTATCCAATCAATAGACTTTTCTGATTTTGCCCACGTTTCGAATAGCCAAAAGATGCAGCAGAGGGGCAGGATTCGTTTGGTCTCAATATAATTGAGGACTGTTTGGCTCCAATAACCCGGTCCACGTACAAATCTAACTATTACTACGAACCAGAAAATTTTGATGTCTATCAATTTAACCACTCAAAATAAATTTTCGTAATTTTAAGAAATTTAGATAAGTAGTAGAATAAAAATCTATGTCCTAAAACTAGAATAGCGAGAAATAAGAAAGAAAAAGAGTTCGTCGAAAAAGGTAGAAAAAGAAAAATGGTTGAAAAAATAAAAGGTGACGGAAAAATAAAAGAAACTTATAAAACTTAAAAATACTTGACTAACCTAACCTTATTACTACAACTAACTTAAAATTATAATCGGAAATTAAAATTACTAATTGGAATGATAATTGATACATAGGTAAAAGTCGTCTAAAAATATTAAAGCTTACAAGAAAAACTAAATCCCAAATGGAATTAACTTAAAAAGAAACTAAAACTTAAAAAGGCGTCGCAAAATTCTAAAGTACCTAAATCTTTGTCTTTCTTGAGGAATAATGCTATGAAATATATGTTCGTTTTTAGCATTATCAAATATTCCCACACTTGAGCGTTGCTTATCCTCAAGCAATATCGTCTTGAAATACTAGAATCACTTCTTTATTCTTCACACTTTGTACATCAGTGATTTCTATACGGCGGTATAAACAATGGTAGTAACGATATGGTTTACAGTCCCACATGACTATAAAAATTTAGATCCATTAAGGAAATTGGATCTTTATGAAAACATTTGATCTTTTGAAAATTAAATCTAGTTTTTACCCTAGATAAGTTTTTCGGAATAACCCTTTACCGGTGTTTGCAAAATATTTTTGTGGGTTTGGTGGGTTTCAGATTTGAAAATTTTAGCTCAAAACTTGCGGTTTTGTGTCACCCACTTGCTAACCTTGTATTTGGAAAGCAACACGTCCAGTTTACTTGTCCCGTATATTACCTTTCGATAAACTACCGTCCGGTTGTAAAGAAAAGCGTTGAACAAGCAACTGTTAAGGCAATGTTCCCTGACATGCTTTTAATTATGGTCTATAACGTGTCGGATGCAATTACTATCCTTGGTAGGAGCAATAGTAAAGCTCACCCTTATGATTTTTCGGTCTGGCACAAGGTCCTGTCTTTGACCACTATGCAACCACCGTTCTTACGGTTGACACCCGATTTGGTTCAGGTGACCTAATGAATTCCAGGTGAATTCCTAGGATTTTACGTTCAATGGTAATGAACGCATTGAAAATAGGTTTTCAGAAAACAAATCGGTTTTAATTTGATCAAAATATTTTCTCGTTCAAGCTCGAGTTTAGATATCATCGAATTCCATGAGTTTGTAATTCTCAATCTTTAAAGTCAATCTCTAGGATTGAGTAATATCAGGCTTAAAAGCTGATTTTTAATCTTTAAGGAGATTATCCTTTCTGGGGATCTGATTCATTAGTCTTATCAAGCTAATTTGCATGGTGCCCCCCCATTGTACGAGATAAATCCTTCTCATGGTTAGGATAAATCTGACCACTTGGCGACCCTGTTTAATGCTGAGGTCCGTGGATTTCCTGCTGATTTTAGTGATGACTTTTCTAGATTTTTTGTCAACCTACAGCTGGTCTGGACGACAACTTCTTGACCTAAATCAAGAAGCGCGTGTCTTTTTCGGAAGACTTTACTTCCTTTTAATGATGGAATTGATTCATCGTGTAGATCCATCTATCCTTCTCTTCTCTCATATATACGTAAAATATATATATATATTTATAATTTATATTTTAATTTTAATTATAATTCTAATAATAAGGGTATGTTAGCGAATATTGTAAGGGTGTAAGTCGAAATTCTGTCCGTGTAACGCTACGCTATTTTTAATCATTGTAAGTTATGTTCAACCTTTTTACATTAATGTCTCGTAGCTAAGTTATTATTATGCTTATTTAAAACGAAGTAATCATGATGTTGGGCTAATTACTAAAATTGGGTAATTGGGCTTTGTACCATAATTGGGGTTTGGACAAAAGAACGACACTTGTGGAAATTAGACTATGGGCTATTAATGGGCTTTATATTTGTTTAACTAAATGATAGTTTGTTAATGTTAATATAAAGATTTACAATTGGGCGTCCCTATAAATTACCATATATACTCGATCGGACACGATGGGCGGGGTATTTATATGTACGAATAATCGTTCATTTAACCGGACACGGGAATGGATTAATAAGCCACTATAATAATTAAAACAGGGGTGAAATTATGTACAAGGACACTTGGTATAATTGATAACAAAATATTAAAACCTTGGGTTACACTCAGTCGACATCTTGGTGTAATTATTAAACAAAGTATTAAAATCTTGTTACAGTTTAAGTCCCCAATTAGTTGGAATATTTAACTTCGGGTATAAGGATAATTTGACGAGGACACTCGCACTTTATATTTATGACTGATGGACTGTTATGGACAAAAACCAGACGGACATATTAAATAATCCAGGACAAAGGACAATTAACCCATGGGCATAAAACTAAAATCAACACGTCAAACATCATGATTACGGAAGTTTAAATAAGCATAATTCTTTTATTTCATATTTAATTTCCTTTATTTTATATTTAATTGCACTTCTAATTATCGCATTTTTATTATTATTGTATTTAATTGCACTTTTAATTATCGTACTTTTTAATTATCGCAAGTTTATTTTATCGCACTTTTATTATTCGCAATTTCATTATCGTTATTTACTTTATGCTTTAATTTAAGTCTTGTATTCATTTTTAATATTTTACATTTGGTTTTAACTGCGACTAAAGTTTTAAAATCGACAAACCGGTCATTAAACGGTAAAAAACTCTCCTTTATAATAATAATATTACTTATATATATATATTTGTATTTTTATAAAAGTAAACTAATATAGCGTTAAGCTTTGTTTAAAAAGATTCCCTGTGGAACGAACCGGACTTACTAAAAACTACACTACTGTACGAATAGGTACACTGCCTATAAGTGTTGTAGCAAGGTTTAAGTATATCCATTCTATAAATAAATAAATATCTTGTGTAAAATTGTATCGTATTTAATAGTATTTTCTGCTAAAATATAAGCTATTTCGTATACCACGCTGCAGACATCAATTAGGCGCGGTTGTTTTTGCATTAAAGACTTGGAGGCACTACTTATATGGGGTCAAAAGTATTATATATACCGACCACAAAAGTCTTCAACACATATTTAATCAGAAACAACTGAATATGAGGCAGCGTAGGTGGATTGAATTATTGAATGATTACGACTTTGAGATTCGTTACCACCCGGGGAAGGCAAATGTGGTAGCCGATGCCTTGAGCAGGAAGGACAGAGAACCCATTCGAGTAAAATCTATGAATATAATGATTCATAATAACCTTACTACTCAAATAAAGGAGGCGCAACAAGGAGTTTTAAAAGAGGGAAATTTAAAGGATGAAATACCCAAAGGATCGGAGAAGCATCTTAATATTCGGGAAGACGGAACCCGGTATAGGGCTGAAAGGATTTGGGTACCAAAATTTGGAGATATGAGAGAAATGGTACTTAGAGAAGCTCATAAAACCAGATACTCAATACATCCTGGAACGGGGAAGATGTACAAGGATCTCAAGAAACATTTTTGGTGGCCGGGTATGAAAGCCGATGTTGCTAAATACATAGGAGAATGTTTGACGTGTTCTAAGGTCAAAGCTGAGCATCAGAAACCATCAGGTCTACTTCAACAACCCAAAATCCCGGAATGGAAATGGGAAAACATTACCATGGATTTCATCACTAAATTGCCAAGGACTGCAAGTGGTTTTGATACTATGTGGGTAATAGTTGATCGTCTCACCAAATCAGCACACTTCCTGCCAATAAGAGAAGATGACAAGATGGAGAAGTTAGCACGACTGTATTTGAAGGAAGTCGTCTCCAGACATGGAATACCAATCTCTATTATCTCTGATAGGGATGGCAGATTTATTTCAAGATTCTGGCATACATTACAGCAAGCATTAGGAACTCGTCTAGACATGAGTACTGCCTATCATCCACAAACTGATGGGCAGAGCGAAAGGACGATACAAACGCTTGTAGACATGCTACAAGCATGTGTTATTGATTTCGGAAACAGTTGGGATCGATATCTATCGTTAGCAGAATTTTCCTACAACAACAGCTATCATTCAAGCATTGAGATGGCGCCGTTTGAAGCACTTTATGGTAGAAAGTGCAGGTCTCCGATTTGTTGGAGTGAAGTGGGGGATAGACAGATTACGGGTCCGGAGATTATACAAGAAACTACCGAGAAGATCATCCAAATTCAACAACGGTTGAAAACCGCCTAAAGTCGACAAAAGAGCTACGCTGACATTAAAAGAAAAGATATAGAATTTGAAATTGGAGAGATGGTCATGCTTAAAGTTGCACCTTGGAAAGGCGTTGTTCGATTTGGTAAACGAGGGAAATTAAATCCAAGGTATATTGGACCATTCAAGATTATTGATCGTGTCGGACTAGTAGCTTACCGACTTGAGTTACCTCAACAACTCGTGGCTGTACATAACACTTTCCACATCTCGATTTTGAAGAAATGTTTTGCTAAAGAAGATCTCACTATTCCGTTAGATGAAATCCAAATCAACGAAAAACTTCAATTCATCGAAGAACCCATCGAAATAATGGATCGTGAGGTTAAAAGACTTAAACAAAACAAGATACCAATTGTTAAGGTTCGATGGAATGCTCGTAGAGGACCCGAGTTCACCTGGGAGCGTGAAGATCAGATGAAGAAGAAATACCCGCATCTATTTTCAGAAGATTCGTCAACACCTTCAACAGCTTAAAATTTCGGGACGAAATTTATTTAACGGGTAGGTACTGTAGTGACCCGAACTTTTCCATGTTTATATATATTAATTGAGATTGATATTTACATGATTAAATGTTTCCAACATGTTAAGCAATCAAACTTGTTAAGACTTGATTAATTGAAATATGTTTCATATAGACAATTGACCACCCAAGTTGACCGGTGATTCACGAACGTTAAAACTTGTAAAAACTATATGATGACATATATATGGATATATATATATATATATATATATATATATATATATATATATATATATATATATATATATATATATATATATATATATATATATATATATATATATATATATATATATATATATAGTTAACATGATACTATGATAAGTAAACATATCATTAAGTATATTAACAATGAACTACATATGTAAAAACAAGACTACTAACTTAATGATTTTTAAACGAGACATATATGTAACGATTATCGTTGTAAAGACATTTAATGTATATATCATATTAAGAGATATTCATACATGATAATATCATGAAAATATAATAATTTAAAATCTCATTTGATATTATAAACATTGGGTTAACAACATTTAACAAGATCGTTAACCTAAAGGTTTCAAAACAACACTTACATGTAACGACTAACGATGACTTAACGACTCAATTAAAATGTATATACATGTAGTGTTTTAATATGTATTTATACACTTTTGAAAGACTTCAATACACTTATCAAAATACTTCTACTTAACAAAAATGCTTACAATTACGTCCTCGTTCAGTTTCATCAACAATTCTACTCGTATGCACCCGTATTCGTACTCGTACAATACACAGCTTTTAGATGTATGTACTATTGGTATATACACTCCAATGATCAGCTCTTAGCAGCCCATGTGAGTCACATAACACATGTGGGAACCATCATTTGGCAACTAGCATGAAATATCTCATAAAATTACAAAAATATGAGTAATCATTCATGACTTATTTACATGAAAACAAAATTACATATCCTTTATATCTAATCCATACACCAACGACCAAAAACACCTACAAACACTATCATTCTTCAATTTTCTTCATCTAATTGATCTCTCTCAAGTTCTATCTTCAAGTTCTAAGTGTTCTTCATATATTCTACAAGTTCTAGTTACATAAAATCAAGAATACTTTCAAGTTTGCTAGCTCACTTCCAATCTTGTAAGGTGATCATCCAACCTCAAGAAATCTTTGTTTCTTACAGTAGGTTATCATTCTAATACAAGGTAATAATCATATTCAAACTTTGGTTCAATTTCTATAACTATAACAATCTTATTTCAAGTAATGATCTTACTTGAACTTGTTTTCGTGTCATGATTCTGCTTCAAGAACTTCGAGCCATCCAAGGATCCGTTGAAGCTAGATCCATTTTTCTCTTTTCCAGTAGGTTTATCCAAGGAACTTAAGGTAGTAATGATGTTCATAACATCATTCGATTCATACATATAAATCTATCTTATTCGAAGGTTTAAACTTGTAATCACTAGAACATAGTTTAGTTAATTCTAAACTTGTTCGCAAACAAAAGTTAATCCTTCTAACTTGACTTTTAAAATCAACTAAACACATGTTCTATATCTATATGATATGCTAACTTAATGATTTAAAACCTGAAAACACGAAAAACACCGTAAAACCGGATTTACGCCGTCGTAGTAACACCGCGGGCTGTTTTGGGTTAGTTAATTAAAAACTATGATAAACTTTGATTTAAAAGTTGTTATTCTGAGAAAATGATTTTTATTATGAACATAAAACTATATCCAAAAATTATGGTTAAACTCAAAGTGGAAGTATGTTTTCTAAAATGGTCATCTAGACGTCGTTCTTTCGACTGAAATGACTACCTTTACAAAAACGACTTGTAACTTATTTTTCCGACTATAAACCTATACTTTTTCTGTTTAGATTCATAAAATAGAGTTCAATATGAAACCATAGCAATTTTATTCACTCAAAACGGATTTAAAATGAAGAAGTTATGGGTAAAACAAGATTGGATAATTTTTCTCATTTTAGCTACGTGAAAATTGGTAACAAATCTATTCCAACCATAACTTAATCAACTTGTATTGTATATTATGTAATCTTGAGATACCATAGACACGTATACAATGTTTCGACCTATCATGTCGACACATCTATATATATTTCGTAACAACCATAGACACTCTATATGTGAATGTTGGAGTTAGCTATACAGGGTTGAGGTTGATTCCAAAATATATATAGTTTGAGTTGTGATCAATACTGAGATACGTATACACTGGGTCATGGATTGATTCAAGATAATATTTATCGATTTATTTCTGTACATCTAACTGTGGACAACTAGTTGTAGGTTACTAACGAGGACAGCTGACTTAATAAACTTAAAACATCAAAATATATTAAAAGTGTTGTAAATATATTTTGAACATACTTTGATATATATGTATATATTGTTATAGGTTCGTGAATCAACCAGTGGCCAAGTCTTACTTCCCGACGAAGTAAAAATATGTGAAAGTGAGTTATAGTCCCACTTTTAAAATCTAATATTTTTGGGATGAGAATACATGCAGGTTTTATAAATGATTTACAAAATAGACACAAGTACGTGAAACTACATTCTATGGTTGAATTATCGAAATCGAATATGCCCCTTTTTATTAAAGTCTGGTAATCTAAGAATTAGGGAACATACATCCTAATTGACGCGAATCCTAAAGATAGATCTATTGGGCCTAACAAACCCCATCCAAAGTACCGGATGCTTTAGTACTTCGAAATTTATATCATATCCGAAGGGTGTCCCGGAATGATGGGGATATTCTTATATATGCATCTTGTTAATGTCGGTTACCAGGTGTTCACCATATGAATGATTTTTATCTCTTTGTATGGGATGTGTATTGAAATATGAAATCTTGTGGTCTATTATTATGATTTGATATATATAGGTTAAACCTATAACTCACCAACATTTTTGTTGACGTTTTAAGCATGTTTATTCTCAGGTGATTATTAAGAGCTTCCGCTGTTTCATACTTAAATAAGGACGAGATTTGGAGTCCATGCTTGTATGATATTGTATAAAAACTGCATTCAAGAAACTTATTTTGTTGTAACATATTTGTATTGTAAACCATTATGTAATGGTCGTGTGTAAACAGGATATTTTAGATTATCATTATTTGATAATCTACATAAAGCTTTTTAAACCTTTATTGATGAAATAAAGGTTATGGTTTGTTTTAAAATGAATGCAGTCTTTGAAAAACGTCTCATATAGAGGTCAAAACCTCGCAACGAAATCAATTAATATGGAACGTTTTTAATCAATAAGAACGGGACATTTCATTCATCAGTCATAGCTTGTTTCCAATTAGGGTCGTTAAGGGCTTCAGGGTAAGTACGAGGAACATGAGATATGATAGTGGTGTGGAGATTGAGGCGTTGTACCGGTTTGGTAGTACCAAGACGCGTACGGGTGATCATAGGATGAGTAGAAGTAGAGGAGGATGCAGCCTCATTGGGAGGAGGCTGTGTCTTCGGGGTAGGATTTTGAGGAGGTGCAGTGACGGTAGCCTCAGTAGGAGGAGGCTGAGTCTCCGTGGAAGGATTGAGAGGAGATGTGGTGTTGGTAGCCTCACTGGGAGGAGGCTGTGTCTCCGAGAGCATATTAGAAGGATGAGAGGAAATTTCATGTCCAGACAAATGAAAAGATCGGGAAAATAGACTTGGTGGAGGATCGAGAAAGTCATAGGATGGTGGCTGAGTGGGTATCATGGAACCGAAAGGGAAGGAAGTCTCGTCGAATGTGACATGATGAGAGAGGATGATTTTGTTAGTGGCAAGGTCCAGACAGCGGTAACCCCGGTGGTTGGAGGGCTACCTAAGAAAGATACAAGGAGTAGAGCGTGGAACGATTTTGTGAGTAGTGGTCAGATGAGGGTAGCAGAGGCATCCGAAGACACGGAGTGTAGAATAGTTAGGTTTTTTTTTGTATAGGCGGAAGTGCGAGATTTCGTGATTGATGGCGGAGGAAGGAAGGATATTTAGGAGATGGGATACCATATGAAGAGCCTCTACCCAGAAAGTGGGTGGAAGATGATCTTGAAAAAGGAGCGTGCGAATTAGGTTATTGATGGTGCGGAGCATGCGTTCGGACTTTCCGTTTTGCTGAGAAGTGTGGGGACAAGAGAAGCGAAATTGAATGCCATTTGTTTGAAGAAGTTGATGAAAAGCGGTGTTATCAAATTCACCCCCATTGTCACATTGGAAGGCTTTTATTTCTTGTTTGAATTGAGTGCGTACGAAAGCACGAAAGTGTATGAATGTATTAAGTGCATCAGATTTATTGCGCAATGGAAAAACCCATACATAATGCGAATAATGATCAAGAAATATAATATAGTACTTTAAACCACTAAGACTAGAAATAGGAGAAGTCCATAAATCAGAATGAATAATATCAAAAGTAGCATTAACATTAGAACTAGAAACAGAAAAAGGGAGTCGCACGTGTTTGCCAAGCTGACAAGCATGGCAAAGAACGGGGGACGGTGATTTATTACAAATAATATCTTTATTAGAAAGGAGTCTTCGAAAAACATCATGTCCGGGATGTCCGAGATGCTAATGTCATGTAACCGGACTGGTGAGAAGAGCCTGCTGAGAAGGGTGAGGGGTGGGTGATGTAAGTGGGTAAAGATCCCCGGTACTATCACACCGGAGTAGCAGATGATGGGTCTGATAATCTTTCACAGAAAAACCAAAAGGATCAAATTTCACAGAAACTAGATTATCACGGGTAAATTGACGAACAGATATGAGGTTTTTAACGATGTTAGGGGTTACAAGTACATTGTTTAAATGTAATGGTCGGTGAACATTAGGTAACAAGCTATGGCTGGTGTTAGTGACGGGAATGGTGTTCCCGTTACCAACAGCTACAGATGAATATTTGCAATTATTAAAAACAGTACTAAGATTATTAATGCAAGAGGTAAGATGTGAAGACGCACCCGTGTCCATGTGCCACCCGACATCATTGTAATCCTGAAGAGTCGTTGCACTGAATGCACGGGGAAGAATAGTCTCATGAGTAACAAAAGCGGGCCGGGTTGTGTAAAAGCCTTAGGCCTGCTGCTGGGCTTGAATAATTTGTAGACTCAAGGTTTGTTGCTGGCCTGTTACTTGTTGCTGGTTTAACTCAATTTGAGTTAAAATTCTCTGATTATTTTGAATAATATTCCACAGTAGAGCATTGGACAATTCGTTCACCATTATTAATACACAAACGAAGGAAGATTTGTCTTTAGGTTTGTTTTTGCTGAGCAATTATAGGTTGGTGAATTAATTTGAAGAATCAAATGAACAGTCGTCGATTGGTTTACTTTTTTGTTGATTTACTCTCAAATTGATAAACTTGAAAAAAAGGAAACAAGAATTAAGAAGGGTGTTTCTTTGATAGAAAAAAAAATGATTAAATTAATTTAAAAGGGAGACAAAATTTATCTCTGGCTTTGTGAGACCAATGGAACTTGCATACGTGTTCTGTTCTTGGCCATTTACAAGGGATTTTTTTTATTAAAAAAAACAAAGAAGAATTGTATTCGACGGAAGGCCGTAGGTGATGATAAAAATTAATTGTGTAACCAAATTAAGAACTTATAGCACCAAGAAGAAGAATCAATGATAAACATAAAAATAAGAACAGGTGTTGATTTACCACGTAGGTTTACAGTAGAGCAATTTGATGAGGAGATGAGGGCTACTAGTTCGCAGGATCAATTGTGCTCGATACCATGTTGAAATATAATATAGATGTATTATTGTGAATGAGTATCCAAAACATCAAAGAGGCTATATATATAGCCATAATACCCTAATAATGAATAATGGGCTAAGCCCAACAAATATAAGAAATGGACTAGAATAATATGGGTAAATAATATAGGCTAACAAACCCTATAAAACTGAAAAAAAGTGATCAAACACATACCTTCCATATTTGCTAAAGTGGTACTCCAAATCGAGAGAGCGTGTCCGTGAAGATTAACGACCGACATATAAATGAGTTGTACCATATCAATCATCAAAGCAAGGCAATTTCAACCTAATAAAAATAGTGATGTATTAAAAGTGTCCAGCAATTGCAAAAGTTTGAGAAAAGGAAATCGTTTATGATGACTATCAAAGTGAGAAGGCTCAGGTAACACATCAATCATCCTCAGCTTGTTTTTAAAGCCAAGTTAAAAATCAAAGTGAGAAGGCTCAGGCAACACATCAAAAGTTAAAGGAGGTTCAATTTGAAGCTTACAGACAACATATGCAGAATCTTTCGCTGCTATGAACCACAAAAATCAAATAATCAATCTACTAACACGATCATAATTATAATTCCAATATGGTTAATCTATTTATAATAAATAAAAAAGAAAAGAAAGAGAATCCTTGATTTGGAAGAGGGAGAAGGTAACTGATGATTAAATTGTAAACTGACCAATATTGAAATTGAGATACGTTTCAGTTTTGAGAAGCATGGGCACCATTGGACTTATGTTCTTCCAATTATTCTGAATTCCTACCATGATACCATCAAACCATTAATCAACCACTTCAAGTGTAAAATTATTAACCAAAACAACTAATAAGCTACACAACAATAGAACCAAACTATATATCAATAATCCATATTAATCAATACATTTATACAAATATATGCAAAAAGTTCAAATTTGATAAACTGAACACTCCAATATCAATACAAAATACAACTTGCAGTAAGCACAATTATAAAAGATGAACAAAAAAAATCCAGTAAGATCAATTCGCGTAAGCACGCCTACTTTCTGATTTGGAAACTTACATCCAGATTAGAGCTAAATTACAGTTGCGAATATCTTGATTCATGTTCATTGATTTGGTTACAAACTCTAGAATATGATTTTGCGAAAACTAACCACTAAATTTAAGAACATTAATTCTATGAAGTTAGTGCAGTTATTGAAGAAAAAAAAAAAGATGACAAAAGGCATTAGGAAGAATTCGATAAACAATAATACATTTACATACATCAGACATATTTTTAAAATTTGACAAATATATGTATTAATTTAGATGTATATAGATAACTGATATGACCATCATAAAACTTAGAAATCGTACATATTTACTCCTGCATAAGACCGAATAATACATTTATTTACATATTTTTAGATAGCCATTCTAGAAATTAAGATTGAAATTGGATAAGAGATTAAAGATTAAAGACATACCTGAATAAAGGATATAACCGATAGTGAATACAGTCATATAGAGATATTGAAAAAATCGGTGAATGAGGGTGAATAATCCGTTAAACTCCTATGATTATTGCGATTGATTTTTGGTTTTACCATCAACATCTAATGACTGATTATTATAAAGCACACCATCAATGCGAATAACTGCAACATCTATACAGATGTAACAAATAATTAACATTCACTAAAATGAAAACACACTAAGTATCCAAACATAAATGTATTACCAATTCTTATAAACCTAAATCTTGAGGCCATTGAGCGAAAGCGCACACAGAAGCTGTATAAGCAGACGAAGCACAACCACTTTGTTGCTAAGACTACACTACGTAATATATAAACATTATAATCAAACAAACAATAAGAGAAAAACAATTAATAAACAGCAGCAGTTGTACAATGAATAATAAAGAGAATAATCACATAATAGAATGAGTTAACACCAGAAACATACTTTCAAAAGTAGAATGAGTTAACACTGGTAACTTCACCTAATACGCCTGTGACAATCCGTCCAAATCCCTTTGGACGAATACATCATTCATCAATTTCACAGTGAGGTACTGACCTCTACATGATACGTTTTGTAAACATTGCATTCTTTTGAAAAGGCACACCATAATTGAATATCAAATTCCAATGTTTTTGACGTTTGATGATTTCTACATATAGATAATCACCGTAATTAATAGTTTACAATACTACATCCGTTGACAATGTAGTCAAAATAAGATACATGGTGATGATTTTGTGAATGCAATATTTTCTCGAATAAAGCATGTATGACTTCATGCACATAGCTTGTATCACATATAAGCAAACAGCGGAAGACTTCTAGGAACTTGAGAATAAACATGCTTAAAAGTGTCAACACAAAGGTTGGTGAGTTTATAGTTTTATTGTTGCGCATAATCTGTATATAAAGGTGGATCACAAGATTTCAGTTGTTTCATCTGAAACGTTTATCAAAAGATTCTACGAAATTGAGCACCCTGGTAACTAAACTTTAACGTTATAATAAGTACCCCTATTTTAACATACATGCAACCAACATGTACAATACACGCAATCCAACGTGTACTAACCTCAAATAGCATACGTCTGTTTTATAGTTCAGGCTAGGGTTTCTATACCTGGAACAGACGGGGATGTCAAGCCCTATGGATCCATATACCACTATTCGCGCCCACCAGTTCTTATAACCGGCAGTTACTAGTTACCAAAGCTAAGGGATTTTCGATTCAAACTCGGTGTAGAATTTAGTATGTACTTATGTCCATTGCGTTTAAAATAAAGTGCATGTATTCTCGGCCCAAAAATATAGATTGCAAAAGCAATTAAAAAGGGAGCAAATGAAACTCACCTTAGCAGCACATAAGGTCATTCACCGAAATGTGACCGAAACTCGGAATGCAAAATAATCGTAGATCTCAACCTAGAGAACATATGTTGGTCAATACATGTCTAACAAGCTATGTCAGGTCATAGTGTATCACAATCCTAATGCTCGAGACCGATATGCAAAAGTTAACAAAAGTCATCTCAAAAGTCAACCTGACCCAATATGATCTTTAAATCTATACATGTTTATTATTTCACATAGATTTTACAATAATTGTAAAATCAGATTATCGGATTTATAAAGCTTTAAAATATGATAAGACAGTCAACTTTGACAATTGTTCAACAAAACGAGTCGTGTCTTATATAAGAGTTCATTTACTCGACTATTAATATCTAAAAAAATCCAATTAATCAATCTTATAAACAAGTTGTTGAAATATTAATTGCAGATTCAAAAGCAATTTCAATTAAATTCAATTATAATTCAGTTGATCATATCTTTTAATCCGTTCATTGAAATCACGCAATTTCTAAATGAAAAGTTAATAATTTTTCGATAGCTTTCCAACAACATGCATATCATATACTTTATATCAGTAGCATATGTATCAAATTTGTGATTCATCATAAACTATCTAATGACAAAATTAAAGCATACAAGCATGTATAAACATATATACTCGAGCACTAGACATGGATACACTATTAATATATAAAAGATAAGATATGAATGCTCACGTATTAATATTGTGATTCAATATTGTAGGAAAGTACGTAGACGCAACGAAAATAATAAACGCTAGGTTGACCTTTGACTCAAGATCATAACCCCCAAGTAATACCCATAACCTCCATAGCCATGACTCATAATTTTCTTAGCTCTATCCCACTCGAAAAGCTTGTTTTGAAATCGTTTGGGCATAACCTCGTCGTAATATTTTATGTATAATAATACTTAATAATAATATTAATACTACTAATAATAATATTAAGATTAATAATAATAATATTAATCTTAATAATAATAATAATATTAATATATAAATAAATAAATAAATATATATATATATATATATATATATATATATATATATATATATATATATATATATATATATATATATATATATATATATATATATATATATATATATATATATATATTAGTGTAGAGAGATTGAGAGAAAACAGATGGATGAATTCGGCCAGAAACGTCAAGCTTTATAGTACTTGGCCTCAACATCCCAGCCACGTGATTGCATGGCATTATAGGCCATTCCCCATGCGATCGCATGGGCTGCCTTTCCAGCCCACACTCGTTTGTTTTCTTACTTGTCGACATATTAATATATTAATATATAATATATATAATTTATATTAATTAATTATATATTATATTATATTCTCGTGCCTAGTTAACTTGAAATTTTAGTTCCGATGAATTATACGTTGAAGCTCGACTTATGTCCCGTTTCCAGTTTTTTGAACGACGTTTTGTACGCTTAGAAAGCTAGCACTTTACGTTTTGTGACGTGTACCTTTATTAATAATTCGACCCAATCATCGATAGACTATATTACTCAAAGTATAATCTTTACATTTGAGTGTTTTGGTCATTTGGTTCTATAAATCAAGATCTCGATATTCATTAACGTGATAATATTAATTAAAATCCAAAACGTTTTTGTATCCATATATATATATATATATATATATATATATATATATATATATATATATATATATATATATATATATATATATATATATTTTAAAAAATAAAAATTGTACATTTATATATAGTTGAAATATTTATATAATATTTAGTTTTTCAAAAACAATTATATTTCGAAGTATAAATTAGATCGTTTACGTAATAGAAAATATTATATCATATAACATTTTCAATTTAAAACTTAAATAGATATAGTTCATTTATATACTAGCGTTTTAAATATCAATCGCATCACTAAGCGAGTGTTACTATTGTGTACTTAACTAATTTGAAATCATATATGTTTAATGAACACGTTTTAAATACACGTTGCAAGTTATAATATATATATATATATATATATATATATATATATATATATATATATATATATATATATATATATATATATATATATATATACACACACACACACACACGTATATATTCCAATCCAATTATAATGGTTCATGAATCGTCAAGGTTTGGTCAAGGTTAAACGAATGTATGAACATAGTTTAAATTTTTGAGATTCAACATTACAGACTTTGCTTATCGTGTCAAAAACATATAAAGATTAAAGTTTAAATTTAGTCGGAAATTTTCGGGTTGTTGTGACAACCGCATAACAACCATTTAGAAAGTTACAAAAAACATAAAAAGAGAAAGAAAAAATCAGAAACAGACCTGTGAACCAAACGAAATTACAACCACGGATGTTGAATATAGGTACCCTAAAAATTAATAAACTTGGCAAATACATACAATTACTAATTAGTAATTGGATATTATAAATAACAACAAAAAAACCTGCTTCGATCTTGAATGACCAAATTTCGTTGATAACAGATAGTAGTTGCATAAAAAAAACCTGCAATTGACAAATTAGGTGTTTCAGATGACTAAAAAATCAACGATTTTAACAATGATAATGATGAAAAAATTTCAATTATTACATAATACGAAATTATAATAATGGTTACTTACACCATGATTCGACAAGTGAATGTTGAAATCCTTTCGGAAGCTTGATTGATTGTGGTTTGATTCCAATTGGAATGACAATTTGATGATTGTAGTTGTAAAACTGACGAATGAGTAATCGACTACAAGATGAACAGTTTAACAATTTGATTTATCTTAGATTTGAGATATGTGTGCGTGAAATTGGAATGGTATGAGGAAGATTGAAATTGTCGATGTAGTTACCGCTAATTTAGGGATTATGAATCAATAAAACCGATGCAGTTAGGGTTATTTGAGATTTCTGTATTTTGAAATTTGAATTTTGAAACTCTAATAAACCCCGGTTGGATGGAAGTAATCGAGCGGTAAGATTAAGCGGAAAGATTAAGAGTATACGTGTCATTTTCTCATAATTAGTCTAATAGTTCAAGATTAATTAGAAAAAAGATAAATGTGAGAGTGAACGTGGGCTTGACACGTAGGATTTATCCTACCGATTTAGAAAGATAGATGATTTTCGTGATGCATATCCAGTACACTACAAGAGATATATTCAATATAAACTCCTAATATTAATAATATTTTTCATTATTAATTAATATTAATATATTAAATATTAGATATAATCAATCAGAGTACTCACGAACAAGACATAATCCATATTTCGATAATTAATATTAATATAAAATATATAATTAATATTAATATTAAATATAATTACTATTAATACTAAATATTATTACTATCAATATTAAATTTTATTTATATAATAATACTAAATTTCGTATTCCCTTTTTTCATGTTATATTCATATTATTATCAATTAATATTAATATTAAATATTAAATAATAAATATTAAAATAATGATATTTAACATTAAGTGCTTTTTATACATGTCCATTTATGTCATTTAACAATTTCTTTAACAGCTTCAGCTACTCTGCCAAACACTTACATACATATAAAAAGCTCCGGCTAACAGCTTTCACATAACAGCTACCAGCTCTCAGCTAACAGCTACTAGCTTTCAGCTTACAGCTACCAGCTACTTTTGCCAAAAATGCCCTAAATGAAACAATTTAATGACATGTTTTTGGTATTAAGTGAATGCAAATGCTAAAGTCATTTATTTTAATGACCCGTTTGACTAATAAACTTGTCGTTATTTTTACAAAATATATAGAGACATGTATTTTCGCATACATATGTAACGTAATTAATTTCGCAAAAAGAATCCATATTTGAATATTAATAATATAATAATTATAATTATAATTATTATATTAAAATTAAATAATAATAATAATAATAAAGCTCGCTCAAAGTTAAGTATTTATATTTTTAATAATAATAATTATTAGTAATATTAAACGCCTTTTTAAATTTTTTTAGAAAATTAAAATACAATTATTATATAAAAGTTGTACAATATGCTTTAAAATTTGAGCGTTCTATAGAAGATTTTACAATTTAGGAGAGATTAGTATTTTCTTTTATAAAAGATTTCATATTAATTTTTAATTAAATTAATACAAAATTATGACATCATCGTTATGAAATTAGAGGATAATTAGCTTAATGATGACATCATCATTTTAGAGTTTTATATGACTATATAGATGGATACGGAGTATTATATTATTATTTATTTTATTATTATTATTATTATTATTATTATTATTATTATTGTTATTATGATTAATTTTAATTATTATTATTATTTTAATAAATAATAAATAATAATTAAAATAATACCTTTTCAAACTAATAAATAATTAAAATAATAATAATACGAACAACACCCGTTTACTTTTTCTAACTGGGCTAATTGCTAAAGAAAAATGATATTTATTAAGAATTTTTGGTTCAAAGTGATTTCTAAGGACAAGATATCTTACTAGTCGGAGTTCTGGTAATTCAAATTTCACTTCCAGCATATTGTGAGATGATCATAAAAAAAGTTTAAAAGCAATCACAACATAACTCGATTGAGTCAAGAATAAAATTGTTGTTTCTCTCAAAGTAGCATGAATGGGAAAAAAAAAAATCTTATCTATTTACTCGTTTACATTTACTACTTTCATCGGTTTACTAAAACGAAAAGTCTTTTCATAACATTATATATATTTGAAACTACATTTTTAACAGTAGCGGAGACAGGGAGGGGACAGAGGGGTGCTCAGCCTCCCCCAGTAGACCCGATTCCAATGAAATATTAATAGTTCATATTTAATTATTTTAGCTAAACATCCGTTAATTATTCATCTAACCCAATTGTTTGGGTTACCTACCTTTCAAACCTAAGTACAGAGTAATATTAACCGGAACATATCGTACAAATTTACTTATCAATTTCTTGATGGGCCATATCAATTTTCATATTGCAAATTTTTTCTTTTTGTAAAGCAAATATATTAACTCAACAAAAAGTTACAATGAAGAGAGGGATCCATACATCTCATGAATCACCCCATTGCTCAAGAGTATAAACAAAGCACACGAAGATTACAAGCTATTAAAATAGGGATGCAAAGAGAGCATCAATACTATACAAGTCATAGAATGTTAAGATAGGAACTTAGGTTAGAAAGCCAAGTGAGTCACTCAAGCTTCCTTCCTCTCGATCTATTGGAAATCCACTCAAAAAACTTAATTTGGATTTCATACTGCAAATTTTATAGTAGCATTTTTTACTGTTTAATAGTTCTCAAAGTTTCGTAAAGTAGTTATCTATATATGTTTAAAAAAATATAATAGGTTTTACGTAGGAAGTTGACCTCCTTTAATTTTATTTGGTTTGCCTCTTTTAATTATTGAGTAAGCATCCCCTATCGTAAAATCCTGGCTCCGTCCCTGATTTTTAATATTTGTATTAATTTTAGTAGTTTGACATGTTTATTCTTTTCGAAAACAGATGTAGATGAAGACTGATTAACAAAGTTACCATCACGTCCTATTCGACCTATTCGACCCATTCGACCTATTCGACATACGAAGAAAGTTCTACACAACATATCAAAATTAAACATGAGCACAACTAAATTTATGATTATCAAATAAACTTGCACATTAGCCATCGTTATTGAGCCAAAAAAAAAAAAAAAGGAAAAAAAATGTGTGATTTGAGCTTGAAATGATGCAGAAAACCTTAGAACACTTGGAATAAATGGTTTTGAGAGATTTAAAAATTTAAAATGATAATTAGTAATTACACTCACTATGCGGTTTATACTAATAATGTATTATTACGTTACTACACTTTTTATGTGAACAGTCTTTTTGATTTGTACATATTATACTAAATAAAATTATTGACTCATGGCCGAACTACCAAAATCAAATGATTTGGAAATCGGAACTCAAAAGTATTCATTTTTTTCTATTGAAAGTCTACTAATTATATGCCCGTCTTAAGGAGTTTAAACATGAATCATTTTTCTTAAAGGATGTTTGTTCTTCGGAATTTGTTATTAAGAATGGTTTTTTCAAGATTTGACGGATAAAGGGCTAATTTCTCCGTGCGTTCCCAGTACCTTAATTGGTAGTTCATTATCTACGTTATCTCGTATAATTTCAAATCTCATAAATGTAAATGTATCCATACCGGCAAAGTAGACGGATTCACAAATCATCCGGATGAGAGGAACGACAAAAGCCCCTCATAAGTTGTTCTTAGTCTGTTTTTATTTATTTTCACGGTTTTCTTTATTCTTAAGTTTGTTGTCTCGTGCATGTTTAATGCTAGTCATCGGACTCACTAAGTCGTTTGTGTAGTTTGTGTCATGGTAGTGATTTGACTCGGATGGAGATGATGTCGGTATGTGACATTTATTTGTTTCGAGCCTGCTTGATTTTTGTGTCTGTATTGATTTGGGATTTTCAGTATTCGATGATGATACCGTTTATATATTATTCGTTAAAAAAAAGGAAAAAGAAACATGAAAATTTATTCGTTTATGTTTTATCTATTACAGAGTATTCGTTCTTTTGCGCAAAAAAAAAAAAAAAAAAAAAAAAAAAAAAAAAAAAAAGCATGAAAATTTATTCGTTTATGTTTAAAAGAATTTCTTATTCATATTTTCACTTTTAGTCCTCCATCTGTTTCATAGTTTCAAATAGTGGACATAAGATGAAAAGATAACTTTACTCTCGAATAGATTTTATACACGTATAACCACTAATTTAACCAACCAGAATTCCAACTAACCAACAAACCCTTAAATCGATTTCACAGATCGGAAACTATAATAGGTTGTTGTGAGCTATTGTGCAATTCGAAGCCAAATTGATTATTAACAATCTGAATTATCAGCATCCAGTATCGGTTTTTTTCTGGCAATATTAATTGACTTATTATGCACACTGCAAACACCGATTTAGGGTTCATTGTTGAAGGCTAAATCAACGTCAATCAATTTCAGGCTTCAAATTAACCTTTATATTCAACGATCTATGTTCAAGTAAGATGCTTTGTTCAATCTTTTCTTTATAATTTCAACAATTTGTGTTTTTTCTTACTAGTACAGTTGAGGATATTGTGTTACTTACAACTTACATATGAGGCTGATTGTTTAATGCATTCAAAACATAATCAAGTTAGAAATTGTATATTTGGTAGTTGCAATTGATGGTGCAAAACAGCATATTTGTTACGTAATTTTCAATTTTTTTTTTTTTTTTTTGACGTAATTTTCAATTTATTGGTAGTTTAGTGGTAACTATTCAAGATGTATTAGGAGAACTACCGAAATAGTTTCGATAACTTGTAACTTACTTGAGCAAGGGTTATTAAGCCCCAATAATGAAGCTTTAGTTTTTTTTTTTTTTTTTTTTTTTTGTTAATTTCTTCACACATACAGTAAACGGATAGGATAAGATTGGGCGAGTATTTTTACTCATATCCATTTATCTACAGTTGCTGATCTTTCCCTGGCCACTCTAAGGTATGCTACTATTGAGATACGTTTCGTCGCAAACCAAAATATAGCGAGTTAAAACGTATTCCATGTTTCTTGATATGTTTGATAGACCTCTTGTTGAAGAAGGCTCTGCTTGCTATTTTACTAGGCTGCTTACATTTGTAGATAACACATATTATTTGTTCAAAGTTAGTTAGAATCTCCCACTTACGAACATAAAAATTTTTGTCGTTAATGCGTATAAATTTTCTGTCTTTTTTGGACTAGTGATGATGAGGTACGATCTGCTCTATCGAAGATGTATGAATATTCCCCTGTAGATGGCTTTGTAGAGATTTCAGAAGGGTTGGGAAACATGATAAAGTCGTTAGCAAACGAACCCTCGGTGGGTCTTTTTTACGTCCAACAACACACTCACAAGTCGGTACCGAACCTCGTGAATCTCAGAAACAGTATCACCGCTAAATCACGTGAAATTAGTTTACACACAGAAGATTCAGAGGATTCAATCAAAATGTTGAGATCAATGAAAGAATGCGGCTTTCCTATTGTTGACGACATGCTTAAAGACATAACAAAATCTTTAGCTATCATGTCATCAAAACAGCCGAAAAAAGGTTTGATTAGTAGTAAATCGGGTTCTGGATCGTGGGGTCCGGCTACTTGGAGGGGTATTAATGATGTTGAAAAGTCAACTACTTATTTATCGTCCGTTTTCAGGGCAGCCAAAGAGAAGACAACCAATCTAAAATGGGCTCCACTTGATACCTCTGAATCAAATGATGAAGACAAGGGTACAAATGTGATGGAAAGAGTAGGGGAAGAATTGCCTATATCGAGTCATACATCACTTGGGAATCAAGAAAAAGATGTGTTAGTTCATGATTTGATATCGAATCTGTCACAAGCTGAAAACTTTGATGAATTTAAAGCTGATAAAGAAGCGAAATTTGAGGAATGGTTAGAAGGACATAATGATGATTCGCCTAGACGAGGGGCTGATGAATAAGGGTCTTGGTTTTGGTGTCCCTTTTTTTTTGTTTTTTTTTTTTTTTTTTTTTTTTGACTTTGTAAAGCCTCAAGTTCGAGTAGAAATTATTGCAATAAATTGGAGAGGCCGAGAAAAACTAATGTGAAGAGAAGCCAACAACCTGTGACCGAAGTCTATTTGCTTTTTGGTCAGCAGAAGGTTACACTACCCCGAACGCCAGATTTGTTTTTTATATGTACTTAGGAATGTGTAATGGGTTTCATGTCTTGTAAAACGAACAATTCGAAATTTGAATGGAATGAAATAAGTACAGGAAATTGAATTTTGAAATGATCCCTGTGGGATTCTCATTTACAGCTGATAATAAAACTCATCCAACGGTTTGTATTGTATTGTGCCAATAACGTAAAATGGGTAAAAAAAGATCATCTAGGAAGAAGAATGGGTTCAAAATTTTAAGAGAAGTTTAAAGTGTTTAAGGTGCTTATAGCAATTTAAGTTGTTTGAACAAGGTTTTGAGTTCACATATTATATTGTTATATATACACACTTGACTAATACACCCAGCAAAAAAGGACTGAAATTCTGAAATGACCAACTTATAATATGTTACAAGTGTAACTTACTGATGTACAAGACCAGGTGAAAAATGGATACATTCATCTAAAACTCAATGTATATGCATGTACTATACAATGTTTACAGATCCCTAAAGTAACTTAAATTGATAAAAAAAAAATCATTCTATGGTTGTCCAAGAAAACTCATCATCATCTATTTCATTTCGCCATCTAATTGAACATTTGGAGTATTAGAACTAATAATATTCCTGATTTTGTCAACCAAATTTGGTGGAGGTTCGATTATTGATTCAGAACCTGTACTTTCATTGCTTCCATTAACAACAAATTTGATCACAGAACCACCACCACCACCACCAGGAGAGCCATTGGCGGCAACACTAACGCTGCCGCCAGCTACTTTATTAGCTTCCACCTCTTGATTAATTTGAGGGGTACTGGACCCGTTGTTATTGCCAGCTGCTTCAGCTACTACACCACCTTCTCTGTTAACAGGAGGAAATGGGCTGCTGCTATTGTTTTTGCGTAATATTTTGGCCTTTCTGAAATACAAGTTAAATAAGAACTCAAGAACTCAAAATACTTTGAAACGAGTAACGGTTTGCTGCTTAATAGTAAAAGCGTACCTAACCAACTTTTGCTTCACAGCCGATTTTGGCTTCGAGATTCCTTTCATCACAAAAGAAAGGCAAAACAAATGTTAGCTTTTGTGTTTTTATATTATCAGATGAGTCAAGAGGAAGGTCGATGTAAGTGGTAATGTATACAACCTGCTAAATAGTTACGGAGTATATACAAATCGCTACACTATTATTGTAATTATATCATTGTAATTATATCGAGACATAAAAAATGGATCCTTATAAACGTTAAATTTACATATAAAAAGCTATATAGTACTAAAAATCTATCAATGTGAAAAAGTTAATGTGCGATTAAATTTTCTGATAAATGAATTTCATGATTTGATTTATGAAATTTATGGATGGATGTATTATTATATAGGAATTTTGAAAAATTTTAGGCCCTTAAAAATTTGGGGCCATGTCCAATTGCACAATTCACACATGTGGTCGAGACGCCTCTGCTAAACATCAATAACACATCATACCCAACTAATAGATGAATTCTAGAAGAAAAATGATTTTTCTAACGACAACCCTTAGGCTATTGTTGATGCATTAATGTGTAATACAAGTCTTTTTCCACCTTAACGACAACCCTAAAACGACAGCCCATAGGGCTTTCACTAGAAATTTAAGAAAATAAAAAATAAATAAATAAATAAAAATAGTACAAAAAAGCCTTTGCAAGTCAACGGAGCCCATTCTGGGCTGGGTGATTTCAGCACCTGTTAAGAACAAATAGTTTCAACCTGAATCCATTTTGACATGTTACCCATCCCACAAATTTGTGCAACCTCTATTCAATTTTAACTATGTCTTTTGCACGTTAGGAAAAAATAAAAATTCAGAAATAGTTCACTTAAGTTTGCGGACTAACCAGATTTGAGACCCGACGAAGTCAAAGCAGGCTTTCGTTTACTTCTTTCAGCCTTAATAGAAGAAATGACAGCATCAGCAGCGGGCCCCAACCCTTTTCGACCAACCAACTTCACTCCAAGCTTTTCACATAAATAATTCAGTCTCATTTCATCACCTCCTTTAACTTCTCTTAGTTCAAACACTTGCTCTTTTAATAACAACGAGTACACATGAACTTCTTGTTGTTGATTAAAATGTGATTGAAGCTGCTGAAACAACAATTTATTCGAATGTGGTTGGTCAGGTACACAACCTTCATTACCTTTCTTAACGGGCCCACTAAACACAACCCGTAAAATCGCCATTGACTTTTCCTCCTCTTGCGCGTTTTTCTTGGGATAAATAACTGAAAAACTTCCAAACTCCAAATCGGGGTCTCTGAATAAGTCAGCAAGTAGGGACGCGCACGCGTGAGCGTTTTTCGATGGGTTTTTTTCGAGTTTGGCCCGTAGGGCCCGGTTAGAAGCGTAGTGTGCGATGTTTGCGGCTTCTCGTAAGCCGCTAAGAAAAGCTCCGTGCATGGTGGCGGGATATCGTTTTGTGGTGGCTTCACCTGCAAAGAAAAGTCTTCCGTCGCCGACACTTTCGGCTAAGATGTCGTAATCGTCTCCTGATGAACCGACTGCAACGTTGGAGTATGAGCCTAAACAAAAAGGATCACTTCCCCATCTCGTGCATATGGTTTGTATTGGCTCGGGGACTTCGATTCCTTGGGGTTCGTATATACCTACATTAAATATCAAATAAATATGTGGTTTTGTAAAAATTTAATACTTTGTAATTTTTATCACTTATTCGATTAGGGTTACATTGTACCCCTGAAAGGTCAATTGGGTACAATAACAAAATATTGTGAAAAAAGTGAAAGGGCTAGATGGATTAAACGGGTCAAACATGTCAATAGTGGTCAATCAAAACGGGTACCTCGAAGAATTTGAAGAATTCGTGTGACAGCATCAGTAGGCGGCATGCTTTCGAAAGAATGAGCAGCTTCTCCTGCCACCATGGCAATCAAAACGGGCCCACCCGCTACAGTCGCATAACTATAAAACAAAAAAAACTCGCCTCTACGTCTAGGATCATCCGACAAATGCCCAAACATATCAGTATCCGTCCCCCAAAAATTATGAGAAAAAAGCATAGCAACCTTATTCAACAAACCAAACCCTAACCTTTTAATCCCGTCAAGTTTCCTTTGAGGCAACTCGGGATTAAACTTAATCGACCCGCTTTTCAAAACCCCAAGAGGAACCGTACACAACGCAACATCACCTTCAAATACCTGACCACCATTAACAACCACTTGCACACCATCACTACCGTAACGTATCATTTGAACCGTTTTCTCATATAGAATTGTTACATTCTCAGCTAACGCTTGAACCAATCGTCCATTGCCACCTGGCAGAAAGCAATGTGCGCCTCCCATATCGTACGGATCATCTTGATCCCAAAACGCTAACGAAAGCCTCGAGAGTAAACTTGCGTTAGCATATTCCAAATTCGCAACGTGCCAGTTAAACAAACTCATTTCTTCAGGGTTTACAGTTTCTTCACAAAATGTATCCAAAGCAGCACCAAGCGAAACATCTTGCGAAACCTCGCCCATTAACTGTCTCAATTTGCTCGCTTTATCCAAAAGCTGGTTAAACGCAACCTCGATTTTCGCATCGACTTCCGCGTTGACTGGTTGACCATCAAGACCATAAATTGGACATTTATCTCGAATCTTATGAAGAGGATAAGACAACTGCCTAGCCAAAATCCCTAACGGGTTCCCATGTGTACCTGTCAAAACGCTCCCGCCTAAATCAGCAGCCGCAACCCGATTCCCACCTTCCATTTTTTTCGTATAAACTCGGCCGCCGGGTCGTTTTCTACCTTCCAAAACCGTAACTTTATACCCAAACGAGATCAATTGTCGTGCAGCAGCCAACCCCGAAAGACCAGCCCCAATTACTATCACATTTGACTTACCACTCGTTTCGACAGGAACCCTATCCTTAATAACCCCGAAATTAATATAACCATGTGAAACTAAATAGTTATAAGCAGAATCCAAAAGTTTAGTACAATGTGAAGGAACAACATTCAAAAACATCTCTTTTGTAACCCCAGTAAACACATTTTCCCTCCATTTAGCAATAATATGATTTCGAATCAATATATAGTTGATCTGTTCGATCCCACCGATAACAGAAACAACACCAGCATCAATTTCTTCTTCTGTAAGTATATCAGCTGGGAATCCAGCAGTTAATGCAAGTAAAGCTTCAGAAGTTGATTCTTTATTAATAACTATGATTTCATCAGATACATCTAACACTGATGCTTCTTGATTAGGGTTTTGTAATGAAGTTGGTAGATTGAATACCTGATTCGTTGATGATGATGATGGTCTGCCACGTCGTCTTTTTCCAGGGATTCCGAGTGAGAGTACATGATTGACATTGCTTGAATTAGGGTTAGGGTTTGAAATTGAAGAATTAGGGTTTGAATTGGGGTCAGATTGGGGAAGATGGATTGTGAATTGTAATGGGCTGTTAGTGTTGGATAGAATTTGATGTGGGTTTTCATTTGGTGGATTCATGGTGTTGAAAAAATATGAAGAAAAAATTGAATGGAGTTACCGCTTTATACGTATCTGATTAGTAAGAATTAGTACCAGGTGATCTTCAAGATGATGAGCTCCTACGTTAAAATTGCACAAAACAAATGAATAATTTTACTCGGTTCATGTGGTGTTTGATCGGGTATTACTAGGTTGTAACTTGTAAGACCACTAGCAATGCTTTGAATCGGTTATAATTGGTACTCTTGGTTTTAACCCTTTTCAAAGGTGCACTCTCGTATTATGGTTAGCTGGTAAACGGTTGCGACGCCATTGTTTTTTTAGAAGAGTCGACAAATTAACATCAACACTAACACTAACACTTTTACATACTAAAAGTGGTTGTGAATGTCGTCGTTTCAGTTATATCGGATTGTCGTTTTGAATTTTCATTCACATTACAAACGGTTCCTCAACTTCGACTATATTTACACGACGACCCCTCAAGTTTACACTTTTAAGGGGTAAAATATGTAAATATATAATTTTATTAAAATAAACTAATCCCACCCGAATTTATAACGGGCTCTATTTTCTCGCTCGGTGCGAATAAATTTTTCAGATACCATCGTTCAACTCGAAAAAATCTTACGAACCCAACGGGACTAACTATATGCAAAACGGACACTTCTCAAAAAAACGCTAAACACAACGACAACCCGTATCTTCCCGCTCGCCACGAGTTGAATTTTTTCGACGGCAGCGTAAGACTCGAAATAATTTTATGAATAAAACGAAACTAACCACGTCCGCCTATTAATAGAACCACTATGTAACCTCTACAATGTGCACGAAAATTATAAAGAAAAATCTCGGGTTCACGTCCGTAGAGTAAACTCTTTTTCGTGTTTGGAGTTGAGATGTAACCACGTTAAATACCCGTGTTGTTTATGCTTTAGTTATCGTTTCGCTTATTCGTTTGTTGTTTGTGGGTTGTGTGATTATTGTAAATCACGAGTTCTTGTTAGGGTCCACTGCCGAATTCCTAACATGCATGTCCTGTATGTGATCATTGCTAACATTATTAACACATTGTGTGGTTGGACATGGTTGAAGATTGTTTGAAGCATACAAAAGATTTTAGTGGCCTGCTACTGCTCTATTCTTCTCTTGGAGATGCTGATGAGATAGAAAAACTTTCATCTCTGGCAAAAGAGAGTGGGAAAAACAATGTTACTTTTGCTGGTCTGTTCATGCTCGATAAATTGAAAGATTGTCTGCAGTTGTTGGTTGACAGGTTAGTCCTTACATATCATATAGAAGGCAAAACTGGTAGCTGCTCAACATGTATAAATAGACCGGATTGAACGGTTGACTACACGGATCCCAAAATGTGACTTTTGTAAACATTTTGTTTTGTATATCTTCATAATAATTATCATATACCAATAACTTTCTGAACTTTTGAATAAAGTGATTTAGTGTGTTATACGATCGACAATTACGCCTCTAATTCCTTGTGTAACCGGACATAAATATGAAGATGGGGCTTAAAACGCAATTATTGAATTCTCTTTTACTATCTTTCTCTCAGCAATCGGATACCCGCAGGGGTGAAAGATTGTGGGGGCATGGCGGGGCACCCGCGCCCAACTAGATTTTAAAAAAAAAAATTACACCCAAAAACAGATTTTTTACTAAAAAATAAGGTTTTTATTAGTGTTTGTGTAACATACTGAAACCCGGGCTAGTTGTAAGTGGACTATTTTTGCCCTTAGGGTTTGTGCTTAGTCTTAAGTGCTTTTTATTTTAATTATTTTATTAGTGTTTTATTACAATTGTGTTGTGACCAGTTTGTGACAAGGGTCCCAGAACAGGTTTGTTTATTTCAATTGGACCTCGTTTGGGTTACCTAATCTTGTACGAAGGATATCAGATAACTGGTAAATACCCGTGTGTTGTGGGGTATGGGGTTTTAACCCCAAATAAGTGTATTGTGCTGCCCTTTCCTCTCATCTTCTTCCTCCCTCTAGAAATTTCCTAAACCAAACCGTACCCACTTCATCTCCTATCTCTAACCCTAGATTCCTAAATTGTGTTCTAGAGCTCAAATTGTTCATACCATCTTGTTTCTTACAGATTACCGAGTCTATCAAAGTAAGTAACATGTATTTTTGTGTTCAATTCGTTGTTAAATTCATGGTATTGTGTGAGTTTTGTAAAAAACTTGAATTTGTGTCAAAACAAGTGATTTAAGTGTTGTTATGGTCCAATTGTTGTGGGTTTTGAGTCTATAACAAGTAGTGAACAAGTTGTGATCGATTTTGGTGTTTAAAACGAGCTCTAGATCGAGATTTGAGGATTTCATCGTGAAGTCCGTAGCCTTTGTTCAGTTTCTGAGGAAGATGAACACAGTCGGCCGACTGTCGGTCGACAGTCAACCGACTGAGGGTAAACCGACCGACTGACGAGTGAACCGACCGACTGAGTTTGACTTTCGGCCTATTGTGGAAATACCAAATAAGTCGACCGATTGGGAAAATCAGTCGACCGGTTGTGTCAACAGTCGACCGACTGTCTACGTCAGTCGACCGACTGTGTGTCCAGGGCAGAATGTTTTATCAAAGTGCCTTTTTCTAGCCGTTATGCTGCACGTTTGTATTTTGGTGTTCAGGATGTAAATTTTGAAAGTGCATAAGTGTTAAGCATGAAAATTTTAGCGGACGCATTTTTTTACTAATTTGCTATAATTCGCTGTCAGTGTGTCTAATCTTGATTGGAACACTATTCTAACTTGGTTTTTGCTGTTCTCAGGAGATAAGGACAAGGAGGAAGCTCAGAAATAATAACTGAGCAGTTGCTGGTAATTGGTGAGTGGGTCTATCTACGGATAGAGTTTAAGTAGCATATCATGCTACTATGGTTGACTCTTTTACCATGCATAGTGTAGGAATTGTCATGATAGAATAATATCGTTTGCCTGATGTTGTATGTGAATTATGTGTACACTGTCTGAATGGCACCAGTCGGGCCTAGGGAGACTGGGGACTCGAGACCGTGTCTAGGAGAGGTTAGAGTCCGTATGAGGTCAACCGTGCCAAGGGGAGGTTGGGTCCATAGGCTACTGATTGTGGAGTATAGTGTGAATGATGCATCCCCTGCATCTGGATAACTATACTGTGAATATAGTAGCAGGGACTATCGGTAGACTCAGGCCCGATCAGCTGAGAGTCGTGTGCTCGTACAAGCCGTCGATCCTCGTATTGTCTTATTGTATGCTAGTTGGTAGTTAGCAGGTACTGTTGATGTATATAGCTTGTGTGTGGCTTAAGCTATATCTGTTAGATAGATTCTATTCACTTAGCGGTGCGCTAATCGCCCACATATTCTCCCCTTGCAGGTTTAGGTACTGCTAGTCGGGATGGGTGCTGATGCAGAAGACATGTTTGACAACCCTACTCTGATGTGGACTTTTGTTTAAATAATGTTTTGTAATAACGTAACACCGTTGTGTAAACTTAAACTTAATTACTCAGACTAATGTAATGACGTGACCTATATTGTGTTTATTAATAAAGTCTTCCGCTGTGTATTTAAAAAAAAAAAATGGCAGGTGTTACAGTTTGCCCCGGCTATCATTGGAAAATTTAATAAATTTGTACACCCGCCCCATATGTGATCAGGTTCAAGTTCCGTCACTGAATACCTGAGGCTGCTCTGATGGCACGTTCTTATCTTCTAAGCATGGTTTCAGAAATAGTTGGTGTATGGAGAAAAGACCTTAACAAGGTTAATTCTAAATTTTCTGGTCATTCTGTTTATATTTTATCCTTTCATTTTAAGTCACCTTTAGATATTATATGTGCTGTTCAATTGCACTAGGCTTTACATATTTATACAATAGTTACATTAAAAAACACTCACTTAAACATTCTTTTATATTTGGCTCTTGATACAACTTGTTGGATCTTATAAGGTGGTGCTTTTGGAGTTTATCTTTGTTCGGATGTTCCTAACTGATCAACCTACCTTTTATTTAACTTAGATTATCATTATTGTAGTATGCTTTTCAGCATCTTCCGCTGTTAGCTAAGGTTGTCCAAAGCCTAAACAATTCCACTAGATCTCTTACATTAGTTGTATAGTAGATCATCTAGATGCATGTATGAATATCGTAGTTCTTAAATTAAGTTGACATGATTGAAATCCAGGTTAATCAAGAGTCTTTAGCCAATCCTGAAGAGTACCCAAATATGTTTGAGGACTGGCAAGTTGCACTTGAAGTTGAAGCAAGAGCCGCGGAGACAAAGTTCTGATGCTTATCTATGTCTCAGACCACTTTTTGTTTCTTATTTATGCTATGGGTTTGAATTTGAGTCCGACATTAAGATATTTAAGATGTTAAAGGACAAGTGTAGCTGTGTAAAGCTTATGAAGTTGTTTTCTACACTTGTAAATGACCCCGTTAACATGTCGGTGAATTATTTTAGTTGTACATCCAAATTTTGGTATCATGGGTCAAAACGGGTTTGGACCGGATTGAATTGGGTCACAGAATGTTAGTTGTGTCAGTTTATACAAAAAAAATAATATTCTTTGAATAAATTGTTTAGTTACACAGTAATATACACTCTGAGTGACCCTTTTTACCCGTTCCCTTATAAGCTCTTGTTTTTAAGTTTTTTACATGATAGAGATAAAACACAACATTAATGATTCACGATTTTCATATCTACCCTGACTGATGAACTAGTATAAATGATATTATATTAACGCGTCCATCTGCTAAATATAATGTAGAGGTAGTTATCCTCTTGCAACAGATTATGTGAACTATGTTGATAGATCACATGTCAACCTTGTGGAGGTGTTCAAACACATGCAATTGGACGATGAGGAATTACATGAATATGGAGAGCTAGATCATGAGGTATGTGATAGAGTATAGCCCAAGGCAATGCCCAATAATGATAAGGCCAAGCCCACTTGAAAGTCTATATATTCTGTTAATCAGTTACGATCAGGTCATTGAGAATTATGTGTGTGTTTGTGTATTCAGGTGTTTGAGCTTGGGCAGGAAGTAGCCTAGTGTTTTCTTCTCTGATTGGGCAAAGATTCATATGAGTATGTATCATCTTTGATTGTTATCTTTTCATTTGAATGTATTAATTAAAGTTCCATTCTACTTCATAATCACTGATCTTGATCTTGTTATCTTTACACAAGTATTATGTTATTACTATTATAAATACAGCTGCTATTTCTATTAAATTGTTCATAATCTGCTCATGTTGTTCATAATTTTCTGCTAGTGATTTTGAGTATCTATCAGTGTGTTTATGAAATTTCTCTTTTGTCCGACTTCAATTTATGTTAACCCATTCGACCTATATCCCTCTTAGCCAGTGGCGATTCTAAGATGTAAATTCAATGGAGTCCTATCCAATTTGAGTGGTACTTTCTAAATTTTTTTTCATAAAAAATGGCCATTTACTTCCATACAAATCACTAATTCTTAAAATATATGGGGTCCTATCTATAAATTTAGTGGTGTTCTATACAATTTTAATAGTATTTTATACATAAAAAAAATTTATTTAATGGGGTCCTTTGACCCCACTTGACTCCAAGTGGAGTCGCCATTGCTCTTAGCTTTATTTTTTTCCCATATGAGCCGTCTAACAATCACAACCCAAATTGACCCATCCCTAAGTAAATGATCGGAAATTGCCACATCTACGTTTCCCATTATTTATTATTTTCTTACTGATCTTTTGTGGTAACTACAGGATGTTGAGGAAAATGGAAATGAAGGGGAATTTGTTGACGGTTTAGATGCAAGCCAAGAAGAAGAAGAAGAAGAAGAAGAAGAAGAAGAAGAAGAAGAAGAAGAAGAAGAAGAAGAAGACGGTGTTGCCATGGATAATGATTCTTCAGGCGGCGCCGTACTCGTTAACGGTAACGAGGGTGAAGAAGAAGAGTGGGGTACGAATAATGCAGGAAATCCGTTAGCCCAAACGGAATTGGCTGGGGCAGTGTCAATAGTACAAGGATCACTGCTAGCACGTTTTTGTTGTTTTCGTTTTCCATATATTATTATTATATAGTTGTATAAGGAATACAAGAAACAGATGAAACACGACGACGATCATGGAGTAATCAACCAAGAGAGAGGGAGGGAGAGAGAGAGAGAGAGAGAGAGGGGGGGAGGGAGAGGGAGAGAGAGAGAGGGAGGGGGGAGAGAGGGGGAGGGAGGGAGAGAGAGAGAGAGAGAGAGAGAGAGAGAGAGAGCATTTCAGCAATACAATCAAATCAATTTAATCAAAAACCAAAAGGCATCAAAATTATAAAATGAAAGCAGATAAAGAAGACGATGATAAACAAACAAAGATCAAATACATAAAAATCACAACCTCATGTGATGCGACATCAAATTTAAAAAGGCAGAGTTTAATGCACTGATGTTTGTGAATAATAATTTAATAACACACGAGGCCTCTGCATGTAAGCTAGGATATCGTGTTTCAATCTTGTCCTTCTCCGATGATGCTGGAAGCAACTTGAGCAAGTCTTGAATATGAGCCAACATTAACATAATTTCACCAATCGTATCTTCACATTGAATGATCTCCACAAACTGTTCATTCCAAAACTCAGGGATACATGACATCCTGACAGGTTCTTTACTCACATCAACATCTGTATGAGTTCTTCTAAAGGTCTCACAACTAACTTTCTCATGCTCTACCAGCATCTGCAACTCAGACATTAATTTTTGTGCTAATTCTGCATTCTGCAGTACTTGCACCTCCTGCATGAGATATCATACAGTTAGTTTATAATGAACGCGATACATGTAAAAAGTCAGGTCAACCTAGGCTCCCATAAATATAAAATCACCCCTACATGCTCTGCTCTTGGGTATTTAAATTTACTCTACTCAGAAAAACCATTTACATGCAAGATTTTTTTTATTTTTTTAATATATATATATAAAATACAGTATATATATATATATATATATATATATATATATATATATATATATATATATATATATATAGGGGCACGATCCATGGATAAGCTTAAAAGGAGTACAAACCGGATAAGCAAAATAATTTTTTTTTTTTTGAATTTTTTTTTACATTCATAAATCTGCATTAAAATGCACCTCTAATCAATTTTTTTCATAAAAAAAAGTTCAAAATTTTTCAAAAATCAACGATGAATGGTAAAATTAACCATTCATCGGGTTAATTTATCATTTATCTTGTTTACGATTAATGATAAAATTAATCAATACTAAAAAAACCAGATGAATGGTTAAATTCATCTGTTTTTTTATCATTCATCATAAACAGATGAATGGTTAAATTAACCATTCATTTGCTTTTTTAAACCATTCATTTGCTCTTTTTTTTAGCATTGATTAATTTTATCATTCATCGCGAACAAAAATGAATGATAAATTAACCAGATGAATGGTTAATTTTACCATTCATCATCAATGTTTACCATTCATCATCGATGTTTACCATTCATCATCGATTTTCGAACGATTTTGTTCAAAAACTTTTTAAATTTTTTTCGTTTTCTTCTATTTGCATATTAAAGGATCGTTTTTTTTTTAAAATTTTTTGAAATTTTACTTATCCAGTTTGTGCCCCATTTAGTGCTTATCCATGGATTGGTCCACTATATATATATATATATATATATATATATATATATATATATATATATATATATATATATATATATATATATATATATATATATATACAGTAGAGACTAAATAACTATCCAAAAATTCTCAATATGACCAAAGCTTCCATAGGCAATGATAAATGAATATGGCTGAATATCGCAACAACAAATCAAGGTGGTTAGATGACAACATGAAGATCATTTTTTAATGTATATAACACGCAGGTTCAAATTTCTATGCCAATTAGATTGTAGAGCAACAAGTATATAATGATAATTCGGATACAGAATAGATTCTTCACGGTGGTGAGGGAAAACTACCTGACGTGAAACTATCGTGACAGTGGCAGTTGGAGAAGCATGTAGCAGATAGTTTTTTACTTCGGTAGGCATGTTTATTTTCTTTTGTCCTACCTCCTCCGAGCGTAAGTCTGTCGGATAAATCTTGAAACACTTCAACTTAACAAATGGAGAAGGTAGATATGAGACTAGCTGCACATTTGATGCAAGAACCTGAATAAAAAATATAATACAAAATAAGCATGATGTATACAAACAGAAATCCTGGTCAACAAGTTAGGTGGTTACCGCGCTTCGCGGCGGTTATGTTTTGGTTAAAAGGGAAGGAGAAAAAAAACTAAAAAAAGTAAATTTTTTTAAAAGGCTCGGGTCAGGTCGCACCGGGTCAACCCGATCAAGCGGGTCGGGGTGCCCCGGTTACTGTTCATTAGTCTTGTCAAGCCTTGCAGTTTGATATATATGGTAATGGTAATAATATTAAATATGGTGAGCCTGCCACTGTGGAAAGGCTGTAAATACTACCAACTTTGGGGGAATTTTGGTAAATAATTTTTATTTTTTTGAAAAACATTTTTACGTTACTTTTTTCACAACTTTCCTTTACTTCATTTTTTCCGCTTCCTTTTTCATTCATTTATTTTTAAAACGTTTAAGACTTTAAGTCAACCGAAAAACCCAAGTTATTTTTTATAACTTTCTTTTACTTCCTTCTTGTCTTCCTTTTTTGATTCCGTTATTTTTTTACCGTTCAATTACCCGACCGTTAAACGATTTTTTAAACGTTCAATTAACCGACCGTTAAACGACGAAAACAACCCCACAGCGAAGCGCGGGTCTTTTTATCCACATCTAAAATTACAATGCAATTTCAAGCCAACTGCAGCATTAAAAAAAAATTGAGTGATGTTGAGACGTTGAGTTTTTCTTCTAAAGTTGGTTAAACATGTAATAAAGGGCTGATAGATAAACGTATAAAAAAAATATTTAAGAAGAAATACCTCCACAATTTATTAAAAAAATATATTTAAGAAGAAATACCTCCACAATTTCCAATCCAAGCATAAGAAATTGGACGTTGCGGCATTGTTGAAAAAAGTCAATGATTTTAGGAGCATGTGCCTCATCCGGATGACATTCATACGTCAATGAGGATAATTCAGGTGCTGAAACCATAACTTCCCCTCGGCAATTTACAACAATCAGATCCTTCAGTTGAGGTGTAACCACATTAACAACAACAGGATACCATTCTCCATTCTCAATCCTAAGATTAGAAAGTTGAGAATGAGAAAGGGTGAAATCATTCGAACCATTTATTAGACAGTAAGTTAGAGTAAGATTCTTCAGGTTTGGGCAAGTAGAAAAAAACCCACCACATTCATCGGGATTTTCAGTAGTAGTACTGAAAATGACATGATGAAGATGCATCGTTGTTAAACCTACTAAGTTCCAAGTTGATAATGTGATCTTGATGTAACCATAAGATCCAATCAAACTGAGATCTTTGAGAGTCTCGGAAATAAAAAGAGAAGCAGGGAATTCGATCTTCCTTCCGCGCAAAGACATAATAGTCATCTTTTGAACATTGTGCGAAAACGCATAATCCATAATCGATCCGACCAATGATTGACTAACTTCTCCACGGAAACTAAATCTAACAGACGACAAATCTGTTTCATTGTTGCGGGAAGACAAAACACGAGTAACACACTCTGAGAATTTGGGTAATGAAGTAACATCATCACTAGATAAAGATAGATGTTTAATTGACTTCCATGTATTCTTCCATCTACGTGACAAAATACTAGTTTTGATAGCATGTTTGGTATCGTTATAGGAGAGGATTTCGTTAATGAGATCGTCTGGCAAGCTGCTTAGTCTATCGCACCCTTCTGTCTCCATTCTCACTATTTAAGCTGCAACTTAATAATAACATAAAGCAAGAATAAGGACGTACTAAATACTATATACAAACAAATAATACGCGCAAAACTACTTAAGTGCAGCTTAAACAAACTAGTTTTAAACAAATACAAATTCAGCAAGCAATTTGATTATGATTATCAAATTCTAATTCTGATAAGTAATAAACGAATAACATGATCATCAATGTCTAGATCTAATAAGGAATAAACCAATAAGGTTTTTCCAATCAGTACCAACACTTATGTACAGCTACAACAAACTACTTTTAAGCAGAGACAAACTCTGCAAGCAATTTGGTTGAGATTATCAAATTCTAGTTCTAATAATTAATAAATTAATAATTTATAATTTATAATTATAATTATAATTATAACAGGAAACATATATATATTAACTGTAATCTCTCTTAAAACGTTATGCAAATTGCGTTTATAAAACAACGTTTAAGAATATTTTTTCAAAACCGTAAACGCATGAATACAGTAGTCAGTAAAAAAAGAAAACATACATTTAGAAGCCGAAGCCGCAGGATCCTTAAGTTTTACCGCAAAGTGGAATTGAATCTTCAAATTGAAACTGAAACGATGAGAAACGGAAGGTTCAGATTTAGGAATTTATAAGCATGCTGGAATTATCTTTTGAAATTGGGCCCGATTTTATCTTCTACGCAGCCAGTGGCGGAACATGAAGTTTTCAGTTAGGAGGGCCGAGGGCGATAATAAACGTCATATATAATATATATAATCATATATATAGCGGAGATGAGATCATTACGTACATATAGTAACATAAACTAAGAAAAATAATAAATAATAATAGAAAAATATGTGAAGAATCAAATATATCGAAGTGATGAACTAATTTTGAAAATTGTCGACACAAGTTTAGGAGAAGATGTGATCTCCACTTAAATTTAGAACAAGTGAGATTATGTATGTGAATTTGGGCGTAAAAGATGTCAATTTAAGGGGGCCAATATGTAATATTTGATTGTTTAACTCATAAATTGTGATGAAAGTTACTGTATAATACGAGTACTAGCAAACAACTGAGGGCCATGGCCCTCTTTGGCCTTAACATAGTTCTGCTATTGTACGCAGCATCTCCTATAGTCAAATTGATTTTATTTACTGTAATTATACACGTAGTACTCCGTATGTATTTACTGTACTAATTTACTAATTACCACAAATCATTATATAATACTGACTTTTTTAGAACTTGCATGTTTTAATGGTTTTTTTTAGAACGTCAATATCGGCATCGAATCCTTTCATTTGCCACCCACGCACCCGTTAGGAAGAAACTCATCGCATCCATCGCGCAAAGCGTACTCGGAATAATTTAGATTAACTGTTTGGCCTGCACAAAATGAATGATACCATAGGCACAACCTTTGAAGAAAACTCCCCCCCCCCCCCCCCCCCGGATTTGAACCTGCACCTCTTTTTTTAAGGATACATACCCACAAACAACTGAGACTTTTTACCACTCAAACAATAGTTTGGTGGTTATATTTTAATGGTTTACTTGAGATACTCTAAGTATTCGATACTATTTCATATTTACATGTATACTTTTTCTGTTTATTAAGAGTCGTTCAACGGACAGGCTCAAAATCCAGTATCTACATTTGTGACAACATAAATTTACAATTTCAGTGTGTGTGTGTGTATATATATATATATAAGACTCTAGAGTTCTTTAGAGATGCTCATACAAGTCAATACATGATACAATACATGATGTAATTAAGGTTGTCCAACGATCATACTTAAAAAGGTGGTCTTATACAATTTGTTAAGTCTTTAAGAGAAAATGATGATGTAATCTTGAAAAAAGATTCCGTCTTAAAAAGGTAACACACGATGAAATCAAAGATGTCTAACTATCATGCTTGAAATGGTGCACTCGTAAAATTTGATCAATCGTTATGAGAGTTTCAATGTATTGAGTCTTCCTATTCAGTTACAAACATACATTTGTGTGAAGTTAATTAATCATTGGTGGTTAACTTTTCGGAAGAAATAATTTAAAAGGTTACGCAACATAACTTTACTCCTTGAAGCTTATTAAAGAGGTGTTTAAAGCTTGCATAATAACATTATAAGTTTGAACCATTTTATAAGTAAATCAAAACAAACCTCAAATAAAACTAATACTGTAGTTATAGTTATGTACAAATTTGTACTCTTAACTTCTTGTTAAAAATGGGGATTTCTTAGTGATATCTCATAGAGCTTTCGGAGTGAAAGTTTTAGCTACCATAAAGGATGTAGTGACCACACTTCTTTGTGAGCAAATAAACGGTAATTATATTACAAGGATCAATTATAAATGTGTACACAATGTGTACATAATGTGTATCACCGACTTCACTGTCAGCGCAACATATCACTGCCGATATATACGTGTAGTGACGAAATATATATATAAATTTTTTTTTTTTTTTTGAAAGGCAACAATTTTATTAAATCTCAAAGATGATACATGAACATATAGTCCTCAAAACTATCAATCGCAATGCTACGCAATTTGCAACATGTTATCTAAACAACACGTTAAGTCAACTATTGCAAAATTTACAAATTACAATACAATTGCTTTTGGATTATGAAGCCAAGAGTGCCACTCGATGCCTTTTGCTCTATGTCTTTTCGCGATCCATTCGAAAGATTTGACTTGTATCTCACATAGCGCAATCGGGGGACTCCAACTCTTATTGTTGAAAATTTTTTGGTTCCGGTTCCGCCATATACCCGCTCGCCCAAAGAACCGCTTGCCATATTTTGAGTCCGAAAACCGACAATGTAATCGGGAAATGTCCTTGAAGTATATCACACACACTACTTGTCGAATGCATGTTTATCCCCCACCATTCAAAAACCTTCTTCCAAATCTCGACCACATGTTTGCAAGTAAGCAAGGCATGATCTACCAACTCCACATCGTCGTCACAAAGTGGACAACGTAGGGAGTGTAGGTCAATACCCCGCTTGTCTAGCTCGATTAACGATGGTAGTCTCTTTTTTCTCGCTTTCCACACAAATACCTCGACTTTTTAGGAATTAGGTTGTTTCGCAGAGTCTCCATCACGTTCGGTGTTGAACACAATGTCTTCGCATCAATTAAGTAAGCTAATTTCTTTGTTGTGAACTTCCCATTATTCGAGTAATCCCAACGCCAAGTATCAGATTTGTTTGGCGCAAGGGCTGTCTTTGAATCACCTTGTTGAGTTCGCACAGCTCATTTTGTGTACGGCAAGTAGGTACCCGCAGCCATTCCCACGCACCTGAGCAGCTCCCATCCATCTCTTTGAGTCGATCCTTCAATGTCGCGTTAGACCTTGATTCCAGCCGAAATAGTCTTCTAAAACAGTCGTTGAGTGGTTCTTTTTTCACCCACAAATCATGCCAAAAGGAGATGCTTGAACCGTCACCTATCACTCTTGAGAAGGAATTAGTAAACGAAACACCTGAAGCATCAATAAGACCTCCAGCCTTGATAATATTAACCCAAGTAGAATTACTATGAGAACAAGAGAATGTGTCGAAATCACCCAACCCACCCGAGGACCCGTAAATGCTCGAAATAACTTTGACCCACAAAGCGGTGGGTTCGGTTTTAAACCTCCACCACCACTTGCCGATCAAAGCCAAGTTTTTGCTATTTAAAGAACCCAAATTAAGACACCCCCTCCCCCCCCCCCCCCCATATGGTAAAAGTACTTCATCCCATTTGACCCAAGCAATCTTTGATTCTTTTCCCGACCCGCCCCAAAAGAAGGAACGTCTCACACTTTCTAGTTTTTTTAACACACATGTCGGGGCACGGAAGAGTGAGAAGAAGTACAACGGGAGACTATTTAGCACCGATTTAACAAGAGTTAGGCGGCCACCAAAGGACACCAAACGCGACTTCCAATCCGAGAGTCTTTTTTCGAATTTGTCAATTATCTGTTTCTAACTAATCAACTTTTTCATATTCGCACCAATTGGAAGACCGAGATAGGTGAATGGCATTGACCCCATTAAGCAACCGAAAGAAGTGGCCATAGATTCAATCTCACATTTATCAACACCTAGCCCGAACAGTGTACTCTTACGGTAATTAATCTTGAGTCCCGATGTTAATTCAAAACACGTGAGAAGCTTCAAGAGGTTACGTAAGTTATGAGCACTCCATTTGCCGAAATAAATCGTGTCATCCGCGTATTGTAAGTGAGAAACACAAACTTTGTTTCTACCAATTTCGACCCCCGAGAATAAGTTGTTTTTTACCGCGGTATTCGTCAATTCATTTAGTCCCTCTGCCGCAATGATGAAAAGGAAAGGGGAGAGGGGATCCCCTTGTCTAACCCCTCTACCCAAATTAAATTCCGACATTGGAGAGCCATTCACAAGGATAGAAATTGAGGCCGATTTAAGACACGCTATGATCCATTGCCTCCACTTCAACCCAAATCCCATGTATTCCATTATCTCTAATAGAAATTCCCAGCTCAAGTAATCAAAGGGCTTCTCGAAGTCTACTTTGAAGATAAGACTTTTGAGATGTCTTTGTTTTAAGAAGTCAATAGTCTCGTTTGCGATTAAAGCCCCATCTAAGATATTTCTACCTTTTATGAACGCGCTTTTTTCGAAGCCCACTAGTTTTGGAACCACTTTTCGGAGCCTATTCGAGAGGAGTTTAGCTACTATCTTACAGTAGCTGCCTATTAGACTGATCGGTCTATATTCATTCAGAGAAGACGGGTCAGCAAACTTAGGGACGAGTGTAATAAAAGAAGCGTTACATCCTTTGGAGATGTCACCCTTCTCCCAAAAGTGTTGAATTGCATTCACCAAGTCATCTTTGACCGTATTCCATAATTTTTTGTAAAAACTCAAGTTGAAACCGTCGGGCCCCGGAGCTTTTGTGCCACCACAATCCGAAATCGCATCCCATATTTCTTTCTCGCAAAAAGGTAGTTCCAGATCACTCGCTTCTGTAGCCGAAAGGCAGCGGACCTGCCCATTAAAATCATTTAAGTCACGGCCTCACGGGCTGCAGTTGTAGATTGACCGAAACCAGGCCTACTTGTCTGAACAGAGGCACCGTGATTGACCCAGTCCAGTAGTTTCGGCCTGTTTACACTTTTTGGTTCGAATAGCTGCGCAAAATGACTTCGAATTGCCTCTTTTATTTCCGTGGAATTCTCGTTCCACACCCCGTTGATATGGAGACCACGGAAGTTACACTTGTTGTATTTTCTTTTAATAGACGCGTGTAATGATACCGCAACCCGCAGGCGCACCACATATGTATGCGGGCAATCACTATTGTGCGTATGCGTGTTCTTGTGTACGTTATGCGGCGTGCGAATGCCTTTGTTCCCGGTACGGCAGTTGCTTAGCTGTCAAGTAAATATCTTTTCCATAATTATATCCGTGATTCGGGGGAGTCAGTTATGGATGAGATTATCATGATCTGGGACGGTTCTAGAATTAGGGTTTGCCTATAAATACAAACCCTAATCATCATTCACCGGACACAGCATATTACGTAACTATCACCTACGATACACATTACGTAAAAAAGCATCATTCAGCATCTTTTCAAGGTTAACATGTTAGTCTTTCGTAAGCTAGTACCTACGACCTTATTTGGGGCCTCTTGATCGACGACCGTTATCGGAGGTGGACTTAATCACTTGGCCACCCTGCCGACATCATCATGTCGGCCAGGGTTATTCACGGTAGCTGGACCGGAAAGCCACGTTCTAAGATCCTTAAACCCCTCTACGTATTGAGCAGGCATATTAAACCCTATGGTAAAAATATGCTTGATCAGCGTGGAAGAATTTTGAATTCTCGTCACCCTCAAGTACCCACCTAGACTTTGCCTTTTGTTTCATCATGTTTGATTTGGCGCTTTCTTTTTCTAACCAATGTCTTCTATCTCCTAACCAAGATTTTCTTTCCTCCTCATTTAATGCCCCTGTTTCCGCTCTTTTTTTCCCAATCTTCCACTTTTGCCTTTAGCTCACTAATCTCAATATCTAGATTACCAAAGGTATGTTTGCTCCACTCTTTGAGTGCGAATTTGACGTTTTTTAAGTGGTCCCTAAATTTGCAATCGGGTCTCGAACTCGTAACCTCCTTAGCCCAAGAGTTGTTAATCACCTCACCTACATCTTCTTTGTGGAACCACTCGTTGAACAATTTGAAGGGCTTCAGGCCAAAATCAATACATTTATCTTTTAAGATTAGTGGTCAATGATCCGAAACCCGTCTATCTAGTGGGTAGACCGAGAGGTCCTTCCATAGATTAATGAAATTATCGGAAACGAGAACCCTATCAAGCTTACTAAATTTAGATCAAGAGGGAAGTAAATATAGTGGTATGATCAAAAGGGAAGTAACCAATAGGGGGAAAGCGGGGGGAAGCAGATTTTTTTTTCGTTTTTTGAAAAAACTTTGTTCACAAACATTATAGATTTGATGAAAATATGAACATTTAATAGAGACACTTTGTGATAAATGTTTTTATTTTCGCGAAAAAACGCTCGAAGAAGTAATATATAACAATTATCGTGTTTTTCGAGCGTATGTTGAGGTTTTAGATATTAGGGTTTAGATATTAGGGCTTAGATATTAGGGTTTAGATATTAGGGTTTAGAAATTTAGGGTTTAGGGTTTAGATTTAGGGTTTAGATTTAGGATTTAGATTGAGTTTTTAACACGAACGGTTTAGAGTTTAGTGTTTAGGCATAAACCCAAAACACCAAACCCTAAACCCTAAACTTTAAATCGGGCTAAATTTTACTTCACAAAACATGAAGAAGAAAAAAACGTTAACATTCTTCACGAACAATATTATATTGAATATTATTTTTGTCGATCGTTTTCCTGCCAAAATAATAACATTCATCACGAAGTGTCTTTTTTAAATGTTCATATATTCGTGTGATCTTGATGCCTGAAAAAAGATTCCAAAAAAAAAAAATAATTGCTTCCCCCCGCTTCCCCCGATTGTTTACTTCTCCATTGATCATGCCCATATATATATATATATATATATATATATATATATATATATATATATATATATATATATATACTAGTGAAATGACCCGTGAAATCACGGGTTTATTCAAGAGAAAATTGTTAAAATAAATTAAAGAGTTGTTCAAGGAAAGATGATAATACAATACAAAGTAGTTTGCTTGTATCTATTCAGACATGCACAAAGATTTGATTTAATAAAGGCTTTACATTTAACGGAGGTTCATGTAATGACCCTGGATTTTCCAACATTTATTTATTAATAATTGTTATTATTAATACTTGTGATTAAACGAATGTATGTTATTACATTTACATGTTGCCATGATTGCCCGTACTTGACTTTAATTACCCGAAACGTCTTTTTGACACACGAAACTTTCACGAATAATATTTTTAGATATTATTTGCATTCATGATTAAGTTTTATTAATCATTTTAATTAACTATGGTTATTAGTTAGTTACTTGGGCTTTAATTGGTTTAACTTGTGAATTAATGGAACTTGGGCTTGTTTAATGTTAATGGACTCATGAATATAAACTTATAAGCACACCCTACATCTTAAAGGAATTAGTTAGCCCATTTTTGTATGTAAGTATTACTCTTAAGACTTAACTAGATGGCTTAACTTGTATGGAATCTAGTTACCATGTTACTTGCACATAATCCCCATGAACTAACACCTAATAACCAACTTTTATGACACATACATGCTAGTGACTAGTGAGCAATTGGTTCCCCCTTGATTCCCCTCTTGGCCGTCGGTTTTGAACTCCATATGGAGTGTTTTTATTTCATTTTTGCTTATCACTTCTCACTTGAAACTCTCTCATTTCAAACTCACACTTCTACTTGCAAATCATTTTCTCTCTTTTCTCTCATCTTGTAAGTAACTTGAAACAAATATTTCTCTTCTTTTTCTCTTGACAAAACCGAGACCAACATCTCTTCATCATCATTCTTTGCTTGTTAATTACTTGTTCTTGTTGTTGATTAGTTACTTGAACTTTGTTATTACTACTTACTTACATGTTTCAAGAATCAAACTCTATAGTTTGATTCTTCATATCATCTTGTTCTTACAAGACAAACAAGAACATAAACTTACTAGTTATGTTCTACATATACTTTCTTAAAAGATTGCAAGTTCATGTGTTGATTAAAAACATACTTGGAGCTCATGAAGTAAACTTAAAGTTTACTTTCTAAAGATCAAGACTTATGCTTGAATCTTTAAAGTATGAACCACCATGAATCATTTACTTGTTTACTTAGCTTACTACCTTATATTATGTACTTTAAATTCATGTTTGTTGGTTGTTATTGGTCAAATGTTACTAGTTAACTTTGATCTCATTAATCTTGAACTAAAGTTAACTTTAAAAGTTCAAGAACATGTAAGTAAACTTTCTTTAATTATAACTTTGTGCACTTATGTTAAATCTAGACTTTTGAGTCTTGGATCTTCAAGATCAAACTAAGAACTATGTTCTACAACTCAAGATCTTGATTTCATAAGTTCACTTTGAAGTTTGTAACTTATTATTAGTTTTAAAGTTCATGTATGTGTTAGATCTAAGACTTTGATGTAACTTTGGTTCATCAAAACACTTGCAACACTTAAGTGAGTTGTGCTTCGTGTCTTAGACTTACACTTGGGTTATGATGGTCAAACCTTGGTGAAAATGATTCAAACACATCAACGAGTTGTACACTTGAAGCTATATGCATCAAGGATTAGAACCGTGAAAAGCATCGAGCACCAAGACCACCAGAACCCACTATTTTTCTGTTTTCTGTCTTCTGCCTACTGTTTTCTGGGTTCCGTAACAGACCAGTACACCTGGGCTACTGTAACCTTGATTTTCAGATAGATCTTTTCGAGTAGATAATTTTTCATATAGGACTCGTCTTAATCCGAGTTATGGTTTAGGATTCATGGCCCTCCGATCGTCACTATGTCCTTTTAACGTTGTGCAGAAATTTCTGACCTACTCGCACTTAGACCGTCGCCACGGTCAAACGAAGACGATTTTGCTTCTGTAAATTTTACCACACTTAAAGGACTCATATACGGAGCCATGGCCACTGGTCTCACCTTAATTCAGTAAGGGTAGGGGCCGTGGTGACTGATCGAAGTCAACTTTTGTTTTAAACTACTTTCATGAACGAAATTTACTTTACACCTTTGTTAAATGATGAATGATGACGAACCTTAAGACCTTATTTACATACTTTTAAACCTATTCGGACGATTTACTGACTTAGTACTATTTGACTTAGGTTGAGGACTCGTTGGACCTTTTGGACCGATTACTTGCACACTTTTCTCGACTCGACTTTACCGCTACTTTATCATTGTGAGTAATATCATTCCCTTTTTACTTTAACTTATTTTGGGAACCGAGAATACATGCAGATTTTATGTTTTACATACTAGGCACGAGTACTTAAACTTATATATGTGTGGGTTATACAACGGCATAAACATTCCCTTTAGCTCGGTAACGTTTAATCATTGGTTTTTGAACCGTGAACGCGAATCTTAGATATGGATCCATAGGGTTTGACATCCCCACTCGGGCTAGTAGCGCTAGCATTTAACGAGTGTTTAATACTTCGTAAACATACGCACTTGCCAAGTGTACTTTCAGGGGGTATAAACGTTAAGTTAGTTACCAAGTGCCCACGGTTAACATATACTTTATCATACTGTTTTGAAACGCTCTTTGTAGCACTGAAATCTCGTGGTCCACCTTACATACTGTTATACTTAAACTATAGCTCACCAACCTTTGTGTTGACGTTTTTAAGCATGTTTTTCTCAGGTGCTTAAGGTTATTTGCTTCCGCTGTCGTGCTAGTCTTGCCGTAGACACCCGCTGCTCTAGTGTTATCACCGCATGAACTGTTTATCTTGCATTCAAACTTTTATACTTTTGAAACTATGTTTTGTAACGACCTAAGGGTCACATACATTTATTCATGCTTGCTATTCGTAGAAGCATACTGTTGGTGTAAAACATTTGATGTCGGTTATGACGTCACCTTTTTATCGTGAATGCAACTTCTTTTATTACAGCATATAGTACTTAACCTTGTAATGATCCTGTTGTTGATGATTCGTACACGATGGTTTTGTACGGGACATCACAGTTCATATGTCATGCAACCACTTCATACGAGTCATGAACTACAATAGTGAATTCTCTCCAATAAATACATTATGCACAAACATAAATTTCCAACCTAACAAAATAAAAAATTATGAATTTTGCTAAATAAGACAACGCCACTATCCCATCCGTCTATTCTTCGGTAACCTTTGATTAATCTCTTGAATCATATTTATTGCTTTAATATATATATACACTTGTACTTTGCATAGCCAGCCTTACCTATTAAAAAACAATGCATTCTGTTATATGAATTATAATATAATATTAAAAAAAAAGTACACATTGCAGTTTTTCTTTTTTGATCCAACCCAACCATTTCATCACCTTTATAAAAATATCAATTAAGATCAACAAGGTAAGAATGAGGAATTTTTTTTATCAACTAATAATCTTGCAATAACAGTTTAAGTTAGAATAATATATAGCTGCCTCCATCATGAGTTTATGCTAATAGCATAACATTTTTCAGTAAAGTATCATCTATCACTTTTAACTTGTAATTACTTACCATCATTATATGTATATATTCAGATCAAAGTTTAAAGCAACGAAAACAGTTTATCGTCACTTTTCAATAAGAGCAAGAAGTAAGAAGCAATGAACTTGTTAGATATAAAAACCATGGGTGTAACTTGACCAACTGAACTTATTAGATATAATGCCCAAAGAAAAAAATTTGACTCGGTAGTATACCATTGGATCGAAATTGCAGCCTTCACTATTTGCTTAAGCATTCTTATACATTTAAAGGGAGCTGCAAGCCATTAAGCCAAAGTAATTACATTCAGTAGGCCTAAAATTTCTCAAACATCATATCTTAATGGCATCCAGTATCTTTTTTTTCAAAGGTTAATAGGAAGTGTATATCTTTTAATCGAAAATTTAAAAGATAAAGAGAAGAATGAAACAGTTTAATACCATATTAGAGAACGAACCTTCAAAAAGATAATTGAATTGGATTATATTACAAACCTGTAGCTGAAACTCTAGTATCTGTAGTATCCAAGGAGGAAAGTATCATGAACTGCAAAATCCCAACTAAAAGAACAATAGATAGAAAGTTTTTCTTTGAGATCCACTACATACAAATCGAAAGCACAATAGGAAAATTATTATACATTGAATAGTTTCACTGAGACATTTTATCATAAACACGTTGATTCTGTATACATTCACCTGCTCAAAACCATAATAAATACAAAAACTTCTAATTATGGAGCAAATTTAAACTTGAATATGGAAGAATAAGATGAATCGAATATCATAAAAAAGGACTGTGCAGAATTGAACTGCTCAATATTTGGGGCATTGGTACAGCAATTCAATAAAAAAAAAAAAATAGGCGTGTTTTTTTAGCAGTGAAATTGTCATATTGTCAAAGCAAAAGGTTTTAACATATTGTCATAGACAAAACAAACAAAAGGATACGCATTTCATAAATTAGCAAGCAAGAGAAGTTCATACCATAAAACTGCATTTATCTCGGACATTTCATCAAACACGTTTTATGCACTTTCAGAATGACTATTAATCTTCAATCTTTAAGTACCTGCATTTAATCTAACACCACACATATTATTCAATTCCTCTTTATAATTCGTAAAACACAATCTATATTATATAATAAACACAGTTAGGGTTATAAAAAACAAACTGATATCATCATCTATACAAAAACGTACAGAAATCGTAACTTACAGTAACTGAGATGCAACAAAAGAACTAACTAAATTGATAAACATGAAATCATAACTATACAAAGAAAAGAAAATGCTTACTGAAGTGAAATCGATTGTAAGTTTGAATAGCAGCATATGAGATTTTATTCTAGCAGATAAAGGAAAAAAAAATCAACAATTCAATAATAAAATAAATAGTTGATGCGTTTGCAAGCAATAATCTTTCATCAATTCGATTAACGACTTAGAAGTCAGAAAACAGTTATGTTAAGCAAAAAGATGAAAGGTTAAAAATTAGAACCCTAGAAACATAGTAGAAGTAATAATCGAGTAACAACACATAAACCTTAAATTATTAGGAGAAAGAAACCCTAACCTGAAAGGAAGAAGAAGAAGCTGATGAGGAGTGTATCTTCATTCTTCAAAGGGCGTATTTTATATGGTTATTTTGATCTGGAAAAAAGGAGCGTATCGAACGATTATTGAGGATGGAGTATACATCTTTTGTACAGTGGCGTGTGTTTTTTTAATATAAAGAAACCCTAATTGGATATAGATACGGAGTTATATGGAGTAATTAATATGATTTATTTTAATTGTAAAATAAATATATTTATGACATCACTTAGGATGCTTAGAATTTTTTCTTTTTCTTTTTAATTTTTTCTTAACAAAGAAAATAGCTTAATAATGACATCATCATTTTAGCAATATAATAGAAACTATAGATATAGATATATATGGATAGATACATATTTTTCTAGTGGCGCCACGTTTATTGAATAATAGTGTCAAACGTATGTTAGAGGTTTTACTAAATTCTTTCGTGTAGGGTAAAATAATCGATAGCCGGATAAATCACTGAATCGTGGTATCACTTTCCGAAAGTAATTATTCGACCCTTATAGCCTGGGTTACACGAATATCACTTTGGGATAAGACAGAGATTAAATTCTTGTTTTGGCAGAAACAAGAATTCCTTTTGCAGAAGAATATTTTGGTGTCCGTAACTTGTGTCTATCTCATGCATATTGGTTAATATATTTATATACACCCTTAATCATGAAAGAGTCTTTTATTAAAATCAATTGGCCGATTGATTAATAAAAGTATCTTCTATAATATTCAAAAGTGGTTACAGGAAGAATATTTCTATAAACAAATATTATCACTCCCATCATTAAAGTAAAAGTTGTTACTTTTACAATAAATAAATATTATATTTTACAACTATCAAAACATGAGTGATCACTTTATAATAAACAAGTATTATTCCTTCAACCACTAAAGTAAAAGTGAGTGCAAGAATAATTCTTCCGTAATCACTCAAAATTGTGTTAAGTGTTTTCTTACTGCTGTCTCTTAAGAACCAGCACTGCAAAAGGACCAGCAGCGCAAAAATCATCAAACAGGACCATCAGCGCAAAAATCAGCATACAGGACCAGCAGCGCAGAGGAATCAGCAAACAGGACCAGCTGCGCAGAACAACCAGCACAGGGACCAGCTGCGCAGAACAACCAGCACATGGACCAGCTGCGCAGAACAACCAGCACAGGGACCAGCAATGCAGAACAACCAGCACAAGGACCAGCAATGCAGAACAACCAGCACAAAACACTTAGCCAAATTTCAGCTTACTAAGAAAACTTAGTACTGAAAACACTTAGTCAAATTTCAGGTAGACCAAGTCATGATAGTAAATAATGGAAAACCACTTTTGGGTCCGGATAATCTATCACTTAATGGGTGTACACTCCGTACCTCCAAACCCATTTACAAGTGTAGATTAAAACCCAAAATTACACTAAATTTCCAACAATCCTCCCCAATTTAGTGCAATTTGTTTCATGAGAATTAAACAAATTAAAACAAAACTCATGCATAAATGAAAATATCTTGAAGATTGAATTTTCACCTTAGTACATTACACATTCCAAATATTCGAGAATCGGGGTGTTCTAAGAATTGAACCCTTCAACCCATTTGAATAACTGAAAATAACATACACATAAGTTTTCAAATACTCTAAAGCTATCCTGACACTTTACAAGCCATGTGTCCATATCCATTCATGAATGTATCTAAAGCAAAAGTCCAAGCTTTGTTAAAGCGGCAAAACTTCACATTCACAAAGGTAGTTCATTTCAGTCATGCACCTGCTATTGCACTTTTTCAAATAAACCATTAAGAAGCTAAACTTCATCCTCACATTCAACAGGTCCGAGTACATACCTTACCTTGGGATGATACAAAATTTTTGTACTCCAAATTTCTAAGTATAAGCCTTCCACATTGAATTCAACTTCTAATTTTCATCAGAAGGGAATTGGGTATCTTATAATTAGAAATTTATGTGGACTTTAAACCCATCCCCACAGCAGACTTGTTCACCAAGTCTCTTGCCAATCCCTTCGTCAAGTGATCAGCTAAATTCTGTTGTGACCTCACGAACACTATAGAAATCACCCCATTCATGATTAGTTCACGAATCATGCTATGTCTGACACCTAAGTGTCTAGACTTTCCATTGTACATCTGGCTATAAGCCTTTGCCAATGTCGCAGCACTATCACAATGGATAGACATGGGTGCTATAGGTTTAGGCCATAATGGTATCTCATGGATCAAGTTTCTAAGCCATTCTGCTTCTTTACCAGTAGCAGCTAAAACAACAAACTCAGATTCCATCGTTGAGTTGGTAATACATGTCTGCTTCTTAGAAGCCCATGAAATAGCACCTCCCCCAAGCAAGAACACCCAACCACTCGTTGAAGAATGATCTTCAATATTGGTTATCCAACTCGCATCAGAATATCCTTCTATTACCGAAGGAAACCCATTATAAGATAAACTATAGTCCATAGTTTTCTTCAAGTACTTCAGTACCCGCCTAATTGCTTGCCAGTGATGAGTACTAGGATTACTAGTGTAGTGACCCGAACTTTTCCATGTTTATATATATTAATTGAGATTGATATTTACATGATTAAATGTTTCCAACATGTTAAGCAATCAAACTTGTTAAGACTTGATTAATTGAAATATGTTTCATATAGACAATTGACCACCCAAGTTGATCGGTGATTCACGAACGTTAAAACTTGTAAAAACTATATGATGACATATATATGGATATATATATAGTTAACATGATACTATGATAAGAAAACATATCATAAAGTATATTAACAATGAACTACATATGTAAAAACAAGACTACTAACTTAATGATTTTTAAACGAGACATATATGTAACGATTATCGTTGTAAAGACATTTAATGTATATATATCATATTAAGAGATATTCATACATGATAATATCATGATAATATAATAATTTAAAATCTCATTTGATATTATAAACATTGGGTTAACAACATTTAACAAGATCGTTAACCTAAAGGTTTCAAAACAACACTTACATGTAACGACTAACGATGACTTAACGACTCAGTTAAAATGTATATACATGTAGTGTTTTAATATGTATTTATACACTTTTGAAAGACTTCAATACACTTATCAAAATACTTCTACTTAACAAAAATGCTTACAATTACATCCTCGTTCAGTTTCATCAACAATTCTACTCGTATGCACCCGTATTCGTACTCGTACAATACACAGCTTTTAGATGTATGTACTATTGGTATATACACTCCAATGATCAGCTCTTAGCAGCCCATGTGAGTCACCTAACACATGTGGGAACCATCATTTGGCAACTAGCATGAAATATCTCATAAAATTACAAAAATATGAGTAATCATTCATGACTTATTTACATGAAAACAAAATTACATATCCTTTATATCTAATCCATACACCAACGACTAAAAACACCTACAAACACTTTCATTCTTCAATTTTATTCATCTAATTGATCTCTCTCAAGTTCTATCTTCAAGTTCTAAGTGTTCTTCATATATTCTACAAGTTCTAGTTACATAAAATCAAGAATACTTTCAAGTTTGCTAGCTCACTTCCAATCTTGTAAGGTGATCATCCAACCTCAAGAAATCTTTGTTTCTTACAGTAGGTTATCATTCTAATACAAGGTAATAATCATATTCAAACTTTGGTTCAATTTCTATAACTATAACAATCTTATTTCAAGTGATGATCTTACTTGAACTTGTTTTCGTGTCATGATTCTGCTTCAAGAACTTCGAGCCATCCAAGGATCCGTTGAAGCTAGATCCATTTTTCTATTTTCCAGTAGGTTTATCCAAGGAAATTAAGGTAGTAATGATGTTCATAACATCATTCGATTCATATATATAAAGCTATCTTATTCGAAGGTTTAAACTTGTAATCACTAGAACATAATTTAGTTAATTCTAAACTTGTTCGCAAACAAAAGTTAATCCGTCTAACTTGACTTTTAAAATCAACTAAACACATGTTCTATATCTATATGATATGCTAACTTAATGATTTAAAACCTGGAGACACGAAAAACACCGTAAAACCGGATTTACGCCGTCGTAGTAACACCGCGGGCTGTTTTAGGTTAGTTAATTAAAAACTATGATAAACTTTGATTTAAAAGTTGTTATTCTGAGAAAATGATTTTTATTATGAACATGAAACTATATCCAAAAATTATGGTTAAACTCAAAGTGGAAGTATGTTTTCTAAAATGGTCATCTAGACGTCGTTCTTTCGACTGAAATGACTACCTTTACAAAAACGACTTGTAACTTATTTTTCCGACTATAAACCTATACTTTTTCTGTTTAGATTCATAAAATAGAGTTCAATATGAAACCATAGCAATTTGATTCACTCAAAACGGATTTAAAATGAAGAAGTTATGGGTAAAACAAAATTGGATAATTTTTCTCATTTTAGCTACGTGAAAATTGGTAACAAATCTATTCCAACCATAACTTAATCAACTTGTATTGTATATTATGTAATCTTGAGATACCATAGACACGTATACAATGTTTCGACCTATCATGTCGACACATCTATATATATTTTGGAACAACCATAGACACTCTATATGTGAATGTTGGAGTTAGCTATACAGGGTTGAGGTTGATTCCAAAATATATATAGTTTGAGTTGTGATCAATACTGAGATACGTATACACTGGGTCGTGGATTGATTCAAGATAATATTTATCGATTTATTTCTGTACAACTAACTGTGGACAACTAGTTGTAGGTTACTAACGAGGACAGCTGACTTAATAAACTTAAAACATCAAAATATATTAAAAGTGTTGTAAATATATTTTGAACATACTTTGATATATATGTATATATTTTTATAGGTTCGTGAATCAACCAGTGGCCAAGTCTTACTTCCCGACGAAGTAAAAATCTGTGAAAGTGAGTTATAGTCCCACTTTTAAAATCTAATATTTTTGGGATGAGAATACATGCTGGTTTTATAAATGATTTACAAAATAGACACAAGTACGTGAAACTACATTCTATGGTTGAATTATCGAAATCGAATATGCCCCTTTTTATTAAGTCTGGTAATCTAAGAATTAGGGAACAGACACCCTAATTGACGCGAATCCTAAAGATAGATATATTGAGCCTAACTGTGACGATCGCTCCAAATCCATATGGACGAACACGTCATTCATCGATTTCATTGCGAGGTATTTGACCTCTATATGATACGTTTTATAAATATTGCATTCGTTTTGAAAAGGTATATCATAAATGAATATTTAAATTCAAAGTTTTCAACATCTGATGATTTCTACATATAGACAATCACCGTAAATAATGGTTTACAATATTACTTTCGTTGACAATGCAGTCAAAATAAGATAAATGGTGATGATTTGGTGAATGCAACGTTTCCTTGAATAAAGTATGTCATGTAAGACTCCATGCACATAGCTTGTCTAACATATAAGCAAACAGCGGAAGGCTTCTAGGAACCTGAGAATAAACATGCTAACAAGTGTCAACACAAAGGTTGGTGAGTTCATAGTTTTAGTGTTTTTTTATAATCTGTATATAAAAGTGGATCACAAAATTTCAGTTGTTTCATCCAGAAACGTTTATCAAAATATTCTACAAGATTGAGCACCCTGGTAACTAAACTTAACGTATATATAATTTGTACCCTTTGTATAATCATCTTAATAATACACGCAAACCAACGTGTACGCTTCTCAAATAGCATACGTCCGTTAAAAGGCTAGTGCTCTAGCTCGGACGGGGATATCAAGCCCTATGGATCCATATACTACTACTCGCGCCCACCAGTTCTTATAACCAGCAGTTACTAGCTACCAAAGCTAAGGGATTTTCGGTTCAAACTCGGTGTAGAATTTAGTATGTACTTGTATCCATTGCGTTTAAAATAAAGTGCATGTATTCTCAGCCCAAAAATATAGATTGCAAAAGCAATTAAAAAGGGAGCAAATGAAACTCACTTTAGCAGCATATAAAGTCGTTCACCAAAATGTGACCGAAACTCGGATTACCAAATAACCGTAGATCTCAACCTAGAGAACATATGTTGGTCAATAAATGTTTATCAAGCTAGGTCAGGTCATAGTGTATCACAATCCTAATGCTTGAGATCGACATACAAAAGTTATCCAAAGTCGTTTCAAAAAGTCAATTTTGGACAGTTGTTTAACAAAACGAGATGTACCTTATATAAGGATTCATTTACTCGGTTGGTAATATTTAAAAATTCAATTTATCAATCTTACAAACAAGTTGTTTAAATATTAATTGCAGATTCAAAAGCAATTCCAATTAACGTCAATTATAATTCAGTTGATCATATCTTTTAATCCGTTCATCGAAACTATTCGATATCTAAATGAAAAGTTATTGATTTTTCGCCAGCTTTCCAAAAACATGTATATCATATACCTTTTACCAGTAATATATGTATTTAATTAGTGATTCATTATAAACTGTTTAACGGCGAAATTTAGTATACAATCATGCATAAACATATATACTCGAGCACTAGACATGTATACACTATTAATATATAAAAGATAAGATATGAATGCTCACTTATCAATATTGAGATTCAATATTGCAGGAAAGTACGTAGACGCAACAGAGATGATAAACACTAGGTTTGACTTGCGAACAGTACCCATAACCTCCATAGCTATAACCCATAATTTCCTTAGCTCTATCCCGCTCGAAAACATATTTTGAAAGTAACACGCTCATAACCTCGTCGTAATATTTTATGTATAGATATTAATAATACCCTTACTAATACTAATACTAAATATTATTATTAATATTAATATTAATATTTATAATAATAAATATTATTATTAATATTAATATTAATATTTATAATAATATTAATATATATATATATATATATATATATATATATATATATATATTTATACAGAGTGCATGATGACATGAAATGAAAATGAATTACACGAATCAGGCTTCGGGCGAATTTATAGAGTTTTGGCCACCAGACTCACCATGCGATCGCATGGGTCTTGGGCACTATGGCCATGCGATCGCATGGCCTCCCTCACCAGCTCACACTCCGTTGTTTTCTTGTGTGTCGACATGTTTTAATAATACGTAAATCGAATTTAAGATTTTAAAAAGTCGTATTTATTAAATACTTCAGGGGTATTCTATGTAACTTATAATTAATAATTTCTATCATGTCGTTTTCATGTGAATAGTAAATGAATTAATTTAAATTCAACTATTTAAGCTACACATTGTACGTTGTGCTTTACAAATTGTACATTATTAATTTAACTTCGTTTCTTAAAAAAAATACAAAAATTATATCATAAAAATAAAATGACTTAATACGTAAAATTTTTAATTTGAAATAGCATCGTTTAATAGTAAATTTTTAATCATTTCGTATATAAATATTATTCGCATGATTCCGTATATATCGAAAACTCTTATATTTATTAAAATATGTATATAATACATGTTATGACGTTCGTGAATCGTTAGACAAACAGGGTGGTCAACCGTTATATAAAAAATCATTTTCAAAAGTTTTAAAACTTGTCAAAATTCATTGCTTATCATGTCGAAAATATTAAATCATATTGAGAATTGGTTTAAATAAGTTGAAATTTTTCGAGTCATCACAGTACCTCCCCGTTAAAGAAATTTCGTCCCGAAATTTGAGTGAGGTCGTCATGGTTAACAATAAAAATGTTTTTATGACGAATATTAGTTGATAACTAGAATTTCTATCACCGTTGAATAATATGGATAAAACAATCCAATTACTCGAAGCATATGAGAGAAGTTTTCGTAATAGAGTGAAATGAAGAATAGAGATTTGTCTTATCTCTTGACGTAGTAACGATTGATTTTCAGAATTTAAGGAATAGAAAATCTTCATAATTTAAATAAGATTTGATTCTTCGAGAATTAAGGAGATTAAGATCTTCTTTAATTAAATGCGTAATCTGCCTCGATTGCTATGTCTGATATTTCACTATAAATTGACCTCTTCCGTTTCATTTATTTTCACCACTCCTATAAGCTTCTTCCTTATTTCATAATTCCTAATAGATTGTGAAAATGCTTAATCCAGTTCTGATTCTTGATATTTTCTTGGCTATCGTATCCTTCATTCTTCTTTTTCATCTGCCACCAGAGGAGGTTATTTTCTTCTACTATTACCTTGGGGTTATAGTGTTTTTCATTCTCCCGTGTCTTTATATTGCTATACGCATTGATATACACGGTTTGTAATTTCAGGTTTGTTATCGGGCTTTATATCTCCCATTATATTTCAATGTCCCTACTTATATCTTCTATAATCATTGTCATTCACAGTTAATACTCCCTCTTATTTGATGCGATTTATACTCCAATTTCTATTTTGGAGCTTTGTCCCTTCGTTTCTTCTTCTTGCGATTAGGCATCTCTTGTAATGGTCCAGAATTCGTAGGTATGGAGTTTTGGATGAACATAGTTAATGTTCTGAGAAGGTAATCGTAATGGCACGATCTTGATTTGTCAAATTACCAGAATATCCGAAAAAGACCGAATCATCAAGAAAATATATTTTCTTGATATGTTTAGAGGTTAAATAGAATAAAAGAGTTATGTAACATGGTTCATGATGAGGGTGGGATCTGTGAACCTTTATCAAGTTCCATTAGAAACTCAGCATGACTTACTGTAATATAATCACGTTGATCAAGTGTCATTATATTATACTAATTCATGCTTCAGTTCCCAACACTACTTCAAAACATTCATATTTTAAACTTGAAGGTTTCAGAATTTAGAAACTAAAATAGTTTCTTTTATGATGTAATACAGATAGCGCGAAGAGATGAATGATTTCAGATAAGAATAGTTATGAAAATATCTTCAGAAATATCGAGGGTATTTATAATGAAAGATACGATGATATCTTAGAATTTCTAATATCAGAGGATGATGCGGAAAATTTGTCTGTGAAGGTTTAGAATAAGAAGTAAGGTTCTTACTAATGGTTTCAGCAGTCACTGAATCATTTGGATTCTTTGAAGGTAGATTTCATCTTTGTGATTTGTCCACCGCCTCCTTCATGGTCTACTCAATCCGTTTTCCAGTTCCAAACCTTTTTTTTTTCTCAGCTTTACCACCTTACTATTCTTTATCATCATACTTTTGACTGTTAAAGTCGTTTACCGTTTTTGCTGCTTTATCAGCATTGTTCCAATTTTAGAGAACTAGTTCACAGTTTGGGATGTTTTTCAGAAACTTCACCTTCGAAGTATGTAAGTCTAGAAGATAGATGTTAACTGTTGTCGTAGAAAATGCTGCGAGTTTCAAAATACTGATTGCTAATTCCCGGTGGTTGGTATGGCAATTATTGTTACAAGATGTGGATGAGTACATGATAGGGTTTCAATGAGTATAAGGATTTTTCGAAAGGTCAAGGATTAATAAAGTTGTTGGTAAATTTACTGCTAATGTGGTAGAACATGAAAGGTTCCCCGGTAACAAGAACGTATATGTCAAAGTTTCAATAAGGTTAATCTGAAAAGTTGAAATTGACTAGTTGGAAGTGGGGTAAAACTGGATACTTTGAAAAATGATTGCAATATTATTTTTAGTAATAACAATGCTAAAGGATCTTTCACATTTTTGAAGTCAAAGTATAGCTTTGAAAAATGTAGAGATCTAAGAATGATGTCACCCGTTAAATCTTGACTTGAATTCTGATCCGTCAATATCAGAATATGTAATTGAATTTGTATGGAAACGATTGTATATCGCTGTGAGCATAGTTAATAATTTTTGAATCAAAGTTGAAGAATATACAGTATAACATATTAATTGTGAGCTTATATATTTCCCGGGAATTACCTACCCGTTAAAGATTTCACAAGTAATATTTTGTACAAAAGAATTTTCATTACTGTCTTTATGAAAATATATGTATGTATATTTCTTCAGATGTAATACGGATTTAATGAGTTAATATCATATTAAGCTCATTTGATTTTCTGCTTGACTTAGAAATGATTAATCTCTAAAACATTAAAGATTACATAATCTTTGCGGAGTTTTTCACTAATGAAATCAACACTTCATTATTTATTCTTATTGATATTCGTCAGTGAAGGATGTTGGTGTTCGTGGAATTTTTGTGAATCTTACAAGGCACAGATGATGTTTTCTGGAAAGTTTCGAGTATACCGAAATTGAAAATGTAAAATCAATTATGTAATTGATTAATACACTTGGTTTATTATGAAATAGAATTCATTAAGTTGAAACAGAGATTGTAGTTAACAATGGTTAAGTTGTTAAGGAAGGATGTACATCATTGCATATTAGTAATATGAACTAACCGAGTAGTACCTACCAGTTAAGATTCACACGTAATAGCTTAGTACGAAAAGATTTATTTTGATTTCAAAATTCATATATATTAAATATACATAAAATTTCTTCAGGGGAAATGAGTTAATACTTCATCGGTTATTGTTGCTGGTATTTCTTGGTAACTACGGTGCGTATCACGTTGATGCTCGTGGGACAGATTGTGAAGTTGAGGTTTGCGATGCGGATGTTGTTGGTGGTGGTAATGGTACTGTTGGTGTTGTTGTCGGTGGTACTGTTGATGCCGGTGATGCTGCTGGTGCTTGTAACCTTTGCACCATATTCTCCAAAGCCACTACCCGAGCGCGAAGCTCGTTGACTTCTTCTACTACACCGGGATGATTGGCGGTTCGGACGAACGGACGAATAAGATTTAGAATGTGAGATAGTATATAATCATGACTAGATACTCTGGAAATGAGAGAGAAAATGGTATTACGAACAGGTTCGCCGGTAAGTGCTTCAGGTTCTTCGCCAAGAGGGCAATGTGGTGGATGGAAGGGATCGCCTTCTTCTTGTCTCCAATGACTAAGTAAGCTACGAACCCATCCCCAATTCATCCAGAATAGATGATGGCTAATTGGTTGATCCATTCCGGTTACACTGTCTTCGGAGTTCAGGTGAATATCCATATCGGAATAGCTGTCGGAATTTAAGAAATTTGAACTAGATACGTGATCCATCTTGTATAATCAGGGAATTGATTTTTGATATAAGATAGATTATAGAATTTAGATTGGTACTCCTCAATACATAATTTACATATGTATATATAATACCAAAATCCCGTAAATTACGGAGAAATTTTCGGAAGATGTCAGGAAAAGTTTACAGTAACAGATATGCTAAGATATGAATTTTTTCGGTACACTATCTATGCAGTAAATGCAGTAAGACGTGTCTAGACTTAGGAATGATAAGCAAGTAATTTCCGACGATAAATGGTAAGCAAAACTTGGTAAAATCATATACGGTCATAGTCCAGACTCACTAATGCATCCTAATAATAACCAGTTAGACACACTCATGCAAGACCTGGTTCACTAGGACCAACGCTCTGATACCAATTGTGACGATCGCTCCAAATCCATATGGACGAACACGTCATTCATCGATTTCATTGCGAGGTATTTGACCTCTATATGATACGTTTTATAAATATTGCATTCGTTTTGAAAAGGTATATCATAAATGAATATTTAAATTCAAAGTTTTCAACATCTGATGATTTCTACATATAGACAATCACCGTAAATAATGGTTTACAATATTACTTTCGTTGACAATGCAGTCAAAATAAGATAAATGGTGATGATTTGGTGAATGCAACGTTTCCTTGAATAAAGTATGTCATGTAAGACTCCATGCACATAGCTTGTCTAACATATAAGCAAACAGCGGAAGGCTTCTAGGAACCTGAGAATAAACATGCTAACAAGTGTCAACACAAAGGTTGGTGAGTTCATAGTTTTAGTGTTTTTTTATAATCTGTATATAAAAGTGGATCACAAAATTTCAGTTGTTTCATCCAGAAACGTTTATCAAAATATTCTACAAGATTGAGCACCCTGGTAACTAAACTTAACGTATATATAATTTGTACCCTTTGTATAATCATCTTAATAATACACGCAAACCAACGTGTACGCTTCTCAAATAGCATACGTCCGTTAAAAGGCTAGTGCTCTAGCTCGGACGGGGATATCAAGCCCTATGGATCCATATACTACTACTCGCGCCCACCAGTTCTTATAACCAGCAGTTACTAGTTACCAAAGCTAAGGGATTTTCGGTTCAAACTCGGTGTAGAATTTAGTATGTACTTGTATCCATTGCGTTTAAAATAAAGTGCATGTATTCTCAGCCCAAAAATATAGATTGCAAAAGCAATTAAAAAGGGAGCAAATGAAACTCACTTTAGCAGCATATAAAGTCGTTCACCAAAATGTGACCGAAACTCGGATTACCAAATAACCGTAGATCTCAACCTAGAGAACATATGTTGGTCAATAAATGTTTATCAAGCTAGGTCAGGTCATAGTGTATCACAATCCTAATGCTTGAGATCGACATACAAAAGTTATCCAAAGTCGTTTCAAAAAGTCAATTTTGGACAGTTGTTTAACAAAACGAGATGTACCTTATATAAGGATTCATTTACTCGGTTGGTAATATTTAAAAATTCAATTTATCAATCTTACAAACAAGTTGTTTAAATATTAATTGCAGATTCAAAAGCAATTCCAATTAACGTCAATTATAATTCAGTTGATCATATCTTTTAATCCGTTCATCGAAACTATTCGATATCTAAATGAAAAGTTATTGATTTTTTGCCAGCTTTCCAAAAACATGTATATCATATACCTTTTACCAGTAATATATGTATTTAATTAGTGATTCATTATAAACTGTTTAACGGCGAAATTTAGTATACAATCATGCATAAACATATATACTCGAGCACTAGACATGTATACACTATTAATATATAAAAGATAAGATATGAATGCTCACTTATCAATATTGAGATTCAATATTGCAGGAAAGTACGTAGACGCAACAGAGATGATAAACACTAGGTTTGACTTGCGAACAGTACCCATAACCTCCATAGCTATAACCCATAATTTCCTTAGCTCTATCCCGCTCGAAAACATATTTTGAAAGTAACACGCTCATAACCTCGTCGTAATATTTTATGTATAGATATTAATAATACCCTTACTAATACTAATACTAAATATTATTATTAATATTAATATTAATATTTATAATAATAAATATTATTATTAATATTAATATTAATATTTATAATAATATTAATATATATATATATATATATATATATATATATATATATATATATATATATATATATATATATTTATACAGAGTGCATGATGACATGAAATGAAAATGAATTACACGAATCAGGCTTCGGGCGAATTTATAGAGTTTTGGCCACCAGACTCACCATGCGATCGCATGGGTCTTGGGCACTATGGCCATGCGATCGCATGGCCTCCCTCACCAGCTCACACTCCGTTGTTTTCTTGTGTGTCGACATGTTTTAATAATACGTAAATCGAATTTAAGATTTTAAAAAGTCGTATTTATTAAATACTTCAGGGGTATTCTATGTAACTTATAATTAATAATTTCTATCATGTCATTTTCATGTGAATAGTAAATGAATTAATTTAAATTCAACTATTTAAGCTACACATTGTACGTTGTGCTTTACAAATTGTACATTATTAATTTAACTTTGTTTCTTAAAAAAAAATACAAAAATTATATCATAAAAATAAAATGACTTAATACGTAAAATTTTTAATTTGAAATAGCATCGTTTAATAGTAAATTTTTAATCATTTCGTATATAAATATTATTCGCATGATTCCGTATATATCTAAAACTCTTATATTTATTAAAATATGTATATAATACATGTTATGACGTTCGTGAATCGTTAGACAAACAGGGTGGTCAACCGTTATATAAAAAATCATTTTCAAAAGTTTTAAAACTTGTCAAAATTCATTGCTTATCATGTCGAAAATATTAAATCATATAGAGAATTGGTTTAAATAAGTTGAAATTTTTCGAGTCATCACACTAACAAACCCCATCCAAAGTACCGGATGCTTTAGTACTTCGAAATTTATATCATATCCGAAGGGTGTCCCGGAATGATGGGGATATTCTTATATATGCATCTTGTTAATGTCGGTTACCAGGTGTTCACCATATGAATGATTTTTATCTCTATGTATGGGATGTGTATTGAAATATGAAATCTTGTGGTCTATTATTATGATTTGATATATATAGGTTAAACCTATAACTCACCAACATTTTTGTTGACGTTTTAAGCATGTTTATTCTCAGGTGATTATTAAGAGCTTCCGCTGTCGCATATTTAAATAAGGACGAGATTTGGAGTCCATGCTTGTATGATATTGTGTAAAAACTGCATTCAAGAAACTTATTTTGTTGTAACATATTTGTATTGTAAACCATTATGTAATGGTCGTGTGTAAACAGGATATTTTAGATTATCATTATTTGATAATCTACGTAAAGCTTTTTAAACCTTTATTGATGAAATAAAGGTTATGGTTTGTTTTAAAATGAATGCAGTCTTTGAAAAATGTCTCATATAGAGGTCAAAACCTCGCAACGAAATCAATTAATATGGAATGTTTTTAATCAATAAGAACGGGACATTTCAGTTGGTATCCGAGCGTTGGTCTTAGAGAACCAGAATTTTGCATTAGTATGTCTTATCGAGTTTGTTAGGATGCATTAGTGAGTCTGGACTTCGACCGTGTTTACTTGAAAAATGATTGCTTAACAAATTTTGTTGGAAACTATATATTTTTAACATGTGAATATTATGTGATATATTAATCTCTTAACGCGTTTGATATTATGTGATAGATGTCTACCTATAGAACAAGTTCCATTGACTCACCTAATAATAATGAAGAGTCAAATGTAAATTGGAATGATTCGTGGACTGATTCACAAGTTCCCGAAGAGGAACCGGAAGAAGAGTCGGAACCGGAAGAAGAATCGGAACAGGAAGAAGAATCGGAACCAGATGAAGAAATAGAACCGGTGGGGGAAATAATAAAATGGTTAAGTAAAAGAAAATCCTCAACCAACCAACCAAGGTTAATTATGGTCAATGGTGTTTCCTCCAAGGAAGCAAAATATTGGGAGGATTACCAATTCTCCGATGAATCGGATTCCGACGAGAATTCCGATGATGTTATAGAAATTACCCCAACTGAATTTAAAAAGTCAAAAGAAAATAATAAGGGAAAGGGCATAAAAATAGAGAAATCTAATTCCAACCCCGATGAACTTTATATGTATCGTCAACCCCCGAAGTCCTTAAGTTGTAACAATGACCCGGGAACCTCTAAACCACCAGGTTTTTCTAAACCAATGTGGAAAATTACGGCTCGTATTAGGGGAACATCATATATCCCTAGAAACTTGGCAAAACGAACCAAAACCGAAGAAGAAGAAACAAGCGAGTCGGAATAAGATAGTTGTATTCGTGTGGTGTAATATATGTAATATAGTGTGCTTATGCTTTATGATATATGTAAAAATTGCTTGTATTAATAAGTATTTTTTTTATGAATCTAAATCTTGTCTATTTTACAGTATAAAAACACAAAATGGATAGACAACCCAATATTTTAAGAGACCTACCCGGAGACATGATTGATGAAATCTTGTCTAGAGTCGGTCAGAATTCTTCGGCACAACTATTTAAGGCGAGATCAGTTTGTAAGACATTCGAAGAACGTTCCAAGAATGCCTTGGTTTAAAAAAGACTTTCGTTCAAAAGATGGGGGATATCACATTGGGAAATCCATAAGTTACGATGTGTTTACTTTGACGCATATATTGCGGGGAACCCGAATGCTATTTTACGCAATGGGTTAAGAAATTATTTTGACTCAATATATCCGAATATTGGAATTCGTGATTTAGAAAAAGCGGCTAACATGCAACATAAAGAAGCATGTTATGCTTACGGATTAGTAATGTTCGCTTCTCACCAAAGTGAGAACAAGAACATCGGGCTACAACTATTAAACAAAACGTTCCCACAAGTGACGGAGTCGGTAATTGGGGTAAGAAATGAGGTTTTTAGATTGTTACGGGACTGTTGGACATTACGTAACCCTCGTCCCTTTGACGACGTTACAACACGCTGTCTTATCAACGGCCATAACGGTTATGTTCCACAAGACCAAGGATGGGAAGTAATCCTAGTAAAACCAGAATGCATGACTTGTTTCTGGACGTATGAATTACGTGTCTTTATTGCCTTTGCTGAACGACTTGTGTACTAGCTAGAATTATCTTCACAACCATCTTGTATCAAATTTATTGTGTGCTATATTTCATGCTATATGTAAAATAAGCGGTATTGTAAGTTTGTAAAATATTGTGTAAAAGTTTGAACGCGAAATATTATTATAATCAGTTTTTCATATAGAATTGTAGTAGTTGAATTGTATATTAGCTACTAAGTATGAACTTAACGGGTAGGTACTACCCGAATTTAAACTTATAAAACGCTAATATGAAGAAAAAGCTTTTATAAATGAGTTCATATTATGCTACGAAATACTATTAACTACTCTTAATATTCTGTATGATTAACTTGTTCCATTTGACTATTTTGAAGGAAATGGCACCGACTACTCGACACACCGTGAATATGAATGAAGAGGAATTCCGTACTTTTCTAGCTTCAAACATAGCCGCAGTACAGGCTGCGCTACATACCAACAATAACCTTGGATCTAGCAGTACAGGAAATCGTGTAGGATGCACCTACAAAGAATTCACTGCCTGCAAACCTTTGGAATTTGATGGAACCGAAGGACCGATCGGATTGAAACGGTGGACCGAGAAGGTCGAATCGGTGTTTGCCATAAGTAAGTGTACTGAAGAGGACAAAGTGAAGTACGCTACGCATACCTTCACAGGTTCTGCGTTAACATGGTGGAATACCTATCTAGAGCAAGTGGGACAAGACGATGCGTACGCACTACCGTGGTCAGCATTCAAGCACTTGATGAACGAGAAATACCGTCCCAGAACCGAGGTCAATAAGCTCAAGACAGAACTTAGAGGGTTACGAACCCAAGGATTTGATATTACCACGTACGAAAGACGATTCACAGAATTGTGCCTATTGTGTCCGGGAGCGTTCGAAGATGAGGAAGAGAAGATCGACGCGTTTGTGAAAGGATTACCGGAAAGAATCCAAGAAGATATAAGTTCACACGAGCCCGCCTCCATACAACAGGCATGTAGAATGGCTCACAAACTAGTGAACCAGATTGAAGAAAGAATTAAAGAACAGACTGCTGAAGAGACCAATGTGAAGCAAGTCAAAAGAAAGTGGGAGGAAAACGGTGATAAGAATCACCAATACAACAACAACAGCAATTACAACAATAATCGCAACAATTATCCCAGCAATCGCAACATCAATCGCAACTACAACAAACGGCCCAACAACAACAACAACAACAACAACAACAACAACAACAACAACAACAACAACAACAACAGCAACTACAACAATCATCCCAACAACAATAATAACCGCAACAACAACAATCAGAAGCAGCTATGCCAAAGGTGTGAAAAGTATCACTTGGGGTTCTGCACCAAATTTTGCAACAAGTGTAAAAGGAATGGTCATAGCGCAGCGAAGTGTGAGGTCTACGGACCAGGGGTTAATAGAACGAAAGGAACAAATGGTGTCGGAACGAGTAATGGCGGAGCAAGTAGTGTCGGAGCAAGTTATGCCAATGTAGTTTGTTATAAATGTGGAAAACCGGGCCACATCATTAGAAATTGCCCGAACCAGGAGAACATGAATGGACAAGGCCACGGAAGAGTTTTCAATATTAATGCGGCAGAGGCACAGGAAGACCCGGAGCTTGTTACGGGTACGTTTCTTATTGACAATAAATCTGCTTACGTTTTATTTGATTCGGGTGCGGATAGAAGCGATATGAGTAGAGATTTTTGTGCTAAATTAAGTTGTCCATTGACGCCTTTGGATAGTAAATTTTTACTCGAATTAGCAAATGGTAAATTAATTTCAGCAGATAATATATGTCGGAATCGAGAAATTAAACTGGTTAGCGAAACATTTAAGATTGATTTGATACCAGTAGAGTTAGGGAGTTTTGATGTGATAATCGGTATGGACTGGTTGAAAGAAGTGAAAGCAGAGATCGTTTGTTACAAAAATGCAATTCGCATTATACGAGAAAAAGGAAAACCCTTAATGGTGTACGGAGAAAAGGGCAACACGAAGCTACATCTTATTAGTAATTTGAAGGCACAAAAACTAATAAGAAAATGTTGCTATGCTGTTCTAGCACACATCGAGAAAGTACAAACTGAAGAAAAGAGCATCAATGATGTTCCCATTGCAAAAGAATTTTCCGATGTATTTCCGAAAGAATTACCGGGATTACCCCCACATCGATCCATTGAATTTCAAATAGATCTTGTACCAGGAGCTGCACCAATAGCTCGTGCTCCTTACAGACTCGCACCCAGCGAGATGAAAGAACTGCAAAGCCAATTACAAGAACTTTTAGAGCGTGGTTTCATTCGACCAAGCACATCACCGTGGGGAGCTCCTGTTTTGTTTGTCAAGAAGAAAGATGGTACATTCAGGTTGTGTATCGACTACCGAGAGTTGAACAAACTTACCATCAAGAACCGCTACCCACTACCGAGAATCGACGACTTATTTGATCAACTACAAGGCTCGTCTGTTTATTCAAAGATTGACTTACGTTCCGGGTATCATCAAATGCGGGTGAAAGAAGATGATATTCCAAAGACTGCTTTCAGAACACGTTACGGTCATTATGAGTTTAGGGTCATGTCGTTTGGTTTAACTAATGCACCAGCTGTGTTCATGGACCTTATGAACCGAGTGTGTGGACCATACCTTGACAAGTTTGTCATTGTTTTCATTGATGACATACTTATTTACTCAAAGAATGACCAAGAACACGGTGAACATTTGAGAAAGGTGTTAGAAGTATTGAGGAAGGAAGAATTGTACGCTAAGTTTTCAAAGTGTGCATTTTGGTTGGAAGAAGTTCAATTCCTCGGTCACATAGTGAACAAAGAAGGTATTAAGGTGGATCCGGCAAAGATAGAAACTGTTGAAAAGTGGGAAACCCCGAAAACTCCGAAACACATACGCCAATTTTTAGGACTAGCTGGTTACTACAGAAGGTTCATCCAAGACTTTTCCAGAATAGCAAAACCCTTGACTGCATTAACGCATAAAGGGAAGAAATTTGAATGGAATGATGAACAAGAGAAAGCGTTTCAGTTATTGAAGAAAAAGCTAACTACGGCACCTATATTGTCATTGCCTGAAGGGAATGATGATTTTGTGATTTATTGTGACGCATCAAAGCAAGGTCTCGGTTGTGTATTAATGCAACGAACGAAGGTGATTGCTTATGCGTCTAGACAATTGAAGATTCACGAACAAAATTATACGACGCATGATTTGGAATTAGGTGCGGTTGTTTTTGCATTAAAGACTTGGAGGCACTACTTATATGGGGTCAAAAGTATTATATATACCGACCACAAAAGTCTTCAACACATATTTAATCAGAAACAACTGAATATGAGGCAGCGTAGGTGGATTGAATTATTGAATGATTATGACTTTGAGATTCGTTACCACCCGGGGAAGGCAAATGTGGTAGCCGATGCCTTGAGCAGGAAGGACAGAGAACCCATTCGAGTAAAATCTATGAATATAATGATTCATAATAACCTTACTACTCAAATAAAGGAGGCGCAACAAGGAGTTTTAAAAGAGGGAAATTTAAAGGATGAAATACCCAAAGGATCGGAGAAGCATCTTAATATTCGGGAAGACGGAACCCGGTATAGGGCTGAAAGGATTTGGGTACCAAAATTTGGAGATATGAGAGAAATGGTACTTAGAGAAGCTCATAAAACCAGATACTCAATACATCCTGGAACGGGGAAGATGTACAAGGATCTCAAGAAACATTTTTGGTGGCCGGGTATGAAAGCCGATGTTGCTAAATACGTAGGAGAATGTTTGACGTGTTCTAAGGTCAAAGCTGAGCATCAGAAACCATCAGGTCTACTTCAACAACCCGAAATCCCAGAATGGAAATGGGAAAACATTACCATGGATTTCATCACTAAATTGCCAAGGACTGCAAGTGGTTTTGATACTATTTGGGTAATAGTTGATCGTCTCACCAAATCAGCACACTTCCTGCCAATAAGAGAAGATGACAAGATGGAGAAGTTAGCACGACTGTATTTGAAGGAAGTCGTCTCCAGACATGGAATACCAATCTCTATTATCTCTGATAGGGATGGCAGATTTATTTCAAGATTCTGGCAGACATTACAGCAAGCATTAGGAACTCGTCTAGACATGAGTACTGCCTATCATCCACAAACTGATGGACAGAGCGAAAGGACGATACAAACGCTTAAAGACATGCTACGAGCATGTGTTATTGATTTCGGAAACAGTTGGGATCGACATCTACCATTAGCAGAATTTCCTACAATAACAGCTACCATTCAAGCATTGAGATGGCGCCGTTTGAAGCACTTTATGGTAGAAAGTGCAGGTCTTCGATTTGTTGGAGTGAAGTGGGGGATAGACAGATTACGGGTCCAGAGATTATACAAGAAACTACCGAGAAGATCATCCAAATTCAACAACGATTGAAAACCGCCCAAAGTCGACAAAAGAGCTACGCTGACATTAAAAGAAAAGATATAGAATTTGAAATTGGAGAGATGGTCATGCTTAAAGTTGCAACTTGGAAAGGCGTTGTTCGATTTGGTAAACGAGGGAAATTAAATCCAAGGTATATTGGACCATTCAAGATTATTGATCGTGTCGGACCAGTAGCTTACCGACTTGAGTTACCTCAACAACTCGCGGCTGTACATAACACTTTCCACGTCTCAAATTTGAAGAAATGTTTTGCTAAAGAAGATCTCACTATTCCGTTAGATGAAATACAAATCAACGAAAAACTCCAATTCATCGAAGAACCCGTCGAAATAATGGATCGTGAGGTTAAAAGACTTAAGCAAAACAAGATACCAATTGTTAAGGTTCGATGGAATGCTCGTAGAGGACCCGAGATCACCTGGGAGCGTGAAGATCAGATGAAGAAGAAATACCCGCATCTATTTCCAGAAGATTCGTCAACACCTTCAACAGCTTAAAATTTCGGGACGAAATTTATTTAACGGGTAGGTACTGTAGTGACCCGAACTTTTCCATGTTTATATATATTAATTGAGATTTATATTTACATGATTAAATGTTTCCAACATGTTAAGCAATCAAACTTGTTAAGACTTGATTAATTGAAATATGTTTCATATAGACAATTGACCACCCAAGTTGATCGGTGATTCACGAACGTTAAAACTTGTAAAAACTATATGATGACATATATATGGATATATATATAGTTAACATGATACTATGATAAGAAAACATATCATAAAGTATATTAACAATGAACTACATATGTAAAAACAAGACTACTAACTTAATGATTTTTAAACGAGACATATATGTAACGATTATCGTTGTAAAGACATTTAATGTATATATATCATATTAAGAGATATTCATAAATGATAATATCATGATAATATAATAATTTAAAATCTCATTTGATATTATAAACATTGGGTTAACAACATTTAACAAGATCGTTAACCTAAAGGTTTCAAAACAACACTTACATGTAACGACTAACGATGACTTAACGACTCAGTTAAAATGTATATACATGTAGTGTTTTAATATGTATTTATAAACTTTTGAAAGACTTCAATACACTTATCAAAATACTTCTACTTAACAAAAATGCTTACAATTACATCCTCGTTCAGTTTCATCAACAATTCTACTCGTATGCACCCGTATTCGTACTCGTACAATACACAGCTTTTAGATGTATGTACTATTGGTATATACACTCCAATGATCAGCTCTTAGCAGCCCATGTGAGTCACCTAACACATGTGGGAACCATCATTTGGCAACTAGCATGAAATATCTCATAAAATTACAAAAATATGAGTAATCATTCATGACTTATTTACATGAAAACAAAATTACATATCCTTTATATCTAATCCATACACCAACGACCAAAAACACCTACAAACACTTTCATTCTTCAATTTTATTCATCTAATTGATCTCTCTCAAGTTCTATCTTCAAGTTCTAAGTGTTCTTCATATATTCTACAAGTTCTAGTTACATAAAATCAAGAATACTTTCAAGTTTGCTAGCTCACTTCCAATCTTGTAAGGTGATCATCCAACCTCAAGAAATCTTTGTTTCTTACAGTAGGTTATCATTCTAATACAAGGTAATAATCATATTCAAACTTTGGTTCAATTTCTATAACTATAACAATCTTATTTCAAGTGATGATCTTACTTGAACTTGTTTTCGTGTCATGATTCTGCTTCAAGAACTTCGAGCCATCCAAGGATCCGTTGAAGCTAGATCCATTTTTCTCTTTTCCAGTAGGTTTATCCAAGGAAATTAAGGTAGTAATGATGTTCATAACATCATTCGATTCATACATATAAAGCTATCTTATTCGAAGGTTTAAACTTGTAATCACTAGAACATAATTTAGTTAATTCTAAACTTGTTCGCAAACAAAAGTTAATCCTTCTAACTTGACTTTTAAAATCAACTAAAAACATGTTCTATATCTATATGATATGCTAACTTAATGATTTAAAACCTGGAGACACGAAAAACACCGTAAAACCGGATTTACGCCGTCGTAGTAACACCGCGGGCTGTTTTGGGTTAGTTAATTAAAAACTATGATAAACTTTGATTTAAAAGTTGTTATTCTGAGAAAATGATTTTTATTATGAACATGAAACTATATCCAAAAATTATGGTTAAACTCAAAGTGAAAGTATGTTTTCTAAAATGGTCATCTAGACGTCGTTCTTTCGACTGAAATGACTACCTTTACAAAAACGACTTGTAACTTATTTTTCCGACTATAAACCTATACTTTTTCTGTTTAGATTCATAAAATAGAGTTCAATATGAAACCATAGCAATTTGATTCACTCAAAACGGATTTAAAATGAAGAAGTTATGGGTAAAACAAAATTGGATAATTTTTCTCATTTTAGCTACGTGAAAATTGGTAACAAATCTATTCCAACCATAACTTAATCAACTTGTATTGTATATTATGTAATCTTGAGATACCATAGACACGTATACAATGTTTCAACCTATCATGTCGACACATCTATATATATTTCGGAACAACCATAGACACTCTATATGTGAATGTTGGAGTTAGCTATACAGGGTTGAGGTTGATTCCAAAATATATATAGTTTGAGTTGTGATCAATACTGAGATACGTATACACTGGGTCGTGGATTGATTCAAGATAATATTTATCGATTTATTTCTGTACATCTAACTGTGGACAACTAGTTGTAGGTTACTAACGAGGACAGCTGACTTAATAAACTTAAAACATCAAAATATATTAAAAGTGTTGTAAATATATTTTGAACATACTTTGATATATATGTATATATTGTTATAGGTTCGTGAATCAACCAGTGGCCAAGTCTTACTTCCCGACGAAGTAAAAATCTGTGAAAGTGAGTTATAGTCCCACTTTTAAAATCTAATATTTTTGGGATGAGAATACATGCAGGTTTTATAAATGATTTACAAAATAGACACAAGTACGTGAAACTACATTCTATGGTTGAATTATCGAAATCGAATATGCCCCTTTTTATTAAGTCTGGTAATCTAAGAATTAGGGAACAGACACCCTAATTGATGCGAATCCTAAAGATAGATCTATTGGGCCTAACAAACCCCATCCAAAGTACCGGATGCTTTAGTACTTCGAAATTTATATCATATCCGAAGGGTGTCCCGGAATGATGGGGATATTCTTATATATGCATCTTGTTAATGTCGGTTACCAGGTGTTCACCATATGAATGATTTTTATCTCTATGTATGGGATGTGTATTGAAATATGAAATCTTGTGGTCTATTATTATGATTTGATATATATAGGTTAAACCTATAACTCACCAACATTTTTGTTGACGTTTTAAGCATGTTTATTCTCAGGTGATTATTAAGAGCTTCCGCTGTCGCATATTTAAATAAGGACGAGATTTGGAGTCCATGCTTGTATGATATTGTGTAAAAACTGCATTCAAGAAACTTATTTTGTTGTAACATATTTGTATTGTAAACCATTATGTAATGGTCGTGTGTAAACAGGATATTTTAGATTATCATTATTTGATAATCTACGTAAAGCTTTTTAAACCTTTATTGATGAAATAAAGGTTATGGTTTGTTTTAAAATGAATGCAGTCTTTGAAAAACGTCTCATATAGAGGTCAAAATCTCGCAACGAAATCAATTAATATGGAACGTTTTTAATCAATAAGAACGGAACATTTCAACTAGTATATCTACTCAGTTTTCCCACAGCAAAAGCAATATCCGGCCTTGTACAAGTCATGGCGTACATCAAACAGCCAATCACCTGAGAATACTCAAGTTGTGATACAGCTTCACCTTGATTAGGCATAAGCTTCTCACTTGGATCAACAGGGGTACTCACAGGATTACATTCAAAGCAATTGAACTTTTTCAACACCTTCTCAATATAATGAGATTGACAAATCGAAATTCCTTTGCTTTCATGTTTGATCCTAATTCCAAGGATAACGTCAGCCTCCCCCATATCTTTCATGGAGAATTTTGATGACAAAAATTCTTTTGTTAAATCAACCTGACTTTGGTCAGTCCCAAAGATTAACATGTCATCAACATATAGACAAATTATAACTCCTTTACCAGAATCATCAAATTTACTATATACACATTTATCTGCTTGGTTTAATTTAAAACCACTAGATAAAATCACTTCATCAAACTTTTGATGCCATTGCTTAGGTGCTTGTTTGTGATGACCCGGAAATTTCTGACCAAATTTAAACTTAATCTTTGTATGATTAACATTTTCGACACGATAAGCAAAGTCTGTAAAACTGAATCTCAAAATTTTTGAACTACTTTTATATATTTAAATACCCTTCGGTTGTTTTCGACGATTCGCGAACAATTATATGTAAATAGATACATATATACTATAACATGAAAAGGTAACAATGTATTAATTGTTTGATACCGTACATTAAACTTATTGGTTTAAATATCTATTTGAATGTATATGATAAATTGAAATATTTATTATTAAAATTTATTTATAAATAACTTCCAATGTGTATTTAAAAACTGATTTATGTATATTAAAAAGATATATACATATATATAATAAACGATAGTAACATTCGTTTATTAATTCAATTGATATTTAGATAAGTTAACTAAAGCGTTTAAGATGAACCAGTTAAACACTAATTTGTTACAGTGTTTTCAAATTGCCACATTACTCAAAATGCTACAGTGTTTTTGAAAATCACTATTTGCTACAGATGCTACAGTGTTTTTGAAAATCACTATTTGCTACAGTGAATTGCTACAGTAAAAATTGACTTTGCTACAGTGGTATATTTTATGGATGATTTAAGACTATATTTTGACAAAGGTACGATTCACGAAACGTAAAGTACAAGTTTTCTCAGCGTACGAAAGGGCGTTCGAAAAACCGGAACCGGGACATAAGTCGAGTGACAACGTACGACTTATCGGAACAAAAATTACAAGTCAACTATGCACGTGAATTTAATATAATATATAATTAATTAATTTAAATTATATATATTATATTTATATTTATTTTATATTATGTCGACAAGCTAGGAGCCAAAACAATGTGAGCTGTCCCTGGTCCTCATGCGAGTCGCATGGCCAGAAGGCCATTTCCATGCGAGTCGCATGACTCCAGATTCCAGGCCAGGTACTATAAATTCAGGTGTTTTGCTCGAATGAAAAATGAAACACACATACACAAATATATATTACTCCGTATAATATTTATTATTATTATTATTATTATTATTATTATTATTATTATTATTATTATTATTATTATTATTATTATTATTATTATTATTAAGATTATTATTAATCTTATTAATCTTATTATTAGTATTATTATTTTTGCGATACAAAAATAATAATGTACATAAAATATTACGACGGAGTACTGTCCAAGTAATTTTCAAAACGAGTTTCCGAGCGAGCTAGAGCTAAGGAAAATATGGGTTATTGCCAAGGAGGTTATGGGTAATGTTCGGGGATATTTTTGTGAATCAAACCTCGTGTTTATTATCTCCGATGCGTCTACATGCTTTCCTACAATATTGTATATCAATATTAAACAGTGAGTTTCATATGATCCCTTTTTACTCATTACATTTTTGGGCTGAGAATACATGCAAATGCTTTATTAACCGTTTTACAATATTTATATGCGTGAGTTTCATAAGATCCCTTTTACTCTCTACATTTTTGGGCTGAGAATACATGCAAATGTTTTATTAACCGATATACAATATTTATATGCGTGAGTTTCATTTGCTCCCTTTTTAATTGCTTTTGCAATCTATATTTTTGGGCTGAGAATACATGCACTTTATTTTAAACGCAATGGATACAAGTACATACTAAATTCTACACTGAGTTTGAACCGAAAATCCCTTAGCTTTGGTAACTAGTAACTGCCAGTTATAAGAACTGGTGGGCGCGAGTAGTAGTATATGGATCCATAGGGCTTGATATCCCTGTCCGAGCTAGAGCACTAGCCTTTTAATGGACGTATGCTATTTGAGAAGCGTACACGTTGGTTTGCGTGTATTATTAAGATGATTATACAAAGGGTACAAATTATATAAGCATTAAAGTTTAGTTACCAGGGTGCTCAATTTTGTAGAACCGATTGATAAACGTTTCGAATGAAACAACTGAAATCTTGTGATCCACCTTTTATGTAAAACCTATTGATAAACGTTTTGAATAAAACAACTGAACTTTTGTAATCCACATTGATATACGGATTATGTGTAATATTAAAACTATGAACTCACCAACCTTTGTGTTGACACTTGTTAGCATGTTTATTCTCAGGTTCCTAGAAGTCTTCCGCTGTTTGCTTAGATGTTAGACAAGCTATGTGCATGGAGTCTTGCATGACATATTTTTCAAGGAAACGTTGCATTCACCAAATCATCACCATGTATCTTATTTTGACTGCATGGTCAATGGAAGTACTGTTGTAAACTATTATTTATGGTGATTGTCTATATGTAGAAATCATTAGATGTCGAAAACCTTTGATTTAAATATTCATTTATGGTGTGCCTTTTCAAAAGAATGCAATGTTTACAAAACGTATCATAGAGGTCAAATACCTCGCAATGAAATCAATGAATGACGTGTTCGTCCATATGGATTTGGAGCGATCGTCACATTGTTTCAAACCATATAAGGATTTCACAAGTTTGCACACCTTGCCTTCATTTCCTGGCATGACAAAGCCCTGAGGTTGGTTCATATAAACCTCCTCATCCAATTCACCATTCAAGAATGTTGTCTTCACATCCATCTGGTGAATAATTAGATTGTGAATCGTAGCCAAAGCAATCAGCAGTCTAATGGTAGTGATACGTGCCACGGGAGCATAAGTATCAAAATAGTCAATTCCAGACTTTTGTCTAAAGCCTTGAATGACTAACCTTGCCTTGAACTTTTCAATAGTTCCATCCACCTTCATCTTCTTTTTGAAAATCCATTTGCAACCCAAAGGTTTGCAACCAGGAGGTAGATCAGCTAACACCCAAGTGTTATTGCCCATGATAGAATCTATCTCATCATTAATTGCCTCTTTCCAGAATGCAACATCCTGAGACCTCATTGCTTCATCATATGTTTTAGGATCATCATCAACATTGAAACAATACGAATATTGGGTAGAAACATCATCCCTAGAACCTTCAACTAAGTATAGTTGAAAATCTGGTCCAAATGATTTAGGTTTCCTTTTTCTTTTGCTTTTCCGAAGCTCAAGTGACTGATCAACAGCCTTTTCAGAGACTTCATCATTACAATCCTTATTGATTCCATTGTTACTTGGAATCATATCCTTTGGTCTAGGTATAGATGAAAATCGATTTTCATCAAAGATTGCATCCCTTGAATCAATCACAGAATTGATTGAGACAAACTCATTAGGCTCTATTACATAGAACCTATATGCCTTGGAATGTTCAACATATCCAAAAAATATGCAATCTATACCTCTTTCACCTAAACTTTTCTTCTTGGGATCAGGTAGTCTTACAACCGCCCTACAGCCCCATACCCGAAGATAATTCAAGTTAGGTTTCCTTTTATTCCAAAGTTCATAAGGTGTAATCTTGTTTCTTTTGTTAGGAACTCTATTAAGCAAATAACAAGCTGTTAATATAGCTTCCCCCCAAAATATTAATCTTAAACCCGAATAGGATAACATGGAATTAACCATTTCCTTAAGGACCCTATTCTTCCTTTCAGATATACCATTTTGTTGTGGAGTATAAGGAGCTGTGGTCTCATGGATAATACCAACGAATTGGAAATACGATTGGTCAATGTATTCACCTCCCCTATCTGTTCTAAGTCGTTTAATCAAAGCCTTTTGTTGTAATTCTACTTCAGTTTTAAATATTTTAAATTTATCTAATGCTTCATCCTTAGTATGTAACAAATAAACATAGCAAAATCTAGAAGCATCATCAATAAAAGTCACAAAATATTTCTTGTTCCCTAAAGTAGGAGTAGCATGCAAATCACATAAATCACTATGTATTAATTCCAAAATTTCAGTATCACGATGTACATTTTGAAATGGTTTCTTAGTGATCTTTGTTAACATACACGTTTTACACTTTTCATTGTTCATGTCAAAGGCCGGTATTAATCCATCTTTAGACATATCTTGCATTCTTTTAAAGTGTACATGTCCTAGTCTAGCATGCCAAAGTGTAGAATTATTTATGCTAGAAGTAGATATAAAAGCAAAATTAACATCCAAGTGATTAATGTTAAGTCTAAACATTCTATTGCATAAATAACCAAAACCAACAAACATACCATGTTTTGACAAAACAAACTTATCAGATTCAATCACTTGTTTATAACCACAACAATTTAACACACTACTGGAAACCAAATTTTTTCTTATTTGTGGTACATGCAAAACATCAAACAAACAAATAGTTTTTCCAGAACTAAAACACAAATTCACACTTCCACGTCCATGAACAGAGGCTGTTGACTCATTTCCCATATGAAGAATTGATCCATCAGTCACGGACTCGTAAGTCTTGAACCAAAATCTATCCTTGCATACATGGGTGGTGGCTCCCGAGTCAACCCACCACGCGACATCATCATCCTGCACAAAATAAGCCTCAGATATATATGAAACATAATAATTCTCATTTGAATTATTAAATATATTCTGACCTTTCGAGTTGTGGTTGTTTAAACCATTTCCCGAACCGCTTGTGCTAGATCCTTTGGCATTATTATTACCAAAAATAACCTTGCAATCCTTTTTCATGTGTCCAGTTTTACCACACTTCCAACAAGTCAATTTAGACTTCTTGTTCGGATTAGCCTTGTTATAACCTTGATGTTTACGTTTGCCCTTTTTGTCATTATTACTAGTGAACTTTTTATGTTCCACCATATTGACAACAGACGTACCAGCAACTTCGTTGCTCTTTGGCTTGTCATTATCCTGCAACCTGAGGGATTCCTCAATACGCAGATGACTACCCAACTCAACAAGAGTTAACTCCTCCTTCTTATGTTTCAAAGAATGTTTAAATTCTTTCCAAGATGGAGGTAGTTTATCAATTATGCTTGAGACTTGAATAGACTCATCCATGTTCATCTTATGTTGTGTGAATTGACCAAGTATACGAATGAGCTCATTGTATTGTTCCAAGACCGGTCTAGAATCGACCATCTTGTAATTATTAAAATTACTCACAAGGAACTTTTTACTAGAAGCATCCTCGGACATATACTTGGTTTCTAAACAGTCCCATAGTTCTTTAGAAGATTCAACATTTAGGTAAATATCAAAAAGGGAATCAGCCATACCATTGAGGATTAAACCTCTAGCGATGTAGTCATCGTTCTCCCACTTACACCTTTTCCGAATTTGTTCAATAGTGGCATCATCACCATGATCTTCAGAAATTGGTGTGCTGAGTACGTACACCACACTCATGCTGCTCAGAAAGAAGTGCATCTTCTTTTGCCATCTCCTAAAATCAATTCCCTCAAACTTATCAAGTTTGGAGAAATTCGCCGTCATGTGTTTCATCGTAGCCGCCATCGATTATAACAAATAATTACTTTCGATTGTTAGAGGTTTTACTAAATTCTTTCGTGTAGGGTAAAATAATCGATAGCCGGATAAATCACTGAATCGTGGTATCACTTTCCGAAAGTAATTATTCGACCCTTATAGCCTGGGTTACACGAATATCACTTTGGGATAAGACAGAGATTAAATTCTTGTTTTGGCAGAAACAAGAATTCCTTTTGCAGAAGAATATTTTGGTGTTCGTAACTTGTGTCTATCTCATGCATATTGGTTAATATATTTATATACACCCTTAATCATGAAAGAGTCTTTTATTAAAATCAATTGGCCGATTGATTAATAAAAGTATCTTCTATAATATTCAAAAGTGGTTACAGGAAGAATATTTCTATAAACAAATATTATCACTCCCATCATTAAAGTAAAAGTTGTTACTTTTACAATAAATAAATATTATATTTTACAACTATCAAAACATGAGTGATCACTTTATAATAAACAAGTATTATTCCTTCAACCACTAAAGTAAAAGTGAGTGCAAGAATAATTCTTCCGTAATCACTCAAAATTGTGTTAAGTGTTTTCTTACTGCTGTCTCTTAAGAACCAGCACTGCAAAAGGACCAGCAGCGCAAAAATCAGCAAACAGGACCATCAGCGCAAAAATCAGCATACAGGACCAGCAGCGCAAAAACCAGCATACAGGACCAGCAGCGCAGAGGAATCAGCAAACAGGACCAGCTGCGCAGAACAACCAGCACAGGGACCAGCTGCGCAGAACAACCAGCACAGGGACCAGCTGCGCAGAACAACCAGCACAGGGACCAGCTGCGCAGAACAACCAGCACAAGGACCAGCAATGCAGAACAACCAGCACAAGGACCAGCAATGCAGAACAACCAGCACAAAACACTTAGCCAAATTTCAGCTTACTAAGAAAACTTAGTACTGAAAACACTTATTTAAATTTCAGGTAGACCAAGTCATGATAGTAAATAATGAAAAACCACTTTTGGGTCCGGGTAATCTATCACTTAATGGGTGTACACTCTGTACCTCCAAACCCATTTACAAGTGTAGATTAAAACCCAAAATTACACTAAATTTCCAACAACGTATGTCTTAAATCTTTAACGATAAGTATATGGTTAGACAACGCTTAATATAAAATAATATAATAATATGAAGTATTATTCTAACGATATCTTTTGTGGTTGTAGTTAGCATGCTTAAAAGTATAGTATATTTGAATAACTGATATTTGTAACAATAATAATTAATCGTTATGTATTTCATTTTATAGTGTGTCATCGTCTCAACGATGTGATGAATGATCGATCGATGTAATTTCGAAAAAAAAGAGGACTATCAGTATAATTTTATGTAAACACAACGAGATAACAAAATTAACTCCAAATAATATCTACATATTTAACATCTTCTAAAAAAAATTAAAAGTTTTTAACACTTTAGAAAAACCCTAGAATAAGATTACCAATTTGTCAGTCAGACCATCGAAAACAAGAATCAGTCGTTAAGCTTGTTGAACTTCAAAAGTTAGGGTTTTGCGAGTTGGTGAAGAAACATAAAAGAAAACACAATGAAATTGGCATGGCTAAGATCTTTGGAAACTTCACATCAAGACTGTGTATGGGCGTGTACGTGGCTCCCTCCGACCACCGAGAGAAGCTCTGGCATCCTTCTCACCGGATCTCTTGATGAAACCGTTAAATTATGGAATCCGGAAGACCTAACGCTTGTCCGTACAAACACCGGTCACTGTCTCGGTGTTATATCCGTCGCTGCTCATCCATCTGGAAAAATTGCAGCATCTGCTTCAATGGATAGCTTTGTTCGTGTCTTTGATGTTGAATCTAACAATACAATTGCTACTCTTGAAGCTCCTCCATCTGAAGTCTGGCAAATGGAATTTGATCCTAGGGTATATATGTTCTTCAATCAATTTCTTAACTTTTGATACACTCATATATGTTGCAATTCATTGAATTTGTCTCATTATTTGATTTGAACTTGATTTGATTGATATGGATAATGTCATACTTTAGCAGTATTAGGTTGTCTTGATAATTTGGTAATTGTACACGGGGTTTTAAGTTGACTTACTTTGGTAATTATCAGTGGCGATTCTAGGATGAAATTTCATTGGGGTCCCAAAAAAAATTTCAAGGCTAAAAATATTTAAAAGGTAGTTTTGTGTATGTTTACCTCTAAAAAAAACATAAGTCCTAAAAATATATGGGGTCCTATAGTTAAATTTAGAGGTATCCTATACAATTTGAAAGAGTAGATGGTAAAAAAAATTTTCTAAAATAGTGGGGTCATAGGACCCCACACCCCTCCATGTAGAATCGCCATTGGTAATTATAACGCCAGAAAACATAATTTACAGTAAGCAATTAGGGCTAAGCTCATCAGATATGGCCAAACAGGGACTTTGATAAGTGATATTAGCCAAGACGGACTAATGCGATTAGCAATGATGTTGAGTGTTACTTGAGTGTATGATTGATTGCTTGTTTGTAAAAATACATGTCAAGTAGTATGTTCAGTTTCGGACTTTTGTAGGTGAGTTGATGAACTACTTGACTTCCAGTTTCAACTTTACTCTAGACCATCTTGCTCTTAAAAGCTTCCGACTCCTAGTGTAGGTTTATTTTGATGATTGCATATTTTCAGATGTTGTAGACCAAGTAATTTCATCTTGATATGTAGTAAAGTAATAAAGACCGATCAAAGGAATGTTTCTTATTGCTTCTTATAAATCATTGAATTGTGTTTGACAGGGTACGACTCTTGCTGTTGCTGGAGGCAGCAGTGCATCGGTCAAGCTATGGGGTACTGCCGAGTGGAAGCTGATAGCAACTTTAGCTATTCCTCGCCCCGAAGGTTCAAATCCATCTGATAAAGGAAACAACAAAAAGTTTGTTCTTTCGGTTGCATGGAGCCCTAGTGGAAGACAGCTGGCATGTGGGTCCATGGACGGTTCTATTTCTGTTTTTGATGTACAACGTGGTAAATTCCTTCACTACCTTGAAGGACACACAATGCCTGTTCGCTCTCTTGCGTATTCTCCTATAGACCCTAGAGTTCTTGTTTCGGGTTCAGATGATGAGCGCATCCACATGTACGATTCAGAAGGAAAGACGTTGTTTTCATCAATGTCAGGCCACTCTAGTTGGGTTTTGAGCGTTGATGTGAGCCCAGATGGGGCAGCGATTGCGTCAGGATCTAGTGACAGGACTGTTAAGTTGTGGGACCCGAAAATGAGGGCAGCGGTTCAGACAATGACTAACCATACTGACCAGGTTTGGGGAGTGAAGTTTGAAGCTACGGGAGGTGGACTTAGAGGGTGTTTGCTTGCAAGTGTATCAGATGATAAAAGCATTTCACTATACAATTATTCTTAGTTGTTAATTCTCTTACTTTGGTCCTTGTTTCCCATTTGGTTTTCATGATAGTGTTTTAGCGAGTACTATGTTTAAAATAGACTGGAACCTGAACTGGCTGATCTTAGCTAATTGTGCGTCTTTCATTGTAATCTGGAAAATCATTCAAGCATTAATTGGGAAACTCCAAATTTACTTTCTTTTTTTTTTTTTTTTGTTATTTATAAATACTGTTAGCCAGTATCTTATGGGTCTTTAGATTCCAATGGATGACCTAACAGACTTCAATATGATGGCTTAAAGTTTGTTATGGTATACTACTTGCGGATGGCACGCGTTTTCTGGTTACAAAAATGTACATTTTCGTGTTTTCTGCTTACAAGACGATGCACATTTTCAAGTGACATACGTTTTGTGTGTAACTAGAGTTGAATCGGCCCGCGCGATGCGACGGGACCTTTCTAGTTGCATATTCATATTTAACGTAGCGTTATGTATTTACAGAATTAAAAACGCGTTGTTGCGGGTGTGTTTGGATACACGTGGGTAGTACCTAGTATACTTAATGGGGTGCATTTTTTTGACGCCGGGAAAATTGCGTAAAAAAGGGGGACCGAACCATCGATGTGATGTAGTTAGTTTGGATTGTTTATCATACATGCATACATATGTACAGCAGATAACCCGAAATATTTAGCGTTTTTTAGAAAGCGTATGTTTCGCGTGTAGTTAGTTGCGTTGCGTTCGTGAAATTATTTCGAGTTGAACGGTGATGTCGGAGAAATTTAACTGTTGGCGAGGAGGAAGATACGGACCGATAAAAATGTTGGTAGAGTGTTTTTAAGTTTTTTTAATAAAATAGATTTTTTTATACTTTTTACCCCTAAGAAGTTGACACATGTGACATAATGTAAGGGGGTCTTTTGTAAAAAATTTTGATGTAGTTTTGTAGTATTCAAAAACCAAATCTTGTTGGTGTTTTTTTTTACCCCTAAGAAGTTGACACATGTGACATAATGTAAGGGGGTCTTTTGTAAAAAATTTTGATGTAGTTTTGTAGTATTCAAAAGACCAAATCTTGTTGGTGTTTTAGTATATGTAGAAAAGAAATAGAAATAGAAATAGAAATTGTAACAGCTTATATGACTTGAATTGATGCATAATTAGTAGTTTTTGTTGAGTTCTTAACAGAACCACTCCCCACTTTTCCATCTGTTGAAATGGTAAGATTAAATCTAGTACACTCTTATCAACAGAATGTAATGACATTGTACAGTAAACAAAGTTTAGCTTCTTGCGTTAGTAACAGATCTGGTCAGGCAGATACAACACGAAATCAATAATTACGTATGGAAAATCAAACATTGTCTCGCGAATATACATAAATTTCCCTGATTACACCGCAAGCAGCGATTACCAGGTTCCCTTTGATGTTTCCAACATACGCTATCATGCTGGAGTGGGTCGAGGTAATCTCTTTGCAATTTCCTGTGAAAGAGTGAATAAAATTGTTCAGGCAAATGATTTACCTGAAACTATCAGTATGTCTGAAATGGATCAGCAGTCCGTATTTATAACCTTGATCTCTAATTAGTGTGTTAAGCATGGTTACATTGATAATATCATTTTAGTAACAATTAGTACTAATTTTGAACATAATTACTTGGGCGGTTATGCATATTAGAAGTACACTTTAGATGCCTTACGATCCATTTGATATTTTGCTTTATAGCTGATACATTTTATTTTACCACTATAAACCGTTAAAATAAACCCAAACCCAACCGACATCTAACATGAAATACACATAGAAGAATGCGTTTTAAAAGAAAGTTACTGCCAAACCTCGAATAACTGATTAATGTTGTCAGCCGTCTTGGCAGAAGTTTCAATGAAAAACATTCCATTCTTTTCCGCATAATCCATTCCACCCTAGGGGCAATACAAATAAAGCATTTTAGTTATTTGCAGAAGTCAAAGCCAAAAAATTTATTTTTTTAGTCCATGATAAAAAGCACGTTTCTTACTTGAACGGACACCTCCCGTTTCTCTTGAAGATCAGCCTTGTTGCCAACTAAAGCCAACACAATATCAGGGCTCCCGTGCTTTTGTAGTTCCTGTACACCACAAAATCTATTCAATTGCAAAAATAAAAAAAAATACAAAAAAGGTAAGTGCAGATATATATATATATATATATATATATATATATATACATACAAAAAGGCCACATAAGAAATGAATGAATATCTGAAAAACTAATAGTCATACCTTCACCCAATATTGAGCTTTATGAAATGAGTCGGGATTAGTTATATCATAAACAATTACTCCAACTGCAGCACCTCGGTAATAAAGTGGGGCTAGTGCTGCATATCTGGACAATACAAAAATAGAAACAAATTGAATCTAGTTAAATTAAACTAGGAAAGAATAAAGATGAGAATGACTGTTGACAAGTAAACAAAAGTGAAAAATATGAAGAGTTCGTTTAACATGAAAACATATTCTATCTTGCCACACGGTACCTTTCCTGGCCAGCAGTATCCCAAATCTCAAATTTAACTGTGGTTGAGTCCTGCAGAGCTATAGTCTGTGACAAGAATGAAGCTCCAACAGTGACCTTGGATGTTGGATCAAACTGACCACGAACAAACCGAAGAACAATGCAACTTTTTCCAACACCAGAGTCCCCTAATAGAACCAGCTGTAATTAAAAAAAAAGTGTTGATGCTAAATATTAATCTAAAAGAAGAATGAAACAATTGATACAATCATAGCAAGATTAAAAAGATAGAAACATCATGGTAAAATTCAAGGAGCAACCAAAATGCAGGTGAAACTTCGGATAAATTCTTAATTCAAATTGATACAATCATAGTAAACTAAAAAAAAAAAAAAAGGACGACTAGGCGGACTAGCCCTGACTAGTCAGGATTTCGAAGTAGTCTGACTAGTCTGGATTTCGATTGTAGTACGACTAGTCGGGATTTCAAAGTAGTCCAACTAGCCAGGATTTCAAAGTAGTCTGAATAGTCTGAGTATTCTCCGACTTGGCTGATTTATTCGTCAATGATGTCAAAAGTCCAATTTAGTCGGTCAAAGCTGAATTTATTCAATCAAAGTAGGTCAAATACAGTCAAAGTCAAACTTGGTCAACATCTAGCTAGTCCTAGATTAGCCTCCAACTTGACCCATCAGTCCCTACAAGGTTCCAACCGACTAGTCCCGATTAGCATCTTTTACAGCCTTGGAAGCCCATGATCCGGTTACATGGTTATGTGGCAATCCACATTGGTAAGTCAACTATAGGTCATCTAGGTAAGCATATTCCAAGGGAGGTTATTTCACTTAAAGGAGCAAATAAAGTTTTACTAAATTGGTTTGGTATTTACTTATGCCATCACACAGAGAATAAATCTTTTTTCACAAAGGCTGACATCAATGACTAATTTTTTAAACTATGTCGAAAAGCGAAAACTACCAAATATGAACCAGGAAGAATCATGGTTCTAATCACAAACAAAGAGAGATATTTATACTTGATATAAGTATGTAACATGAGTGGTGCTTGGTTTGTTAGGGTGGTTGGCTCTTTGCTTGCGCGACAACTTCCACCTGGCATGCCTTTCAAGTTCTGTTTCCAATGTCATTCGGCTCTATTTATTGAGGCAACATCAAGCGTCTAACTACTGGCGACTTGACTGCCTCGTAGAGCCTAAATTGAATTCCAGTCAGGCTGTAAGACCCATGAAAATTTGATTCTACCATTTTCATTGTCTCGATTTTATTTTATTTTTAATTTTTAATTTTATGTTCAATCTTTTTTTTTTTTTTTTTTTTTTAATTTTTCTACTTTTTGGCCGGAGGTCCAGTCGGAAGCAATCTCCTTATCCGTCGAATAGAGAGAGGGATGACTTTCTCTACTTTTGAGTGTGTTCTACTCTTAGTGTAGAAATGACTTGTTTTTATTCTCGGATAGGAGAAGGATTGTCTACATCTCACCTCCCCCATATACCACTCATGTGGTATTGGGTTTTGTTGTTGTTGTTGTATAAGTATGTAACATCACTCTTCAGGAAGAAGAGGTATCCACCAGGGTGTGATGTAATACAGATAGACATAATCTATCTTGATAGCATCACCATAACAAGAAAATAGGATCCACCAATTTATAAAGTCTTCTAGTGTGCTGGTAGTTAAAGTTTTTAGCAAATATATATATATATATATATATATATATATATATATATATATATATATATATTAAAAAAAAAGAACGAATATGTATATTCTAATGATCACTACAGACAAGTAATGAAGTAAAAGAATACATACCTGATACCTCTAACTTAAAAATCAACAATATAAAACTAAAAATAAATAAGAAAGGTCATTTGATAGAGCTTCAAGATTCAAGATCATGCAGGCAAGTGAAAACACAACACCGCTAACCTCTACCTCTCCTTAATTTTTCCAGTATTATTATTATTTTTTTAATCAGAACTACAAGCATTCACACATCCCGAACCTACATCTTATATACAACCACATGCTACGTCCACATTTTAGTCTCGAGTGACACTTGTACCTGGAAGTCTTGAAGGCAATTTTTTTCTTACATATAAGGACCACTCTCATCAATTCTATCATGTCTGATTATTGGGCTTAAATTGCTAGACTCTTAATAACAGACTTACTGCAGCAAGAAACCAGTTCACTTAATAAATGAAGAACCTTCAATAATGAGAGTATCACATTAAAAATGAAGAAAATCTTTCAGTTTCTATTTTATTGCTTCTCGTCTCTTATTATTATTGTATAAATGAATAAGTTACCAATGTGTGTTGTTGCATTGTCATGTCACAATCTTACACAAAAAAAAAGATGCAGTTTTCTCTGTTCTTAAAAATAAAATAACAGTCTCATTAGCAAATATATGCATTCAGGCCATGATTGAAGTCAACACGATCAAAGGAAATACCGAAATATAAAGAGAACAATCAAGAAAACCGAGGAACAGTGGAATCAATACATGGCTGTAAAACCATCGTACTAAATTATAAGTTGTTTGTAACATTTCAAAGGAGTTTGTCAAGTCAAGCTTCTGAAGTTCACTTGTGTGTTACGACATCCAAGGCTTTGTACGAGACTCAACTACATCTTATACAAGATTCAGTTTCCTAGATACTACATCTTAATCATCAACACACAAAAAGAGTAGTTTCTTGAATTGATAAATATAGAAGCTTGTCATAGCTTTTTATTAGTTTACATTCTCTCCCTGAGATCAGTAATCTTTTTCATTCATTAAATAAATTTCATATGCAGTAGTTTAGCTATAAAGTCGAAGAAACGTTGAACCAACCGAGTCTTTCTATCTATTCTTTCTATGTTAATTTTGGTTAAACATTTATAACAGGATCAAAATGGCATCTTCTGGTCTGTTACCAGCAAAATTTTATAGACTCAACAATATCCCATATAACGAACTAATGCTGTATAACTGCAAAACCACACATTAACACTACATTTTAACTGCAAAGATAGCTTCCTTCACAAGTAATAAATAAATTGTTAAAAGTAAAAAAAAAAAAAAAAAAAAAGGTACCTTAATTTTCAAATTTTTTGCATCTAAATCACCGTTATCCGGATTAAGTCCACCTACGCGACCCACACTCCTATCTGTAAATCAATAATCCCCAAAAACACAACTACAAAATTCACTTTTCGTGCCAATAAATTTAAACAAAGCTAAGCAATTCAGAGTGAAGCTGAGACTATGTCCAACTCTTAATAGATGAATTTTAAGGATATTGGTGAATAATTTGTGGTTAATTGATTCAATATGAGTAAAACCCTAATTTTTAAGAAAGGTGAGAAGAATACCTGGGAGAGAGGAGGAGCAACCCATGGTGAGTGAAACAACAGCTACTGACTTATATATATATATATATAATATATATATATATATATATATATATATATATATATATATATATATATATATATATATAGATACAGATGTCTTGTATCTAATTGTTGGTAGATCTGTATAATTTGAAGTTTGGAGAAGGGGGTTTTGATCTCGTTAATGGAAACGTAGGTCGTTGGGTTTCTTCAGTGGGCGTCTCTATTGTTTGCTTTCATCACATTCATCAGTTTTTCATGTAATTATATGTGGTTGTCTCTATTGTTTGCTTTCATCACATTCATCAGTTTTTCATGTAATTATATAAAATACTGTAACTAATAACTACTCGTAATTTGGAAATAGATAATACATACAAATAACTAATTAGTAGGATTCAAATACTCCGTACTAATTAGCAGATAATAATTACATGATAAGGTATACATAATCACAATCATCAGTTTTTTTTCCATGTATACGATAGGTATAAATAATCACACTCATCAATTTTTTTTTTTTTTTTTTTTTTCATGTGTACTTATAGAAAAATAACTAATTAGTTAAATTATATATATGAAAGAAACAAATATGACATCATCATCATCAAAATTAATGTTAAATTTGTAATTTTGAAAAAATAAAATTTAAATTAAATTAAATTATATATATTAGAATTAAAATTAATAATTACTAGCTTAAGACCCGCAAAATTGAGGGTTTAAGTTAAAAATGTTTTGAAAATAAACTGAACATATTACATTAACACACTAACTACAAACACCTCAGTAACCTCAAATCGATATTACAAACATTTTTAAAGTAAGATCATGTCTACAACGATTGCTATACAAATTGAAATCTAACTTCTTTAAGTAATCAGTTCAATACTTATTACATTGTGACGACCCGGAAAATTTTGACCAAATTTAAACTTTATCTTTAAATGATTTAATGTTTCCGACACGACAAACAAAGTCTGATAAGTTGAAATCTCAAAAACTTTGAACTGTGTTCATGTATTCATTTACCCTTCGACTGTTCTCGACGATTCACGAACAATAATGTGTAAATAGATATGTATGTATATATATATGATTTCAAATTAGTTAAGTGAACGATAGTAACACTTGTTTATTGATTCGACTGATAATTAAATATATTAATTAGAACGTTTGAGAAATTAAAATAAACATTGACGCATAAAGGAATTTTATCAATTTAAGCTTTAAAGTGTAAACGTGACGTGTTATAATAATTTCTATTATTTAAACGATTTTGAAATGAACTTTGAAATATAACTGATTTTGAAAAACTAAATATTATTAAATAAATATTTCAATCATATGTACAAATTTATTACTAAATGAAAATATATTTATATTTTACAAAATGATAAAATATAATATCAACTTAGTCATAAAACATTTGATTTAAAATAATATATTTTAGTAAACAACGAGACATTGATTTATAGAAGCAAATGACCAAAACACTCGAAAGTTCAAGATACACTTTGAGTAATATAGTTTATTGATAATTTAAGACTACATTTGACAAAGGTACGTGTGACGATCACTCCAAATCCATATGAACGAACACGTCATTCATCGATTTCATTGCGAGGTATTTGACCTCTATATGATACGTTTTGTAAACATTGCATTCTTTTGAAAAGGCACACCATAAATGAATATTTAAATCAAAGGTTTTCGACATCTGATGATTTCTACATATAGACAATCACCGTAAATAATGGTTTACAATAGTACTTCCGTTGACAATGCAGTCAAAATAAGATAGATGGTGATGATTTGTGAATGCAACGTTTTCTCGAATAAAGCATGTATGACTCCATGCACATATCTTGTATAATATATAAGCAAACAGCGGAAGACTTCTAGGGAACATGAGAATAAACATGCTAACAAGTGTCAACACAAAGGTTGGTGAGTTCATAGTTTTAATGTTGCGCATAATCAGTATATAAAGGTGGATCACAAGATTTCAGTTGTTTCATCCAGAAACGTTTATCAAAATATTCTACAAAATTGAGCACTCTGGTAACTAAACTTAACGTATATATAATTTGTACCCTTTGTATAATCATCTTAATAATACACGCAAACCAACGTGTACGCTTCTCAAATAGCATACGTCCGTTAAAAGGCTAGTGCTCTAGCTCGGACGGGGATATCAAGCCCTATGGATTCATATACCACTATTCGCGCCCACCAGTTCTTATAACCGGCAGTTACTAGTTACCAAAGCTAAGGGATTTTCGGTTCAAACTCGGTGTAGAATTTAGTATGTACTTGTATCCATTGCGTTTAAAATAAAGTGCATGTATTCTCAGCCCAAAAATATAGATTGCAAAAGCAATTAAAAAGGGAGCAAATGAAACTCACCTTAGCAGCATATAAAGTCGTTCACCAAAATGTGACCGAAATTCGGATTACCAAATAACCGTAGATCTCAACCTAGAGAACATATGTTGGTCAATAAATGTCTATCAAGCTAGATCAGGTCATAGTGTATCACAATCCTAATGCCTGAGATCGACATACAAAAGTTTATCAAAAGTCATTTCAAAAAGTCATTATGACAAAATACAATAGTTGAATGATCATGGCAATCGGATCATTTTAATATTTCACATAGTTTTCCAATTCTTGTAAAATTAAACTATAGTTTTTATAAGGCTTTAAAATATGATAAAACAATCAGTTTTGACAATTGTTCAATAAAACGAGACGTACCTTATATAAAGATTCATTTACTCGGTTGATAATATTTAAAAATCCATTTTATCAATCTCATAAACAAGTTGTTTAAATCTTAATTGCAGATTCAAAAGCAATTTCAATTTACTTCAATCATAATTCAGTTGATCATATCTTTTAATCCGTTCATCGAAACTATTCGATATCTAAATGAAAAGTTATTGATTTTTCGCCAGCTTTCCAAAAACATGTATATCATATACCTTTTACCAGTATTATATGTATTTATTTCGTGATTCATTATAAACTGTTTAGCGACAAAATTTAGCATACAAGCATGTATAAATATATATACTCGAGCACTAGACATGGATACACAATTAATATATAAAAGATAAAATATGAGTGCTTACGTATCAATATTGAGATTCAATATTGTAGGAAAGTACGTAGACGTAACAGAGATGATAAACACTAGGTTTGATTTGTAAACAATACCCACGAACATTACCCATAACCTCCATAGCTATAACCCATAATTTTCTTAGCTTTATTCCGCTCGTAAACTCATTTTTAAATTACTCAAACAGCACTCCGTCGTAGTATTTTATGTATATATAATACTAATAATACAACTCGTAACTATAAGATTAATATTAATATTAATCTTAATAATAATAATAATAATAATAATAATAATAATAATAATAATAATAATAATAATAATATAAATAATAAGAACAGAGGGAGTAATATAATGTATGTGTGTGTATAACTCAGAATTCGTCGAGCATTTATAATGTGGCCTGATAATCCCCTCCATGCGATCGCATGGTTTTGAAGGGCACTGGCCATGCGATCGCATGGCCCTTGTGTCCAGCTCACATACCTTTTAACTTCTAGTCTGTCGACATATTATAATATAATATATATAATATATAATTTAAATTAATTAATTATATATTATATTATATTTCCGTGCATAGTTAATTTGTAATTTTTGTTCCGATGTCATGTACGTTTACGTTCGACTTATGTCCCGCTTTCGGTTTCTCGAACGCATTTTCGTACGCTTAGAAAACTAGTACTTTTCGTTACGCGACGTGTACCTTTATCAAAAATTAAACTTAATCATTGATAAATGTAATGACCCGAAAATTTCCGATCAAATTTAAACCTTAATCTTTATACGTTTCCGACACGATAAGCAAAATCTGTATTGTTGAGTCTCGAAAGTCCAAAATCTATATTTATATAAATCAATTACCTTTTTACCAATCACGACGATTCACGAACCTTATATCGTAAATAGAAATGTTGATGTATATAACTCTACATGTAATTACTTATATGTTACAAGTTAAACATTTTAATAAAAAAAAAAAATTAATTAAGTAAGTTAGTTATTATGTTAATGTATGCCATTATTACTTTTATTATTAAAATAAATATTTATAGTTATAATAATATCAGTTATCTTAATACTTTGACATAAAATTTAAAACAGGTAATTGATATTTTTATTATTACCAATTATCAATACCCTTAAGAACCATTATTATTAAAATTTATTATTAAGATTACTAATTTGATAGTATTACTACTAATATTAATACAAGGGGTAATTATATTGTTATTTTCGATAAATGCTATATAAATATGAAAACTAGTATCATTAATAATATTATTATTATTACCAATTTTATTACTAGTATCATCATTTGTATTATTATAATTATCATTATTTTTTTTTATTTCCATTATCAATTAAAAATTATTATGGTTAACATCATTATTAACAGTATTCTTAAATAATAATTAACATCCTTATCATTGTTATTAATATTAACATTTAATATTATTATGATAATATGATAATTATTATTATTATTACTATTAATAAGTATTAAGATATTTAATAAATATTAAATATATATATATTAAATATAAATAAAAGATATTAAAAGACATATATATATATATATATATATATATATATATATATATATATATATATATATATATATATATATATATATATATATATATATGCGAATATACTTACAAATCACAATCAGATTGTGATTTCTTTTCTACATCCCTGTTCCCTCGTGAATTTAGGTCGGGCTACAGCAATCGATTTCTTTTTATTTATTTATTTTTATTTTTTTATTTTGAAGCAGTTATATAAACCACACCATATCGTTCTCTTTGGTTAACTGCTAAATCAATCTGAGTGTCCTTTTAAATCCTTGACAATCAATTCTAATTCAACATCTATCATACAGCATAATTCAGTCGCTGCAAATTGAAAATAAAACAGAAAAACTGAAGAACAGGCCCGACGGCCCTGTTCTTGACAATCTTATTTCAAAATCCAATTTTGTAACAATTTTATAAAATCTATAAATGGTGTTGTGTTGGAAATCACTCTTTTAAACTATCTGGAAAAGCTTAACTTCCAATTTCTAATAACGAGTTTGAATTTAGGAGTTAAAGATTTGTTCAACATCGGTTCTTCATTCAAATTCGATTTTATGGTTTTGAATTGAATAAAATTGATGGTTCCTATAGTTTTTAGTAGGGATTCTAAATATATGTCATGTACAAAATTTCTGTTAAAAAGGTTTTAAATACGAAAATCAGTTTTGAGTTCAATACCTTCAGCAGCGGTATTTTTTTATTATTTTTTTTTCAACTGTTATTTATTTTATATTTTTCTGTTAATTCAATTCAATAACTCTTGAATGTTTCCGTTTCCTTTTCACAATTAATTTCAAAAATTAAACTTGTGGTTGTGTATGAATTGGCCTGGATCGATTGGGGTGTAGAAGAAGGATAGGACTCATAATATATACGAGTTAAATAAAAACGGGGTATGAATTATTCAGAGAAAACAGAAACTGGCGGAGTGGTGCTGTGTGTTTGTGTGAGAGCTGGAGGCTCGGGTTCGAACCTGGCTGGGTGCCTTTTATTTTTGATAAAGTTTTTGAGGTAGCTTATATGTATTTACTTAGTATTTTCATTATTAATATAATTATTATTATTATTATTATTAAGTTAATTATTATGATTAATAACACACTAAAATGCATTAAATATTAGTAATATTATTATAATTACAATTGTTAGTATTATTATTATTATCATTACTTTAAGTATTATTATGATTATTATTAATACAACTATTATTATCAATATGAAAATAATACAAATTATTAGTTTTCTTTAATATTAGTATTAATATCGTTATTATTAATAAAATTTTATATCGGTATTAACATTAAAATGACTATTAAAAAAAAATATCTTATTAAAACTATCATTATTATTATTATCCTTAAACCATAAATATAACAATTATTTTTTTTTTTTGCAAACAAAATATATTTATATGTAAGTATATTACAATTTCATAATAATATGTTTTATTATATATCAAATAAGCATTAAAATACATTATAAGTATTAATAAAAAAAATCATATATAAATTATAATATATGACTATATATATGTAAACTTGCTGGATTACGATTACATGTATTAATATATATATATAAATGATATAGGTTCGTGAATCCGAGGCCAACCTTATATTTGATCAATGATGTTATATGTATTTTTACTACAAAATACAGTATGGTGAGTATATAGATCCCTTTTAAACTCTAAATATTTTTGGGCTGAGAATACATGCGCTGTTTTTATAAATGATTTACGTTATGGACACAAGTGATCAAACTAAATTCTACGTTGAGTTGTACCATGGCATATCTCTTTATACTTGGTAACTGCTAATTACGTGAGGAGCGTAAACGCGAATCCTATTGATAGATCTATCGGGCTGACATCCCCAACCGGGCTGGACGACCAGCATTTAACGGTTGCACAGTACTTCGTTCTCGTTACTACACTTTGGTACGGTGTAGGGTTTATTTAAGAGTATGCTGCTGTGACTTTTAGTTAAGTATGGTTACCAAGTGCTCAACGTCTTTTCATACACGAGGAGTGTATTATGTATAAATATGAAATCTTGTGGTCCATAGTTATTACGCTGCTAGCATCAAACCTATATATCTCACCAACTTTATGTTGACATTTTAAAACATGTTATTCTCAGGTACAAATTAAGTCTTCCGCTGTGCATATACTCACGTTAAGGACATTATTTGGAGTCGATCATCGCAATGGGACCAAATGTTGATGACTTCGTCCAGGAGGATTAGGACGGGTTGTTTCAGTTGGTATCAGAGCGTTGGTCCTAGCGAACCAGGTCTTGCATTAGTATGTCTAACTGATAGTTGTCAGGATGCATTAGCGAGTCTGGACTTCGACCTTAGCTGCATATTATAAGTATTGTATATCATTCCTAGCGGAAAAATTTCCTGCTAATCATTCCTAAGTCTAGACATGCCTTACTGCCTTTATTGTATAGATAGTGTATAGACAAATTTATATCTTAGCGTATCTATTACGATAGACTTTGCTTAATATCTTCCGTAAATTTCTCCGTAATTTAAGGGATCCTGGTACTATATATATATCTATGCATATTATGCATTGAGAATACCATCCAACTATTATTTGCTGTCACTAAGCTTTTCATACCAAAAATCTTTTCTGTGATCGCGTACGATGGCCTCTACGAATCGACCAAGTTCTTCTGACTCCGAAGATAGCGTGACGGGAGCGCACCAACCGATCAACTACCGTGATTTCTTTAGAAAGTGGGGATGGGTTCACGAAATACTTACCCTATGGAGAAATGAAGAAGGTACTCCATATCACGAGCCGAACTTACCACCTAACGTCGGAGTGCTCTACCCGCTCACCGGCGAACCTGTTCGCAACACCGTTTATACCCTTTTTGCAAGAATTTTTCGTCTTGAGGCTACCATTAACGGAACTAGAGAAGATATCCGACCTTTACCTCACACTGATAACCAACCAGGGTTAGTAGAAGAAGTTAAAGAACTCCGAGCTCGAGTGTTAACTTTAGAGGGCACGGTACACAATTTGCAAGCACCAGCAGTATCACCAACACCAGTAACATCACCAGCTTCAGCACCAACGGTACCAGTACCACCAATAACCCAAGTTTCAACAATCCATGCCTCACCATCTCATTCTGCACCTCGAGTATAATCATCGTTCTACGAATCGTTCTACATCGATTATCTTCGCTCGATATGGCGATTATGTAATTTCTAAAGTTTTAGAGATTATGTAATCTAGTATTAACGGTAAATCAAATGAGTTTAATATCTTATTGACTCATTAAATCCATGATTACATCTGAAGAAAATATATATGCAAGTATATTTTCATAAAGATTGTAATTAAAATTCTTTTGTACAAACTGTTAATGGTGAAAATATTTTAACGGGTAGGTAATACCCGAGGAATATTTAGATTTCACATTAATCAGCTACACGGTACATTCTTCGACTCTGATTCAACAGTCAGTCATTATCCTACTTGTATCCATAGATATACGTATCCGTTCACCACAGAATCCATTTTCGTTCCATTTCATATTTGGATTTTGACCTATCAGAATCCAACAAGTGGCATAATGAAGAAAACATTGGACAAAATAAAATTTGTTAGAAACAAACGAATTAACTAATTGAAATTTTGTTAAGAATCTATGCTAACTGTTCCAGCTAACTGTTCCTAGCTAACTGATTACATTTTATTTATCGCAATTTAATTATCGCAATTTTATTTATCGTCATTTAATTTCTGTTATTTACTTTACGCATTTAATTTATCGTCATCTAATTTCTGTTATTTATTTTACGCCCTTTAAATATCGGGACACGTATACAAGGTTTTGACATATCATATCGACGCATCTGTATATATTATTTGGAATAACCATAGACACTCTATATGTAGTAATGCGGGAGTTAGCTATACAGGGTTGAGGTTGATTCTCAAATAATATATATACTTTGAGTTGTGATCGTCACTGAGACCGGTACACGGGTCACGATACGTATTAATTAATTCGAATATTATATATTAATTTATATATGAATATATTGGATGATTGGACAATTGGATTATTGGACTGCTAACTTTGGACAATTAAAATGAATTAAAATATGGATTATAACATATGAAACTAAACAATTCTTCAAGTTTGCCACTTGATTTCATCTTAAACCTCATTTGTACCTCGACAATTACAAATCCGTGTTCAAACCTATCATGATTCTTGAAAACACCGCGATCGAGAAGTTGAACCAGCCGCACTTCGTCTACGGAAGAAAGATTTATGCATACAGTTATGCACCTGAAAATTTTCGAAACCAAATTTTAGTTAAAACGTATCCGCGACGAATTCCTTATCATTTATTAGCAAAAACAACCTCACAATTCCATTTCAAGAAGCTGATTTTGTCACAGCTTCACTTCGACTTCTCAGTAGTATTACTCTTATTATAATCTCAATATATACGAATCCTTTCGCCGTCGTTACTGGAGCACCTTTTATATTCCACCATACTACCATCAGCGTTTAATCATCTAAAAACACAAATCTCTTAAAATCACCTCGGGTTGAAAACCAATGACCCAAATTCGTTAACTTTGAAAATGCTGACGAAACAGCATGTTGAAGATAGTCTTAATGGTCAAAAGTTGATAGGAAATTTAGCACCGAATAGTGGATTATGCGAAACTATGAAGGAAACCGTGAACAAATCACAAAGAATAAGTTTGATTTCAAAGAATCCAAATGATTCAGTGCCTGCTGAAACCGTTAGTAAGAACCCTACTCCTTATTCTAAACCTTTCCAAAGGATATTCTTCATCATCATCTTATCTTAGATATTATAAGATATCTTCATATTTTCCGTTATACATATTCTCCACATTTCTGGAGATATTTTCACAACTATTCTTATCTGAGATCATGTATCTCTTCGTAATATCTGCGTTACAACATAAAAGAAACAGTGTTAGTTTCTAAATTCTGGAACCTTCGAGTTTAAAATATGAATGTTTTGAAGTAGTGTTGGGAACTGATGCATGGATTAGTATAATATAATGACACTTGATCAACGTCATTATATTACAGTAAGTCATGTTGAGTTTCTAATGGAATGTGATGATTCACAGTACCGTCATCATGTGCCATGTTACACGGCTCTTACATTCTATTCAATTCCGAAACATATTAAGAACAAATCATCTTGATAGTTCTATTTTCCTGGATATTCTGGTAATTTGACAAATCAAAATCGTGCCATTACCATTCCTTTCTGAAAGCATTAGCTATGTTTATTTTGAATTTCACACCTTCAAAATTTCGGACCATTGTTCGCTTGACTCAAGGACGGGAAGAGGAAACGAAAGGATGAAGACTCCAAACCAGAAATTGGAGTATAAATCACAGCAAATCGAAGAGAGCATTAACTATAGATGATGATAATCATAAAAGACAGAAATAGGGACATCGAGATATAAGGAAAAATATAAAACCCAATAACAACCTCAAAACTACAAACCGTGCATATCAATACGTATTGCCACGTAAAGGCATGGGAAGATTAAGAACACTATAACCCCAAGATAATAGTAAAAGTAAATAAATTTTTCCGGTGGTAAATAGAAGAGAAGAATGACGGATGTGAAAATTTGGGGTATATCAAGAATCAGAATTGGATAGAGCATATCGACGAATGTTTTAAAATAGGAATATAGGAGAAATAGTGGAAGATGTAGGCTATGGAAATAAGGAAACAAAGGAGTAGATTTATAGTGAAAAATCCGACAGAGAAATCGAAATAGATTGCCGCATTAAATCAAAGAAGATCCTGATCGCCGAAGAACCAAATCTTATTACGTAAGATTTTCTTTAAATCCCTTAAATCCCGGAAATTCAAACATACCCACGTCATCGGTTAAAACAATTCCATATTCACTCATTTCATTCTTTTGTGATAGCTTCACTCGTGCACTTCACATGATTGAATCGTTTTATCCATATCTTCCAATAATAATAAAACTCTATTATTACCTCATATTCGTCATGAAAACATTCCTATTGTTATTTATGACAACCTCTACCAAATTTCGAGGACGAAATTTCTTTAACGGGTAGGTACTGTAATGACCCGGAAATTTCCGATCAAATTTAAACCTTAATCTTTATACGTTTCCGACACGATAAGCAAAATCTGTATTGTTGAGTCTCGAAAGTCCAAAATCTATATTTATATAAATCAATTACCTTTTTACCAATCACGACGATTCACGAACCTTATATCGTAAATAGAAATGTTGATGTATATAACTCTACATGTAATTACTTATATGTTACAAGTTAAACATTTTAATAAAAAAAAAAATTAATTAAGTAAGTTAGTTATTATGTTAATGTATGCCATTATTACTTTTATTATTAAAATAAATATTTATAGTTATAATAATATCAGTTATCTTAATACTTTGACATAAAATTTAAAACAGGTAATTGATATTTTTATTATTACCAATTATCAATACCCTTAAGAACCATTATTATTAAAATTTATTATTAAGATTACTAATTTGATAGTATTACTACTAATATTAATACAAGGGGTAATTATATTGTTATTTTCGATAAATGCTATATAAATATGAAAACTAGTATCATTAATAATATTATTATTATTACCAATTTTATTACTAGTATCATCATTTGTATTATTATAATTATCATTATTTTTTTTTATTTCCATTATCAATTAAAAATTATTATGGTTAACATCATTATTAACAGTATTCTTAAATAATAATTAACATCCTTATCATTGTTATTAATATTAACATTTAATATTTAATATTATTATGATAATATGATAATTATTATTATTATTACTATTAATAAGTATTAAGATATTTAATAAATATTAAATATATATATATATTAAATATAAATAAAAGATATTAAAAGACATATATATATATATATATATATATATATATATATATATATATATATATATGCGAATATACTTACAAATCACAATCAGATTGTGATTTCTTTTCTACATCCCTGTTCCCTCGTGAATTTAGGTCGGGCTACAGCAATCGATTTCTTTTTATTTATTTATTTTTATTTTTTTATTTTGAAGCAGTTATATAAACCACACCATATCGTTCTCTTTGGTTAACTGCTAAATCAATCTGAGTGTCCTTTTAAATCCTTGACAATCAATTCTAATTCAACATCTATCATACAGCATAATTCAGTCGCTGCAAATTGAAAATAAAACAGAAAAACTGAAGAACAGGCCCGACGGCCCTGTTCTTGACAATCTTATTTCAAAATCCAATTTTGTAACAATTTTATAAAATCTATAAATGGTGTTGTGTTGGAAATCAATCTTTTAAACTATCTGGAAAAGCTTAACTTCCAATTTCTAATAACGAGTTTGAATTTAGGAGTTAAAGATTTGTTCAACATCGGTTCTTCATTCAAATTCGATTTTCTGGTTTTGAATTGAATAAAATTGATGGTTCCTATAGTTTTTAGTAGGGATTCTAAATATATGTCATGTACAAAATTTCTGTTAAAAAGGGTTTAAATACGAAAATCAGTTTTGAGTTCAATACCTTCAACAGCGGTATTTTTTTATTATTTTTTTTCAACTGTTATTTATTTTATATTTTTCTGTTAATTCAATTCAATAACTCTTGAATGTTTCCGTTTCCTTTTCACAATTAATTTCAAAAATTAAACTTGTGGTTGTGTATGAATTGGCCTGGATCGATTGGGGTGTAGAAGAAGGATAGGACTCATAATATATACGAGTTAAATAAAAACGGGGTATGAATTATTCAGAGAAAACAGAAACTGGCGGAGTGGTGCTGTGTGTTTGTGTGAGAGCTGGAGGCTCGGGTTCGAACCTGGCTGGGTGCCTTTTATTTTTGATAAAGTTTTTGAGGTAGCTTATATGTATTTACTTAGTATTTTCATTATTAATATAATTATTATTATTATTATTATTAAGTTAATTATTATGATTAATAACACACTAAAATGCATTAAATATTAGTAATATTATTATAATTACAATTGTTAGTATTATTATTATTATTATCATTACTTTAAGTATTATTATGATTATTATTAATACAACTATTATTATCAATATGAAAATAATACAAATTATTAGTTTTCTTTAATATTAGTATTAATATCGTTATTATTAATAAAATTTTATATCGGCATTAACATTAAAATGACTATTAAAAAAAAATATCTTATTAAAACTATCATTATTATTATTATCCTTAAATCATAAATATAACAATTATTATTTTTTTTTTTGCAAACAAAATATATTTATATGTAAGTATATTACAATTTCATAATAATATGTTTTATTATATATCAAATAAGCATTAAAATACATTATAAGTATTAATAAAAAAAATCATATATAAATTATAATATATGACTATATATATGTAAACTTGCTGGATTACGATTACATGTATTAATATATATATATATATAAATGATATAGGTTCGTGAATCCGAGGCCAACCTTATATTTGATCAATGATGTTATATGTATTTTTACTACAAAATACAGTATAGTGAGTATATAGATCCCTTTTAAACTCTAAATATTTTTGGGCTGAGAATACATGCGCTGTTTTTATAAATGATTTACGTTATGGACACAAGTGATCAAACTAAATTCTACGTTGAGTTGTACCATGGCATATCTCTTTATACTTGGTAACTGCTAATTACGTGAGGAGCGTAAACGCGAATCCTGTTGATAGATCTATCGGGCTGACATCCCCAACCGGGCTGGACGACCAGCATTTAACGGTTGCACAGTACTTCGTTCTCGTTACTACACTTTGGTACGGTGTAGGGTTTATTTAAGAGTATGCTGCTGTGACTTTTAGTTAAGTATGGTTACCAAGTGCTCAACGTCTTTTCATACACGAGGAGTGTATTATGTATAAATATGAAATCTTGTGGTCCATAGTTATTACGCTGCTAGCATCAAACCTATATATCTCACCAAATTTATGTTGACATTTTAAAACATGTTATTCTCAGGTACAAATTAAGTCTTCCGCTGTGCATATGCTCACGTTAAGGACATTATTTGGAGTCGATCATCGCAATGGGACCAAATGTTGATGACTTCGTCCAGGAGGATTAGGACGGGTTGTTTCAATAAACTATGTCACTCGAAGTGTAGCTTTAATCAATTAAGTGTTTTGGTTATTTGCTTCTATAAATCATCATCTCGTAGTATATACATATACATATATACATTTTCATTTTGAAATAGTGTTTACTGTAGCAAAGTTTTTTACTGTAGCAAATAGTGATTTTCGAAAACACTGTAGCTTTTCGGGTACTGTAGCAATTCAAAAATACTTTAGCAAATTAGTGTTTTACTGGTTCATCTTAAACGCTTTAGTTAACTTATCTAAATATCAATCGAATCAATAATCGAATGTTACTATCGTTTACTAAATAACTTAAAATCATATATATATATATATGATTTTAAGTTATTTAGTAAACGATAGTAACATTCATTAAGTTATATATATATATATATATATATATATATATATATATATATATATATATATATATATATATATATATATATATATATATATATATTGTTCGTGAATCTTCGAGAACAGTCAAAGAATAATTGATTACATGAATATAGTTCCAAAACTTTCGTGACTCAACATTACAGACTTTACTTATCGTGTCGGAAATATTAAACCATATCGAGAATTTGGTTCAAAATAAGTCGAAATTTTCCAGGTCATTACAGTACGAGTCACGAAACGTAAAGTACAAGTTTTCTAAGCGTACGAAAAGGCGTTCGAAAAATCGGAACCGGTACAAAAGTCAAGCGTCAACGTACTATTCATCGGTGCAAAAATTACAAATCAACTATGCACGAGAATATAATATAATATTTAATTAATTCAAAAGATTAAATATATTATATATTAAATAATATATACATATGTGTCGGTAGCCATAGAATTGCAAATTTTAGGCCATGCGATCGCATGGGAAAATGCCCACAAGCCCATGCGATCGCATGGTGTGGTAGGTGGGTTTCAATCCTATAAAGCAATCGACTTCTGGTTCCGTTTAATTCACAAATTCATTCTATCTCTCTCGAACTCTTAAAATATATAATAATAATAATAATAATAATAATAATAATAATAATAATAATAATAATAATAATAATAATAATTATTATTATTATTATTATTATTATTATTATTATTATTAATCTTAATACTATTATTAGTAGTATTATTATTATTAGTAGTACACATAAAATACTACGACGGAGTCATGAGCGAGTTATTTCAAAACGAGTTTTTCGAGCGGGATAGAGCTAAGGAAATTATGGGTTATAGCTATGGAGGTTATGGGTATGGTTCATGGGTATTGTTCATGAGGTCAACCTAGAGTTTATCATCTCCGTTGCGTCTACGTACTTCCTACAATATTGAATCACAATATTGATACATGAACATTCATATCTTATCTTTTATATATTAATAGTGTATCCATGTCTAGTGCTCGAGTATATATGTTTATGCATGCTTGTATGCTTTAATTTTGTCGTTAGATAGTTTATGATGAATCACGAATTTTATACATATACTACTAATATAAAGTATATGATATGCATGTTTTTGGAAAGCTGGCGAAAAATTATTAACTTTTCATTTAGAAATCGCGTGATTTCGATGAACGGATATGGTCAACTGAATTATGTTTGACGTTAATTGAAATTGTGTTTGAAACTGTAAATTAATATTTAAATAACTTGTCTATGAGATTGATAAATTGAATTTTTAGATATTACTAATCGAGTGAATAAATTTCTATATAAGACACGTCTCGTTTTGTTAAACAATTGTCAAAGTTGACTGTCGTATCATGTTTTAAAGCTTTATAAACACTATAATCTGATTATACAAGTATTGGAAAACTATGTGAAATAATAAAATATTTTCGATTGCCATGATAATTCAAATATAATATAGCTCCTGAAATAAATAATATTTTGAGTTTGATAAACTATAAATTCGTTCAATTATCAAAACTTATACTATGTTAATAAACATGTATAGATTTAAAGATCATATTGGGTCAGGTTGACTTTTGAGATGAATTTTGTTAACTTTTGCATATCGGTCTCGAGCATTAGGATTGTGATACACTATGACCCGACCTAGCTTGTTAGACATGTATTGACCAACATATGTTCTCTAGGTTGAGATCTACGGTTTTTTTGCATTCCGAGTTTCGATCACATTTCGGTGAATGACCTTATGTGCTGCTAAGGTGAGTTTATAGATCCCTTTTTAATTGCTTTTGCAATCTATATTTTTGGGCTGAGAATACATGCACTTTATTTTAAACGCAATGGATACAAGTACATACTAAATTCTACACCGAGTTTGAACCGAAAATCCCTTAGCTTTGGTAACTAGTAACTGCCGGTTATAAGAACTGGTGGGCGCAAGTAGTTATATATGGATCCATAGGGCTTGACATCCCTGTCTGTTCCAGGTATAGAAACCCTAGCCTGAACTATAAAACAGACGTATGCTATTTGAGTTTAGTACACGTTGGTTTGCATGTATTGTACATGTTGGTTGCATGTATGTTAAAACATGAGTACTTATTATATATACGTTAAGTTTAGTTACCAGGGTGCTCAATCTTATAGAATGTTTTGATAAACGTTTCTGGATGAAACAACTGAAATCTTGTGATCTACCTTTATATATGGATTATACGCAACATTAAAACTATGAACTCACCAACCTTTGTGTTGACACTTTTAAGCATGTTTATTCTCAGGTTCTTAGAAGTCTTCCGCTGTTTGTTTATATGTGATACAAGCTATATGCATGGAGTCATACATGCTTTATTCGAGAAAACGCTGCATTTATAAAATCATCACCATGTATCTTATTTTGACTGCATTATCAGCGGATGTAGTATTGTAAACTATTATTTACGGTGATTGTCTATATGTAGAAATCATCAGACGTCAAAAACCTTGGAATTTGATATTCATTTATGGTGTATCTTTTCAAAAGAATGCAATGTATACAAAACATATCATGTAGAGGTCAGTACCTCACTGTGAAATCGATGAATGATGTATTCGTCCAAAGGGATTTGAAAGGATCATCACATACATCAAAACTATAATCGAAAGGTAATATCAAATTGCACATATGTAATTGAAATGCATATACATCTTCCTGGCGGCCATGTATGCAACAATCTTGTAAATCATTTCAATCTGCCAAAAATGTAATATAAAACGTTAAACAGGGACAAATGTTGTACTTGCTGCATAATTGTCCTTCTCCAAATTTGTTGCTCTATAAGTTGACTGAATTCAATTAATTCTTTTCATACATATATTGGTGACAATTTCAACCCGTTTATTTTATGGGTCTCATCTCGATGAATGCTAAAGACCCTTACCCATCCAACCATCCCGTTAAACCTACTTATATTGCTACCTCTATTCGCAGGTGATGGTGGTAATTTCAACTCGTTTATTTTATAGGTCTCTTATCGATGTATGTTATGACCCCTTACCCGATCCTCCAAATTGTTAATCTTGCTACCTCCATTCTCATGTACAGATGGGAACCTTAAAATAAAAGTGCAAAACATTATCTAAAATACATTCCATAGTTGCCTTAACTGTAATGACCCGGAATATTTCGACTAATTTTAAATCAAACTCTCGATACGATTTAATATATTTTGACACGATAAGAAAAGTCTGTTAGGTTGACTCTCAAAAATTTCGAACTGTTTCATATATGCAATTGACTTCGACTATCTCCGAGGATTCACGAATTACTATTTGTAAATAGATACGTATATATTTTATATGTATAGAGATGTATATATTTGAAGTATAATTTAAAATATTACATTCTTTAATTAAGTATGTAAAATAAAATAAAATAAGATATAATAAAGTTGTGTTTTAAAATGAATCTATATATAAATAAAGTATATTAAAAATAAATATTAAATGATTGTAATACTCGTTGGACATTTCGATTATTATTTAGAGAAGTTTAATTCGAACTTATATGATTTTAAAATAAACGGTGATCCGAAAATGAGTTCTATAAATTTTTGGCTTACTAAAAATGTATTTAGGATCTAGTTATTAAATTTTAACACTTTTTATATTTTACCCAGAATCGAGCGGGACAGTTGATGTAATTTTTATTTAATAAATTAATGATCGAATTTTATACAATAATGACTGAAATAAATAAAAGAATTTAATTTAAGAATTTGGGATTTTTCTGAAGACTTTTTATCCGCCACTGATTTACAACGGAGCGCGAATTTTAGTCCGTAATAGGCGACGGCTAACTAATTGCACGTTTTAAATTCTATAGTATATTGTATATTATAATTATTATTATATTATTATTATTAAATTATTGAGTGACTGTTTTTGTTCTCATAATTGATTGATTACGGAGTAATATAAATATATATGTGATAATCTTCCGTGATTGAATAGAGAAAAGGTGATATATTGTGTACTGTGTTACTTTTTCACCTATCTCAATCTTACATATGCAGATACATATTCATATAAGATGTATCTATATCTATATATATATATATACACACACCATGTACATGCTTATATGATCAACAAAACACCATCTTTTCTTTTTTTTCCTTATCACCATACTATCATCTTCTTCAACCACCACCTACACTTTCATCGCACGCCACTTCCATCATAGTAAACCACCACTACAAACCCACATACGCATGCTTAATGCTTTCGGTTCTTGGTTAGCCAACACCATTAACCATCATCATCCTTGTTACTTCTTGTTGTGATCGACCCATAACCATCTTCTTGTTCGACACAACCCAACACAAACTCACTTCATCAAAACCATTATTATTTCTATTGTAGTTAACGAAACCCATCACCATTTTTTTATTTCTGTTTCTGTGTTATTTATTCACGAACCAGACTACTAGGCGTATTCTTTTTTTTTTCTTTTCTGTTTCGAGCAAATTATTGCTACAGCTCGTGCTCGCTTCTATATTTTTTTTATTTCAAATACCATTAAAACTTCCATGAAGTACCACTGTTTTCTTCCTATTCGAAACCCATCAACAACTTAATAAACTAACAACCCTCATCGTGAACTACTGCAGCAACTTCTATTTTTCTGTTTTGACCCATCGCAAACCACCACCACTGAACAACTTCTGTCACAGCAACTATGTTGTTTCGGTTTTGTACGAGCACCATATCAAACGCAATCAATGTTTCGCCTATTGCTATTCCAAAAACCCATTCCATCACCGAACCATCGGCCACCATCAAAACCGCTACCCTTCTCTCTCACTCATCCCTCTCTCTCTTATTCCTATCGTGAACATTACCAACACCATAAACAACCACCACACCTGCCATCCTATTTCTATTTTTGTTTGAGTTCTTTTTGGCTACTGCTACAGTTTTAAAAACCACCTGCACATTTTTTTGTTGTGTCCTTCATAATACCCTACGGCTACGATAACGAAAAAGATAACTACAAGAAAGATGATAGCGAGGATATGCTGAGAAAGACCGAAAAAGATGATGATGGAATGGTGTTGAGATCGTGATAATGATAATGAATCATGAGGAACGAAATATTGATGAACAGCGACTGTGATTGTCTGATTCCTGTTTCTATTATTTTTTTTCCGAAGAGAAATGGTGATGGTGGAGACTAACGAAAACGACGATGATGATTAATGATAACAAAATGAAGTTGTTGATGATGGTGCTCGTTGAAATTGTTGAAGAGGAACCGAATTGTTTATCGGTTTAATTTTTTTTTGTTTTTGGACGGACGACACAACCCTATCGGGTTAAGTAGATGATACAACTTGGGCCGTTATATTGTAATTTATATTGGGCCGGATCTATTTAATTGGGCCGTATATGATATATATGGATATACAAAATGGGATTTAAGTTGTTGGGCCATGATTATTTTGGGACGAGACATATGATGGATTAAATAAATTAAGGTGTAATATAGATAAAAAAAAACAGAAGCGGAGGAGTGGTCTGGAGTGTTGTGGGTTAAGCGGGAGGTCTCAGGTTCGAGCCCGGGCAGGGAGGTTTTTTTTTTTTAAGCTTGTTACATTGAGGTAGCATTCCTATTATCTTATTATTATTATTATTATTATTATTATTATTATTATTATTATTATTATTATTATTATTATTATTATTATTATTATTATTATTATTATTATTATTATTATTATTCATATCATTATTATTATTAAAATAAGTATTATTAGTATTTATATCATTATTATTATCATTATTAATAAAATTATAGTTATTATAGTTATTATTATTACTACTATTATTATTATCATTTTTATTATCAAAAATATTAAAATTTTCATTTTTTTATTGCTGTTATCATTTTTATTATTATTACCAGTATTAGAAAAATTATCATTTTGTCAAAATTGTTATTATTATTATTATTATCGTTATTATTATTAGTATTATACTTAGTGACATTATTATTATATTTATCATTATTATTATTATTATCATTAAACATGATTTTATCATTATAACTAATATTGTTATCATTATTATTAGGATCATTATTTTTATTACTAGTATTATCATTATTATAAGTATAATTATTTTTAACATATTATTATTATCATTATTGTTATTACAATAAAAATTAATCATATAAAAACATACTTAATAAAACTATATTATAATTATTTATTTAAGATATATCAAATAAATATAACTAATTAAGTTATTAATGAAACACATGATTAAAATAACAATTAAATCACTAATAATATATAAATTTGTTCGATTACCATTATATGTATTAATATATATATATAAATGATATAGGTTCGTGAATCCGAGGCCAACCTTGCATTGTTCAGTTCCATCGTATGCATATTTTTACTACAAAATATCGTATCGTGAGTTTCATTACTCCCTTTTTAAATGCTTTTACAATATATATTTTTGGGACTGAGAATACATGCGCTGTTTTATAAATGTTTGATGAAATAGACACAAGTACTCGAAAATTACATTTTATGGTTGGATTATCGAAATCGAATATAAGCCCTTTTAGCTTGATAGCCTAAGAATTAGTTTGGACGTTATAATTGCCTACTAATTGACGCGAATCCTAAAAATAGATCTATGGACTTTGACAAGTCCCATTCTGGAATTTGGAATGTTTTAGTACTTCGATCGATATATACTGATTGCGACGGCCGGTATATAGCATGCAGTTTGCGAAATGCCTGTATGCGGGGGATATTCTATATGCATCCTATTAGTTCGGTTATCAATCGTTCACCATATGAATGATTTTTATGCAGATTGCATGTTATTGAAAAATGGAAATGAAAATCTTGTGGTCTATTAAAATTATGAAAATGATTAATTACGATAAACTAATGAACTCACCAACCTTTTGGTTGACACTTTTAAGCATGTTTATTCTCAGGTATGAAAGAAATCTTCCGCTGTGCATTTACTCATTTTAAAGATATTACTTGGAGTCATTCATAGCAATGGGACTAGATGTTATTGCATTCGTCCAGGTGGATTTGGACGGGTTATGACATGTGGTATCAGAGTAGTGGTCTAAGCGAACCAGGTCTTACATTAGCATGTCTAACTGATAGTCGTTAGGATGCATTAGCAATTCTGGACTTCGACCTTAGCTGCATATTATAAGTTTTGTTATCATTCTTAGTGGAAAATTATCTGCTTATTATTTCTAAGTCTTGACATGTGTTTTTGCATTTATTGCATACACGGTGTATGGATGAATCATATCCTATCATATCTATTACCGTAGATCTTATTTGGCACTTTCCGAAATTTCCTCCGTAAATTACGGAATCTTTTTGCTATATATATGTATTCGAGAAGACGGAGATATCATCCAATATTCAGCCCTTAATTCATATCACGAATCATTTCATAACTTTCTGTGATCGCGTAAGATGGCCTCTTCGAATAGACCAAGTTCCTCCAGCTCTGAAGATAGCGTGACAGGAGCACACCAGCCGATCAACTACCGTGATTTCTTTAGAAAATGAGGATAGGTTCACGAGATACTTACCCTATGGAGAAATGAAGAAGGTACTCCATATCACTAGCCAAACTTACCACCTAACGTCGGAGTACTCGATCCGCTTACCGGAGAACCCATTCGCAACACCGTTTTCACTCTTTTCGCAAGGATTTTCCGCCTCGAAGGTCGACTCGGTGTAGTTAAAGACAGGATTCGTCCTCTACTCCCGAATTCTAATCAGATAGGATTATTAGAAGAAGTTAGAAGACTTCGGACTAAATATCAAGAATTGACAAACCTTACGGAAGAATGGGTAGAACAAATTCATAGACTCGAGTGTAAAGTAAAAACCCTAGAGGTGACGGTGTTCGATTTGGAAGCTAGGCTCGCACCTACAACACATGTACCGCCACTAATACCAACAACATCAACAACCCCACCAGCACCAGCATCATTCCCATCACCACAAGCTCCGTAAGCACCACATGTGACGACCCGGAAATTTCCGACCATATTTAAACTTGATCTTTATATGTTTCCGACACGATAAGCAAAGTCTGTAAGGTTGAGTCTCAAAAAGTTTGAACTGTTTCATATATTCAATTGACCTTCGACTGCTCTCGATGATTCACGAACAATTAATTGTAAATAGATATGTGTGTATGTATATATAAATAATAATTCGAAATATAATTTGAAGTATTATATGTTGTTGTTATTAAAAATTAATAAAATAAAAATAGGATATTATAATAACTATTATTTAAAATATATCTATATATATAAATAAGGTATATTAAAAATAAATATTAAATGATTGTAATACTCGTTTGATGTTCCGATTGATATTAAGCAAGTTAAATTCAAACTTATGTCATTTTAAAATAAACGGTGATACGAAAATGAGTTCTATAAATTTTAGGCTTATTAAAAATTTATTTAGGAACTATTTGTTAAGTTTTAACACTTTTTATAATTTACCCAGAATCGAGAGGGACAGTTGATGTAATTTTTATTTAATAAATTAATGATCGAATTTTATACCATAATGACTGAAATAAATAAAGGAATTTAATTTAAAAGTTTGGGATTTTTCCGAATACTTTTATCCACCACTGTTTGACAACGGAGTACGAAATCCAGTCTGTAAAGGACGACGGTTAACTAAAGCACATGTTTATATTTATATGATATTATAATTGTTAAACAGTGTTTTATTCTTTTCAATGTCTCCCACTAAATGAAGTTGATTACTAATAATGGAGTTATAGTAATTTGATCCGTGAATGAGAATTATCATTTGATGTCACTGTATTGCTTTCGGTTTCTATTCTTAAATTTATACTACATATACATGCTCACATAGGAAACCATCTATCCCTCTGTTTCATTTGTGCTTAATAACCGAGAGCACCATCAAGTAACTTTGGCTCACCTCCTTCACGACACCACTCAAAAATCACTCCCATCACCACCATAAACTAATCGCCATTACCTCCCTCACTTTTTCCACCACACCACAATCCTTTTTAATCTCCTATAATACACGACATAACTCTGATGACTACATCAACTCCAGCTAAGGTAGAAATGATAATGATGAGATCAATCATTAGAACCATTAAACTACTATATTCGGTTTCTATATTCGATTCTCGTTAGAAACCCACTTCACCAACATATAACCCAACACCCGTCAATCACCTTGAAACTAAAAACGACTCATGTTTCCTTCAACCCTTGATAACCATCAAACCCACCATACAAACACCACCCCTAGTCAATATCTTTTTGCTTCGTGAAATCCATAAATCAAACCCATCGTGTTTTACTGTTAATGCAGTCCACTTATTTCTGTTTCTATTTCCATTAAACACCCAAGAGAACCACTTCACCTCACCATCTTCAACCCATCTTCCATCACCCCACAAACACTATTACTGTGGCCACCATGAGGAACCAACATGCAATAATTATATTTTTTCTTTCTGATTGAGCATAACCAAACAACCACCATCTTCATCTTCATCAATAAACCATTCGAACAACCACAAAAGTCACCTATTATGTTCTCGCTATAGACGACTGCACTGTGTTGCAGCTTATTTGTTTTCCCTCGATCAAATGACACTCAAACGAAGCCAGAAGAATGCTGTAGCTGCGTATTCAATTTTTCTGATTAAAAGAACAATGAAAGGATAATGATGATATAAAAATAATAATGAAGATAATGAGTGCTGCTAGTGTGAAAGGACCCGTTCATATATATTATAAATGATTCACAATAGTTGATTACATCGCGAGGTATTTGACCTCTATATGATACATTTTACAAACATTGCATTCGTTTTTAAAAGACAAACTTTCTTTACAATGAAAGTTGACGGCATGCACACCATTTCATAATACATCCAACTATAATTGGCTTAATATTAATCTTGATGAACTCAACGACTCGAATGCAACGTCTTTCAAAGTATGTCATGAATGACTCCAGGTAATATCCTTAAAATGAGCTAATGCACAGCGAAAGATTTCTTTAATACCTGAGAATAAACATGCTTTAAAGTGTCAACCAAAAGGTTGGTGAGTTCATTAGTTTATCATAATCACTAATTTCCGTAATAGTAATAGACCACAAGATTTCAGTTTCCATAAATATCCGTACACTCGCAAGTGTTTAAAAGTATTCTATAAGTTGTAGGCACCCGGTAACAAGCCTTAACGTTCATGTTTTACCCTCTGAAGTACACCAGATCAGGTGTGTTTAAAATAACCTCGAAGTACTAAAGCATCCCATAGTCGGGATGGGGTTTGTCAGGCCCAATAGATCTATCTTTAGGATTCGCGCCTACCGTACATAGACAAGTAGTTTAATGTTACCAAGCTAAGGGTATATTTCTGGTTTAAACCCACATAGAATTAGTTTTAGTACTTGTGCCTACTTCGTAAAACATTTATAAAACATCGCATGTATTCTCAGGCCAAAAATATATATTGAAAAAGCAATTAAAAAGGGAGCAAATGAAACTCACAATACTGTATTTCGTAGTAAAAATACATATAACGTCATTTAACAAGTGCAAGGTTGGCCTCGGATTCACGAACGTATCAATATTGAGATTCAATATTGCAGGAAAGTACGTAGACACAACGGAGATGATAAACACTAGATTGACCTCACGAGCATACCCATGAACCATACCCATCACCTCCATAGCTATAACCCATAATTTCCTTAGCTTCGACTCATTCAAAAAAGACTATTTTGAAATCACTCGGAGAGCACTCCGTCGTAATATTTTATGTATACTAATAATATCTTGAAATAATACAGAGCAAATATATATATATATATATATATATATATATATATATATATATAAATCGATTGAAAGAGTTTAGAGAAATATATTTTCAAGTTTCTATGAAATAATGAAACCTATTGAATTCTATTTATAATAGATTTTTGAATTATTAAAGTATGAATTATTAAAGTGAATTATTAAAGTATGAATTATTAAAGTGAATTATTAAAGTATGAATTATTAAAGTGAATTATTAAAGTATGAATTATTAAAGTGAATTATTAAAGTATGAATTATTAAAGTGAATTATTAAAGTATGAATTATTAAAGTGAATTATTAAAGTTAAAGTAAAGTAAAGGTAAAGTTAAAGTATAGTAAAAGTATAAAAACTATGTATGTATAATACGCGTATAAATATATATAATATTAATTTAAATCGTTATATATATTTAATGAAATAAAATATAAATAGCGTTATATTTATTATACTGGTTAAGTAATGAGTTGTCAAAAGTGATTCTAGATATTTATAAAAGTTATATACGTTTTAATAATAAAGTTATTTTTAAACTGAAAACGTCTTTGTACGTTTGAAAATAGATTAATAGAATATTATGAAAACCAATTCTCCACTAACTTTTGTCTAACTTTCGTAAATGACACTTTTTGTTTTTATTTATAAATAGCTTTACAAATTATTCTGAATATCGTTAAGAGGAATAGATTTTCTCAAATCATAGTGGACCTCTCAACAGAGACTTGTAATCATAATTCAATGTTTATGATAATTCAATCATTTAATATATTTTTTTTAATTTCGTCGAAAATCATATTGAAACAAATATGTTTATGTAAAGTATCATATATCTAATACTTTGTTAATGTTTTCAGTTAATATTATATATTATATATACATATCTATATACTCATAATTGTTCGTGAATCGTCGAACACGGTCAAAGGGTAATTGATTACATGAATGTAGTTCCAAAATTTTTGAGATTCAACATTACAAATTCTACTTATCGTGTCGGAAACATATAAAGGTTAAGTTTAAATTTGGTTGAAAATTTCCGGGTCGTCACAGTACCTACCCGTTAAAGAAATTTCATCCCCGAAATTTGATAGAGGTCGTCATGACTAACAATGAGAATGTTATTATAACGATTATAGAGTTTTATCATGTTCAAGAAGAATGGATAAAATAATTCGATTTCTCGAAACGTGTGATTGAAGTTATCGTAAATGAATGAAATAAGATAATAGTGATTCGTCGTATCTTTTGACGTCATCACGATTGATCTCCGAAAAAAAAATCTTTGTAATTTATATTGGATTTGATTATTCGGCGATTAAGGAAATTATGATCCTCTTCGAATTAATGCGATAATCCATTTTGATTTCTCTGTCGGATATTTCACTATAAATCCACCTCATTTGTTTTCTTACAACTCACACCTTCTCAACTCATATTTTAAAGTATTTGTTAATATGCTTCATCCAGTGCTGATTCTTGATATACTCCTCACTTTCATATCTGTCGCTCTTCTTTTTCATCTGCCTCCGGAAGAATCTATTTACTTCTACTATACTTTTGGTTTTATAGTGTTTTTAGTTCTTCCGTGTCTTTATATTGCTATATGCATCGATATATACGATTTATAGTTTCTGGGTTGTTGTTGGTTTCTTATCTTCCCTTATATTTCGATATCCCTGCTTTTGTCTTCTATAATCATTATCATCCCCAATTAATGCTTTCTTTTATTTGCTGCGATTTATACCCCAATTTCTATTTCGGAGTTTTGTCCTTTCGTTTCTTCTTCTTGCGATTAAGCACCGCTTGTGATGGTCCAGAATTTTCATATATGAATTTCGGAATGAACATTGTTAATGTTCTAAGAAGGAAATTGTAATGGCACGATCTTGACTTGTCAAATTACTAGAATACCTTGGAAAAGGCCGAATCATCAAGAAATATTTTCTTGATATTTTAGAGGTTAAAGAGAATACAAGAGTCGTGTAACATAGCACATGATGACGTTATGATCTGTGAATCATCACGTTCCATTTAGAAACTCAGCATGACTTACTGTAATATAACCACGTTGATCAAGTGTCATTATATTATACTAGTTCATGCTTCAGTTCCCAACACTACTTCAAAAATATTCCTATTTTAAATTCGAAAGTTTCAGAATTTAGAAACTAAAATAGTTTCTTTTATGATGTAATACAGATAGCACGAAGAGGTAAATGATTTCAGATAAGAATAATTATGGAAATATCTTCAGAAATATGGAGGATATTTATAATGAAAGATACGATGATATCTTAGAATGTCTAATATCAGAGGATGATGAAGAATATTGTCCGTAAGGGTTTAGAGTCAGGAGAAAGGTATTCGTTAATGACTTCAACAAGTACATAATCATTTGGATTCTTTGAAGGCCGGTTCAGCCTTTGTGATTTGTCCACAGCCTCCTTCATACTTTGCTCAATCCGTTTTCCAGTTCCAAAGCTTCTCTTTTTCTGAGCTTTACCAATATACTATCCTTTATCATCCAACTTTTTACTGTTAAGGTCGTTTACAGTTTTTGCTGCTTCATCAATATTTTTCAAAATTTCGAGAACTGGTTCGCAGTTTAGGGTGTTTTTCAGAAATTTCTCATTAAAAGTATATAAGTCCAGAAGATAGACACATATAATTGTTGGCGTAGACATGCTGCGAGATTTCAAAATACTGATTGCTAATTTTCGATGATTCGTATGGAAATTCTCGTTACAAGATGCAGATGAGTAAATGATGGGGTTTTGATAAATATAAAGATTTTTCGGAAAGTCAAAGATCAATGAAGTTGTTAATAAGTTTACTACTAATGTGGCGAGATATGAAAGGTTCCCCGAAAATAATGATGAAAGGGTAATCATTATAATAAGGCTTATTCGATTGAACAATTGAAGTTGGTTTGCTGGAGCTGTGACAAAACCGTCTATTTTTAGAAGGGATTGAAAAGTTATTTTAGCTAGTAAATGCCAAAAGGTCTGACATGGATACATGTTAAATTATGACTTTGGTTTCAAGAGTTTTTCAGGTACGTAACTGTGGATAACATGTGGTTGGATTATCATCTCGATTGTTCATTATTTGAAGTGTCTTCAGGTATTTCGAAGGGCTTGAACACAGATTATAATCGTTAATATACATACGATGTTCTAACACAGTTTTGAAGTTAAAGTATAGCTTTGAAAGATATAGGAATCTAAGAGTGATGATACTGGTTATATTTCGAATTGAATTATGCGATTTCAAAATCAGAATATGTAATTGAATTTGAATGAGTATGATTGTTTTGATTTATATGAAAGAATGGATATTGTTGTGAAAGTAGGGAGTATAGTTGATGATTGCTGAATCAGTTTCGAAAAATGTAATATATTAATTGTGAATTTATATATCTCTCGGGTATTACCTACCCGTTAAAAAAAATTTCACAATTAATATTTTGTACAAAAGAAGTTTATTACAGTCTTTATGAAAATATATGTGTATATTTTCTTTAGATGTAATATAGATTTAATGAGTTATTATTAAATTAGACTCATTTGTTTTATGGTTGGAACTAGAATTGAGTAATCCCTAAAACTTTATAAATTGCATAAGTATTTCTTCAATAATATTGAAATTATGAATCATTACTTTGTTATTTGTTGGTTTTCGTGAAATTCTTGTGAACTTTGCAAGGTACGAATGATGTTATTTGAAAATTTTCGAGTACATCGATGATGAAAGTGTAAAATCAAACATATATTCGAATAATACACTTGATTTATTATGAATTGGATTTTTATTGAATTGAGACAGAGATTGTAATAAACGATGGTTAAGTTGCGGACGAAGGACGTACATCATTGCATATTTGTAATATGAATTAACTGAGTAGTTAAGATTCACACATAATAGCTTAGTACGGGAAGATTTATCATGGTTTAAAAATTTATACATATTAAATATACATATAAATCTTTCGATTGGAAATGAGTTAATACTTCATAACTCGTTGATACAATATATTTGTTGTTGATTCGTAATGATGTCCACAATGATTCTTGAACTGACAGAGTTTGTGATGTTACAGGTGCTGTTGATTCTGACGATACTGACGGCACTGACTGTGTTGATGATGCTACAGTCCTGTTGATGCTGTTGGTAAAACAATTCTAGCTTGTAAATCGTACACCATTTTTGATCAAAGTTTCTACTCTACCCTCTCCGTTCACTCATCCGATTTACGGTCAGAATTAAATAATCTCTAAGATTTTGGAGATTACATAACTGCCGCAGAGATATCTCTTCAATGAAGTTTATGAATTAATACTTCATTGTTTATTGTTGTTGATATTCCTGGATATTTACAGGGCGTATGACGTTGATGTTTGAGATACAGATTGTGATGTTGCGGTGTGGGATGTGGATGTTGTTGTTGGTGGTGGTGATGGTACTATTGGTGTTGCTGATGGTGGTACTGTTTATGCTGCTGGTGCTGCTGCTGGTGTTTGTAACCTTTGCACCATATTCTCCAAAGCCACTACCCGAGCGCGAAGCTCGTTGACTTCTTCTATTACACCGGGGTGATTGTCGGTTCGGACGAGCGGATAAATAAAATCTAGAATTTGGTGTAGTATGTAATCGTGACGAGATACTCTAGAAATAAGAGAGAAAATGGTGTTTCGGATAGGTTCGCCGGTAAGTGCTTCAGGTTCTTCGCCAAGAGGGAAATGTGGTGGATGGAAGGGATCACCTTCTTCTTGTCTCCAATGATTAAGGAGGCTACGAACCCATCCCCAATTCATCCAGAATAGATGATGACTAATTGGTTGATCCATTCCGGTCACACTGCTTTCGGAACTTGAGTGGGATTCCATTTTAGAATCCGAGGGACTTGAACTAATGACGAATTCCATTTCGTACGATTGAATAAAGAATTTTTTGATATGAAATGATTTTTCGGCTATCGGGTGGTATTCTAATTATATAGAGCAAAAGGTTTCGTAGATTACGGAGGAATTTACGGAATATGTCAGGCAAAGTTTACGGTAATAGATACGATAAGATATGATTTAGCAGATACGCTAAGATATGAATTTTGTCTATACACTATTCATGCAATCAATGCAGCAAGACGTGTCTAGACTAAGAATGATAAGCAGGTAATTTGCTAAGGATGGTAAGTAGATGATTTCCGACTAAAAATGATAAACAAAACTTTTGACATGCAGACACGGTCGAAGTCCAGATTCACTAATGCATCTTAACAACTATCAGTTAGACACACTAATGCAAGACCTGGTTCGCTAAGACCACCGCTCTGATACCAACTGAAAGGACCCGTTCATATACATTATAAACGATTCACAATAGTTGATTACATCGCGAGGTATTTGACCTCTATATGATACATTTTACAAACATTGCATTCGTTTTTAAAAGACAAATTTTCTTTACAACGAAAGTTGACGGCATGCACACCATTTCATAATACATCCAACTATAATTGGCTTAATATTAATCTTGATGAACTCAACGACTCGAATGCAACGTCTTTCAAAGTATGTCATGAATGACTCCAGGTAATATCCTTAAAATGAGCTAATGCACAGCGGAAGATTTCTTTAATACCTGAGAATAAACATGCTTTAAAATGTCAACCAAAAGGTTGGTGAGTTCATTAGTTTATCATAATCAATAATTTTCGTAATAGTAATAGACCACAAGATTTCAGTTTTCATAAATATCCGTACACTCGCAAGTGTTTAAAAGTATTCTATAAGTTGTAGGCACCCGGTAACAAGCCTTAACGTTCATGTTTTACCCTCTGAAGTACACCAGATCAGGTGTGTTTAAAATAACCTCGAAGTACTAAAGCATCCCATAGTCGGGATGGGGTTTGTCAGGCCCAATAGATCTATCTTTAGGATTCGCGCCTACCGTACATAGACAAGTAGTTTAATGTTACCAAGCTAAGGGTATATTTCTGGTTTAAACCCACATAGAATTAGTTTTAGTACTTGTGCCTACTTCGTAAAACATTTATAAAACAGCGCATGTATTCTCAGCCCAAAAATATATATTGCAAAAGCAATTAAAAAGGGAGCAAATGAAACTCACAATACTGTATTTCGTAGTAAAAATACATATAACGTCATTTAACAAGTGCAAGGTTGGCCTCGGATTCACGAACGTATCAATATTGAGATTCAATATTGCAGGAAAGTACGTAGACACAACGGAGATGATAAACACTAGATTGACCTCACGAGCATACCCATGAACCATACCCATCACCTCCATAGCTATAACCCATAATTTCCTTAGCTTCGACTCATTCAAAAAAAACTATTTTGAAATCACTCGGAGAGCACTCCGTCGTAATATTTTATGTATACTAATAATATCTTGAAATAATACAGAGCAAATATATATATATATATAAATCGATTGAGAGAGTTTAGAGAAATATATTTTCAAGTTTCTATGAAATAATGAAACCTATTGAATTCTATTTATAATAGATTTTTGAATTATTAAAGTGAATTATTAAAGTATGAATTATTAAAGTGAATTATTAAAGTATGAATTATTAAAGTGAATTATTAAAGTATGAATTATTAAAGTGAATTATTAAAGTATGAATTATTAAAGTGAATTATTAAAGTATGAATTATTAAAGTGAATTATTAAAGTATGAATTATTAAAGTGAATTATTAAAGTTAAAGTAAAGTAAAAGTAAAGTAAAGGTAAAGTTAAAGTATAGTAAAAGTATAAAAGTTATGTATGTATAATACGCATATAAATATATATAATATTAATTTAAATCGTTATATATATTTAATGAAATAAAATATAAATAGCGTTATATTAATTATACTGGTTAAGTAATGAGTTGTCAAAAGTGATTCTAGATATTTATAAAAGTTATATATGTTTTAATAATAAAGTTCTTTTTAAACTGAAAACATTTTTGTACGTTTGAAAATAGATTAATAGAATATTATGGAAACCAATTCTCCACTAATCAAGTATAAAGTTAGGAGTATTTTGAGAGAGAATTAGGAGTGTAAGTATGAGAAAATGGAATGAAGAAATGGTGTGAATGCATAAAAACGTTTTTAGTTTATAAAGAAAGAAAAGATTCCTAATTTTATTTTCTTGCTAAATAATTCATGCTACATGACAAATGGTTGGTTTCACATGTTCATTAATAATTTAAGGCTTCTAAGGAGCAGATTTATATTGGTATATACCAATAGTAAATACATCTAGAAGCTGGATATAATACGAGTGCAAATACTGAGTGAATACGAGTAGAATTCTTAATGAAAACAAATGGGAATACAATTGTGGTTATTTTTGTTAAGTATGAGTGTTTTGATATATGTATTGAAGTCCTTCAAATGTGTATTAATACATCTTAATACACTATATATATATATATATATATATATATATATATATATATATATATATATATATATACATTTTAACTGAGTCATTAAATCATCATTAGTTACATGTAAGTGTTGTTTCGAAACTTTAAGTTAATGACCTTGTTAAATGTAATTAATCCCATTGTTATTATATCTAATGGGATGTTAAATTGTTATATTATCATGATAACATAGTGTGTTAATATATCTTAATACGATATATAAATATTAAGACATTATTACAACGATAATCGTTACGTATATATATCGTTTCAAAATCCTTAAGTTAGTAGTCTCATTTTATGTATATAGTTCATTGTTAATATACTTAATGAGATACTTAATTATCATTTCATCATGTTAAATATATATATAATTTCATATATATATTATCATGTTATTTACAAGTTATAACGTTCGTGAATCATCGGACAAGTTGGGTGGTCATACGTTTACATAAAATTCGTTTCAATTAATCAAGTCTTAAAAAGTTTGATTGCTTAATATGTTGGAACCATTTAATCATGTAAATATTAATATTGTTCAATATATAATCATGGAAAAATCCAGGTCATGACAAATGGTCCTTCTCTGCATAAAGTAACGAACTCAGTATTGTAATGTGTCTGATTGTTCGAACATTTCGCTTCATGTGACCATTTTCCGCATTTATGACATCTTTCAAGGTGTCGTGCTCTTCTTTTTGTTGCGGATTTTGATTTTCCTTTACCAAAATGTATCTTATTATGATTCTTCCTGAGTTCTTTCCCTACTTCGTCCATTTTGTCTCTTATGAATGATACCAGTTCACTCGGGAAGATGTTATTATTACGTTTAGTAATCATAGCATGTAGTAGTAGACCATGGTTTAGATCAAAGGAATTCTTCATCTCTTAAAACCTAAAAGAAATAATAATTCAGAATGGAGGGAGAAGACTAGTTCTTTAGGGTCTGCTAGGGAAAGACCAATCGGATTCCATTCTCAAGAACTACAAGAAAACAGAAAATCTAACTCTAACATAAATACAGGATATTAAAACATTTGAATCTCCCCACACTTAGTAAGCTGTGGTGTCGAAATTGTGATTAACTTCATTATTAACTTCAATTGGACCATCAACAACTTTCATATCTCTGACTTTTACTTCAAGCCATTTGTTGATTTCCTCTGTAACATTCACAAATTCAATTAACATCGCCTTTTCTTTAGGCGACAAATTGGATACTAATCTGTTACATAACTTAAAGTTTCCCTTAATCCTAGCATCTTGAATCCGTTTATAAAGTTTCTTCGTTGCACTGTTAAAACGGGTCCATCTAATTTTGTATCAACAACGAGGTTCTTTGTTATCAGGTCATCATTGGGTGTTTTGATAATGCTAAAAATGAACATATATTTCATAGCATTATCCCTCAAGAAAGACAAGCTTTTAGTTGCAATTGTTCTATTTACAAGTGATATTCGGTTAAATAATAAAAGGTGAAGACAAAAGACAGATTCGACGAATTGAAGACGCAAACGACCAAAAAGCTCAAAAGTACAAAGTACAATAAAAAAGGTTCCAATTATTGATAAGAAACGTCTCAGAATTACAAGAATACAAGATTCAAAACGCAAAGTACAAGATATTAAATTGTACGCAAGGACGTTCGAAAATCCAGAACAGGGACTAGAGTCAACTCTCAACGCTCGACGCAACGAACTAAAAATTACAAGTCAACGGAGTACAAGAATATAATATAATATATATATAATTAAATTTAATTATATATATTATATTATATAATAAATAAATAAGCAGCTCACGTTTTTAAAGACTTTTGAGCCTCCCCAGCTGGCCATGCGATCGCATGGCCTTGAAGGGCAAAGCCATGCGATCGCATGAGGCCCTTTTTCTGGCCACAACCCTATAAATTCGCGTGTTTGGTTCATCATAATCAATCAATCCATCTCTCTATCTATATCATACGATATATATATATATTTATAATTTTAATTTTAATTTTAATTTTAATTCTAATAATAAGGGTATGTTAGCGAATGTTGTAAGGGTGTAAGTCGAAATTCTCTCCGTGTAACGCTACGCTATTTTTAATCATTGTAAGTTATGTTCAACCTTTTTAATTTAATGTCTCGTAGCTAAGTTATTATTATGCTTATTTAAGCTGAAGTAATCATGATGTTGGGCTAAAAATACTAAAATTGGGTAATTGGGCTTTGTACCATAATTGGGGTTTGGACAAAAGAACGACACTTGTGGAAATTAGACTATGGGCTATTAATGGGCTTTATATTTGTTTAACTAAATGATAGTTTGTTAATTTTAATATAAAGATTTACAATTGGACATACCTATAAATAACCATATACACTCGATCGGACACGATGGACGAGATATTTATATGTACGAATAATCGTTCATTTAACTGGACACGGGAATGGATTAATAGTCTATGGAATTATTAAAACAGGGGTGAAATTATGTATAAGGACACTTGACATAATTGATAATAAAGTATTAAAACCTTGTTACAGTTTAAGTCCCCAATTAGTTGGAATATTTGACTTCGGGTATAAGGATAATTTGACGAGGACACTCGCACTTTATATTTATGACTAATGGACTGTTATGGACAAAAACCAGACGGACATATTAAATAATCCAAGATAAAGGACAATTAACCCATGGGCATAAACTAAAAATCAACACGTCAAACATCATGATTACGGAAGTTTAAATAAGCATAATTCCTTTATTTCATATTTAATTGCACTTCTAATTATCGCACTTTTATTTATTGTCATTGTATTTAATTGCAATTTTAATTATCGTACTTTTTAATTATCGCAATTTTAATTATCGCAATTTTATTTATCGCAATTTCATTATCATTATTTACTTTGTGCTTTAAATTAAGTTGTATTTATTTTTAATATTTTACATTAGGTTTTAACTGCGACTAAAGTTTTAAAATCGACAAACTGGTCATTAAACGGTAAAAACCCCCCTTTATAATAATAATATTACTTATATATATATTTGTATTTTTATAAAGTAAAACTAATATAGCGTTAAGCTTTGTTTAAAGATTTTCCTGTGGAACGAACTGGACTTACTAAAAACTACTCTACTGTACGATTAGGTACACTGCCTATAAGTGTTGTAGCAAGGTTTAGTTATATCCGTTCTATAAATAAATAAATATCTTGTGTAAAATTGTATCATATTTAATAGTTTTTTCTAGTAAATTTAAGCTATTTCATATACACCTCGCATAAGATAGTAATCTCAATTTGCAATTTTAATTTTAAGTTAGTAATAATAATAAGGTTGGGTTAGTCGAGTGTTTTAAAAGTTTTATAAGTCACTCTTTTTCTTTCTTATTTCTCCAATTTTAATACCGACCCGCTCTTTTTCTTTCTTATTTCTCGCAATTCTAGTTTTAGGACATAGATTTTTATTCTATTTCTTTTCTAAAATTTCTTAAAATTACGAAAATTTATTTTAAGTGGTTAAATTGATAGACATCAAAATTTTCTGGTTCGTAGTAATAGTTGGATTTGTACGTGGACCGGGTTATTGGAGCCAAACAGTACTCAATTATATTGAGACCAAATGAATCCTGCCCCTCTGCTGCATCTTTTGGCTATTCGAAATGTGGGCAAAATCAGAAAAGTCTATTAATTGGATAACTTATATAATTTTTCTTTCTTTTTAAACACTAATAGGATATTCAGTGAATGCACCGAGCAAAACGTTCACCACCTTTTGTACGTTCACCACATGTAACTCGATCAAGACATCTAGCAAATATTGTCTCTGTTGATTTTTCTTTAGAATCGTCATCCAGTCGACCAAGTACTCCAATTCAAATTTCCGACAATCCATTTTTTGAACCCAAACTCACAATTGAGAATCCGGAGAATATTCAGGGACGATTCATAGATCCTGAACCACTAATCTTTCCTCCGGAATCACCAATCATTCAAACAGAGATTGTTGAGGAACAAACCATTAAATCAGAATCATCTAGTGATTCAGATTCAACAAATTCAATCATGGAAAATCTGGAACCTCTAAGTATGGAAGACCGAATGAGAGCTAAACGCACTGGCCAAGGTCACGCAATTACTCATCCAGACATTAATGCGCCAGATTATGAAATCAAAGGACAAATTCTACATATGGTAACTAATCAATGCCAATTTAGTGGTGCGCCGAAGGAAGATCCAAATGAACATCTTCGTACCTTTAATAAGATCTGCACACTATTTAAAATAAGAGAAGTTGAAGATGAACATATATATCTCATGTTATTTCCCTGGACTTTAAAGGGAGAAGCCAAAGATTGGTTAGAATCGTTACCTGAAGGGGCGATTGATACATGGGACGTTTTAGTTGAAAAATTTCTTAAACAATTCTTTCCGGCATCTAAAGCCGTAAGACTTCAAGGAGAAATTGTTACATTCACACAAAAGCCAAAAGAAACTCTATATGAGGCATGGACAAGATTTGGAAAGTTATTAAGAGGATGTCCGCAACATGGTTTAGACACCTGTCAAATAGTACAAATATTCTACAAAGGATACGACATCACTACAAGGAAAGACATAGATATAGCAGCTGGTGGTTCCATTATGAAGAAAACAAAAACTGACGCTTATAAGATTATTGATAACACTGCTTCCCACTCACATGAGTGGCACCAAGAAAAAGATATCGTTAGATCATCTAAAGCAGCTAGAGCCGATTCTAGCCATGACTTAGATTCCATTTCTGCAAAGATAGATGCTGTCGAGAGACGAATGGAAAAGATGACTAAAGATATCCACTCAATACGAATTAGTTGTGAGCAGTGTGGAGGACCACATTTAACAAAAGATTGTCTCAGTATTGAACTGACAATGGAACAAAGAGAGAATGTTTCATACATAAACCAAAGGCCTGGAAATAATTATCAGAATAATTATCAACCGCCAAGACCAATTTACAATCAAAACTAAAATTATAACCGAAATGTTCCATACAACAACCAACAAGGTCCTAGTAATCAACAAGTATCCAATAATACTTACAATCAGCAAAGACCTAATTTTCAAAATAAATCACCACAAATCGATGATAAAAAGCCAAATTTAGAAGATATGATGACGAAGCTAGTTGAATCTCAAACACAGCTTTTCACATCTCAGAAACAAACGAATGAACAAAATGCTCAAGCATTTAGAAATCAACAAGCTTCTATTCAAAATCTGGAACAAGAAGTAAGTAACCTAGCAAGGTTAATAGGTGAAAGAAAACCGGGAAGTCTACCTAGTGATACAAATGCTAACCCCCGGAATGAAACAGCTAAAGCCATTACCACAAGAAGTGGTATTACAATTAAACCACCTGAAATACCTGTAATTTCTAATGAAGATATTCCTACTCCACAAGAACCACAACCTGATCAAGATAAGGAAAAAGAACCGGTAGTTGAAAAGGTTAATGAAGATAACACAGTTAAGGCTAAACCTTATGTTAAACCATACCAACCACCACTTCCTTACCCGAGTAAAATGAGAAAAGAGAGACTTGAAGCCGAGCAATCCAAATTCTTGGATATGTTTAAACAGATAAATGTAAATCTTCCTTTCATTGATGTGATTTCAGGAATGCCTAGATATGCTAAATTTCTGAAAGATCTAATCTCAAATAGAAAGAAAATGGAAGAACTCTCGGCTGTTACTATGAATGCTAATTGTTTAGCAGTGCTGTTGAATAAGATACCAGAAAAATTATCAGATCCAGGAAGTTTCACAATTCCATGTTTTCTGGGTAGTCTTAGTTCAATAGAAGCATTGGCAGACTTAGGTGCTAGTATAAATCTAATGTCGTATTCACTATACGCTAAACTAGACCTTGGAGAATTGAAACCAACAAGAATAAGCATACAACTAGCCGATAGATATGTAAAATATCCTAGAGGGATAATGGAGAACATGCTAGTTAAAGTTGGTACTTTAGTATTTCCAGTAGATTTTGTTGTTCTGGATATGGAAGAAGATTCTCAAGTTCCTCTCATATTAGGACGACCATTCTTAAACACGGCTAAAGCAATGATAGACGTGTTTGGTAAGAAATTGACCCTAAGTATAGAGGAAGAGAGTGTTACCTTTTCAGTTGATAGAGCAATGCAACAACCGCAATCTGAAGATGATACATGTTACTATATTCAAACTATAGAATCACATGCAGAATTGTTAGAAGAATTTCCAGAATTACAAGGAACATGAGAATGTTCTTTAGGAGAAGGTACTGAACCAATTGATGAAACTGAAATGTTAGCTACACTTATGGCTAATGGATATGAACCAACAACAGAAGAAATTCAAATGTTAAAAGAAGAAGACAGATATCGATATAAATCATCGATAGAAGAACCACCGACATTAGAGTTAAAGCCACTTCTAAACCATTTGGAATATGCTTATTTACATGGTGAATCTGAATTACCTGTAATAATATCGTCTTCTCTTACTGAAAATGAAAAATCTCAACTTATTTCTGTGTTAAAAGCTCACAAACCAGCTATTGCATGGAAAATTCATGATATTAAAGGAATAAGTTCTTCGTATTGCACACATAAAATCCTTATGGAAGAAGGTCATAAAACGTATGTGCAACGCCAACGAAGACTAAATCCTAATATGCAAGATGTTGTTAAGAAAGAAATTATTAAACTGCTTGATGCAGGTTTAATTTATCCAATTTCTGATAGTCCATGGGTAAGCCCAGTTCAATGCGTGCCTAAGAAGGGTGGCATGACTGTCATCACAAATTAGAAAAATGAGCTTATTCCGACTAGGACTGTAACAGGATGGCGTGTTTGTATTGATTATAGAAAATTAAATGACACCACCAGAAAAGATCACTTTCCCTTACCTTTCATTGATCAAATGTTGGAAAGATTAGCTGGAAATAGTTACTATTGTTTTCTTGATGGTTTTTCCGGATATTTTCAAATTCCAATAGCACCCGAGGACCAAGAAAAAACCACGTTCACGTGCCCTTATGGTACTTTTGCTTACAAACGCATGCCATTTGGACTTTGCAACGCCCCTGCAACCTTTCAAAGGTGCATGATGGCGATTTTTCACGACATGATAGAAGAATGCATGGAAGTTTTCATGGATGACTTTTCAATCTTCGGTGATACATTTGAATCATGTCTAGTTAATCTTGAACGAATGCTTATTAGATGCGAACAATCAAATCTAGTACTTAATTGGGAGAAATGCTATTTCATGGTTAAAGAAGGCATCGTTCTTGGTCATAAAATTTCAAAGGAAGGAATTGAAGTGGATAGAGCTAAAGTAGATGTAATTGCTAAAATTCCACATCCCACCAATGTTAGACGAGTTAGGAGTTTTCTAGGGCATGCCGGTTTTTACCGACGTTTTATAAAAGATTTTTCTAAAATTGCCACTCCTATGAATAAACTCCTAGAAAAGGATGCCCCATTCATCTTTTCAGATGACTGCATCAAATCTTTTAATATTCTTAAAGAAAAACTCACTAATGCGACGATTATGATAACTCCAAATTGGAATCTACCGTTTGAACTTATGTACGATGCAAGTGATTTTGCAATGGGAGCCGTTTTAGGACAAAGGATTGAAAAACGATTTCAACCTATTTATTATGCTAGTAAGACGTTACAAGGAGCACAAACAAATTACACAACTACTGAAAAAGAACTCCTTGCTATTGTCTTTGCTTTTGACAAATTTCGATCATATCTCGTTCTAGCAAAAACGGTGGTCTATACCGACCATTCTGCTCTTAGATACCTATTTTCGAAACAAGATGCTAAACCAAGATTAATCCATTGGATCTTACTCTTACAAGAGTTCAATATTGAAATCCGAGATAAAAGAGGAGCAGAAAATCTCGCCGCTGATCATCTTTCTCATCTTGAAAATCCCGAATTAGAAGTTCTAAATGAATCAGCCATACAAGACAACTTTCCTGATGAATATCTATTGAAGATAGATTATAATGAAATTCCATGGTTTGCAGACTATGCAAACTATTTAGTATGTGGATTCCTTGAAAAAGGATTGTCATACCAAAAATGAAAGAAATTCTTTAGTGATATAAAACACTATTTCTGGGAAGATCCACATCTGTTTAAAAGTTGTCCAGATGGAATAATACGCCGATGTGCATTCGGAGATGAAGCTAGTAAAATTTTAAACCATTGTCACACAGGACCAACAGGAGGGCATTATGGGCCTCAGCTCACAGCAAGAAAAGTTTACGATGCTGGATTCTATTGGCCTACAATTTACAAAGACGCACACCTTCTTTGCAAATCCTGTGATGCATGTCAAAGGGCCGAAAAAATAAGTCAACGTGATGAAATGCCACAAAATGTCATTCAAGTATGTGAAGTTTTTGACATTTGGGGTATTGACTTTATGGGTCCATTTCCAAAATCTCATAATAATCTCTACATTCTCGTAGCCATTGATTATGTATCTAAATGGGCGGAAGCACAAGCTCTCCCAACTAACGATGCACGAGTTGTAGTCAACTTTTTAAAACATCTTTTTGCAAGGTTTGGAACACCGAAAGCTTTAATAAGTGATCGGGGAACTCATTTCTGTAATAATCAACTTGAGAAAGTTCTCAAAAGATATGGAGTAACTCATAAAATCTCCACCGCATATCATCCACAGACGAGTGGACAAGTTGAAAATACCAACTGAGCTTTAAAACGTATTCTAGAGAAAACCGTAGGATCAAATCTGAAGGAATGGTCCATTAAATTGGAGGATACACTCTGGGCTTTTAGAACAGCCTACAAAACTCCAATTGGAACCACACCTTTTAAACTCGTTTACGAAAAAGCATGTCATCTTCCAGTAGAAATTGAACACAAAGCATTTTAGGCTTTGAAGACATGTAATCTTGATTTACATGAAGCTGGACGTCTACGGTTAAGTCAATTAAACGAATTAGAAGAATTAAGACAAGAAGCATACGAAAATTCGTTAATCTATAAAGAAAGAATGAAGAAATGGCATGATAAAAGAATCAGAAGTTCAAAAGAATTTAAAGAAGGAGACAGAGTTCTTCTTTTCAATTCACGATTCAAGCTATTTCCTGGAAAATTGAAATCAAGATGGTCTGGACCATTTATAGTCAAAAGAGTTTTCCCATACAGAACAATAGAATTAATAAATTCAAATGGGATTGAATTTAAGGTTAATTGTCACAGAGTTAAACATTACATAGATAGTCCGATGGAAGTCGACAACGAAGTTAATCACAATTTCGATACCACAGCTAACTAAGTGTAGGGAGAATCAAGTCTTTTAAAGGATAATATGTATTTCTGTTAGAGTTAGATTTTCTATTTTCGTGTAGTTCTCGAAAATGGAACCCGAATGGTCTTTCCCTAGCAGACCCTAAAGAACTAGTCTTCTCCCCCATTCTGATTTTTTATTTTTTTTAGGTTTTTCGAAATGAAGACTTCCTGTGAACTAAACCATGGTCTAATACTACACGCTTTGATTACTAAACGTAATAATGACACCCTTCCAAGTGAAATAGTATCATTAATCAGAAGTAAATTGGACGGAGTAAGAAAAGAATCCAGATGCGAAGATAATAAGTTACAATTTGGTAAAGGAAAATCAAAATCTGCAGCGAAAAGGAGAGCACGGCACCTTGAAAAATGTCACAAATGCGGAAAATGGTCACACGAAGGTAAATGTTCAAATAATCAAACCTATTCAAACACCAAATTTGTTACTTTATGCAGAGACGGACCGTTCATATGTTTAGAAGAAAAAACGTTAAATGCTCGAGGTTACGCCTATGTAGCCATGGAAAACCAATTAGTCCGACTATCTTATGAGTGGGCTAGAGCATATCATTAAGAAATCTTTCTCACAGGTAAGTCTGTTCAGTTTTTATTTTTATTTTTATTTTTAACCTTTTGATAATAAACGATAATTTGTTCGCTATAAAGTATTAAATTGGTATTCAATAAAATTAGGTCTTGCGACCGAAATTATTGATATCATACAAAAATTTATTATATCACTGCGAAATTTACCGTTTATTCTTAAGGTATAAATATCTTTAATCAATCAACCCAAAATATTTCAAAAATTCGTCATGAGTTAAACTAGGTTATGTAACCGAAATTACTTTACCGAAAAGAGGGGCGTATATTTTTGATAATATTTGATTGATTAAAGTGGGATAAAAGACCAAAAATATTTTTAATTTTATTTTTACTTTGTTTTTAAATTTAATATATAAATATTAAAATACTATTGTAAACTTTTAAATCAATATATTTAGAATTGTAAATATTTGAAAATTTAATATTTTTAATATAAGTTCGTATGTATAAAAACAAAAATATAATATAAATTTGGTGTGAATTTTTAAAAATATGAATTTTTAATTTTATGCATTTTAAATTTAAGTTTGGTGTGAATTTAAAAACAAAAATTTACTTTATTTTGTAAGTTAAAAATATGATTTTTAAAATTCGTCGTGAGTTGAAGACTAGGTCATTGAACCGAAATTACTTTACCCGAGGGAGGGACGAGAACTTTTATTATCATTATTTTTAATCTTATTGAATTAAAGTATGGCAAAAAACATTAAAAAACCCAAAAATCTTTACTTTTAAAATCGCGCTTTGAATTGACAAATTTTAAAATTTTGTCGAGGGACGGATTAGGACAACAATCCGAAACGCCCTCATCCTAAAAAAGAAACAAATTTTTAAAATTTTATTAATTTTATGTTTTATAAAGTGTAAGGTTTTATATAAAAAAAAAAAACCTGAAAACACTGTAGCCGGCACCCCATGCGATCACATGGGGTTTACACACCAACCTCATGCGATCGCATGAGGCTGGAAATCTGGCCAGACTCAAAAGAACCAGCGAGCTGTTCTTCCTCACCACAACACACACACATACACGAAACTCTCTCAAAACTTCACCAAATTTCATCAAATTTTCACCGTAATTCGTCAAATTTCTTGCTCTAATCATGCCTAGATTCTCATTCTTCAGCAAAAAGGTAAAAATTACACCCCTAAACTCATAAATTTTCTAGTTTTTGTGATAATTACTAATATTTTACCTAATGCAATTTTGTTAAATTCTAGTGTAATTAGTGTTAAATTGTTAGTATTTTATGCATGTATAACCTAGATTGATGCTATTTAACATGATTTGAAGCTAAAAACTTAAAAAATTTTAGAAATCTAGGGTTTGTGTTCTTGAGCAATTTGGGGCTTTTTGATATAAACAGGTTATATCAGGTACCAAATAATTACGTACCTACTCGACCTGCTCATTTTCCGCCACACAACCCCGACATCCGACCACCCTTTAACCGGTATGACTATAACCAAGCCTATCAGAACACCTATAACCAATAATGGAACCCACCTGACGAGATGAACTGGAACCCTTATCCAGACTGATTTAGTTCCATTGGTTATTTTTATGTTTTTATCTTTTTAATTATTCATGTTTAAACTTATGTTATTGGATATATTTATGTAATTTTTATCATTTTTATTATTATTGTGTACTAATATTTCACATTCAGGATTTGAAAGTGGGATTTTAAGTCCCATTTCAAATTGCCATGCATGTTTATATTTGTATTGTATGTATATTGTCGATTGTACAAAAAAGGGTAAAACAGCGCATTTTCAAAGACTGGCATTAAGTTAAGCAAAAGCTAGTACTTTTGACGACAAAACGAAAAACAAATGTGATGTAACAACAAGACGGAATGAACAAATGATGTGCACCATTTATCATTCAGCAAACAAACGCCAATATGTTTGGAAACTTTGGTAAAATTTAATTATTTTTCTACGCTAATCACCCTCAATAATTTAAATTGTTACTGATTTCTTGCAAATGAGGGCATTGCAAGATCTTAAGTGTGGGAAAGGGTTAAATTCTTTCGGAATTTTAAAAAAAATTTAACTTAAAACACTTGGTTACCATTAAAAATACTAGTAAAGCAGTAGTTGTATTAGAATCTAGTGCTCTCTGATAATAAAGAACAGCCCTAGTCTTATATACTGACTACCCAATTCTAGTAAAATTTTTCAAAATTTTCAATTAAATGAATTCAAAATCATGTTTATACATATTTATGAACGATAAAACTAGGTGTTAACACCAAAATTATTGTTATCTCGGAAAGGACATAAATTGAGAAACAAACCAAAATGTTAGAATTTATTTAAAATGGAATAGAGGACAATAAAAAGGCAAATAAAAGAAAATAAAAGTCAAGTGTGGAAAAATTTACCAAGTTATTTAAAACATAAGACACATATTTTTGTAACAAATAACTGAAGATACTTTTGTTTTGGACAATTTTAATTAGTTTTACCCTATTTACTGTAATATATTTGAAAGAAAGATGGATCTACACGATGAATCAATTCCATCGTTAAAAGGAAGTAAAGTCTTTCGAAAAAGAAACGCGTTTCTTGATTTAGGTCATGAAGTTGTCGTCCAGACCAGCTGTAGGTTGACGAAAAATCTAGAAAAGTCATCTCTAAAATCAGCAGGAAATCCACGGACCTCAGCATCAAACAGGGTCACCAAGTGGTCAGATTTATCCTAACCATGAGAGGATCTGTCTTGTAAAATGGGGAGGGCGCCGTGCAAATTAGCTTGATAAGACTAATGAATCAGATCCCCAGAAAGGATAATCTCCTTAAAGATCAAAAATCAGCTTTTAAGACTGATATTACTCAATTCTTGAGATTGACCTTAAAGATTGAGAATTACAAACTCATGGAATTCAATGATATCTAAACTCGAGCTTGAACGAGAAAATATTTTGATCAAAATTACAAACCGATTTGTTTTCTGAAAATCCATTTTCAATGCGTTCATTACCTTTGAACGTAAAATCCTAGGAATTCACCTGGAATTCATTAGGTCGCCTGAACCAAATCGGGTATCAACCGTAAGAACGGTGGTTGCATAGCATGGTCAAAGACAGGACCTTGTGCCAGACCGAAAAATTATAAGGGTGAGCTTTACTATTGCTCCTACAAAGGATAGTAATTGCGTCCGACACGTTATAGACCATAATTAAAAGCATGTCAGGGGACATTTCCTTAACAGTTGCTTGTTCAACGCTTTCCTTTACAACCGGACGGTAGTTTATCGAAAGGTAATATACGGAGCAAGTATACTGGAAGTGTTGCTTTCCCAATACAAGGTTAGCAAGTAGGTGACACAAAACCACAAGTTTTGAGCTAAAATTTTTAAATCTGAAACCCACCAAACCCACAAAAACAATTTGCAAACACCGGTGAAGGGTTATTCCGGAAAACTTATCTAGGGTAAAAGCTAGATTTAATTTTCAAAAGATCAAATGTTTTCATAAAGATTCAATTTCCTTAATGGATCTAAATTTTATAGTCATGTGGGACTGTAAATCACATCGTTACTACCATTGTTTATACCGCCGTATAGAAATTACTGATGTACAAAGTGTGAAGAATAAAGAGGTGATTCTAGTATTTCAAGACTATATTGCTTGAGGACAAGCAACGCTCAAGTGTGGGAATATTTGATAATGCTAAAAACGAACATATATTTCATAGCATTATCCCTCAAGAAAGACAAGCTTTTAGTTGCAATTGTTCTATTTACAAGTGATATTCGTTTAAATAATAAAAGGTAAAGACAAAAGACAGATTCGATGAATTGAAGACGCAAACGACCAAAAAGCTCAAAAGTACAAAGTAGAATCAAAGAGGTTCCAATTATTGATAAAAAAAACGTCTCAGAATTACAAGAGTACAAGATTCAAAACACAAAGTACAAGATATTAAATTGTACGCAAGGACGTTCAAAAATCCAAAATCGGGACTAGAGTCAACTCTCAACGCTCGACACAACGAACTAAAAATTACAAGTCAACGGAGTACAAGAATATAATATAATATATATATATAATTAAATTTAATTATATATATTATATTATATAATAAATAAATAAATTAGCAGCCCACATTTTTAAAGACTTTTGAGCCTCCCCAGCTAGCCATGCGATCGCATGGCCTTGAAGGGCAAAGCCTATGCGATCGCATGAGGCCCTTTTTCTGGCCACAGCCCTATAAATTCGCGTGTTTGGTTCATCATAATCAATCAATCCATCTCTCTATCTATATCATGCGATATATATATATATATATATATATATATATATATATATATATATATATATATATATATATATTTATAATTTTAATTTTAATTTTAATTTTAATTCTAATAATAAGGGTATGTTAGCGAATGTTGTAAGGGTGTAAGTCGAAATTCTCTCCGTGTAACGCTACGCTATTTTTAATCATTGTAAGTTATGTTCAACCTTTTTAATTTAATGTCTCGTAGCTAAGTTATTATTATGCTTATTTAAGCTGAAGTAATCATGATGTTGGGCTAAAAATACTAAAATTGGGTAATTGGGCTTTGTACCATAATTGGGGTTTGGACAAAAGAACGACACTTGTGGAAATTAGACTATGGGCTATTAATGGGCTTTATATTTGTTTAACTAAATGATAGTTTGTTAATTTTAATATAAAGATTTACAATTGGACATACCTATAAATAACCATATACACTCGATCGGACACGATGGGCAGGATATTTATATGTACGAATAATCGTTCATTTAACCGGACACGGGAATGGATTAATAGTCTATGGAATTATTAAAACAGGGGTGAAATTATGTACAAGGACACTTGGCATAATTGATAACAAAGTATTAAAACCTTGTTACAGTTTAAGTCCCCAATTAGTTGGAATATTTGACTTCGGGTATAAGGATAATTTGACGAGGACACTCGCACTTTATATTTATGACTGATGGACTGTTATGGACAAAAACCAGACGGACATATTAAATAATCCAAGACAAAGGACAATTAACCCATGGGCATAAACTAAAAATCAACACGTCAAACATCATGATTACGGAAGTTTAAATAAGCATAATTCCTTTATTTCATATTTAATTGCACTTCTAATTATCGCACTTTTATTTATTGTCATTGTATTTAATTGCAATTTTAATTATCGTACTTTTTAATTATCGCAATTTTAATTATCGCAATTTTATTTATCGCAATTTCATTATCATTATTTACTTTGTGCTTTAAATTAAGTTGTATTTATTTTTAATATTTTACATTAGGTTTTAACTGCGACTAAAGTTTTAAAATCGACAAATCGGTCATTAAACGGTAAAAACCCCCCTTTATAATAATAATATTACTTATATATATATATATATTTGTATTTTTATAAAGTAAAACTAATATAGCGTTAAGCTTTGTTTAAAGATTTCCCTGTGGAACGAACCGGACTTACTAAAAACTACACTACTGTACGATTAGGTACACTGCCTATAAGTGTTGTAGCAAGGTTTAGTTATATCCGTTCTATAAATAAATAAATATCTTGTGTAAAATTGTATCATATTTAATAGTTTTTCCTAGTAAATTTAAGCTATTTCATATACACCTCGCATAACATCATGTTTCTTCATCTTCCCCACACTTAGGCGTTTTTATTGGTTCAACAGTTTTGGTTGGTGAAGATTGAAACTTTCGATTCACAAAGGTGACCGATTTATCACCATGCCTAAGTGTCATTCTACCTTCTCTTACATCAAAGAACGCCTCGGTGGTTGCTAAAAATGGGCGACCTAAAATTAGAGGAATATCAAGGTCTTCCTCCATATTAATAACTATGAAATTTGCAGTAAAGGTCAAACTTCCCACTTTAACAAGTAAATTGTTGGCTATTTCAACCGGGTATTTAACGGTTTGATCAAATAATTGAACACCTATTCTGGTTGGTCTTAATTTACCCACACCTAATCTTTTGTATAAGGAAAGAGGCATAACATTTGCACTCGCTCCTAAATCTGCAAGGCCATTATACATAGCACCATCATTAAGCAAGCAAGAAATGATAAATTCACCCGGGTCTCCTACTTTAGTAAGTAGAGTTGGTTTGTTAACCTTTTCTGGGTGATCTTTTCTTGGTTCTTTCACTTCTACTTGAACTTCTTGTTCACATTTTTCTTCGTTTCTTGGAATGGGAGGTTTATATAGAAATTCTTCTTCATCACTCCAATTTGAAGCCTCCCCATCTTCCAATTTTGGTTTTTCATATGTCGTTGACAACATAATTATGTTTTCATTCTAAGGGTTTTTTTTTTGGTGGTGAAATTATGATTAACTTCATTGTCAATTTCCATCGGATCATGTATGTAATGTTTAACTCTGTGACCATTAACTTTAAATTCAATCCCATTTGAATTTATTAACTCTATTGTTTCGTATGGGAAAACTCTTTTGACTATAAATGGTCCAGACCATCTTGATTTCAATTTTTCAGGAAATAGCTTGAATCGTGAATTGAAAAGAAGAACTTTGTCTCCTTCCTTAAATTCTTTTGAACTTCTGATTCTTTTATCATGCCATTTCTTCGTTCTTTCCTTATAGATTAACGAATTTTCATATGCATCATGTCTTAATTCCTCTAATTCGTTTAGTTGACTTAATCGTAAACGTCCAGCTTCATGCAAATCAACATTACATGTCTTCAAAGCCCAAAATGCTTTGTGCTCAATTTCTACTGGAAGGTGACATGCTTTTCCGTAAACAAGTTTAAAAGGTGTGGTTCCAATTGGAGTTTTGTAGGTTGTTCTAAAAGCCCAGAGTGCATCCTCCAATTTCATGGACCATTCCTTTGGATTCGATCCTACAGTTTTCTCTAGAATACATTTTAAAGCTCGGTTGGTATTTTCAACTTGTCCACTTATTTGTGGATGATAAGCGGTTGAGATTTTATGAGTTACTCCATATCTTTTGAGAACTTTCTCAAGTTGATTATTACAAAAATGAGTACCCCGATCACTTATTAAAGGAGAGCTTGTGCTTCCGCCCATTTAGATACATAATCAATGGCAACGAGAATGTAGAGATTATTATGAGATTTTGGAAATGGACCCATACTTCACATACTTGAATGATATTTTGTGGCATTTCATCACATTGACTTATTTTTCCGGCCCTTTGACAAGCATCACAGGATTTACAAAGAAGGTGTGCGTCTTTGAAAATTGTAGGCCAATAGAATCCAGCGTCGTAAACTTTTCTTGCTGTGAGTTGAGGCCCATAATGCCCTCCTGTTGGTCCTGTGTGACAATGGTTTAAGATTTGACTAGCTTCATCTCCGAATACACATCAGCGTATTATTCCATCGGGACAACTTTTAAACAAATGTGGATCTTCCCAAAAATAGAGTTTTATATCACTAAAGAATTTTTTTCGTTTTTGGTACGATAACCCTTTTTCAAGGAATCCACATACTAAGTAGTTTGCATAGTCTGCAAACCATGGAATTTCATTATAATTGATTTTCAATAGATATTCATCAGGAAAGTTGTCTTGTATGGCCGATTCATTTAGAACTTCTAATTCAGGATTTTCAAGACGAGAAAGATGATCAGCTGCGAGATTTTCTGCTCCTTTTTTGTCTCGAATTTCAATATCGAACTCTTGTAAGATTAATATCCAATGGATTAATCGTAGTTTGGCATCTTTTTTTGAAAATAGGTATCTAAGAGTAGAATGGTCGGTATAGACCACCGTTTTTGCTAGAACGAGATATGAACGAAATTTGTCAAAAGCAAAGACAATAGCAAGGAGTTCTTTTTCAGTAGTTGTGTAATTCGTTTGTGCTCCTTGTAACGTCTTACTAGCGTAATAAATAGGTTGAAATCATTTTTCAATCCTTTGTCCTAAAACGGCTCCCATTGCAAAATCACTTGCATCGCACATGAGTTCAAATGGTAGATTCCAATTTGGAGTTATCATGATCGGTGCATTAGTGAGTTTTTCTTTAAGAATATTAAAAGATTTGATGCATTCATCTTGGCATCCTTTTCTAGGAGTTTATTCATAGGAGTGACAATTTTAGAAAAGTCTTTTATGAAACGTCGGTAAAAACCGGCATGCCCTAGAAAACTCCTAACTCCTCTAACATTGGTAGGATGTGGAAGTTTAGCAATTACATCTACTTTAGCTCTATCCACTTCAATTCCTTCCTTTGAAATTTTATGACCAAGAACAATGCCTTCTTTAACCATGAAATGACATTTCTTCCAATTAAGTACTAGATTTGATTGCTCGCATCTAATAAGCATTCGTTCAAGATTAACTAGACATGTTTCAAAAGTATCACCGAAGACTGAAATGTCATCCATGAAAACTTCCATGCATTCTTCTATCATGTCGTGAAAAATCGCCATCATGCACCTTTGAAAGGTTGCAGGGGTGTGATTTCGACTAATTTAAACCAATTCTCTATATGATTTAATATTATGTAAACCGGTATATATATATATATGTATATATATATATTATAAGATGTACAAGTAAAACACTAATTGCTATCGTAAAAACGACTTTGCTACAGTAAAACACTATTTGCTACAGTAAAACACTATTTGGTACAGTAAACACTATTTGCTACAGTAAAACACTATTTGCTACAGTGAAAACGACTTTGCTACAGTAGCTACAGTGAAACGACTTTGCTACAGTAAAACACTATTTGCTACAGTGAAAACGCCTTTGCTACAGTAAACACTATTTGATGTAAAACACTATTTGCTACAGTACACTATTTGCTACAGCAAAACACTATACAACGACTTTGCTACAGTAAACACTATTTGCTACAGTCACACTATTTGCTACAGTAAACGCTATTTGATATCGACGAACTAGCAAACAAAAGCGGATCAGGCGGCCATGCGATTGCATGGCAAAAGCACTGAAAACCCATGCGATCGCATGGGCTACAGGAAATGGAAAAGTACTATAAATATGCCAGATTTCTGCACGAACTCTTCACACTTTTCTGTAATCTATATTGATATTTATAATTTTAATTTTTAATTTTAATTTTAAGTTTAATAATAATAAAGTATATTCGAGGGTGTTTTAATTCGGGTTTCAAACCGTTTTAAGCTAAGGAAATATTGGGTATTGTTCGGGGTATTGTTCTTGAATCCAAGGCCAACCATACAGTCATCTAACATCATTACGTCTACGCAATTTGCCTACAATATTGAGTCTCAATATTGAACCGTGAGTTTATAGTATCCCTTTTTAAATACTTTAAATATTTTTGGGCTGAGAATACATGCAATTTATTTTAAACGCAATAAGACACAAGTACATACTAAATTCTACACTGAGTTAAACATAAAATCCTTTAGCTTTGGTAACTAGTAGCTGCCAGTACATAGGATATGGACTGGTGGGCGCGAATAATTGTATATGGATCCATAGGGCTTGACATCCCCGTCCGAGCTTGAGCGCTAGCCTTTTAACAGACGCATGTTATTTGAGTTTATGACACGTTGGTTTGCGTGTATTAAAACGAATGGGGTAATTATCATTATAACGTTAAAGTTTAGTTACCAGGGTGCTCTGTTTCGTAGAATCTATTGATAAACTTTTGATGAAATCTTGTGGTCTATCTTTATATATAATTATGACTCGAGCAATTAAACCTATAACTCACCAACATTCGTGTTGACTTTTTAGCATGTTTTATTCTCAAAACCTTAGACTGCTTCCACTGTGATGTGCTTGTTGCCTGCATGGAGTCTCTCATGCTTTGTATAAAGTTTATTGCATTCGAAATAAAACTGCGTTGTGTAATAAATAATTTGACTGTGATGTCAAACTGTATGATAAAAACTTATGTATTTTGGGGATTTGCTTATACCTAAGCACTCACCCACATGTTTATAACTTTCTATGTTTAGAAAGTCACTTATTTTAATGAATGCAATATTTTATCAAAACGTATCATATAGAGGTCAAAACCTCACTGTGGAATCAATGATTAACGTGCCGTGTCAATAGCGATTTTGACGGGTCGTTACAGTTGGTATCCTAGCTTGAGGTTATAGGGAACCAGAATTTGCATTAATGTGTTTAACTGATAATTGTTAGGATACATTAGTGAGTCTGGACTATGACCATATCTGTTTTTACCGATTTTTGCTTATCATCTTGTCAAAAACATTATATGTGATATATTTATATACTAACGTAATTGTTGTTTCAATTATGTGATAGATGACTTCTTCTAATCCTATCATTTTGTACGAATTAGAATCAGACACTGAATCTATTCTGTCCACAACTGAAAAGGGAGTTCCAATACCTAATAAAGAAGAAATTGTGTTAGCTGGGGAATCTCAACTTCAGGTTAACCCAGAGGAGGTCCCAGCTCCACCCAGCTCTAGTTTTTCGGAGCCACAGTATCGTTGGCATGGACCCATGATCCCTGGAATAAACGAGGATCGTCCATTTCTAAACGAACATGGACATTGGGCCAGATACACCGCTGACGGGCGGGTTGTGAAGATTACGCCTGGCAGATTTCGGTTCAGGACCACCGGTACATTTTCTCGTACACATGATTCAGACAGTTCATCAATATATTCTCCTACACATGACTCAGACAGTGCGTCATCAGACGAGATCAGTGAGGAAGAGGATTTCGCTAATGAAATAAAAGAAGTCACTAAGGAGAAATTCCAACTTGCTATAGATAATAAAACGCTAATAAGAAGAAAAGGCTTTTATAATAATTGGTTCATATTATTAATATGCTACGATTAACTATTGACAACTCATTTTACTTATAATATTCTATATGATTAATTTATCTCTGTTGTGTTTATTGAAGAAACATGTCTCAAATGTCGGATGCTGAGTTTGAGGAACTAATCGAAAAACGTGTGAATGAAAGAATTGCTGCAGCCGAGGCAGCAAAAGCAGCAGCCGAAGCATCAGCCGTAAACAAAAATTCACGAAACGGATGCTCATACAAAAGTTTTCAAGGATGCAAACCACAGACGTTTAGTGGGACCGAGGGACCAGTCGGTCTAACCCGATGGTTTGAAAAGATGGAGTCTGTTTTCAAAATCAGTAATTGTGCGGACGGAGACAAGTCAAAGTATGCTTCGTGCATGTTGCAAGACGGTGCACTTACTTGGTGGAACAATTATGCTAAAGCAGAAGGAGTAGATACCGCATATGATATCTCTTGGAAAGAACTGAAAAAGATGCTAATCGAGGAGTACTGTCCTCGAAACGAGATCAGAAAAATGGAATCTGAGTTACGTAATCTGAAGGTTTTCGGCGCGAATCTCAATAACTATGAAAAGCGTTTCATGGAACTAGCCTTGTTGTGTCCTGAATTGGTGCCAAACGAGAAACGAAAGATAGAAATGTATATTGACGGTTTATCGATCAATATCAAAGGAAATGTTACATTGTCCAAACCGAATACGATGCAGGAAGCCATGACAATGGTACACCAACTCATGGACCAGATCACAGAGAGTTCGATTAAGGCACCAATTACCAAAGTCAAGACAACTGAAGGAAAGAGGAAATGGGAAGACTATAAGGGCAAAAGTACTCACCTGAAGAAGCAAGAAACTTTTAAAGGTAAACAAGATGGGGCAACTGCTAGTCCAAACTATAAGGGACCCCATCTGTTCTGCAAAAGATGTTACACACATCATGCAGGTTATTGCCAAGTGGTCTGTGATAAGTGCAACAAGAAAGGAAATGTGGCGAAAGATTGTTATGCCACCATTTCTGAAGTAAAGACAAAACCGACCGATGTCAAGAAATGTTTTGGATGTGGAAAGTCTGGTCACTTTATAAATCAATGCCCTGATAAGGAGAAGAACAAAGAACCCGCACGTGGGAGGGCATTTAATGTTAGTGCCAGTGAAGCACGTGAGGATCCTAATCTTGTCACGGGTACATTTAGCGTTAATAATCAACTAGCTTCTATTATGTTTGATACGGGTGCTGATAGAAGTTATATATGTAAAGACTTTAGTTCTAAACTAAAATGTGCATCATTGCCTCTAAATGATAAATATACTATTGAATTAGCTAATGGTAAACTGATAAAAGCCGATAAAATTTGCCATGGTTTCGAAATAAATCTCGCTGGTGAAACCTTCAAAATCCATTTGATACCCGTAGAATTAGGAAGTTTTGACGTAATCGTTGGCATGGACTGGATGTCCAAGACAATAGCGGAAGTTGTTTGCGCTGAGAAAGCAATCCGTATCCCTCGTAAGGATGAAACGTCATTAATGATTTATGGGGAGAAGAGCAACTCGAAGCTGAGCCTTATCAGCTGTATGAAAGCCCAGAAACTTATAAGAAAAGGTTGTTATGCTATTCTGGCACACGTAAAGAAGATCGATACTGAAGAAAGAAGCATTGATGACATGCCGGTTGTAAGAGAATATCCCGGAGTATTTCCAGAAGAATTACCGGGGCTACCTCCACACAGATGTGTAGAATTCCAGATTGATCTCGTACCAGGAGCCGCACCTGTAGCCCGATCCCCATATAGACTTGCACCTTCAGAAATGCAAGAATTATAAGACCAGTTGCAAGAATTATCAGACCGTGGATTTATTCGTCCCAGTTTTTCACCTTAGGGTGCTCCTATTCTGTTCGTCAAGAAGAAGGATGGATCTATGAGAATGTGCATAGATTACCGAGAATTAAACAAATTAACGATCAAGAATCGGTACCCATTACCGAGGATTGATGATTTGTTTGATCAATTGCAAGGATCAAATGTTTATTCTAAGATTGATCTACGCTCCGGATATCATCAGCTGAGAGTGAAGGAAGAAGATGTTCCTAAAACCGCGTTCAGAACCCGTTACGGTCACTATGAGTTTCTAGTCATGCCTTTTAGATTGACTAATGCTCCAGCAGTATTCATGGATCTAATGAATCGCATCTGTAGACCGTATTTAGACAAATTTGTCATTGTTTTTATCGACGACATATTGATTTACTCGAAGAACAAGGAAGAACATGTGCAACACTTAAGACTGGTACTAGAGATACTCAAGAAAGAAGAATTGTACGCAAAATTTTCAAAGTGTGATTTCTGGTTACAAGAAGTACAGTTTTTGGGCCATGTTGTCAGTAAACATGGAATTAAAGTTGACCCTGCCAAGATCGAAGCCATTAGTAAATGGGAAACACCGAAGACTCCAACACAAATTCGCCAATTCTTAGGTCTTGCTGGTTACTACCGAAGATTCATTCAAGATTTCTCTAGAATTGCCAAACCCTTAACTGCATTGACTCAAAAGGGAAAGAAGTATGATTGGTCAACGGAATAGGAATCCTCATTCCAGTTATTAAAGAAGAAGTTAACGTCTGCACCCATTTTGTCATTACCAGAAGGAAATGATGATTTCATGATCTATTGTGACGCTTCGCGCCAAGGTTTAGGATGTGTATTAATGCAACGCACAAAATTTATAGCATATGCCTCACGACAACTAAAAATTCATGAAAAGAACTATACGACGCATGATTTGGAACTTGGAGCAGTAGTTTTTGCACTCAAAATATGGAGACACTATCTATATGGCACCAAGTGTACAGTGTACACCGACCATAAGAGTCTTCAGCATATTTTTGATCAAAAACAACTCAATATGAGACAACGTCGCTGGGTAGAGTTGTTAAACGATTACGATTGTGAAATCCGTTACCACCCAGGAAAGGCTAATATTGTAGCTGATGCCCTAAGTCGGAAAGAAAGAGTAAAACCTCTTAGGGTCCGAGCTTTGAACATTACAATTCGTACCAATCTCACAAAGCAAATTCAAGCAGCATAGTTAAAAGCTTTAAAAGAAGAAAATGAAAAAGGCGAAATGAGCAAAGGATTAGAAAAACAGCTTGAAGTAAAAGCCGATGGAACCCTGTATTTTGCTGATAGGATATGGGTACCAAAACATGGTAACCTAAGGCAACTAGTACTGGATGAAGCACATAAAACGAGGTACTCAATTCACCCAGAAAACGGGAAAATGTACCACGATCTCAAGAAGTTCTATTGGTGGCCTAATATGAAGACAGAAATTGCTACTTATGTAAGCAAATGTTTGACATGTGTGAAGGTCAAAGCTGAGCACCAAAAGCCGTCAGGATTACTGCAACAACCAGAAATTCTGCAATAGAAATGGGAAAGAATAACCATGGATTTCATTACGAAATTTCCAAGGACTGCAAGTAGTCATGATACTATTTGGGTGATAGTTGATCGTCTAACTAAATCAGCTCACTTTCTACCAATAAAGGAGATAGACAGTATGGAGAAATTAGCATGCCTATATTTGAAGAAAGTAGTTTCCAGGCATGGTGTACCCATCTCCATCATATCTGATCGCGACACCCAATTCACATCACGTTTTTGGCAGTCATTACAAAAAGCATTGGGAACTCGATTAGATATGAGCACCGTTTATCACCCACAGACAGATGGTCAAAGTGAAAGAACAATACAAACATTGGAAGACATGTTACGGGATGTGTGATTGACTTTGGAACTGGTTGGGATCGACACTTACCGTTGGCAGAATTTTCATACAATAACAGCTATCATACGAGCATCAACGCAGCGCCATTTGAAGCACTTTACGGTAGAAAGTGCAGATATCCTATCTATTGGAGTTAAGTAGGAGAAAGACAACTTACTGGACCAGAAATTATTCATGAAACCACTGAAAAGATCATTCAAATACAACAGCGATTGAAAATGGCCATGAGTCGCCAAAAGAGTTATGCTGATGTAAGAAGAAAATCGCTAGAATTTCAAGTGGGCGATAAAGTCATGTTGAAAGTGTCACCCTGGAAAGGCGTTGTACGATTCGGTAAACGAGGAAAGCTAAGTCCTAGGTACGTAGGACCCTTTGAAATCACAGAAAGAATTAGAGCAGTTGCTTATCGATTAAAGCTACCTCAATAACTTAGTAGTGTTCACGACACATTTCACGTGTCAAATTTGAAGAAATATTTAGCTGAAGAGGATGTCGTAATTCCTCTTGATGAAATACGAATCAATGATAAACTCCATTTTATCGAAGAACCTGTTGAAATCATGGACCGTGAGGTCAAACAATTAAAACAAAGCAAAATACCGATAGTTAGAGTTCGTTGGAACTCAAGACGAGGACCCGAGTTTACTTGGGAACGTGAAGATCAAATGAAGCAAAAGTATCCACATTTGTTCACTGATATCGCTCATAAAACAGGTACTACTCAAAATTTTGGGACGAAATTTTCTTTAACGGGGAGGTACTGTGATGACCCGAAAAATTTCGACTAATTTAAACAAATTCTCTATATGATTTAATATTATGTAAACCGGTATATATATATATATATATATATATATATATATATATATATATATATATATTATAAGATGTACAAGTAAAACACTAATTGCTACCGTAAAAACGACTTTGAAACAGTAAAACACTATTTGTTACAGTGAAAATGACTTTGCTACAGTAAAACACTATTTGCTACAGTAAACACTATTTGCTACAGTAAAACACTATTTGATGTCGACGAACTAGCAAACAAAATCGGATCAGGCGGCCATGCGATCGCATGGAAAAAGCACTGAAAACTCATGTGATCGCGTGGGCTACAGGAAATGGAAAAGTACTATAAATACGCCAGATTTCTGCACGAACTCTTCACACTTTTCTGTAATCTATATTGATATTTATAATTTTAATTTTTAATTTTAAGTTTAATAATAATAAAGTATATTCAAGGGTGTTTTAATTCGGGTTTCAAACCTTTTTAAGCTAAGGAAATATTGGGTATTGTTCGGGGTATTGTTCTTGAATCCAAGGCCAACCATACAGTCATCTACCATCATTACATTTACGCAATTTGCCTATAATATTGAGTCTCAATATTGAACCGTGAGTTTATAGTCTCCGTTTTTAAATACTTTAAATATTTTTGGGCTGAGAATACATGCAATTTATTTTAAACGCAATAAGACACAAGTACATACTAAATTCTACACTGAGTTAAACCAAAAATCCCTTAGCTTTGGTAACTAGTAGCTGCCAGTACATAGGATATGGACTGGTGGGCGCGAATAATTGTATATGGATCCATAGTGCTTGACATCCCCGTCCGAGCTAGAGCGCTAGCATTTTAACGAACGTATGTTATTTGAGTTTATGACGCGTTGGTTTGCGTGTATTAAAACGAATGGAGTAATTATCATTATAATGTTAAAGTTTAGTTACCAGGGTGCTCTGTTACGTAGAATCTATTGATAAACTTTTGATGATGAAAGGACCCGTTCATATACATTATAAACGATTCACAATAGTTGATTACATCGCGAGGTATTTGACCTCTATATAATACGTTTTACAAACATTGCATTCGTTTTTAAAAGACAAACTTTCTTTACATCTAAAATTGACGGCATGCATACCATTTCATATTACATCCAACTATAATTGACTTAATATTAATCTTGATGAACTCAACGACTCGAATGCAACGTCTTTCAAAGTATGTCATGAATGACTCCAAGTAATATCCTTAAAATGAGCTAATGTACAGCAGAAGATTTTTTTAATACCTGAGAATAAACATGCTTTAAAGTGTCAACCAAAAGGTTGGTGAGTTCATTAATTTATCATAATCAACCATTTTCGTAATAGTAATAGACCACAAGATTTCATATACATAAACGTTTTAATAAAAATATTCTAAGTGGTTGAGCACTTGGTAACCATACTTAACATTTAATCAACGTCGCATATTCCCTTTATTATGAAATCTCACTACACTGTACCAAGTTTAGTCACTGAAACGAAGTACTGTGCAACCGTTGAATACTGGTCGTCCAGTCCGGTTGGGGTTGTCAGGCCCGATAGATCTATCAACAGGATTCGCGTTTACAATACCGCATGTAAATGGTAGTTACCAAGCTATTAGGGAAAAATATGCAAAGTGGTACAACTCAACGTAGAATATGTTTTTAGTACTTGTGTCCATTTCGTAAAACAGTTATAAAACAGTGCATGTATTCTCAGCCCAAAAATATATATAAAAAGGGAGTAATGAAACTCACAATACTGTATTTTGTAGCAATTATGTATATGATGGCACTGAACAAGTGCAGGGTTTGTCTCGGATTCACGAACGTATCAATATTGTGATTCAATATTGCAGGAAAGTACGTAGACGCAACGAAAATGATAAACGTTAGGTTGACCTCACGAGCAATACCCTCGAACAATACCCATAACCTCCATAGCTATAACCCATAATTTCCTTAGCTCTATTCCGTTTAAAAACTTATTTTGAAATCGTCTGAATATAACTCCGTCGTAGTATTTTATGTATACTAATAATATCTTGAAATAATACTAAGTAAATATATATATGTAATTCGATTGAGAGAGTTTAGAGAAATATATTTTCAAGTTTCTATGAAATAATGAAACTATTGAATTCTATTTATAATAGATTTTTAAATTATTAAAGTGAATTATTAAAGTATGAATTATTAAAGTGAATTATTAAAGTATGAATTATTAAAGTGAATTATTAAAGTATGAATTATTAAAGTGAATTATTAAAGTATGAATTATTAAAGTAAATTATTAAAGTTAAAGTAAAGTAAAAGTAAAGTAAAAGTAAAGTAAAAGTAAAGTAAAGGTAAAGTTAAAGTATAGTAAAAGTATAAAACTATGTACGTATAATACGCGTATAAATATATTTAATATTAATTTAAATCGTTATATCATAAAACATTTTAGAAAAGTAGAATTATATATATTCATAATAGGTTTCAAGTTTTTAAATTACAGTCTATTGGTGAAGTATGGAATAAAGTCCAAAGGTTTAATAAACGTATGAAATCATCTTAATGAAAAATGTCGAGTTACTTAACTTGTCAATATCCAAAATCTAAGTTATTTACACTCTACGTTCTTACTTATAGATCACTTTACCATTTTTCGAATATTGTCAAAAAGAATAGATTTCTTAAATCACAGTGGACCTCATAACATTGGCCCGTAATCATATCATAATGTATCTGATAATTCAATCATTTGATATTATCTCTTAATTCTGCCGATAAATATATTGAAACAAATACGTTCATGTAAAGTATCATATATCTAATACTTTGTTAATGTTTTCAGTTAATATTATATATTATATATACATATCTGTATACACATAATTGTTCGTGAATCGTCGAACACGGTCAATGAAATGTCCCGTTCTTATTGATTAAAAACGTTCCATATTAATTGATTTCGTTGCGAGGTTTTGACCTCTATATGAGACATTTTTCAAAGACTGCATTCATTTTTAAAACAAACCATAACCTTTATTTCATAGATAAAGGTTTTAAAAAGCTTTACGTAGATTATCAAATAATGATAATCTAAAATATCCTGTTTACACACGACCATTACATAATGGTTTACAATACAAATATGTTACAACAAAATAAGTTTCTTGAATGCAGTTTTTACACAATATCATACAAGCATGGACTCCAAATCTCGTCCTTATTTAAGTATGCGACAGCGGAAGCTCTTAATAATCACCTGAGAATAAACATGCTTAAAACGTCAACAAAAATGTTGGTGAGTTATAGGTTTAACCTATATATATCAAATCATAATAATAGACCACAAGATTTCATATTTCAATACACATCCCATACATAGAGATAAAAATCATTCATATGGTGAACACCTGGTAATCGACATTAACAAGATGCATATATAAGAATATCCCCATCATTCCGGGACACCCTTCGGATATGATATAAATTTCGAAGTACTAAAGCATCCGGTACTTTGGATGGGGTTTGTTAGGCCCAATAGATCTATCTTTAGGATTCGCGTCAATTAGGGTGTCTGTTCCCTAATTCTTAGATTACCAGACTTAATAAAAAGGGGCATATTCGATTTCGATAATTCAACCATAGAATGTAGTTTCACGTACTTGTGTCTATTTTGTAAATCATTTATAAAACCTGCATGTATTCTCATCCCAAAAATATTAGATTTTAAAAGTGGGACTATAACTCACTTTCACAGATTTTTACTTCGTCGGGAAGTAAGACTTGGCCACTGGTTGATTCACGAACCTATAACAATATATACATATATATCAAAGTATGTTCAAAATATATTTACAACACTTTTAATATATTTTGATGTTTTAAGTTTATTAAGTCAGCTGTCCTCGTTAGTAACCTATAACTAGTTGTCCACAGTTAGATGTACAGAAATAAATCAATAAATATTATCTTGAATCAATCCACGGCCCAGTGTATACGTATCTCAGTATTGATCACAACTCAAACTATATATATTTTGGAATCAACCTCAACCCTGTATAGCTAACTCCAACATTCACATATAGAGTGTCTATGGTTGTTCCGAAATATATATAGATGTGTCAACATGATAGGTCGAAACATTGTATACGTGTCTATGGTATCTCAAGATTACATAATATACAATACAAGTTGATTAAGTTTTGGTTGGAATAGATTTGTTACCAATTTTCACGTAGCTAAAATGAGAAAAATTATCCAATCTTGTTTTACCCATAACTTCTTCATTTTAAATCCGTTTTGAGTGAATCAAATTGCTATGGTTTCATATTGAACTCTATTTTATGAATCTAAACAGAAAAAGTATAGGTTTATAGTCGGAAAAATAAGTTACAAGTCGTTTTTGTAAAGGTAGTCATTTCAGTCGAAAGAACGACGTCTAGATGACCATTTTAGAAAACATACTTCCACTTTGAGTTTAACCATAATTTTTGGATATAGTTTCATGTTCATAATAAAAATCATTTTCTCAGAATAACAACTTTTAAATCAAAGTTTATCATAGTTTTTAATTAACTAACCCAAAACAGCCCGCGGTGTTACTACGACGGCGTAAATCCGGTTTTACGGTGTTTTTCGTGTTTCCAGGTTTTAAATCATTAAGTTAGCATATCATATAGACATAGAACATGTGTTTAGTTGATTTTAAAAGTCAAGTTAGAAGGATTAACTTTTGTTTGCGAACAAGTTTAGAATTAACTAAACTATGTTCTAGTGATTGCAAGTTTAAACCTTCGAATAAGATAGCTTTATATGTATGAATCGAATGATGTTATGAACATCATTACTACCTTAAGTTCCTTGGATAAACCTACTGAAAAATAGAAAAATGGATCTAGCTTCAACGGATCCTTGGATGGCTCGAAGTTCTTGAAGCAGAATCATGACACGAAAACAAGTTCAAGTAAGATCATCACTTGAAATAAGATTGTTATAGTTATAGAAATTGAACCAAAGTTTGAATATGATTATTACCTTGTATTAGAATGATAACCTACTGTAAGAAACAAAGATTTCTTGAGGTTGGATGATCACCTTACAAGATTGGAAGTGAGCTAGCAAACTTGAAAGTATTCTTGATTTTATGAAACTAGAACTTTTGAAATTTATGAAGAACACTTAGAACTTGAAGATAGAACTTGAGAGAGATCAATTAGATGAAGAAAATTGAAGAATGAAAGTGTTTGTAGGTGTTTTTGGTCGTTGGTGTATGGATTAGATATAAAGGATATGTAATTTTGTTTTCATGTAAATAAGTCATGAATGATTACTCATATTTTTGTAATTTTATGAGATATTTCATGCTAGTTGCCAAATGACGGTTCCCACATGTGTTAGGTGACTCACATGGGCTGCTAAGAGCTGATCATTGGAGTGTATATACTAATAGTACATACATCTAAAAGCTGTGTATTGTACGAGTACGAATACGGGTGCATACGAGTAGAATTGTTGATGAAACTGAACGAGGATGTAATTGTAAGCATTTTTGTTAAGTAGAAGTATTTTGATAAGTGTCTTGAAGTCTTTCAAAAGTGTATGAATACATATTAAAACACTACATGTATATACATTTTAACTGAGTCGTTAAGTCATCGTTAGTCGTTACATGTAAATGTTGTTTTGAAACCTTTAGGTTAACGATCTTGTTGAATGTTGTTAACCCATTGTTTATTATAACAAATGAGATGTTAAATTATTATATTATCATGATATTATGATATATAATATATCTTAGTATGATGTATATACAGTTAAATGTCGTTACAACGATAATCGTTACATATATGTCTCGTTTCGAAATCATTAAGTTAGTAGCCTTATTTTTACATATGTATTTCATTGTTAATACACTTAATAATATATTTACTTATCATTTAACATAATTAACCAAGTGTATCAATATCTTAATATGATTCATATGTACCTAGTAAGACGTTGTTATAACGATAATCGTTATATATATCGTTTTCGAGTTTCTTAAATTAATAGTCTCATTTTTATGTATATAACTCATTGTTAAAATACCTAATGAGATACATACTTATAATAAAAACATGTTAACTATATATATAACCATATATATGTCATCGTATAGTTTTTATAAGTTTTAACGTTCGTGAATCACCGGTCAACTTGGGTGGTCAATTGTCTATATGAAACATATTTCAATTAATCAAGTCTTAACAAGTTTGATTGCTTAACATGTTGGAAACATTTAATCATGTAAATATCAATCTCAATTAATATATATAAACATGGAAAAGTTCGGGTCACTACAGTACCTACCCGTTAAATAAATTTCGTCCCGAAATTTTAAGCTGTTGAAGGTGTTGACGAATCTTCTGGAAATAGATGCGGGTATTTCTTCTTCATCTGATCTTCACGCTCCCAGGTGAACTCGGGTCCTCTACGAGCATTCCATCGAACCTTAACAATTGGTATCTTGTTTTGCTTAAGTCTTTTAACCTCACGATCCATTATTTCGACGGGTTCTTCGATGAATTGAAGTTTTTCGTTGATTTAGATTTCATCTAACGGAATAGTGAGATCTTCTTTAGCAAAATATTTCTTCAAATTCGAAACGTGGAAAGTGTTATGTACAGCCGCGAGTTGTTGAGGTAACTCAAGTCGGTAAGCTACTGGTCCGACACGATCAATAATCTTGAATGGTCCAATATACCTTGGATTTAATTTCCCTCGTTTACCAAATCGAACAACGCCTTTCCAAGGTGCAACTTTAAGCATGACCATCTCTCCAATTTCAAATTCTATATCTTTTCTTTTAATGTCAGCGTAGCTCTTTTGTCGACTTTGGGCGGTTTTCAACCGTTGTTGAATTTGGATGATCTTCTCGGTAGTTTCTTGTATAATCTCCAGACCTGTAATCTGTCTATCCCCCACTTCACTCCAACAAATTGGAGACCTGCACTTTCTACCATAAAGTGCTTCAAAAGGCGCCATCTCAATGCTTGAATGGTAGCTGTTGTTGTAAGAAAATTCTGCTAACGGTAGATGTCGATCCCAACTGTTTCCGAAATCAATAACACATGCTCGTAGCATGTCTTCAAGCGTTTGTATCGTCCTTTCACTCTGCCCATCAGTTTGTGGATGATAGGCAGTACTCATGTCTAGACGAGTTCCTAATGCTTGCTGTAATGTCTGCCAGAATCTTGAAATAAATCTGCCATCCCTATCAGAGATAATAGAGATTGGTGTTCCATGTCTGGAGACGACTTCCTTCAAATACAGTCGTGCTAATTTCTCCATCTTGTCATCTTCTCTTATTGGCAGGAAGTGTGCTGATTTGGTGAGACGATCAACTATTACCCAAATAGTATCAAAACCACTTGCAGTCCTTGGCAATTTAGTGATGAAATCCATGGTAATGTTTTCCCATTTCCATTCCGGGATTTCGGGTTGTTGAAGTAGACCTGATGGTTTCTGATGCTCAGCTTTGACCTTAGAACACGTCAAACATTCTCCTACGTATTTAGCAACATCAGCTTTCATACCCGGCCACCAAAAATGTTTCTTGAGATCCTTGTACATCTTCCCCGTTCCAGGATGTATTGAGTATCTGGTTTTATGAGCTTCTCTAAGTACCATTTCTCTCATATCTCCAAATTTTGGTACCCAAATCCTTTCAGCCCTATACCGGGTTCCGTCTTCCCGAATATTAAGATGCTTCTCCGATCCTTTGGGTATTTCATCCTTTAAATTTCCCTCTTTTAAAAATCCTTGTTGCGCCTCCTTTATTTGAGTAGTAAGGTTATTATGAATCATTATATTCATAGATTTTACTCGAATGGGTTCTCTGTCCTTCCTGCTCAAGGCATCGGCTACCACATTTGCCTTTCCCGGGTGGTAACGAATCTCAAAGTCGTAATCATTCAACAATTCAATCCACCTACGCTGCCTCATATTCAGTTGTATCTGATTAAATATGTGTTGAAGACTTTTGTGGTCAGTATATATAATACTTTTGACCCCATATAAGTAGTGCCTCCAAGTCTTTAATGCAAAAACAACCGCGCCTAATTCCAAATCATGCGTCGTATAATTTTGCTCGTGAATCTTCAATTGTCTAGACGCATAAGCAATCACCTTCGTCCGTTACATTAATACACAACCGAGACCTTGCTTTGATGCGTCACAATAATTCACAAAATCATCATTCCCTTCAGGCAATGACAATATAGGTGCCGTAGTTAGCTTTTTCTTCAATAATTGAAACGCCTTCTCTTGTTCATCCTTCCATTCAAATTTCTTCCCTTTATGCGTTAATGCAGTCAAGGGTTTTGCTATTCTGGAAAAGTCTTGGATGAACCTTCTGTAGTAACCAGCTAGTCCTAAAAACTGGCGTATGTGTTTCGGAGTTTTCGGGGTTTCCCACTTTTCAACAGTTTCTATCTTTGCCGGATCCACCTTAATACCTTCTTTGTTCACTATGTGACCGAGGAATTGAACTTCTTCCAACCAAAATGCACACTTTGAAAACTTAGCGTACAATTCTTCCTTCCTCAATACTTCTAACACCTTTCTCAAATGTTCACCGTGTTCTTGGTCATTCTTTGAGTAAATAAGTATGTCATCAATGAAAACAATGACAAACTTGTCAAGGTATGGTCCACACACTCGGTTCATAAGGTCCATGAACACAGCTGGTGCATTAGTTAAACCAAACGGCATGACCATAAACTCGTAATGACCGTAACGTGTTCTGAAAGCAGTCTTTGGAATATCATCTTCTTTCACCCGCATTTGATGATACCCGGAACGTAAGTCAATCTTTGAATAAACAGACGAGCCTTGTAGTTGATCAAATAAGTCATCGATTCTCGGTAGTGGGTAGCGGTTCTTGATGGTAAGTTTGTTCAACTCTCGGTAGTCGATACACAACCTGAATGTACCATCTTTCTTCTTGACAAACAAAACAGGAGCTCCCCACGGTGATGTGCTTGGTCGAATGAAACCACGCTCTAAAAGTTCTTGTAATTGGCTTTGTAGTTCTTTCATCTCGCTGGGTGCGAGTCTGTAAGGAGCACGAGCTATTGGTGCAGCTCCTGGTACAAGATCTATTTGAAATTCAACGGATCGATGTGGGGGTAATCCCGGTAATTCTTTCGGAAATACATCGGGAAATTCTTTTGCAATGGGAACATCATTGATGCTCTTTTCTTCATTTTGTACTTTCTCGACGTGTTCTAGAACAGCATAGCAACCTTTTCTTATTAGTTTTTGTGCCTTCAAATTACTAATAAGATGTAGCTTCGTGTTGCCCTTTTCTCCGTACACCATTAAGGGTTTTCCTTTTTCTCGTATAATGCGAATTGCATTTTTGTAACAAACGATCTCTGCTTTCACTTCTTTCAACCAGTCCATACCGATTATCACATCAAAACTCCCTAACTCTACTGGTATCAAATCAATCTTAAATGTTTCGCTAACCAGTTTAATTTCTCGATTCCGACATATATTATCTGCTGAAATTAATTTACCATTTGCTAATTCGAGTAAAAATTTACTATCCACAGGCGTCAATGGACAACTTAATTTAGCACAAAAATCTCTACTCATATAGCTTCTATCCGCACCCGAATCAAATAAAACGTAAGCAGATTTATTGTCAATAAGAAACGTACCCGTAACAAGCTCCGGGTCTTCCTGTGCCTCTGCAGCATTAATATTGAAAACTCTTCCGCGGCCTTGTCCATTCGTGTTCTCCTGGTTCGGGCAATTTCTAATAATGTGGCCCGGTTTTCCACATTTATAACAAACTACATTGGCATAACTTGCTCCGACACTACTTGCTCCGCCATTACTCGTTCCGACACCATTTGTTCCTTTCGTTCTGTTAACCCCTGGTCCGTCGACATCACACTTCGCCGCGCTATGACCATTTCTTTTACACTTGTTGCAAAATTTGGTGCAGAACCCCGAGTGATACTTTTCACACCTTTGGCATAGCTGCTTCTGATTGTTGTTGTTGTTGCGGTTATTATTGTTGTTGGGATGATTGTTGTAGCTGCTGTTGTTGTTGTTGGGCCGTTTGTTGTAGTTGCGATTGATGTTGCGATTGTTGGGATAATTGTTGCGATTATTGTTGTAATTACTGTTGTTGTTGTATTGGTGATTCTTATCACCGTTTTCCTCCCACTTTCTTTTGACTTGCTTCACATTGGCCTCTTCAGCAGTCTGTTCTTTAATTCTTTCTTCAATCTGGTTCACTAGTTTGTGAGCCATTCTACATGCCTGTTGTATGGAGGCGGGCTCGTGTGAACTTATATCTTCTTGGATTCTTTCCGGTAATCCTTTCACAAACGCGTAGATCTTCTCTTCCTCATCTTCGAATGCTCCCGGACACAATAGGCACAATTCTGTGAATCGTCTTTCGTACGTGGTAATATCAAATCCTTGGGTTCGTAACCCTCTAAGTTCTGTCTTGAGCTTATTGACCTCGGTCCTGGGACGGTACTTCTCGTTCATCAAGTGCTTGAATGCTGACCACGGTAGTGCGTACGCATCGTCTTGTCCCACTTGCTCTAGATAGGTATTCCACCATGTTAACGCAGAACCTGTGAAGGTATGCGTAGTGTACTTCACTTTGTCCTCTTCAGTACACTTACTTATGGCAAACACCGATTCAACCTTCTCGGTCCACCGTTTCAATCCGATCGGTCCTTCGGTTCCATCAAATTCCAAAGGTTTGCAGGCAGTGAATTCTTTGTAGGTGCATCCTACACGATTTCCTGTACTGCTAGATCCAAGGTTATTGTTGGTATGTAGCGCAGCCTGTACTGCGGCTATGTTTGAAGCTAGAAAAGTACGGAATTCCTCTTCATTCATATTCACGGTGTGTCAAGTAGTCGGTGCCATTTCCTTCAAAATAGTCAAATGGAACAAGTTAATCATACAGAATATTAAGAGTAGTTAATAGTATTTCGTAGCATAATATGAACTCATTTATAAAAGCTTTTTCTTCATATTAGCGTTTTATAAGTTTAAATTCGGGTAGTACCTACCCGTTAAGTTCATACTTAGTAGCTAATATACAATTCAACTACTACAATTCTATATGAAAAACTGATTACAATAATATTTCGCGTTCAAACTTTTATACAATATTTTACAAACTTACAATACCGCTTATTTTACATAAAGCATGAAATATAGTACACAATAACTTTGATACAAGATAGTTGTGAAGATAATTCTAGCTAGTACACAAGTCGTTCAGCAAAGGCAATAAAGACACGTAATTCATACGTCCAGAAACAAGTCATGCATTCTGGTTTTACTAGGATTACTTCCCATCCTTGGTATTGTGGAACATAACCGTTATGGCCGTTGATAAGACAGCGTGTTGTAACGTCGTCAAAAGGACGAGGGTTACGTAATGTCCAACAGTCCCGTAACAATCTAAAAACCTCATTTCTTACCCCAATTACCGACTCCGTCACTTGTGGGAACGTTTTGTTTAATAGTTGTAGCCCGATGTTCTTGTTCTCACTTTGGTGAGAAGCGAACATTACTAATCCGTAAGCATAACATGCTTCTTTATGTTGCATGTTAGCCACTTTTTCTAAATCACGAAGTCCAATATTCGGATATATTGAGTCAAAATAATTTCTTAACCCGTTGCGTAAAATAGCATTTGGGTTCCCCGCAATATATGCGTCAAAGTAAACACATCGTAACTTATGGGTTTCCCAATGTGATATCCCCCATCTTTCAAACGAAAGTCTCTTATAAACCAAGAAATTCTTGGAACGTTCTTCGAATGTCTTACAAACTGATCTCGCCTTAAATAGTTGTGCCGAGGAATTCTGACCGACTCTAGACAAGATTTCATCAATCATGTCTCCGGGTAGGTCTCTTAAAATATTGGGTTGTCTATCCATTTTCTGTTTTTAAACTGTAAAATAGACAAGAGTTAGATTCATAAAAAAATACTTATTAATACAAGCAATTTTTACATATATCATAAAGCATAAGCACACTATATTACATATATTACACCACACGAATACAACTATCTTATTCCGACTCGCTCGTTTCTTCTTCTTCGGTTTTGGTTTGTTTTGCCAAGTTTCTAGGGATATATGATGTTCCCCTAATACTAGCTGTCATTTTCCACAACGGTTTAGAAAAACCTGGTGGTTTAGAGGTTCCCGGGTCATTGTTACAACTTAAGGACTTCGGGGGTTGACGATACATATAAAGTTCATCGGGGTTGGAATTAGATTTCTCTATTTTTATGCCCTTTCCCTTATTATTTTCTTTTGCCTTTTTAAATTCAGTTGGGGTAATTTCTATAACATCATCAGAATTCTCGTCGGAATCCGATTCATCGGAGAATTGGTAATCCTCCCAATATTTTGCTTCCTTGGCGGAAACACCATTGACCATAATTAACCTTGGTCGGTTGGTTGAGGATTTTCTTTTACTTAACCGTTTTATTATTTCCCCCACCGGTTCTATTTCTTCATCCGGTTCCGATTCTTCTTCCGGTTCCGATTCTTCTTCCGGTTCCGACTCTTCTTCCGGTTCCTCTTCGGGAACTTGTGAATTAGTCCACGAATCATTCCAATTTACATTTGACTCTTCATTATTATTAGGTGAGTCAATGGGACTTGTTCTAGAGGTAGACATCTATCACATAATATCAAACGCGTTAAGAGATTAATATGTCACATAATATTCACATGTTAAAAATATATTGTTTCCAACAAAATTTGTTAAGCAATCATTTTTCAAGTAAACTCGATCGAAGTCCAGACTCACTAATGCATCCTAACAAACTCGATAAGACACACTAATGCAAAATTCTGGTTCTCTAAGACCAACGCTCTGATACCAACTGAAATGTCCCGTTCTTATTGATTAAAAACATTCCATATTAATTGATTTCGTTGCGAGGTTTTGACCTCTATATGAGACATTTTTCAAAGACTGCATTCATTTTTAAAACAAACCATAACCTTTATTTCATAGATAAAGGTTTTAAAAAGCTTTACGTAGATTATCAAATAATGATAATCTAAAATATCCTGTTTACACACGACCATTACATAATGGTTTACAATACAAATATGTTACAACAAAATAAGTTTCTTGAATGCAGTTTTTACACAATATCATACAAGCATGGACTCCAAATCTCGTCCTTATTTAAGTATGCGACAGCGGAAGCTCTTAATAATCACCTGAGAATAAACATGCTTAAAACGTCAACAAAAATGTTGGTGAGTTATAGGTTTAACCTATATATATCAAATCATAATAATAGACCACAAGATTTCATATTTCAATACACATCCCATACATAGAGATAAAAATCATTCATATGGTGAACACCTGGTAATCGACATTAACAAGATGCATATATAAGAATATCCCCATCATTCCGGGACACCCTTCGGATATGATATAAATTTCGAAGTACTAAAGCATCCGGTACTTTGGATGGGGTTTGTTAGGCCCAATAGATCTATCTTTAGGATTCGCGTCAATTAGGGTGTCTGTTCCCTAATTCTTAGATTACCAGACTTAATAAAAAGGGGCATATTCGATTTCGATAATTCAACCATAGAATGTAGTTTCACGTACTTGTGTCTATTTTGTAAATCATTTATAAAATCTGCATGTATTCTCATCCCAAAAATATTAGATTTTAAAAGTTGGACTATAACTCACTTTCACAGATTTTTACTTCGTCGGGAAGTAAGACTTGGCCACTGGTTGATTCACGAACCTATAACAATATATACATATATATCAAAGTATGTTCAAAATATATTTACAACACTTTTAATATATTTTGATGTTTTAAGTTTATTAAGTCAGCTGTCCTTGTTAGTAACCTATAACTAGTTGTCCACAGTTAGATGTACAGAAATAAATCGATAAATATTATCTTGAATCAATCCACGGCCCAGTGTATACGTATCTCAGTATTGATCACAACTCAAACTATATATATTTTGGAATCAACCTCAACCCTGTATAGCTAACTCCAACATTCACATATAGAGTGTCTATGGTTGTTCCGAAATATATATAGATGTGTCGACATGATAGGTCGAAACATTGTATACGTGTCTATGGTATCTCAAGATTACATAATATACAATACAAGTTGATTAAGTTTTGGTTGGAATAGATTTGTTACCAATTTTCACGTAGCTAAAATGAGAAAAATTATCCAATCTTGTTTTACCCATAACTTCTTCATTTTAAATCCGTTTTGAGTGAATCAAATTGCTATGGTTTCATATTGAACTCTATTTTATGAATCTAAACAGAAAAATTATAGGTTTATAGTCGGAAAAATAAGTTACAAGTCGTTTTTGTAAAGGTAGTCATTTCAGTCGAAAGAACGACGTCTAGATGACCATTTTAGAAAACATACTTCCACTTTGAGTTTAACCATAATTTTTGGATATAGTTTCATGTTCATAATAAAAATCATTTTCTCAGAATAACTTTTAAATCAAAGTTTATCATAGTTTTTAATTAACTAACCCAAAACAGCCCGCGGTGTTACTACGACGGCGTAAATCCAGTTTTACGGTGTTTTTCGTGTTTCCAGGTTTTAAATCATTAAGTTAGCATATCATATAGACATAGAACATGTGTTTAGTTGATTTTAAAAGTCAAGTTAGAAGGATTAACTTTTGTTTGCGAACAAGTTTAGAATTAACTAAACTATGTTCTAGTGATTACAAGTTTAAACCTTCGAATAAGATAGCTTTATATGTATGAATCGAATGATGTTATGAACATCATTACTACCTTAAGTTCCTTGGATAAACCTACTGGAAAATAGAAAAATGGATCTAGCTTCAACGGATCCTTGGATGGCTCGAAGTTCTTGAAGCAGAATCATGACACGAAAACAAGTTCAAGTAAGATCATCACTTGAAATAAGATTGTTATAGTTATAGAAATTGAACCAAAGTTTGAATATGATTATTACCTTGTATTAGAATGATAACCTACTGTAAGAAACAAAGATTTCTTGAGGTTGGATGATCACCTTACAAGATTGGAAGTGAGCTAGCAAACTTGAAAGTATTCTTGATTTTATGAAACTAGAACTTTTGAAATTTATGAAGAACACTTAGAACTTGAAGATAGAACTTGAGAGAGATCAATTAGATGAAGAAAATTGAAGAATGAAAGTGTTTGTAGGTGTTTTTGGTCGTTGGTGTATGGATTAGATATAAAGGATATGTAATTTTGTTTTCATGTAAATAAGTCATGAATGATTACTCATATTTTTGTAATTTTATGAGATATTTCATGCTAGTTGCCAAATGATGGTTCCCACATGTGTTAGGTGACTCACATGGGCTGCTAAGAGCTGATCATTGGAGTGTATATACTAATAGTACATACATCTAAAAGCTGTGTATTATACGAGTACGAATACGGGTGCATACGAGTAGAATTGTTGATGAAACTGAACGAGGATGTAATTGTAAGCATTTTTGTTAAGTAGAAGTATTTTGATAAGTGTCTTGAAGTCTTTCAAAAGTGTATGAATACATATTAAAACACTACATGTATATGCATTTTAACTGAGTCGTTAAGTCATCGTTAGTCGTTACATGTAAATGTTGTTTTGAAACCTTTAGGTTAACGATCTTGTTGAATGTTGTTAACCCATTGTTTATTATAACAAATGAGATGTTAAATTATTATATTATCATGATATTATGATATATAATATATCTTAGTATGATGTATATACAGTTAAATGTCGTTACAACGATAATCGTTACATATATGTCTCGTTTCGAAATCATTAAGTTAGTAGCCTTATTTTTACATATGTATTTCATTGTTAATACACTTAATAATATATTTACTTATCATTTAACATAATTAACCAAGTGTATCAATATCTTAATATGATTCATATGTACCTAGTAAGACGTTGTTATAACGATAATCGTTATATATATCGTTTTTGAGTTTCTTAAATTAATAGTCTCATTTTTATGTATATAACTCATTGTTAAAATACCTAATGAGATACATACTTATAATAAAAACATGTTAAATATATATATAACCATATATATGTCATCGTATAGTTTTTATAAGTTTTAACGTTCGTGAATCACCGGTCAACTTGGGTGGTCAATTGTCTATATGAAACATATTTCAATTAATCAAGTCTTAACAAGTTTGATTGCTTAACATGTTGGAAACATTTAATCATGTAAATATCAATCTCAATTAATATATATAAACATGGAAAAGTTCGGGTCACTACAGTCAAAGGATAATTGATTACATGAATGTAGTTCCAAACTTTTTGAGATTCAACATTACAAATTCTGCTTATCGTGTCGGAAACATATAAAGATTAGGTTTAAATTTGGTCAGAAATTTCCGGGTCGTCACAGTACCTACCCGTTAAAGAAATTTTGTCCTGAAATTTGATCGAGGTCGTCATGGCTAACCATAAAAATGTTTTCATGACGAATATGTGTTGATAGATAGGATTTTATTACCATAGAGTAATATGGATAAAATGATCCGATTACTCGAAGCGTATGAGTGAAGCTATCACAAAATAGTGGAATGTGGAAAATAAGTTTCGTCATAATTTTTGTCGTAGTCATGGTTGAATTCCGGAATTCAAGGGATTGAAAAAAAAAATCTTGGAAATCTATAAGATCTGTTTCTTCGAGATTCAAGGAAATTAGGATCTCTTTAATTAAATGTGATGATCTGTCCCGATTACTACGTCTGATATTTCCCTTATATATTTACCTTTTCCATTCCATTAGTTTTTACCATTTCTATACTCAATTCCAATTTCAAAAGATTGCAAAAATGCTTAATCCAATTCTGTCACACCCCCAAATTAGGGCCTAGGGTATTTGTGACTAATTATATCAAATCACAGTTGTATAAACGAGAACGACTCTATATGAGACGTTTTGAATAAAACATTTATTAATAAAACAGCGGAAGCATTAAAAGTTTTACATCAAATTTAAACTGAAATAATAATAATAGTCTTAATGCAAAGTAAATGTAATGAAATGAAGACTCCATGTAGCAGCATTCAATTCATCAGGTAGCAATCATGGCAATCATCTTATTCGTCACCTGAGACAAAACATGCTTAAAGTGTCAACCAAAAAGGTTGGTGAGTTCATTAGTTTATCAAAATCAATCATTTCCGTTATAATAATAGGCCACAAGATTTCAGTTTCATAAATATCCGTACACTAGCAAGTGTATAAAAGCATTCTATAAGTTGTAGGCACCCGGTAACAAGCCTTAACGTTCATGTTTTACCCTCTGAAGTACACCAGATCAGGTGTGTTTAAAATAACCTCGAAGTACTAAAGCATCCCATAGTCAGGATTGGGTTTGTCAGACCCAATAGATCTATCTTTAGGATTCGCGCCTACCGTACATAGACAAGTAGTTTAATGTTACCAAGCTAAGGGTATATTTCTGGTTTAAACCCACATAGAATTAGTTTTAGTACTTGTGCCTATTTCGTAAAACATTTATAAATCAGCGCATGTATTCTCAGCCCAAAAATATATATAAAAAGGGAGCAAATGAAACTCACCATAATGTATTTTGTAGTAAAAATACATATGACGACATTTAACAAGTGTAGGGTTGGCCTCGGATTCACGAACCTCACTAATAGAGAGTCCCAAAAAGAATAAAGCTGCCCACGCCCAGGCTTGAACCAACAACCTCTCGCTAAAGCACAAACACCCTTAACCATCTGAGCTATCCAGTTTCTCTGGTTTAAATCAGATAATATTTATTATCTATCCCCCTTTTTTTCATAATAGTATTATCATTACTTTTAGCCTAATCGGCCCAATACTTAAACATCCTAAAGCCCAACCTAGTAACTTAATAAACCCAAGTAATAATTTGTGACCTGTTTCTCCTGGTTCGACCAAAATGAATTCAAAAAAAAAAAAAAAAAAAAAAAAAATAATGGTTCGATTAAAAGCAAACCAACTACCACGACATATCATTATCATCATCTTTCCATCATCTAATCTTCACAGCTAATTCCCAATTGCATACAACTAGATCTAATCCCATCAATCAATGATCTCTTTTTCTTTTTGTTTTTTATGTGACAGTAAAAAAAAAAAACACTAGTGCCTACCTTTTTCTTTTAATATGCCAATGTTGGTCTCTTAATATTTGAGTGGGAGGTAGCTTCTTTTAAAAAAATAAACTAAACCACACATCACCTTACAAAATCCTAGATGTTTATTTATTAAGTTATTGCTTCAATTATCATTATCTTCATCATCATACTATCGATATCCATCATCATCGTCATAATTCATCTATCATAATCATAGTCACCCCTTTAATACCGTTTCTCAGCTCAATAATAGGATTAGGAACATGGCCCATCCTAATTAAAACTATACGTGCCTAATTACAAGTCCTCATACAACATGACGTGGATATCCACTATCAACACATTTCACGTGGGAGTTGTATCCATCTGTACCACCAACCATTATAAAATAAATAAACGAGAATTGGGTTTTGAGTAGCAAGGGTTGATGATTGAAGTAGCAGCAAGAGTTTTGGTCTCGGACAGCGACAGATTAATAGCGTAGCAAAAGGAGATCGATGGTGGTTGATTATAATGGATGGTGGTGGTTTAGTGGTTATAAGAAGATGGCGTGTTATGGGTATGGTATTAATCATGAAGTAGAAATAGGAAATAACAACAAAGTTTCAAGGATCAAGTGAGTTTTCTTATGACTAAAACCGAAAATAAAGATATTAACAGTGATGATTTGTAGCTGTTTACAATAGTCGAAAGTAGTGATGGTTGTCGGACTAGATGGAAACAGAAAAACATATATGCAATAACGGTTTAGATGATGGTGGTGTGTGGTTGTTTGGGTTTGAAACTTATATGGAAACAAAAGTAATCAAGTGGTTTTGAGAGATGGTTTTAAGGTGTCGATGGTTGTGAACAATTAAACAAGAGGAATAAAATAAACATGGTGACGGTAATGTTTTCAAGGGTGGTGCAAGATAGATGGGTGGAGAATGGCGACTATGGGTGGTGATCGTCTTGAATCCAAAATATGGTGCGTGGTTTAATGAGTTTTGATGGATGATAGAGAGGTGGCGAGTTGGAGTTCTGAGGTGATGGAGGATGGCCGGTGGTGATGGTTTGCCGGAGAAGAAAGTGTTTGCTATGGGAGGCATCTTGATGATTGAAGAAGAAAAGATCAAATGGTGTGTGTTTGGTTATAGAAAGAAAAAAAAATGAAAAAGAAGTAATATCGTTGATCATGATATAAGTCTGTATATGTATATATTATATTATAGTTTAAGTTAAAAGAACAAGAATAGTAATCCCACTTGCTCATTCATGTTCACTCACGGGTCAAGTTCCTATTATTCTGCCGACACCCTATCACGGGTATTATATCGTGCTCCGTTGTTATTAAATGGCGGATAAAAGTGTTCAGAAAAATTCCATATTTTTAAATTAAATGTCTTTATTTATTTCAGTCATTTTGGTATAAAATTTGAATATAATAAAAAATTAACTCACTGTCCACTCCCGATCTCAAGTAAAATATAAAAACAATTAAAACTTAACAAATTATTCCTAAATACATTTTTAATAAGCCTATGACTTATATATCTCATTTTCGAATCACCGTTTATTTTAAAATCATATAAATTCATTTTAGACTTGCTTAATATTAATCGGAACATCAAACAAGTATTACAATCATTTAATATTTATTGTTAATATACTTTATTTATATATAGAGATATATTTTAAATAATAATTTTTATAATATCTTCTTTTTATTTTATTATATTTTAATATCAACAACATATAATACTTCAAATTATTATTTATATATCCATACACACATATCTATTTACAATTTGTGGTTCGTGAATCGTCGAGAGCAGTCGAAGGTCAATTGAATATATGAAACAGTTCAATTTTTTTTTTTTTTTTTTTGAGACTCAACCTAACAGACTTTGTTTATCGTGTCAAAGATAATGAATCGTATCGAGAATTTCGTTTAAAATTAGTCGGAATTTTCCGGGTCGTTACAAATTCTAATCCTTGTCCTTATCCTTACTATCGCAACAATCATTCTCCTTTTCCAACTTCCACCGGAGGAATCTGTTTTCTTCTACTTCGCCCTTGGGGTTATAGTGTTTTTAATTCTCCCGTGTCTTTATGTTGCGATAAACATTGATATACATGGTTTGTAATTTATGTGTTGTTATTGGACTTTATATTCTCCCTTACATTTCGGAGTTTCATACTTTTGTTGTCTCTTCCCAGCTTTAAGTCAAGCGAATAATGGTCCATAATTAGTAGGTATGAAGTTTTGGATGAACATAGTTAATGTTAATGTTCTAAGAAGGAAATCGTAATGGTACGATCTTGATTTGGCAAATTACTAGAATATCTGGAAAGATAGAACTATTAAGAAGATATGTTCTTAATATGTTTGGAGATTTGGTAGAATGTAAGAGTCGTGTAAATGGCACCTGATGACGGTATGTTCTGTGAATCATCACATTCCATTAGAAACTCAGCATGAATTATTGTAATATAATCACGTTGATCAAGTGTCATTATATTATACTAACTCATGCTTCAGTTCCCAACACTACTTCAAAACATTCATATTTGAATTTTTTTCAGAATTTAGAAACCAACACAGTTTCTTTTATGTTGCAGATATTATGGAGAGATAAATGATCTCAGATAAGAATAGTTGTGAAAATATCTCCAGAAATATGGAGAATATGTATAATGAGAGATACGAAGATATCTTATAATATTTAAGATAAGATGATGATGAAGAATAAGGTCCGCAAAGGTTTAGAGTCAGGAGCAAGGTATTCGTTAATGACTTTGTCAGAAACAGAATCATCAAGATTCTTTAAATACAGACTTTGGTCCTTGTATTTGTCCTTGGTCTCCTTCACGGTCTGCTCAATCCATTGTTCAGTACCAACTCTTCTCTTTTTCTGGGCTTTACCAACACATTATTCTTTGTCATCAAACTTTTGACTGTTAAAGTCGTTTACAGTTTCTGCTGCTTCATTAGCATTTCGAGAACTAATTCACAGTTTGAGATATTTTTCAGAAACTTCACATTCGAAGTGTGTAAGTTTAGGAGATAGACGTTATATGTATATATAACTATTAAAGTAGAAACGCTGCGAGATTTCAAAATACGGATTGCTGATTTTCAGTAATTGGTATGGCAATTCTTGTTGCAAGATGCGGATGAGTAAGAGATGGAGTTTCAATGAATAAGTATAGTGACTTTTCGGAGAGGTTTAAGTCGAAGGTTAATGAAGTTTTTGATAAGTTTACTGCTAATGTGGTGAGATATGAAAGGTTCCCCAGTAACGATGGTGAAAGGGCAGCGTATCTATCGAAGTTATAATAAAATTAGTTTTACTGAAAAGTCAAAGTTGACTTGTTGGAGCTGTGACAAAACTGGCTACTTTGAAAAGAATCGTAAGGTTGTTTTTGCTAATAAATGCTAAAGAATTCAACGCGGGTACGTGTTAAACTATGACTTTGGGTTCGAGAGTTTTTTAGGTACAAGACTTCGGGTAATGTGTGATTGGATCATCATCTCGATTGTTCCTTGTTTGAAGTGTCTTCCGAAATTTTGAAGCGTTTTAAATGCAGCTTGTCATTGTCAATATCCAAAGGATAAATTCGTCATAAATCTCGATTGATTCTCGTATCCTTTTGAGTGTTACAATTAAAAGTGATGTTCTATCACAGTTTTGAAGTCAAAGTATAGCTTTGAAAAAATGTAAGGATCTAAGAGTGATGGTTTTGCTTATATCTCGAGTTGCATTCTGAGATTTCAAAAATCAGAATAGGTGATTGAATTTGAATGAGTATGGTTGTTTTGATTTTTTATAAAAGAAGGTATACTGTTGTGAAAATATGGAGTATAGTTGATGATTTACTGAATTAGAATCGAAGAATGTAATATATTAATTGTGCATTTATATATCTCTCGGGTATTACCTACCCGTTAAAAAAAATGTCACAAATAATATTTTGAACAAGATTTTTTTTTCATTACAGTCTTTATGAAAATATATGTATGTATATTTTCTTCAGATGTAATACAGATTTAATGAGTTAATATCATATTAAGCTCATTTGATTTTCGGCTTGGATTAGTAAAGAATAATCTCTAAAACATTAGAGATTACATAATCTTCGCGGAGTATTTCGCTAATGTAATCAATACTTCAATATTTATTCTTATAGATATTTCCTTAGTGAATTATGCTGATGCTCATAGAACTCTTGCTAACTTCACAAGATACGAATGTTGTTTTCCAGTAAGTTTCGAGTACATTGAAGATGAAAGTGTAAAATCAAACATGTTATTGAATGATACACTTGGTTTATTATGAAACCGAATTCATTTAATTGAATCAAAGATTGTAGTTACGATGGTTAGGTTGTTAACGAAGGATGTACATCATAGCATATTAGTAATATGAATTTAACTGAGTAGTATCTATCCTTTTTTAATTCATATTCAATAGCTTAGTATGAAAGATTTTTATAGTTTCAGCATTCATATATATAAAATATATATATATAATTTCTTCAGAAGAATGAGTTAATACTTCATAAATCGTTGACACAAAATACTCGTTGTTGATCAATGATGACGTCCATGGCGATTCTTGAACTGACGGAACTTGTGATGTTATAGGTGCTGCTAGTGCTGATGATGCTGACAGTACTGACGGTGATGGAGGTGCTGACGATATTGTTGATGCTGATGATACTGCCGGTAACTGCTGGTGATGCTGCTGAAGCTTGTGGTATTGAGGCTTGCGATGTGGATGTTACTGGCGGAATTGGTTATGCTGCTGGTGCTGCTGATGGTGTTTGTAATCCTTGCACCATGTGTTCCAAAGCCACTACTCGGGCGCGAAGTTCGTTAATTTCTGCTAGTACACCGGGATGATTGGCGGTTGGAACGAGCGGATGAATAAGATTCGCAATATGGGATAGTGTATAATCATGACGAGATACTCTAGCAATGAGTGAGAAAATGGTGTCTCAAACAGGTTCGTCGGTAAGTGCTTCAGGTTCATCGCCAAGAGGGCAATGTGGTGGATGGAAGGGATCACCTTCTTCTTGTCTCCAATGGTTGAGTTGACTACGGACCCATCCCCAATTCATCCAAAATAGATGATGGGAAATTAGTTGATCCATTCCGGTGATGCTACTTTCGGAGCACAGGTAGATATCCATATCGGAATAGCTGTCAGAATCTGAGGAATTCGAACTGGTTGAGGGATCCATCTTGTAGGATCAGGAAAAGAATTTTTGGTATGAAATAGATTGTAGAATTTAGATTTGGTATTCTTCAATTACATAATTTGCATATGTATATATAATACCAAAATTCCGTAAATTACGGAGAATCTTTGAAAAGATGTCAGTCAAATTCACAGTAATAGATGTGCTAAGATAAGAATCCGTCTATACACTATTATGCAATAAATGCAGGAAAACACGTCTAGACTTAAGATGATAAGCAGGTAATTTCCTAAGGATGATAAGTAGATGATTTCCGACTAGAATTGATAAGCAAACTTTTTGACATGCAGACACGGTCGAAGTCCAGACTCACTAATGCATCTTAACAACTATCAGTTAGACACACTAATGCAAGACCTGGTTCGCTAAGACCACCACTTTGATACCAACTGAAAGGACCCGTTCATATACATTATAAATGATTCACAATAGTTGATTACATCGCGAGGTATTTGACCTCTATATGATACGTTTTACAAACATTGCATTCGTTTTTAAAAGACAAACTTTCTTTACATCTAAAATTGACGGCATGCATACCATTTCATATTACATCCAACTATAATTGACTTAATATTAATCTTGATGAACTCAACGACTCGAATACAACGTCTTTCAAAGTATGTCATGAATGACTCCAAGTAATATCCTTAAAATGAGCTAATGCACAGCGGAAGATTTCTTTAATACCTGAGAATAAACATGCTTTAAAGTGTCAACCAAAAGGTTGGTGAGTTCATTAGTTTATCATAATCAACCATTTCCGTAATAGTAATAGACCACAAGATTTCATATACATAAACGTTTTAATAAAAATATTCTAAGTGGTTGAGCACTTGGTAACCATACTTAACATTTAATCAACATCGCATATTCCCTTTATTATGAAATCTCACTACACTGTACCAAGTGTAGTCACTGAAACGAAGTACTGTGCAACCGTTGAATACAGGTCATCCAGTCCGGTTGGGATTGTCAGGCCCGATAGATCTATTAACAGGATTCACGTTTACAATACCGCATGTAAATGGTAGTTACCAAGCTATTAGGGAAAAATATGCAAAGTGGTACAACTCAACGTAGAATATGTTTTTAGTACTTGTGTCCATTTCATAAAACAGTTATAAAACAGTGCATGTATTCTCAGCCCAAAAATATATATAAAAAGGGAGTAATGAAACTCACAATACTGTATTTCGTAGCAATTATGTATATGACGTCACTGAACAAGTGCAGGGTTTGTCTCGGATTCACGAACGTATCAATATTGTGATTCAATATTGCAGGAAAGTACGTAGACGCAATGAAAATGATAAACGTTAGGTTGACCTCACGAGCAATACCCTCGAACAATACCCATAACCTCCATAGCTATAACCCATAATTTCCTTAGCTCTATCCCGTTTAAAAACTTCTTTTGAAATCGTCTGAATATAACTCCATCGTAGTATTTTATGTATACTAATAATATCTTGAAATAATACTAAGTAAATATATATATGTAATTCGATTGAGAGAGTTTAGAGAAATATATTTTCAAGTTTCTATGAAATAATGAAACCTATTGAATTTTATTTATAATAGATTTTTGAATTATTAAAGTGAATTATTAAAGTATGAATTATTAAAGTGAATTATTAAAGTATGAATTATTAAAGTGAATTATTAAAGTTAAAGTAAAGTAAAAGTAAAGTAAAAGTAAAGTAAAGGTAAAGTTAAAGTATAGTAAAAGTATAAAACTATGTACGTATAATACGCGTATAAATATATTTAATATTAATTTAAATCGTTATATCATAAAACATTTTAGAAAAGTAGAATTATATATATTCATAATAGGTTTCAAGTTTTTAAATTACAGTCTGTTGGTGAAGCATGGAATAAAGTCTAAAGGTTTAATAAACGTATGAAATCATCTTAATGAAAAATGTCGAGTTACTTAACTTGTCGATATCCAACATCTAAGTTATTTACACTCTACGTTCTTACTTATAGATCACTTTACCATTTTCCGAATATTGTCAAAAAGAATAGATTTCTTAAATCACAGTGGACCTCATAACATTGACCCGTAATCATATCATAATGTATCTGATAATTCAATCATTTGATATTATCTCTTAATTCTATCGATAGATATATCGAAACAAATACGTTCATATAAAGTATCATATATCTAATACTTTGTTAATGTTTTCAGTTAATATTATATATTATATATACATATCTATATACATATAATTGTTCGTGAATCGTCGAACACGGTCAAAGGGTAATTGATTACATGAATGTAGTTCCAAACTTTTTGAGATTCAACATTACAAATTCTGCTTATCGTGTCGGAAACATATAAAGGTTAGGTTTAAATTTAGTCGGAAATTTCCGGGTCGTCACAGATGAAATCTTGTGGTCTATCTTTATATATAATTATGACTCGAGCAATTAAACCTATAACTCACCAACATTCGTGTTGACTTTTTAGCATGTTTTATTCTCAAGTCCTTAGACTGCTTCCGCTGTGATGTGCTTGTTGCCTGCATGGAGTCTCTCATGCTTTGTATAAAGTTTATTGCATTCGAAATAAAATTGCATTGTGTAATAAATAATTTGACTGTGATGTCAAACTGTATGATAAAAATTTATGTATTTTGAGGATTTGCTTATACCTAAGCACTCACCCACATGTTTATAACTTTCTATGTTTAGAAAGTCACTTATTTTAATGAATGCAATATTTTATCAAAACGTATCATATAGAGGTCAAAACCTCACTGTGGAATCAATGATTAACGTGCCGCGTCAATAGCGATTTTGACGGGTCGTTACAAGGGGCGTTGTAAAGTCCAAATGGCATGCGTTTGTAATCAAAAGTACCATAAGGGCACGTGAACTTGGCTTTCTCTTGATCCTCGGGTGCGATTGGAATTTGAAAGTATCCGGAGAAACCGTCAAGAAAATAATAGTAACTGTTCCCAGCTAACCTTTCCAACATTTGATCAATGAAAGGTAAGGGAAAGTGATCTTTTCTGGTGGCGTCATTTAATTTTCTATAATCAATACAAATATGTCATCCTGTTACAGTCCTAGTAGGAATAAGTTCATCTTTTTCATTTGTGATGACAGTCATGCTACCCTTCTTAGGTACACATTGAACTAGGCTTACCCATGGACTATCAGAGATTGGATAAATTAAACCTGCATTGAGCAGTTTAATAATTTCTTTCTTAACAACATCTTGCATATTTAGATTTAGTCTTCGTTGGCGTTGCACATATGTTTTATGACCTTCTTCCATAAGGATTTTGTGTGTGCAATACGAAGGACTTATGCCTTTAATGTCATGAATCTTCCATGCAATAGCTAGTTTATGAGCTTTTAGCACAGAAATGAGTTGAGATTTTTCATTTTCTGTAAGAGAAGACGATATTATTACAGGTAATTCAGATTCACCATGTAAATAAGCGTATTCCAAATGGTTTGTAAGTGGCTTTAACTCTAATATCGATGGTTCTTCTATCGATGATTTGTATCGATATCTGTCTTCCTCTTTTAGCATTTGAAGTTCTTCTGTTGTTGGTTCATATTCATTAGCCATGAGTGTGGCTAATATTTCAGCTTCATCAATTGGTTCAGTTCCTTCTCCTAAAGAACATTCTTCTGCTCCTTGTAATTCTGGAAATTCTTGTAGCAATTCTGCATGTGAATCAATAGTTTGAATATAATAACATGTATCATCTGCAGATTGTGGTTTTTGCATAGCTCTATCAATGAAAAAGGTAACACTCTCGTCCTCTATACTTAGGGTCAGTTTCTTACCAAACACGTCTATTATTGCTTTAGCCGTGTTTAAGAATGGTCTTCCTAATATAAGAGGAACTCGAGAATCTTTTTCCATGTCCAGAATAACAAAGTCTACTGGAAATACTAAAGTACCAACTTTAACTAGCATGTTCTCCATTATCCCTCTAGGATATTTTACTGATCGATCGGCTAGTTGTATGCTTATTCGTGTTGGTTTCAATTCTCCAAGGTCTAGTTTAGCGTATAATGAATATGGCATTAAATTTATACTAGCACCTAAGTCTGTCAATGCTTCTATTGAATTAAGACTACACAGAAAACATGGAATTTTGAAACTTCCTGGATCTGAGAGTTTTTCTGGTAGTTTATTCAACAGCACTGCAGAACAATTAGCATTCATAGTAACAGCCGAGAGTTCTTCCATTTTCTTTCTATTTTTGTGATTAGATCTTTCAGGAATTTGGCATATCTTGGCATTCCTGAAATCACAATAATGAAAGGAAGATTGAAATTTATTTGTTTAAACATATCCAAGAATTTGGATTGCTCGACTTCAAGTCTTTCTTTTCTCATTTTACTCGGGTAAGGAAGCGGTGGTTGGTATGGTTTAACATAAGGTTTAGCCTTAACTGTGTTATCTTCATTAACCTTTTCAACTACCGGTTCTGATTTCTTCTCTTGCTCAGGCTGTGGTGCCTATGTAGCAGGAATAGAGTCATCAAAAATTACAGGCATTTTAGGTGGTTTAAGTGTAATACCACTTCTTGTGGTAATGGCTTTAGCTGTTTCATTCCGGGGGTTAGCATTTGTATCGCTAGGTAGACTTCCCAGTTTTCTTTCACCTATTAACCTTGCTAGGTTACTTACTTCTTGTTCCAGATTTTGGATAGAAGCTTGTTGATTTCTAAATGCTTGAGCATTTTGTTCATTAGTTTGTTTCTGAGATGTGAAAAACTGCGTTTGAGATTCAACTAGCTTCGACATCATGTCTTCTAAATTTGGCTTTTTTTCATCGGTTTGTGGTGGTTTATTTGGAAAAATAGGTCTTTGCTGGTTGCAAGTATTATTGGATACTTGTTGATTACTAGGACCTTGTTGGTTGTTGTATGGAACATTTCAGTTATAATTCTGATTTTGATTGTAGTTTGGTCTTGGCGGTTGATAATTATTTTGATAATTATTTCAAGGCCTTTGGTTTATGTATGAAACATTCTCTCTTTGTTCCATTGTTTGTTCAATACTGAGACAATCTTTTGTCAAATGTGGTCCTCCACACTGCTCACAACTAATTCGTATTGCGTGAATATCTTTAGTCATCTTTTCCATTCGTCTTTCAAAAGCGTCTAACTTTGCGAAAATGGAATCAAAGTCATGGCTAGAATCAGCTCTAGCCGCTTTAGATGATCTAACGATGTCTTTTTCTTGATGCCACTCATGTGAGTGGGAGGCTGTGTTATCAATAATTTTGTAAGCTTCAGTTGCGGTTTTCTTCATAATGGAACCACCAGCTGCTATGTCGATGTCTTTTCGTGTAGTAATGTCGCATCTTTGGTTGAATATTTGTACTATTTGATAAGTGTCTAAACCATGTTGAGGACATCCTCTCAATAACATTTCGAATCTTGTGCACGCCTCATATAGAGTTTCATTTGGCTTTTGTGTGAACGTAACAATTTCTCCTTGAAGTCTCACGGCTTTAGATGCCGGAAAGAATCTTTTAAGAAATTTCTCAACTAAGACATCCCATGTGTCAATCGCCCCTTCAGGTAACGATTCTAACCAATCTTTGGCTTCTCCCTTTAAAGTCCAGGGAAATAACATGAGATAGATCTGTTCATCCTCAACTTCTCTGATTTTAAATAGAGTACAAATCCTATTAAAGGTACGAAGATGTTCGTTTGGATCTTCCTTTGGCGCACCACTAAATTGGCATTGATTAGTTACCATGTGTAGGATTTGTCCTTTGATTTCATAATCTGGCGCATTAATGTCTGGTTGAGTAATGGCATGACCTTGGCCAGTGCGTGTGGCTCTCATTTGATCTTTCATATTTAGAGGTTCCTGATTTTTCATGATTGAAATTGTTGAATCTGAATCACTAGGGGATTCTGATTTAATGGTTTCTTCCTCGACAATCTCTGGTTGTATAATTTGTGGTTCAGGAGGAATGATTAGTAGTTCGAGATCTCTGAATCGTCCTTGAATATCCTCCGGGTTCTCAATTGTGAGGTCGGGTTCAAAAAATGAATTATCGGAAATTTGAATTGGAGTACTTGGTCGACTAGATGATGATTCTAAAGAAAAATCAACGACGATGATATTGGCTAGATGTCTTGATCAAGTTACAAGTGGTGAACGTATGAAAGGTGGTGAACGTTTTGCTCGGTGCATTCACTGAATATCCTATTAGTTATAAAAATAAAAAAATTATATAAGTTATCAAATTAATAGACTTTTCTGATTTTGCCCACGTTTCGAATAGCCAATAGATGCAACAGGTAGCCAGGACCCTTTAAATCGGAAGCCCACAACTCGCCACTAACAAATCCAACTATTACTACGAACCAGAAAATTTTGGATGTCTATCAATTTAACCGCTTAAAATAATTTTTCGTCAAAATTTTGAAGATAAAATCTATGTCCTAAAAACTTGAGCGTCGAGAAATAAGAGGAAGAAAAAGAGTGCGTCGAAAAACGTCGAAAAATAAAAGGTCGAAAAATAATAATAAGAAAGTAAAGCGTCGAAACTTAAAAGTCTAAAAACTAAATATTAAAAGTTGCGTCTAAAGGTATTAAAGCCTAAAGGAATTCTATATCCAAAATGGAAATAACTTAAATAGGCACTAAAATCTATTAAATACTAAAGCGATAAGCGGCGTCGTAAAATTCTAAAGCGTCTAAATCTTAATCTAAAGAAAAAGCACTTAAGGGATTTTACGGCAAAGCCTAAAAATCTAGAAATATAAATAAACTACGGCAAAAACTAATCTTAAAACTAATTACGAACGAAAAATATACAAATTACAAATTAAACGATTAAAAAGATACGAAATATAAAAATAAAACTTAAAGTTATAAAAGTATAATTTTTATAAAAATATTATTTTTATATTATTATTTTATAAAAGTACTAATTATAAATTATTAAAACTTATTAAAACTTAAAAATACAAAATTAAATAAAACTAATACTAATTATTATTTAATTAAAACCCTAATTACTAATTAATTAATTATTAAATCTTAACCCTAATGAATTAATAATAAAAATTAAAACCCTAATCTGTATTATTTGCTGTACGAGGTATGTGGCGTGTCAGAACAACTCATGCGAATGCATAATTTTTATGAACTGCAGCCATGCGATCCCATGGTGTGCAGGTTCAGTTTATATGCAGGCCAAAAAAAATTTCGCAGGCTCAGATTTCTTTTAAATTTTTATTTTTATTTTTATTTTTATAATGTTTACAAAATTAAATATAAGTAATATTTATTAAAATAAACTTATATTTTTAAGAACTAAAAAAATACTTTTATACTTTATATAAAAAAATATATTTTCTTTTTATTTAACACTTAAATAGATATATATATACTTTTTTTATAGCGTTCTATGGCATCCCCGGCAGCGGCGCCAAAAATATTTGATGTGTGCGAGGTGTAGTACGAAATAGATTATATTTTATTATGAAATACTATTAAATACGATACAATTTTACACAAGTTATTTATTTATTTATTGAATGGATATACCTAAACCTTGCTACAACACTTATAGGCAGTGTACCTAATCGTAGAGTAGTGTAGTTTTTAGTAAGTCCGGTTCGTTCCACAGGGAGCTAGCTGAGTTTAACGCTATAATTTTAAAAACTATATTTGTACAAATATTTATATAAGTAGTATTATTATTATTATTATAAAAAGGGGGTTTTATCGTTTAGTGACCGGTTTGTCGATTTTATGTCTTAAGTCACAATTAAAACCTAATGTAAAATATTAAATATAAATATAACTTAATTTAAAGAGTAAAGTAAATGACGATAAATAAAAGTGCGATAAATAAAAGTGCAATAATTTAAAGTACGATAAATAAAATGACGGTAAATAAAAGTACGATGAGATATAAATTAAAAGAATTATGCTTATTTAAACTTCTGTAATCATGATGTTTGACGTGTTGATTTTAATTTATTACCATAGATTAATTGTCCTTTGTCCTGGATTATTCGATATGTCCATATGGTTTTTTCCATAATAGTCCATCGGTCATAATTATAAAGTGCGAGAGTCTTCGCCAAATTAACCTTATACCCGAAGTCAAATATTCCAACTAATTGGGGATTCGAACTGTAACAAGGTCTTAATACTTTATTTAATGAATACACCAGGTTATCGACTGCGTGTAATCCAAGGTTTTAATACTTTGTTAACAATTACACCAATTACCCTTGAATGTAATCTACCCCTATTTTAATGAGTCCAGTGACTATTAATCCATCTCCGTGTCCGGTCAAATGAATAATTATTAGTATTTATAGATATCCTGCCCACCGTACCCAGTCAAGCGTATGTGGTTATATATAAACATATCAAATTATAAATCTCTATATTAAATCAATGAGATATCATTTAGTTAATATAAAGCCCATTACTAGCTCATAGTCCAATTTCCACAAGTGTCGGTCTTTTGTCCAAACCCCAATTATGGTCCAAAACCCAATAACCCAATCTTAATATTTAGTCCAACATCACGATTACTTCAGCTTAAATAAGTATAATAATAATGTAGCTACGAGACATTAATTTAAAAAGGTTGAACATAACTTACAATGAGTATTAATCGCGTAGTGTTACATAGACAGAATTTTGACTTACAAACTTAAAACATTCGCCACTATAACCTTATTATTATTAAGTTAATATTAAAATTATAATTATAAAATAAATATATATATTTGAGAGAGAGTGATATCAGTAGGATATGGTGTCCATAATTCGGCCGAAAACACTGCAATTTATAGGACTTGGCCATCTACAGTACTCCATGCAATCGCATGGATTTTAGCCTTCCTGGCCATGCGATCGCATGGCCACCCTGGATCCAGATATTTTGCTCTAAAAATGTGGGCTGCTGAGTATTTAATTAATATAATATAATATATATAATTTTATATAATTATATATATATATATATATTATATTATATTCTTGTGCATAGTAGACTTGTAATTTTAGCTCCGTTGAGTCGTACATTGATAGTTGGTTCAGGTCTCGGTTCCGGATTTTTGATCGTCCTTTCGTACGATTTAATATCTTGTACTTTGCGTTTCGCGGCTCGTACTCTTGTAACTTTTAGACATTTCTCAGCAATAATTTGAACCACTTGGATTATACTTTGTACTTTTTAGCGTTTTGGTCGTTTGCGTCTTCAAATCGCCGAATCTGTCTTTTGTCTTCACCTTTTAATATTTAAACGAATATCACTTGTAAATAGAACAATTGCAACTAAAAGCTTGTCTTTCTTGAAGGATAATGCTATTAAATATATGTTCATTTTTAGCATTATCAATGTGTAAAGTTTGTATAAAAAAAGGGTAATCAAACACTGAAACCCTTTATTCTTGTCTGTTGTGGCTGCCTTATTCACGTCTGAGCTGGACGAAATCACAAGCACTTACACATTGAATTAACTTGAGCCAAATAATTGATAGATGGGCTGCAAATTAGTGTTGGGTTTGTGGATTTGGGTTACTATTTGTTTTCTCTTTTGTTGCCATCGAGGCCCAACGGTAATTCCTTTTATTTTCTGTCCCAAACATAGCAGCTATTGCTGTGAATGTTTTTGCTTTCTTAAAACAATGTCTCGATGATGATTATTGGTTTCATAAGTGATAATGATGACTGTAATGTTATGTTACGATAATGATCATGATGATGATATGAGATATCACGATGATGCAGTGGTGGACCGAAAACCTTTAAGGTTACTTAGGCTAATTACTTGGTGGGCTTAGATAATATAGCTTTTTGGACCGTGAACTTTCTGTTGTTGGGCCGAAGAAGGCTGGGCCAAGTTAATAGAAATAGTGATGATGAGGTACGTACATGTTAAAGATGATGATATTAAGTTAGGATGATGGACTTGAAAATGATGTGGTGATTATGAGTTTAAGGATGTTAGATGATACATAAAATCACAACGGTGATGACAAATGAATACATTATAATGATGAGTGTCGATTATGATTATGATTACGTTGATGGTGATTATGAAGACGAGGATAACGAATAACGAATTAAATATAATGATACACAAAATAATAAGACGATGTAGCATGGTAATGATTATGATTCGTTAAAGATATATGAAATAACAATAATAATAAATATGGTTAAGGATGATATCGGGTTAGCGGGACGTCGCGGGTTCAAACCCGGACTTGGGCATTTTTTTTAAGGCTACTTCTTTGAGGTAGTATTTCTATTACCAATACTATCATTATTATCGTATTATTATTAGTATTAATATAAGTATTATTATTATTAATATTATCATTTTATGAATTAATAAAATAAGTATCATTATTATTCTTATCATTTTTATTATTAATATTATTAGTATTATTATTACTAAGTATTATAAATATTATTGTTATTATTAATATCATTATTATTATTATTATCATCATTATTACATTTAACATTAAATTTATTATTTTTAACATTTTTATTACTATTATCATTATTTGTATTAATAATATTACCATTAGTATTATTAACCCTATTACAACAAATATTATTTATGTAAAATATAATTATTTCATATAACATAACTATATTAATATTTTTTTATCTTATTTATTTAAAGTATATAAAATAAATACAGTTAATTGAATTATTAATGAAACACCTAATTAAAATAACAATTAAATCACTAATAATAATATGTAAATTTGTTCGAATACAATTATATGTGTTAATAAATATATAAATGATATAGGTTCGTGAATCCAAGGCCAACCCTACAATTGTTCAATGTCGTCATATGTATTTTTACTACAAAATACTGTATTGTGAGTTTCATTTGCTCCCTTTTTAAATGCTTTTGCAATATATATTTTTGGGACTGAGAATACATGCGCTGCTTTTATAAATGTTTTACGAAATAGACACAAGTAATCGAAACTACATTCTATGGTTGGATTATCGAATCGAATATGCCCATTTTTAGTCTGGTAATATAAGAAATTAGGGAACATACACCCTAATTGACACGAATCCTAAAGATAGATCTGTCGGGATCAACAAGCCTTATCCATGTCGCGGATGCTTTAGTACTTAGAATTTATCATGTCCGAAGGATGTCCCAGAATGATGGGGATATTCTATATGCATCTTGTTAAGGTCGATTACCAGGTGTTCACCATATTAATGATTTTTATCTCTATGCAGTTTACGAAATGCCTGATATGAGAATGATGTTTATGAAAAATGAAATCTTGTGGTCTATTATATTATTAGAAATGATTGATTATGATAAACTAATGAACTCACCAATCTTTTGGTTGACACTTGAAAGCATGTTTATTCTCAAGTATGAAAGAAATCTTCCGCTGTGCATTTGCTCATTTTAAAGATATTAGTTGGAGTCATTCATGACATATTTCAAAAGACATTGCATTCAAGTCGTTGAGTTCAATAAAGATTATTATTAAAAATGACAGATTAGGTCATTTATAGTTGGATATTATGAAATGGTATGCATACCTGTCAACTTTCGATGAAATGAAAGTTTATCTTTTAAAAATGAATGCAATGTTTGTAAAATGTATCATATAGAGGTCAAATACCTCGCGATGTAATCATATGTTATTGTATTCGTCCTTATGGATTAGGACGGGTCGCTTCATGTGGTATCAGAGCGGTGGTCTTAGCGAATCAGGTCTTGCATTAGTGCGTCTAACTAATAGTTTTTAGGATGCATTAGTAAGTCTGGACTTCGACCTTAACTGCATGTCAAAAAGTTTTGCTTATCATTTTTGTCGAAAATTACCTGCTTATCATCTTAAGTCTAAGACACATCCTACTGCATTGATTGCATGAATAGTGTATAGATAAAATTCATATCTTAGCGTATCTGCTAATTCATATCTTAGCATATCTGTTACTGTAAACTTTGCCTGACATATTCTGCAAATTCCTCCGTAATCTACGAAATCTTTTGTTCTATATATATAGATATTCTATATAATTAGAATACCATCTGATAGCCGGAAATCATTTTATATCGAAAAATTCTTTATTCAATCGTACGAAATGGAACTCACCACTAGTTCAAGTCCCTCAGATTCCGATATGGAGTATCACTCGAGCTCCGAAAGCAGTGTGACTGGAATGGATCAACCAATCAACCATCATCAATTCTGGATGAATTGGAGATGGGTTCGTATTCTACTAAATCATTGGAGACAGGAAGAAGGTGATCCCTTCCATCCCGCACATTTCCCTCTTGGCGAAGAACCTGAAGCACTTACCGGCGAACCTGTTCGTAATACTATTTTCTCTCTCATTTCCAGGGTATCTCGTCATGACGGTATACTATCTTAAATTCTAGATCATATTCATCCGCTCGTCCGAACCGACAATCATCCCGGTGTAATAGAAGAAGTCAACGAGCTTCGCGCTCGGGTAGTGGCTTTGGAGAATATGGTGCAAAGGTTACAAGCACCAGTAACAGTACCACCATCAGCAACACCAAAAGTACCATCACCACCACCAACAACAACATCTGCATCCCACACCTCAACATCACAATCTGTACCTCGAGCATCAACGTCATACACACCATAGATACCAAGGAGTACCTACAACAACAACCGATGAAGTATTAATCTATAACATCATTAGAGAAACATTCTGTGGCGATTATGTAATCTCAAAAGTCTTAGAGATTATTTATTCTAGCTCAAACCGAAAAGCAAATGAGATTAATATCATATTAACTCATTAAAACCATGATTACATCTGAAGAAAATATATATGTTTATATGTTTTCATAAAGATTGTAATTAAAAATTCTTTCGTACAAACTATTAATGTTGAAAATATTTTAACGGGTAGGTAATACCCGAGGAATATTTAGATTTCACATTAATAAGTTACACTGTACATTCTTTCAAATTTAATTCAACGGTCATTTACTATCCTACTTACATCCACCGATATACGTATCCGTTCACCGTAGACTAATCATTTTCATTCAATTTCATATTTGGATTTTGACTTATCAGAATTCAACAAGTGGCATAATGAAGAAAACACTGGACAAAAAATAAAATTTGTTAGAAACAAACAAATTAACTATGAGAAATTTTGTTAAGAATCCACGCTAACAAAATCCTAGCTAACTGTTCCTAGCTAACTGATTACATTTTATTTATCACAATTTTATTTATTGTCATTTAATTTCTGTTATTTATTTTACGCACTTTATTTATCATCATTTAAATACTGTTATTTACGCAATTAAATATCGGGCACGTATACAAAATTTTGACATATCATATCGACGTCATCTATATATATTATTTGGAATAACCATAGACACTCTATATGCGGTAATGATCGAGTTAGCTATGTAGGGTTGAGGTTGATTCTAAAATAATATATATACTTTGAGTTGTGATCGAGTCTAAGACATGTATACAATGGGTCACGATACGTATTAATTAATTCAACTATTATATATTAAACTATATATGAATTATTGAATTACTAACTGTGTATAACACCCCAGTTTTTTTTTTTAATACAGCGGAAGACCAATTTAACTAATACATAAGTTAAACATGTATATATATATATATATATATATATATATATATATATATATATATATATATATATATATATATATATATATATATATATATATATATATATATATATATATATATATATATATATATATATATATATATATATAATCCACTTAATAATAAACACGTTAATAAATAAACGACCGGGTGTTATATTAAAACGTAAACACAACTTTAATAGAAAAGACGCGACATCAGAGTTTCTGGCTTTGTCAAACATATCTTCCAACATCCCATCTTCGCCCTGATAACTAGCATACAACAAATCCATAACCTGCAGGGAAGATGTGGGGGATTAGCACGAAGCTAAGTGAGTGCAACTAACTATAGGCAATAGTATACATGAACCGTCATACTAATCATGTCACATAGTCTAACACATAAACATCACCCAAGTGCCGTCTATAGAGACTCTGGCGGCTCGGCCAAACCATTAACCACCAGCTGATTGGACTGGGGCTTACCAGAAGTTCCTCCACCACCGTGTTGTATATATATAATCCACACGCGACGGACACGTCATTCACATATATATACACCACGATTGTCTAGGCCACCACATGAGGAACCCAACCCGCAGGTTGATCTCTCCTACTGAGGCCACCACACAATAGGGACGCACTGGGCTCCAGCAGACAAGCATCAACCAACATGCATTCATCACAACGTACTAACTAACTGTATCAGTAAATATAGCTAACAAGCATGGCAATCATAATATAACATGTTACTCTATACTATGTTCTCCAGTTAGTCCCACTCACCGATACCGGCAACACTCGGTAGTCTAATGTCACTGAGTCTTCTCCTCGTCCATACCACCTGAGAACAAATACTGAATAAGTTAGTAATCATATTCCAATACTAACTATATCACAATCATAGTATATATAAACTAACACTTAAGCACTTAACAATAAATCTGTTAACCGTACGAGTAACACTCTCACTCGCACGTTTGAGAACACTCAACCATGCAGTTGACAACTTACTCGTACTTTTGGTCTATGACTGAACGCCCATCAATGAATCCAATGATCCGTACAGTTCACCACACGAGTGACAAGTGACTCGTACGAGTCACATCTCAACCGTACGTATTACCTTAACCAAAACAATAGTTCTCCATAACCACTCACTCGCACGGTTCATAACACGGTTGACCCCCCAACCGTACGAGTGAAGGCTCACTCGTGCGAGTGATGAAGAACAGTAACAGCAGCTGTTTATACGTGTTTCTACTCAAAATGTACAACATAAACATCAATTCATACAGTAGGTTAACACATATCGTCATATATTTACTATATGATAAGCCTACATCATTAACTCAATCAATAACGACACTAAACGAGTACAAAACAAGACATACACCATAAAATCCCTTCTTATGACCAAAATAAATTTTGATCTATCTTTTTAAAACTTATAATGGTAAAGTAAACTTCAATACGAGTCCAACGATAATTTATTCATCGAAAACGGAGTTACGGTTTGAAAGTTACAGCCTTTTCAATTTTACCAAAAACTGACCAGTGCTCACTCGCGCGGACGAGACCTCACTCGTGCGAGTGAGTCCTCAAGCGCGTGGTTGAGCCTCAAATGTGTGGTCACTCGTACGAGTGACCTGTTAGAAGTGTGGGAGCTGTTAGAACATTCCAGCTCGCTATTTTCGTGTTTTTTGACCCAAAATCATGATTTTTGCAAGATCTAACACCAAAACCACTTCCAAAACATCATATAAACTATATATAAGCTATTACTAATAACAATTAACACATACAAACACATAATCATCAAGATTCAAGCCCAATTTCACACTTTTATTCAAGAACACCAAAAATCCAATTTCAGCAAGAATCAAAGCATGAATCGACGAAGCACTTACCTTGTGATGATCACCAACACACAAGTAACAGATTACTAGCTCGAATTCAACAAACTAACAAGATTTGATCTTTAGGGTTTGAGAGGATGAAGGAGTTAGGTACGGGCTTTGTTTGGGAATTTTGAAGAAATGGATTGAAACATCCAGATAATACATACTTAAGTGGGTTATAAACCCATACCCCTTTACGCACGGGTATTTATCAGTTATATGAATTCTTTTGTATGTCATTTGGTGACCCAAACGAAGTCCAAATTAAATAAATAAACCTGTTCTGTGACCCTTGTCACAAACTGGTCCTATCCACAACATTAAATAATAATAAATATAAAATTAAAATAATAGCATATAATAACACCACACAACCAGAGGGCAAAATAGTAATCTAACAGTTAGGCCCGCTTCGAGGGTGTTACAAATCTACCCCCCTTAAAGAGATTCTGTCCTCGAAATCTGCTACGTTATAGCCAACACGGGTCACAGGTAACAAAAACCAACACAATAGGTCACACCGGTAGCTACACCAAAACACATAATAAGATAACAAGCATTACCAAGGTTCATTAGTTTTCTCATATGCCAACCTATAAGCGAAAATCATTAATTTAAAAACTCACCATCACTAAGTCAATGTTAACCCTTTCTGTTACGACCAACTCCAATCACGCAACACAACATTCAGATAATTTATCTCGCAATTGTCTATAGCATCACAATTATTGCTTGAAGGGGTAACCAAGTACCAACAATCAACTATTAACAAGGGTCGTGCACGTCATCTTTTATCCTAGCACTAAGCTAAGAGGATAACGATTAAACAATTCAACACTAGATGCAATCAACATTCATTCAAATACAAGACAACCCAAAAGTATTATATAGTCCCATCATCAACTTAATTGACTTCCACAAAAAGTTTCACGTCAAACTGTCATACACCTCACTTTCTGAAGATACCAACGGTTATACACTGTCAATTTCATTGAATCGGACTGATCCATCAAATTTCGATATTACCCATAAAGTTAACCCATCAAATCTTATATTCAGTTTATTCTAAGTCATCAGTCTGTTGTCAACGTGTCACATGAAGACGCAACTCAGTTAAGCCCACAATTCTACATCACCAAATCAACAAAGGTCATGGGTATTACAAACCACCACAACGGGCCACAACGTTACCTAAGTCAAATCATGTCCTACGGTCATATGCCTTACAAAGCTCCGTTCATTCTCGTAGGTCAAAAGCTATCTTATCTATCTAAAGCCAAACACACCATCTGCTAGTCTACTACCCAAGGGTCAAGACCCGCTATATGCTGATCTGCAAACTTACTTGCTTACACTACATGATATCCGAATCTTTCCTCACATTCTGGTCTAGAAAACAGTCTTTACCACTAGCTAAAGAAATTCAATGCTGACAACCTGCCGCTATCTAATAACTGAACAAGTATAATTTCGTCTGAAATCCAAACTTGATCTATCATTAATCTTACGAAATACCACGAAAATTCCATCTCATGTCTAGGTTTTACACACTAACTCTCGAGTCACTACTAATGACCCACTATATGATATCTGTCAATCATGATTTGAGGTTATCCCCGAGTCACCTTCATCGAATTTCCTAATTCAACTCACTCTAAGACACTGAATAAATGCTATCATTTACCTTAGAATACACAAACTTAGCTAATTTCATCACTACATCATAGCCAAATCAACTCGGATTACACTAAATTACCCAAACACCATAATTTATTACTTGTTTCAATCCCGATATTCAAGAATTTCGTTGAAATTCGCTTATCTAGTTCAATATTCACCCAATTATTCAACGACTAAATCGTGATTCTGTTCAACTCAATCATAGTAGAAATGATTACTAACCCAATTTCAAATCAATTCAATCTTTACATCACAAATCTTGAATAAAGAATAATCGTCCACACATTCTGAAATTAATTATCCAAGTATTAATTTCCTCAAGTAACATCAATATACATGTCCAACACTACTACAGTTACATCAGAAAGATCGTCACTTGGTTAAAGTGCTACCAGAACACACAATTAAATACCTAATTCAAATTCGATATTTAAGGGTTTCGTCATAAATCACTTATCTAGGTTGATACTTACCCAAAATTCATCACTTAAAGCATGACTTTATTCATATCCTCATTAAAAAAACACTTACAAATGCAATATTAAACCAACATTAATCATTCGAACATGGATTTCAAGTCAATGATATCCACTACCACAAGCAATAAACATCCATCTAACAATTAAGTCCGTCAAATGATATCAATACACGTGTTTGACACCACTAAAACTATCTCTGCATCGACTTTATTTTGCTTCAAACTTCATCACAATTCAAAACTAAGGCTTATTCGATCATCAATAGCCTAGGTCCAAATATTGTTCAACTAACATTACTATGTCATAAAAGTTTACACTCGGTCAACAGTTCATCGAAAATCACATTCATCGTCAAATAACACCCGATCTAACATTCGTTACATCTCTTCCGACTCTCAAAACTACTGTATGATTTACTATAATATATTTCCGTTGGCCAGACATAGTACATCATTCTAAATCACACTTTTATTTCGAGTATTTAGGAACAAGATCTTAATCGAGTTCATCAAAACAACACGGTCTATCTTCTCAAGTCACAGGTAGTTATAAATCTCCACTATATCCCAAACTAATAGATTTTACAATCTAAGGCTATCAAAACCGCAAAAGTCTTGAAATAAAACACGTAACTCGGTTCTAGTTCGATCTTAATTCTACTAAGTACTCTTTAGTAACCACATTAGTAACTCTGATCCAACATCCAATAAACTATACCTACTTACTTCATCTTATTTGCAAATGCTATTATTGTCTGTCCTCGACTTTACATTCAAATCTTCAAAAGACAAAATATTCACAACGGTCACTATCGAACTACCAGATCAATGATTCTATCTTAACAGTAATATGATCAATGTTCTAATCACGTCTCCTGACCTAGTCAAGATTCATCATAATTCAGCTTGAACTGAATTTCTATTCCCGTTAAGGTCTTCTCTACTTCCAAGAAAGTCACTAAACGAACGTCTCACATACTGACATCTAATGAGTCATATAAATTCACAAAAAAATCAACTTCTCATGACAACTCTATAGGTCCTACTTAGCTAGTCAAATCCTGCAACAGTACATCCAGGCTAATAATACTCCTTACATAACGACAAAACACAGTTTTCCTATTTTCAGTCAAGACTACATGGAAAACTCCATTCAAACTTACTTTCTAAAGGTCACCACTAACTCACATTAGTCTATGGTAGGAAAACGATTCTTCAAAGTCTTACTACGGCCACAATCATCTAAACTAAAAGTCAACAATCATACGTGACACGCAGACAACCCACATATGAGAACAACAAACAGGGCCCGGATCCTCTTATGAGAAGACAAGGAAACTACTACTCTATTTCAATCCTTACGGGCCACTACGTGTGTCTTGTCGATCCATGGGAAGGAATTACATTTCACCTAAGTCCAACACAACAAGTCCCATCATACTATAATATCATAGGGTCCGTCATCTACTGGTTCAGTCACGATCGCCAAGCATGAGGACTACACTTCACATAGTTACATAATAGGGTTCGAGACTTTCACTACTCATCAAGGGGTCACTACCCTAATCAGTCTTTATGGGTCACTATGTGTGTCTCATCAGTCAACGGTCAAGAAATGACTTCATATTTGTCTTTTGTTAATATTATAAATCATTCACTTCAATTCTTTCAGTCTAGGCCAACAGTAATCTCACATATAGTACAACAGGCCATATAACAAACAATTCACAATAGTATGACACCATATCACAAAGGTCATATCTATAAAGTCTCATAAAATATGGCAGTCAGTCTAAGGGAATAAAATCCCGATAGTGGCAGGGTAGCTCCAGACACAATTGTCGTAACTGTGTCTGTCAACTGTCATCTACTTCTATCTTACAAGTACAATTAATCAATCGCAACTTGAAACACTAATCGTCACAGATTATCATTACAACAAACACCAAATTCGACAAAGACGGGAACATAATATACAAGTACAATAATAACAATTACAGCAATGTAACAAGAATGTACCTTTATGAATAAGAAGACATCTTCTGTATCTATCAACACCTCGATCGCACCCACACCCTTAACCCTCATCAACTCTGCAACTGAATCCTTATCATTGGAGCCATGTCAACTAATACACGTCAAGTCCTTCATCCAAATCAGCATCAAATGCATCCACCGAAGTTCTGTCAGTACTGAGGGTCAACAGGGCACCAGCAGGGTGGAATCGATCTTCATACCTGTCTTAACACAAAATCTCACACACAAAAGCTTAGTAGATAATCTGTTAGTTTTTGCCAACTAACTCGTCAATACCTACTTCACTCACTTAACCCACCCCAAGATATGTTTGACTCGACACACGGTTTGGGAACATGTCACTTCCGTGCACATGCTGCCAAACCTACGCTCTGATACCAACTTATAACACCCCAGATTTTTTTTAATACAGCAGAAGACCAATTTAACTAATACATAAGTTAAACATGTATATATATATAATTTACTTAATGATAAACACGTTAATAAATAAACAACCGGGTGTTATATTAAAACGTAAATACAACTTTAATAGAAAAGACGCGACATCAGAGTTTCTGGCTTTGTCAAACATATCTTCCAACATCTCATCTTCGCCCTGATAACTAGCATACAACAAATCCATAACCTGCAGGGAAGATGTGGGAGATTAGCACGAAGCTAAGTGAGTGCAACTAACTACAGGCAATAGTATACAGGAACCGTCATACTAATCATGTCACATAATTGATGTTTCGCGAGGTGTATATAAAATAGCTATTAATTTTAGCAGGAAATACTATTAAATACGATACGATTTTACACAAGATATTTATTTATTTAGAGAATGGATATACTTAAACCTTGCTACAACACTTATAGGCAGTGTACCTAATCATACAGTAGTGTAGTTTTTAGTAAGTCCGGTTCGTTCCACAGGGAATCTTTTTAAACAAAGCTTAACGCTATATTAGTTTACTTTTATAAAAACACAAATATATATATAAGTAATATTATTATTATAAAGGGGGGTTTTTACCGTTTAATGACCGGTTTGTCGATTTTAAAACTTTAGTCGCAGTTAAAACCAAATGTAAAATAATAAATAAATACAAGACTTAATTTAAAGTGTAAAGTAAATAATGATAATGAAATTGCGATTAATAAAAATACGATAAAATAAACTTGCGATAATTAAAAAGTACGATAATTAAAAGTGCAATTAAATACAATAACAATAAAAATGCGATAATTAGAAGTGCAATTAAATATAAAATAAAGGAAATTAAATATGAAATAAAAGAATTATGCTTATTTAAACTTCCGTAATCATGATGTTTGACGTGTTGATTTTAGTTTTATGCCCATGGGTTAATTATCCTTTGTCCTGGATTATTTAATATGTCCATACGGATTTGTCCATAATAGTCCATCAGTCATAAATATAAAGAGCGAAAGCCTTCGTCAAATTATTCTTATTCCCGAAGTCAAATATTCCAACTAATTGGGGATTCGAATTGTAACAAGGTTTTAATACTTTGTTTAATGAATACACCAGGTTATCGACTGCGTGTAAACCAAGGTTTTACTACTTTGTTAACAATTACACCAATTACCCTTGAATGTAATTCACCCCTGTTTCAACAAGTCTATTAACTATTAATCCAGTTCCGTATCCGGTAAAATGAATAATTATTGGTATTTATAGATATCCCGCCCACCGTACCCAGTCAAGCGTATGTGGTTATATATAAATACGTCGAATTATAAGTTTGTATATTAAATTAACAAGGTATTGTTTAGTTAATTTAAAACCCATTAATAACCCATAGTCTAATTTCCACAAGTGTCGTTCTTTTATCCAAACCCCAATTATGGTACAAAGCCCAATTACCCAATTTTAGTAATTAGCCCAACATCATGATTACTTCGGATTAAATAAGCATAATAATAACTTAGCTACGAGACATTAATGTAAAAAGGTTGAACATAACTTACAATGATTAAAAATAGCGTAGCGTTACACGGACAGAATTTTGACTTACACCCTTACAACATTCGCTAACATACCCTTATTATTAGAATTATAATTAAAATTAAAATTAAAATATAAATTATAAATATAAATATTACGATATAGATAGAGAGATGGATGATATATGTTATGAAAAATGATCAGAATTCGGTTGGCTTTATAGGGACTTTCAAAACTTGGGGCTCCGCGACTCGCGGCCCTTTTGGCCTTCAAACTCCGCGAGTCGCGGAGTTTGCTTTTACAGCTCACACAAGTTTGGCTCTTTGTTTACCGACAGTTTTATAAATAAATATAATATATTAAATAATTATAAGAATTATTTAAATATTATATTATATTTATGTGCATAGTTGACTTGTAATTTTTAGTCCGTTGCGTCGAGCGTTAAGAGTTGACTCATGTCCCGGTTTCGGATTTTCGAACGTCCTTGCGTACAATTTAATATCTTGTACTTTGCGTTTTGAATCTTGTACTCTTGTAATTTCGAGACGTTTCTTATCAATAATTGGAACCTCTTTGATTGTATTTTGTACTTTTGAGCTTTTTGGTCGTTTGCGTCTTCAATTCGTCGAATCTGTCTTTTGTCTTCACCTTTTATTATTTAAACGAATATCACTTGTAAATAGAACAATTGCAACTAAAAGCTTGTCTTTCTTGAGGAATAATGCTATGAAATATATGTTCGTTTTTAGCATTATCAAATATTCCCACACTTGAGCGTTGCTTGTCCTCAAGCAATATCATCTTGAAATACTAGAATCACTTCTTTATTCTTCACACTTTGTAAATCAGTGATTTCTATACGGTGGTATAAACAATGGTAGTAACGATATGGTTTACAGTCCCACATGACTATAAAAATTTAGATCCATTAAGGAAATTGGATCTTTATGAAAACATTTGATCTTTTGAAAATTAAATCTAGTTTTTACCCTAGATAAGTTTTCCGGAATAACCCTTTACCGGTGTTTGCAAAATATTTTTGTGGGTTTGGTGGGTTTTAGATTTGAAAATTTTAGCTCAAAACTTGCGGTTTTGTGTCACCCACTTGCTAACCTTGTATTTGGAAAGCAACACGTCCAGTTTACTTGTCCCGTATATTACCTTTCGGTAAACTACCGTCCGGTTGTAAAGGAAAGCGTTGAACAAGCAACTGTTAAGGCAATGTCCCCTGACATGCTTTTAATTATGGTCTATAACGTGTTGGACGCAATTACTATCCTTGGTAGGAGCAATAGTAAAGCTCACCCTTACAATTTTTCGGTCTGGCATAAGGTCCTGTCTTTGACCATGCTATGCAACCACCGTTCTTACGGTTGACACCCGATTTAGTTCAGGTGACCTAATGAATTCCAGGTGAATTCCTAGGATTTTACGTTCAATGGTAATGAACGCATTGAAAATGGGTTTTCAGAAAACAAATCGATTTTATCTTTGATCAAAATATTTTCTCGTTCAAGCTCGAGTTTAGATATCATTGAATTCCATGAGTTTGTAATTCTCAATCTTTAAGGTCAATCTCAAGGATTGAGTAATATCAGGCTTAAAAGCTGATTTTTAATCTTTAAGGAGATTATCCTTTCTGGGGATCTGATTCATTAGTCTTATCCAGCTAATTTGCATGGTGCCCCCCCATTTTACGAGATAAATCCTTCTCATGGTTAGGATAAATCTGACCACTTGGCGACCCTGTTTGATGCTGAGGTCCGTGGATTTCCTGCTAATTTTATTGATGACTTTTCTAGATTTTTCGTCAACCTACAGCTGGTCTGGACGACAACTTCTTGACCTAAATCAAGAAGCGTGTTTCTTTTTCGGAAGACTTTACTTCCTTTTAATGATGGAATTGATTCATCGTGTAGATCCATCTTTCTTTTCTTTCATCGGGTAAAACAGTTTAGTTTAGTCCAAAGCAAAAGTATTTTCAGTTATTTGTTACAGATATATGTGACATATGTTTAAGATAACTTGGTAAATTTTCCCACACTTGGCTTTTATTTTCCTTTTTATCGTCCTCTATTCCATTTTAAATGAATTTTAACATTTTGGTTTGTTTCTCAATTTATGTCCTTTCTGAGGTAACAATAATTTCGGTGTTAAAACCTAGTTTTATCGTTCATAAATATGTATAAACATGATTTTGAGTTCATTTAATTGAAAATTTTGAAAAATTTTACTAGAATTGGGTAGTCAGTATATAAGACTAGGGCTGTTCTTTATTATCAGAGAGCACTAGATTCTAATACAACTACTGCTTTACTAGTAATTTTAATGGTAACCAAGTGTTTAAGATAGAAATTATAAAATCCGAAAGAATTTAACCCCTTCCCACACTTAAGATCTTGCAATGCATTCATTTGCAAGAAATCAGTAACAATTTAAATTATTGAGGGTGATTTGTGTGAAAATGATTAAATTTTTACCATAGTTTCCAAATATATTGGCGTTTGTTTGCTGAATGATAAATGGTGCACATCATTTGTTCATTCCGTCTTGTTGTTATTTCACATATATTTTGCATCTTGTCGTCAAAATTAGTTGCTTTTGCTGAACTTAATGCCAGTCTTTGAAAATGCGTTGTTTTACCCTGTTATGTACATAAGATAAACTGCAAACATATATACATATTTTTGAAGTTTGGTATATTACCCCACATTCAAAAATTATTAAAATCTAAGAATAAAAGTTAGAAAATTATAAAAACTATTACAATATTAACATAAGTATTAAACGTATCAACATTACAAATTACAAAATAAATAAAACTAAGTAGACTAGGGATGATACTGGTACCAATAGGGGTTCCAAGCATAACCATAGGTGCTATAGAATGCTTTGGCAGGGTTATACGTAGGATACGGTGGTTGCATCTCTATAGACCAGGGAGGGAATATGGGTTTTGGTATAGGAATATAGTTTCTACCTATATGTTGGCAATGAGCTATGATTTGGTTCTGATGAACTTGTCAATCTTCAAATGCTCTCTGTCTAGCATTTTCGTACTCCTGTGAAGCTATAAACCTTTGCATTTCTTGTATCTCATTTCCCCCTCCTACATTACCTTGCTGTTGGTTTCTCTCAACCTGTGGATGTCTACCATGGTATTGTACTGCGGCGTTATTTCGCCTCTTCAAAACTTTCGCACCATGGTATACATTTAAACCTATAGTATCGCGGGGTTCTGGTTCTTCGACTAATAATCCCCCCCCCGACTTATATCCACACCGAGATATTCAGCAATCAAAGTAATAAAAATACCACCTCCTATTATGCTATGCGGTCTCATCCCCCTAACCATAGCTGATAAATAATAACCCACACAATAAGGTATACTTACAGCGCTTTGTGGGTCTCGAATACACATATGGTAAAACAAATCCTGTTCATTTACCTTTTCCTTGTTCTTACCTCTTTGTGTAATCGAATTAGCTAAAAACCTATGAATCACTCTTAATTCAGCTCTATCTATATCCAAATAAGAGTAATTTCCCCCTTTGAATCGGTGATGGCTTGTCATTTGACTCCATACACCGTGTGTATCAAAATTTTCATCTATCTTTCTACCATTTAGTATCAATCCTCTACAATCGGCAAATGCTAACTCCTCAGGCGTATATATACGTAAAGCCTGAGCCATGTCTAGTAAAGACATGTGGCGCATCAAACCTCCTAACAAAAATCTAATAAAAGATCGATCGGTTAAACTAGCTACCCGATCATTCAACTCTATACTACACAACAATTCTTCACACCATACTTTATATACAGGTCTACGCATGGTGAATAAACGTACCCAGTCATTAAAAGTAGAATTACCATACCTCTGTACAAGTAATTCTCTAATTGGCCCGGACAATTCTACAGCTTCTAAGGGTCCCCATTCTATGACCCTAGGTACCTCAACAACTTTAGAATGAAGAGTATGCAAACCCCTTTGGTATTTTGGATAATCTATCCAAAGTCTGTCAAATCTCAGGTTCGGATGCAAATCTTCCAAGTGCATATCAGAAAATGTCATGACTGGATGAGGTATATCTTGCTTGTAGTAGTTATCCACCTCCTGTTGTTCCGCATTTTCAGCAGGAGCATTGCGAGCTTGGGATGAAGATTCACCCCTTTCATTCTGCAAAACACATCAAACACAATTTTTGTGCATCCAAATATGCATTAGTGTCAGCAAAATCATCAATCAAAATAATTACAATGACATGATCAATTTATATCAAACTTAAGCTCATTTTCATATTTTCATCAAATCTACACTTTTTCAAATAAGCATATACGAAAATGTTCGCCAAGTTCATAAGCATTCAACTCAAATAACATGTCAAAATAATCATTACTAGCAATTAAACAAGTTTCAAATGGCATTATCTCTCAAAAATCAAGTTCATGAATTTTAGACTTGAAAAAGTCCACTTTAATTCTCAAAATCATGTTTAGGCTCAAAGTTTGGATCATTTAACTACCTAAAAATGTTACACTACTTAATTTAGCAACAATTCATGACAAAAATCGGCCATAACCTGTTTATATCAAAAAGCCCCAAATTTGCTCAAGAACACAAACCCTAGATTACTCAAAATTCAAAGTTTAAGGCTTCTAATCATGTTAAATAGCATCAATCTAGGTTATACAAGCATAATACATAAACAATTTAAGCATAATTACACTAAAAAGCATCAAAATCAAATTGGGGAAAAAATTGCTCAAGAACACTAATTTTCGGATTAAATGGTGTTTAGGTGTAGAAATTTACCGTTTTTCTTGAGTAATTCCTTGATAGCATCCTTCTCAACATGATTTTAGTAAAAGATTTGATGATTAACGGTTAAAAATTGTGATTTTGGGGGTGTTTTTGGGATTTTTCGCGCAGTATTTTCGCTGTGTTTTGTGTTTGTGTGCTGTGGACTGATCAGTTCTTTGCGATTATATTTTTTTCTGTAATTCGACCCCTCCGCGAGTCGCGGAGATTTCCCCTTCAAACTCCGCGAGTCGCGGAGTTTGTTTTTTTTTTTTTATATCTTATACTAATTAAAACAATTAAGTAATTAATTTTAAAATTTTGTTTCCCTTGTTATTTAGGACGAGGTCGTTTCGGATCGATGTCCTAGTCCGTTCCTCGACAAAATTTTAAAATTTGTCTTTTTGTAGCGATTGTTTTAAAAGCTAAGATTTTTGGGTTTTTTTTAATGTTTTTGGCATACTTTAATTCAATAAGATAAAAAAAATGATAATAAAAGTTCTCGTCCCTCCCTCGGGTAAAGCAATTTCGGTTCAACGACCTAGTCTTCAACTTACGACGAATTTTAAAAATCATATTTTTAACTTAATGAGATAAAGTAAATTTTTGTTTTTAAATTCACACAATTTAAATATAAAATTCAAAATTAATATTAAAAATTCACACCAAACTTACAATTTTAAAATGCATAAAATTAAAAATTCATATTTTAAAAATAAAAAATTCACACCAATCTTAATTTAAAAATTCATATTATAAATTCACACCAAACTTATATTAATTTTTCAAATATTTACAATTTTAAATATATTGTTTTTACAAAGTTTACAATATTAATTTAAGATTTAAATATTAATTTTAAAAACATGGTAAAAATAAAATTAAAAATATTTTTGGCTTTTTATCCCACTTTAATCAATCAAATATTATCAAAAATATGCGCCCCTCTTTTCGGTAAAGTAATTTCGGTTCCAAGACCTAATTTAACTCATGACGAATTTTTGAAATATTTTGGGTTGATTGTTTAAAGATATTTATACCTTAAGAATAAACGTTAAATTTCGCAGTGATGTAATAAATTTTTGAATGATATCAATAATTTCGGTCGACAAACCTAATTTTATTCAATACCAATTTAATACTTTATAGCGAACAAATTAGCGTTTATTATCAAAAGGTTAAAAATAAAAAATAAAAAATGAAAACTGTACAGACATACCTGTGAAATAGATTTCTTAGTTATATGATCTATCCCATTCATAAGATAGTCGGTTTAATTGGTTTTCCATAGCTACATAGGCGTAACCTCGAGCATTTAGTGTCTTTTCTTCTAAACATATGAACGGTCTGTCTCTGCATAAAGTAACAAATTCGGTGTTTGAATAGGTTTGATTATTTGAACATTTACCTCCATGTGACCATTTTCCGCATTTGTGACATCTTTCTAGGTGTCGTGCTCTTCTTTTCGCTGCGGATTTTGATTTTCCTTTACCAAATTGTAACTTATTATCTTCGCATCTGGATTCTTTTCTAACTTCGTCCATTCTTTCTCTGATTACTGATACTATTTCACTCGGTAGTGTGTCATTATTACGTATAGTGATCAAAGCATGTAGCATTAGACCATGGTTTAGTTCACAGGCAGTCTTCATTTCCTAAAAAAATAAAAATTCAGAATGGGGGGAGAAGACTAGTTCTTTAGGGTCTGCTAAGGAAAGACCATTCGGGTTCCATTTTCGAGAACTACACGAAAACAGAAAATCTAACTCTAACAGAAATACATATTATCCCTTGATTCTCCCCACACTTAGTTAGCTGTGGTGTCGAAATTATGATTAACTTCATTATCAACTTCCATCGGACCATGTATGTAATGTTTAACTCTGTGACCATTAACTTTAAATTCAATCCCATTTGAATTTATTAATTCAATCGTTCCGTATGGGAAAACTCTTTTGACTATGAATGGTCCAGACCATCTTGATTTTAATTTTCCAGGAAATAGCTTGAATCGTGAATTGAAAAGAAGAACTCTGTCTCCTTCTTTAAATTCTTTTGAACTTCTGATTCTTTTATCATGCCATTTCTTCGTTCTTTCTTTATAGATTAACGAATTATCGTATGCTTCATGTCTTAATTCTTCTAATTCGTTTAGTTGACTTAATCGTAAACGTCCAGCTTCATGTAAATCAAGATTACATGCCTTCAAAGCCCAAAATGCTTTGTGTTCAATTTCTACTGGAAGATGACATGCTTTTCCATAAACAAGTCTAAAAGGTGTGGTTCCAATTGGAGTTTTGTAGGCTGTTCTAAAAGCCCAGAGTGCATCCTCTAATTTAATGGACCATTCCTTCGGATTTGATCCTACGGTTTTCTCTAGAATACGTTTTAAAGGTCGGTTGGTATTTTCAACTTGTCCACTTGTTTGTGGATGATATGCGGTGGAGATTTTATGAGTTACTCCATATCTTTTAAGAACTTTCTCAAGTTGATTATTACAGAAATGAGTACCCCGATCACTTATTAAAGCTTTCAGTGTTCCAAACCTTGCAAAAAGACGTTTTAAAAAATTGACTACAACTCGTGCATCATTAGTTGGGAGAGCTTGTGCTTCCGCCCATTTAGATACATAATCAATGGCTACGAGTATATATAGATTATTATGAGATTTTGGAAATGGACCCATAAAGTCAATACCCCAAATGTCAAATACTTCACATACTTGGATGACATTTTGTGGCATTTCATCACGTTGACTTATTTTTCCGGCCCTTTGACAAGCATCACATGATTTACAAAGAAGGTGTGCATCTTTGTAAATTGTAGGCCAATAGAATCCAGCATCATAAACTTTTCTTGCTGTTAGTTGAGGCCCATAATGCCCTCCTGTTGGTCCTGTGTGACAATGGTTTAATATTTTACTAGCTTCATCTCCAAATACACATCGGCGTATTATTCCATCGGGACAACTTTTAAACAGATGTGGATCTTCCCAAAAATAGTGTTTTATATCACTGAAGAATTTCTTTCGTCTTTGGTACGATAATCCTTTTTCAAGGAATCCACAAACTAAGTAGTTTGCATAGTCTGCAAACCATGGAATTTCTTTATAATCTATCTTCAATAGATATTCATCAGGAAAGTTGTCTTGTATGGCCGATTCATTTAGAACTTCTAATTCGGGATTTTCAAGACGAGAAAGATGATCAGCGGCGAGATTTTCTGCTCCTCTTTTATCTCGGATTTCAATATCAAACTCTTGTAAGAGTAAGATCCAACGGATTAATCTTGGTTTAGCATCTTGTTTTGAAAATAGGTATCTAAGAGCAGAATGGTCGGTATAGACCACCGTTTTTGCTAGAACGAGATATGATCGAAATTTGTCAAAAGCAAAGACAATAGCAAGGAGTTATTTTTCAGTAGTTGTATAGTTCGTTTGTGCTCCTTGTAACGTCTTACTAGCATAATATATAGGTTGAAATCGTTTTTCAATCCTTTGTCCTAAAACGGCTCCCATTGCAAAATCACTTGCATCGCACATTAGTTCAAACGGTAGATTCCAATTTAGTGTTATCATGATCGGCGCATTAGTGAGTTTCTCTTTAAGAATATTTAAAGATTTGATACACTCATCTGAAAAGATGAATGGAGCATTCTTTTCTAGGAGTTTATTCATAGGAGTGGCAATTTTAGAAAAATCTTTTATGAAACGTCGGTAAAAACCGGCATGCCCTAGAAAACTCCTAACTCCTCTAACATTGGTGGGATGTGGAAGTTTAGCAATTACATCTACTTTAGCTCTATCCACTTCAATTCCTTCTTTTGAAATTTTATGACCAAGAACGATGCCTTCTTTAACAATGAAATGGCATTTCTCCCAATTAAGTACTAGATTTGACTGTTCGCATCTAATAAGCATTCGTTCCAGATTAACTAGACATGATTCAAATGTATCACCGAAGACTGAAAAGTCATCCATGAAAACTTCCATGCATTCTTCTATCATGTCATGAAAAATCGCCATCATACACCTTTGAAAGGTTGCAGGGGCGTTGCAAAGTCCAAATGGCATGCGTTTGTAAGCAAAAGTACCATAAGGGCACGTGAATGTGGTTTTCTCTTGGTCCTCGGGTGCAATTGGAATTTGAAAATATCCGGAAAATCCATCTAGAAAACAATAGTAACTATTTCCGGCTAATCTTTCCAACATTTGATCAATGAAAGGTAAGGGAAAGTGATCTTTTCTGGTGGCGTCATTTAATTTTCTATAATCAATACACACACGCCATCCTGTTACAGTCCTAGTAGGAATAAGCTCATTTTTCTCATTTGTAATGACAGTCATGCCACCCTTCTTAGGCACGCATTGAACTGGACTTACCCATGGACTATCAGAGATTGGATAAATTAGACCTGCATCTAGCAGTTTAATAATCTCTTTCTTAACTACATCTTGCATATTAGGATTTAGTCTTCGTTGGCGTTGCACATACGTTTTATGACCTTCTTCCATAAGGATTTTATGTGTGCAATACGAAGGACTTATTCCTTTAATATCATGAATCTTCCATGCTATGGCTGGTTTATGAGCTTTCAACACAGAAATGAGTTGTGATTTCTCATTTTCAGTAAGAGAAGACGATATTATTACAGGTAATTCAGATTCACCATGTAAATAAGCGTATTCTAAATGGTTTGGAAGTGGCTTTAACTCTAATTTCGGAGGTTCTTCTATCGATGATTTGTATCGATATCTGTCTTCTTCTTTTAGCATTTGAATTTCTTCTGTTGTTGGTTCATATCCATTAGCTATAAGTGTAGCTAACATTTCAGCTTCATCAATTGGTTCATTACCTTCTCCTAAAGAACATTCTCCTGTTCCTTGTAATTCTGGAAATTCTTCTAATAATTCTGCATGTGCATCTATAGTTTGAATATAATAACATGTATCATCTGCAGATTGTGGTTGTTGCATTGCTCTATCAACTGAAAAGGTAACACTCTCATCCTCTATACTTAGGGTCAATTTCTTACCGAACACGTCTATCATTGCTTTAGCCGTGTTTAAGAATGGTCTTCCTAATATGAGAGGAACTTGAGAATCTTCTTCCATGTCCAAAACAACAAAATCTACTGGAAATACTAAAGTACCAATTTTAACTAGCATGTTCTCCATTATCTCTCTAGGATATTTTATTGATCTATCGGCTAGTTGTATGCTTATTCTGGTTGGTTTCAATTCTCCAAGGTCTAGTTTAGCGTATAGTGAATACGGCATTAGATTTATACTAGCACCTAAGTCTGCCAATGCTTCTATTGAACTAAGACTACCCAGAAAACATGGAATTGTGAAACTTCCTGGATCAGATAGTTTTTCTGGTATCTTATTCAACAGCACTGCTGAACAATTAGCATTCATAGTAACAGCCGAGAGTTCTTCCATTTTCTTTCTATTTGAGATTAGATCTTTCAAGAATTTAGCATATCTAGGCATTCCTGAAATCACATCAATGAAAGGAAGATTTACATTTATCTGTTTAAACATATCCAAGAATTTGGATTGCTCGGCTTCAAGTTTCTCTTTCTTCATTTTACTCGGGTAAGGAAGTGGTGGTTGGTATGGTTTAACATAAGGTTTAGCCTTAACTGTGTTATTTTCATTAACCTTTTCAACTACCGGTTCTTTTTCCTTATCTTGATCAGGTTGTGGTTCTTGTGGAGTAGGAATAGCTTCATCAGAAGTTACAGGTATTTCCGGTGGTTTAAATGTTGTACCACTTCTTGTGGTAATGGCTTTAGTTGTTTCATTCCGGGGGTTAGCGTTTGTATCACTAGGTAAACTTCCCGGTTTTCTTTCACCTATTAACCTTGCTAGGTTACTTACTTCTTGTTCCAGATTTTGAATAGAAGCTTGTTGATTTCTAAATGCTTGAGCATTTTGTTCATTGGTTTGTTTCTGAGATGTGAAAAACTGCGTTTGAGTTTCAACTAGCTTCGTCATCATATCTTCTAAATTCGGCTTTTTATCATCGGTTTGTTGTGGTGGTTTGTTTTGAAAATTAGGTCTTTGCTGATTGTAAGTATTATTGGATACTTGTTGATTGCTAGGACCTTGTTGGTTGTTGTATGGAATATTTCTGTTATAATTCTGGTTTTGATTGTAAATCGGTCTTGGTGGTTGATAATTATTCTGATAATTATTTCCAGGCCTTTGGTTTATGTATGAAATATTCTCTCTTTGTTCCATTGTTAATTCAATACTTAGACAATCTTTTGTCAAATGTGGTCCTCCACACTGCTCACAACTAATTCGTATTGAGTGAATATCCTTAGTCATCTTTTCCATTCGTCTCTCGACAGCATCTAACTTTGCGGAAATGGAATCTAAGTCATGGCTAGAATCGGCTCTAGCTGCTTTAGATGATCTAACGATATCTTTTTCTTGGTGCCACTCATGTGAGTGGGAAGCAGTGTTATCAATAATTTTGTAAGCATCAGTTTCGGTTTTCTTCATAATAGAACCACCAGCTGCTATATCTATGTCTTTCCTTGTAGTGATGTCGCATCCTTGGTAAAATATTTGTACTATTTGACAGGTGTCTAAACCATGTTGCGGACATCCTCTTAATAACTTTCCATATCTTGTCCACGCCTCATATAGAGTTTCATTTGGCTTCTGTGTAAACGTAACAATTTCTGCTTGAAGTCTTACGGCTTTAGATACATGAAAGAATTGTTTAAGAAATTTGTCAACTAAAACATCCCATGTATCAATCGCCCCTTCAGGTAACGATTCCAACCAATCTTCGGCTTCTCCCTTTAAAGTCCAGGGAAATAACATGAGATATATCTGTTCATCCTCCACTTCTCGGATTTTAAATAGTGTACAGATCCTATTAAAGGTACGTAGATGTTCATTTGGATCTTCCTTCGGTGCACCACTAAATTGGCATTGATTAGTCACCATGTGTAGAATTTGTCCTTTGATTTCATAATCTGGCGCATTAATGTCTGGATGAGTAATTGCGTGACCTTGGCCAGTGCGTTTAGCTCTCATTCGGTCTTCCATACTTAAAGGTTCCAGATTCTCCATAATTGAATTTGTTGAATCGGAATCACTAGAGGATTCTGATTTAATGGTTCATTCCTCAACAATCTCTGTTTGAATGATTGGTGGTTCCGGAGGAAAGTTTAGTGGTTCATGATCTATGAATCGTTCCTGAATATTCTCCGGATTCTCAATTGTGAGGTCGGGTTCAAAAAATGGATTATCGAAAATTTGAACTGGAGTACTTGGTCGACTGGATGACGATTCTAAAGAGAAATCAACGGCGGTAATATTTGCTAAATGTCTTGATCTAGTTACAGGTGGTGAACGTACAAAAGGTAGTGAACGTCTTGCTCGGTGCGTTCACTGAATATCCTATTAGTTTTAAAAAGGAAAGAAAAATTATAATAAGTTATCCAATCAATAGGCTTTTCTGATTTTGCCCACGTTTCGAATAGCCAAAAGATGCAGCAGAGGGGCAGGATTCGTTTGGTCTCAATATAATTGAGGACTGTTTGGCTCTAATAACCCGGTCCACGTACAAATCCAACTATTACTACGAACCAGAAAATTTTAATGTCTATCAATTTAACCACTTAAAATAAATTTTCGTAATTTTAAGAAATTTAGATAAGAAGTAGAATAAAAATCTATGTCCTAAAACTAGAATAGCGAGAAATAAGAAAGAAAAAGAGCTCGTCGAAAAAGGTCGAAAAAGAAAAATGGTTGAAAAATAAAAGGTGACGGAAAAATAAAAGAAACTTATAAAACTTAAAAACACTTGACTAACCTAACCTTATTACTACAACTAACTTAAAATTATAATCGTAAATTGAGATTACTAATTGGAATGATAATTGATACATAGGTAAAAGTCGTCTAAAAATATTAAAGCTTACAGGAAAAACTAAATCCCAAATGGAAATAACTTAAAAAGAAACTAAAACTTAAAAAGGCGTCGCAAAATTCTAAAGCACCTAAATCTTAGTCTAAAGAAAAAGAAACACTTAAGGAATTCTACGGCAAAGCCTAAAAATCTAGAAGTAAAAATAACTATGGCAAAAACTAAGTTTAAAACTAAATATGAGCTAAAAATACAAATATTACGCTAAAACAATTAAAAAGGGACAAAATATAAAAATATACAAAAAGTTGTAAAAAGTACAAATTTTATAAAAATATTATTTTTATATTATTTATTTATTACAACTATTAATTTTACAATTTATTTAAACTAATTTAACTAAATAAAACAAATTAAATAAAAAGTAAAACTTAAAATAAAACTAATTATAATAATAATAATAATTAGGGTTAAATAATAATAATAATAATTAATTACCCGTAATTAATTGCAGTTAGGGTTTCTGTCGGTGTCAGAATTACTCCGCGAGTCGCGGTATTCCAAGCAACAAACCCCGCGAGTCGCGGGGTTCCAGTTTTCAACTCTGGAACAGTTTTAAATTTGACGTTTTTTTTTATGTTTTCTAATTTTCTGTTTTTATATAAATAAAAGATATTTAAATAAAACTTATATTTTTATAAACTAAAATAAAAATAAAGAAACTTATAAAACTTTTAACAAACTCTTAAAAATATATAAATTTTTGTTTTTCTTTTTATATTTTCGAATATTTAAAACGTACTTTTATAAAAACGAATTTTAATAAAAGTAAACTAAAATTTTTTATTTTTTTTTATATATATTAGCGTTGCGCTTCCGGCGTTTAAGAGTTCCCCGGCAGCGGCGCCAAAAATACTTGATGTTTCACGAGGTGTATATAAAATAGCTATTAATTTTAGCAGGAAATACTATTAAATACGATACGATTTTACACAAGATATTTATTTATTTAGAGAATGGATATACTTAAACCTTGCTACAACACTTATAGGCAGTGTACCTAATCGTACAGTAGTGTAGTTTTTAGTAAGTCCGGTTCGTTCCACAGGGAATCTTTTTAAACAAAGCTTAACGCTATATTAGTTTACTTTTATAAAAATACAAATATATATATAAGTAATATTATTATTATAAAGGGGGGTTTTTACCGTTTAATGACCGGTTTGTCGATTTTAAAACTTTAGTCGCAGTTAAAACCAAATGTAAAATAATAAATAAATACAAGACTTAATTTAAAGTGTAAAGTAAATAACGATAATGAAATTGCGATTAATAAAAATGCGATAATTAAAAAGTACGATAATTAAAAGTGCAATTAAATACAATAACAATAAAAATGCGATAATTAGAAGTGCAATTAAATATAAAATAAAGGAAATTAAATATGAAATAAAAGAATTATGCTTATTTAAACTTCCGTAATCATGATGTTTGACGTGTTGATTTTAGTTTTATGCCCATGGGTTAATTGTCCTTTGTCCTGGATTATTTAATATGTCCATACGGATTTGTCCATAATAGTCCATCAGTCATAAATATAAAGAGCGAAAGCCTTCGTCAAATTATTCTTATTCCCGAAGTCAAATATTCCAACTAATTGGGGATTCGAATTGTAATAAGGTTTTAATACTTTGTTTAATGAATACACCGGGTTATCGACTACGTGTAAACCAAGGTTTTACTACTTTGTTAACAATTACACCAATTACCCTTGAATGTAATTCACCCCTGTTTCAACAAGTCTATTAACTATTAATCCAGTTCCGTATCCGGTAAAATGAATAATTATTGGTATTTATAGATATCCCGCCCACCGTACCCAGTCAAGCGTATGTGGTTATATATAAATACGTCGAATTATAAGTTTGTATATTAAATTAACAAGGTATTGTTTAGTTAATATAAAACCCATTAATAATCCATAGTCTAATTTCCACAAGTGTCGTTCTTTTATCCAAACCCCAATTATGGTACAAAGCCCAATTACCCAATTTTAGTAATTAGCCCAACATCATGATTACTTCAGATTAAATAAGCATAATAATAACTTAGCTACGAGACATTAATGTAAAAAGGTTGAACATAACTTACAATGATTAAAAATAGCGTAGCGTTACACGGACAGAATTTTGACTTACACCCTTACAACATTCGCTAACATACAATTATTATTAGAATTATAATTAAAATTAAAATTAAAATATAAATTATAAATATAAATATTACGATATAGATAGAGAGATGGATGATATATGTTATGAAAAATGATCAGAATTCGGTTGGCTTTATAGGGACTTTCAAAACTTGGGGCTCCGCGACTCGCGGCCCTTTTGGCCTTCAAACTCCGCGAGTCGCGGAGTTTGCTTTTACAGCTCACACAAGTTTGGCTCTTTGTTTACCGACGGTTTTATAAATAAATATAATATATTAAATAATTATAAGAATTATTTAAATATTATATTATATTTATGTGCATAGTTGACTTGTAATTTTTAGTCCGTTGCGTCGAGCGTTAAGAGTTGACTCATGTCCCGGTTCCGGATTTTCGAACGTCCTTGCGTACAATTTAATATCTTGTACTTTGCGTTTTGAATCTTGTACTCTTGTAATTTCGAGACGTTTCTTATCAATAATTGGAACCTCTTTGATTGTATTTTGTACTTTTGAGCTTTTTGGTCGTTTGCGTCTTCAATTCGTCGAATCTGTCTTTTGTCTTCACCTTTTATTATTTAAACGAATATCACTTGTAAATAGAACAATTGCAACTAAAAGCTTGTCTTTCTTGAGGAATAATGCTATGAAATATATGTTCGTTTTTAGCATTATCAAATATTCCCACACTTGAGCGTTGCTTGTCCTCAAGCAATATCATCTTGAAATACTAGAATCACTTCTTTATTCTTCACACTTTGTAAATCAGTGATTTCTATACGGTGGTATAAACAATGGTAGTAACGATATGGTTTACAGTCCCACATGACTATAAAAATTTAGATCCATTAAGGAAATTGGATCTTTATGAAAACATTTGATCTTTTGAAAATTAAATCTAGTTTTTACCCTAGATAAGTTTTCCGAAATAACCCTTTACCGCAACACTCGGTAGTCTAATGTCACAAAGTCTTCTCCTCGTCCATATCACCTGAGAACAAATACTGAATAAGTTAGTAATCGTATTCCAATACTAACTATATCACAATCACAGTATATATAAACTAACACTTAAGCACTTAATAATAAATCTGTCAACCGTACGAGTAACACTCTCACTCGCACGTTTGAGAACACTCAAACGTGTGGTTGACAACTTACTCGTACTTTTGGTCTATGACTGAATGCCCATCAATGAATCCAATGATCCGTACGGTTCACCACACGAGTGACAAGTGATGTGACGACCCGGAAATTTTCGACCAAATTTAAACTTAATTTCATATGATCTCGACACGATAAGCAAAGTCTGTAATGTTGAGTGTCAAAATTTTTGAACTATTTTCATATATTCAATTGACCTTCGACTGTTCTCGACGATTCACGAACAATTGTTTGTAAATAAATATGTATATGTAAATGTAAGTATATGTATATTAAATTGAAATTATAAAATATAATTTAAGCATTTGAATTAAATATGTAAAAAAGAATACAAAGTAATTATGTGTAAATTTAAAATGAATCTATATATAAATATATATATGAATTCTATGATTAATTATTATTATATGTATATTATAATATATATATAATTTATAAATAATAAATATTCAATAAAGGTTATCATATTATATATAATTATATTATGCAATTAATAATATATGATACAATATAAAATATAGTTGTTGTATTAAAATTAATATCTTCATTATCAATATTAATATTAATATTAATATTAATATTAATAACAATATCATTAATGATATTATATGAAATCTGGTACATTTGATTTATGATTATTATTTAATATTATTAATAGTATTATAAATATTATTAATATCATTATTATTATAACTAGTAGTAAAATTTAAATTTTATTTATGATTAATATTAGTATTGTTATTAAATTTTATTATTAATATTATCATTAAGAAATATTATTATTAGAGTTATTAAATTATTTTTATCATTAAAATATAGCATTTCTATTATTATTGTTATTAGTATTTTTTTATTTATTTAGTATTAATGATATATTATCATTTCTATTATCCCTATTACTATTATCATTATTATTAATTTATTTAATATTTATATATCTAATATTAGTATTAATATTATTATTAATATACGTATATAATTGTTAATACAAATTGTAATCACATACATATACATATACATATACATATACACGTACCAGATACTGTACGTATATATATTTAATACATATATAGAAAAATATCCATATATAAATACAGTATAAACAAATATAAATATAGATGAATGCGTATTTACGTGTAAAGGACCCAATTCATTTTCCAATCGCTTTCGATCTGCAGAAAAATTGTTTTTTTTATATTTTCTGATTCGTACAAATTAATGTTCAATCACAATAACACATCCAAAAATCTGTAGCAATCGACTTCCAATTTCTTGTATTTTTTCGTTATTTTTCTGTTTCAAATTGATTCCCTTGTCGACGATAATTCTTGTTTAAATCAATTAATTGTAGTTGATATATCATTCATTCGATTTAAACCATCTCTCTATCTGCACTTCCTCTTCTTCATCTCATCTTCCTTAATCGAAAAGCACCAACATAACCGCCACCTTAACCCTAACCATCATGACCACCATCTTTGTCTCTTTAAACTATCACTTCCTCCACCATCCTAACACCACCCATCGTGATCCACCACAGTCGTCAAACACCCTAACCATCACTTAAAACCATCACCAACACTACATCTATATTTGTGCTCTTATACGATTGCAAGACCCAAACCCACCTATTAAGATTGCTACTGTTTAACTATGACAACCATTGAATTTTTATTTGTCTACTTGTTGTATTGATCAGCCCAAACCATCACTTTTACCACTACCTCACTAGTGCTCGATAAAATCCCACACATACACCACCGAATTACCTTAATCTCCCACCACGACCACCTCACTCCAACCCATCACCACGCCACCTTGTTCCTGTTTATATTCGTTGAACCACTAACACCGAGAACCACCATACGTCTCTTCTACAACCTTTGATCACCATCTTTATTAAACATCAAGTATGCCATCGTGAACCCACCAAACCTGCAATCCTTCATGAACCCCATTGAAACAACCATCAAACAATATGAAATCGCCACCTTTGAAAATCCACCTCAAACCTATTTGTTACTTATTATTGTTACTTTCTGTTTGCAACAATAAACAACATTTCCAGTTCACCACGAAACCAATCCATCATCGATGAATGTTACAGCTGCTAGACTGCTACCATCTTGTAACTGCTGTAGTATCTGCTGATGCAGTCTCTGTCTACTCTTCTATAATACAAATGAAATCGAAAAGGATAAGTAAGTCGATGATGTAAGTAGTATATGTACACCATTTAGTGTTTGTCATCATGATATATAGGAAGTTAGTATACAACGAATTATAAAACATTAAGCAAGTGGGATATGATAGAACTTTATGGCCAACTTGTTTCCTTACATATTTTCTGGCCGACATTTACTTGTATGTAATACCCCATTGTTACTTTAATCGCTAGTGGAGAAAAAAAAAGTGCAATAAACAATTGTGACAATAACTTAAACAAAGGGTATCCGATGGTGGCGTGTTTACAGGGTGTTATATATATATATATATATATATATATATATATATATATATATATATATATATATATATATATATATATATATATATATATATATATATATATTTAAACCGTCCCATTAGCAAGAAACAGAAACGAGATTCTAAATTGCCTTTGAATTGGGTCATCTAAGCTCTTTTGGGTCATATACATAAATTGTAATGTTGGGCCGTGAACTTGTTTGGTAAATGGGCCGTAAACTTGTTTGAATATTGGGCTGTATATTAGTTTATCTAATTTGGCCGAGGGATTAACAAATGATGATGTCGTATATGTATGTTGATAGTAAGAAGATAGCCACGATGAAGAAGAAAAATTAGGAACGAAGAAGATGATTACATGATCGGGTTTGTGGTGACAATGTTGTTAGATGTTGATAATGAAAGGAGATGATGATGATGATAGATGTCACTAATATGATTATGATAATGGTTAGTGATAATATGTGGTGAGTATGATAATGATATTATGATCATAGCGAATGATGATGTTAATGATGTGAAAGAAGAAGGAAAACAGAATAATAGAGGATAAAGGAATTTAAATACAATTTAAATCAGGAAATCATAAGCAGGACGATTGGTTTGGTGTGGTGTTGGGTTAGCGAGAGGTCTAGGGTTCGAGCCCGGGCAGTGGCATTATTTTTTTGCCTATTCTTTTGAGGTAGCATTTTATTATTATTATTATTATTATTATTATTATTATTATTATTATTATTATTATTATTATTATTATTATTATTAGAAAAATTATCATTTTTAGTAACATTATTACTAAATTTATCATTTTTTTATATTATTAGTGTTATCATTATTTTAGTATTACTATAATTATTATTTTAACAAAGAAATAATATTTTTATAAAAATCTAGTTAATACATATAACCTAACTACATTGATATTTTATGTTAAGTATTAATAAAATGAATATAGTTATTTAATTAATGAAACATATAATTCATTAAAATAACAATTATATCATTAATAATAATAGTATATAAATTGTTCGATTACAATGTGTTAATATATATAATCGATATAGGTTCGTGAATCCGAGGCCAACCCTACACTTGTACAATGTCGTCATATGTATTTTTACTACAAAATACAGTATGGTGAGTTTCATTTGCTCCCTTTTTAAATGCTTTTGCAATATATATTTTTGGGACTGAGAATACATGCGCTGCTTTTATAACTGTTTTACGAAATAGACACAAGTAATCGAAACTACATTCTATGGTTGAATTATTAAACCGAATATGCCCCTTTTTAGTCTGGTAATCTAAGAATTAGGGAACAGACACCCTAATTGACGCGAATCCTAAAGATAGATCTATTAGGCCCAACAAGCCCCATCCAAAGTACCGGATGCTTTAGTACTTCGAATTTATCGTGTCCGAAGGGAGTCCCGGAATGATGGGGATATTCTATATGCATCTTGTTAAGGTCGGTTACCAGGTGTTCACCATATGAATGATTATTTTTGTCTCTATGCATGGGACGTATATTTATGAGAACTGAAAATGAAAATCTTGTGGTCTATTAAAATGATGAAAATGATTATTTATGTTAAACTAATGAACTCACCAACCTTTTGGTTGACACTTTAAAGCATGTTTATTCTCAGGTATGAAAGAAATCTTCCGCTGGGCATTTGCTCATTTTAGAGATATTACTTGGAGTCATTCATGACATATTTCAAAAGACATTTCATTCGAGTCGTTGAGTTTATCAAGATTATTTTTAAGTCAATTATAGTTGGATATATTATGAAATGGTATGCATGCCGTCAACTTTCGATGAAATGAAAGTTTGTCTTTTAAAAACAAATGCAGTGTTTGTAAAATGTATCATATAGAGGTCAAGTACCTCGCGATGTAACCAAATGTAATGTATTCGTCCAGATGGATTAGGACGGTCGCTACAGGTGGTATCAGAGCGGTGGTCTTAGCGAACCAGGTCTTGCATTAGTATGTCTAACTGATAGTTGTTTAGATGCATTAGTGAGTCTGGACTTCGACCGTGTCTGCATGTCAAAAGTTTTGCTTATCATTTCGTGTCGAAAATCATCTGCTTATCATCCTTAGGAAATTACCTGCTTATCATTCTTAGTCTAGACATGTCTTACTGCCTCTATTGCATAGACAATGTATAGATAAATTCATATCTTAGCGTATCTGTTATTGTTACCTTTGCCTGACAGCTTCCGTAGATTCCTCCGTAACTTATGGGATTTTAGTATTATATATGCATATGTAAATTATGTATTGTAGGGTACTAATCTACATCCTATAATCTATTTCTTATCGAAAATCCTTCATCTGGTCATACGAGATGAATCCCTCAACCAGTTCGAGTCCCTCAGATTTCGAAGCTATTCCGATAGTTATTCCTACAGCTATTCCGACATGGATGTTCACCTAAACTCCGGAAGCAGCATTACCAGAATGAATCAACCAATCAGCCATCCCCAATTCATTTGATGGGTTCGTAGTCGACTTAATCAATGGAGACGCGAAGAAGGCGATCCCTTCCACCAACCGAATTCACCTCTTGGTGAAGAACCTGAAGCACTTACCGGTGAACCAGTCCGAAATATCATTCACCCTCATTTCTAGAATATCTTGTCATGATTACATAATATCTCAGATTCTAAACCTTAGTCATTCGCTTGTTCTTACTGACAATCATCCCGGAGTAATCGAAGAAGTCAACGAGCTTTGCATCTGAGTAATGATTTTTGAGAATATGGTGCAAAATTTACCAGCTTCAGCAACATCACGTACACCAACAGTACCATCAATAACAGCACCAGTACCATCAACAATCCATGCCTCAACATCTCATTCTGTACCTCGAGTATAATCATCGTTCTACGTATCGTTCTACATCAATTATCTTCGTTCTTCATGGCGATTATGTAATCTCTAATGTTTTAGAGATTATGTATTCTAGTTCTAACAGTAAATCAAATGAGATTAATATTATATTAACTCATTAAATCCATGATTACATCTGAAGAAAATATATATGTAAGTATATTTTCATAAAGATTGTAATTAAAAATTCTTTCGTACAAACTATTAATGGTGAAAATATTTTAACTGGTAGGTAATACCCGAGGAATATTTAGATTTCACATTAATAAGTACACTGTACATTCTTTCAAATCTAATTCAACAGTCCTTTACTATCCTACTTACATCCACAGATATACGAATCCTTTCACCACAGAATAATCATTTTCATTCAATTTCATATTTGGATTTGGACTTATCAGAATCCAACAAGTGGCATAATGAAGAAAACATTTGACATAATAAAATTTGTTAGAAACAAACAAATTAACTATGAGAAATTTTGTTAAGAATCCACGCTAACAAAATCCTAGCTAACTGTTAATTCCTTATTACATTTTATTTATCGCAATTTATTTATCGCAATTTAATTATCGCAATTTTAATTCTCGCAATTTTATTTATTGTCATTTAATTTCTGTTATTTATTTTACGCACTTTATTTATCGTCATTTAAATACTGTTATTTACGCATTTTAAATATCGGGACACGTATACAAGGTTTTGACATATCATATCGACGCATCTATATATATTATTTGGAATAACCATAGACACTCTATATGCTGTAATGATCGAGTTCGCTATACAGGGTTGAGGTTGATTCTACAATAATATATATACTTTGAGTTGTGATCGAGTCTGAGACATATATACGGGTCACGATACATATTAATTAATTCGAATATTATATATTAAACTATATATATGAATTATTGGACTGTTAACTGTGGACTATCGACTGTGGACTAATAATATTGGACAATTAAAATGAAGTAAAATATTGATTATGACATATAAAACTGAACATTTCTTCAAGTTTGCCACTTAATTTTATATTAAACCTCATTTGTATCTCGACGATTACAATCTGCGTTTAAACCTTTCATGATTCTTGAAAACACCTCAATCGAGAAAATGAACCAATCACACTTCATCTATAGAAGAAAAGATTGATGCATATAGTTATGCACCTGAAACACTCTCGAAAACTGAGTAAATGTGTAATAGGTAGCTGTGCTAATTCCTTTAGTGTTATTATTACCGAGAATAACTTTGCGGTTCTTTTTCAAAATAGCCAATTTTGTCACAGCTCCAGCAAGGCAACTTCGACTTTTCAAACGTACTAGTCTTATTATTACCTTGATGTATACGATTGCCTTCGTCATTGTTACCAGAGAACCGTTTATATTCCACCACATTAGTGAACTTACCAGCAACTTCATTGATCCGTGACTTTCTGAAAAGTTATTATGTTCATTGAAACCCTAGCATCTACTCATCCGCATCTGATAACGAGAATTGCCATACCAACTACTGAGAATTAGCGATCAGTATTTTGAAATCTTGCAGCATGTCTACATCAACAGTTATATGTATACTTATAATCTTTATCTCTTAGAATTATGATCTTCCATTCTGAAATTCTGAAAAGCACTCAATCTACGAATCAATACTTCAAATTTTGTAAATTGTTGATGGAGCAGCAAAAACTATAAATGACCATAACAGTCGAAGGTGTGATAATAAAGAATGAAGTATTGGAAACGCTCAATAGAAATTTAGTACCAAAAAGCGGATTATGCGAAATTATGAAGGAGACTGTGGACAAATCACAAGGACTAAACTTGTACATAAAGAATCCTGATGATTCTGATTCTGATGAAATCTTTAGCGAATACGTTGCTCCTTAATCGCTCTAAATCATCGTGAATGAATTTCTTCATCACAATTTGATTCTGAAATTCTAAGATATCATCGTATCTTTCTTTATTAATAAACTCAATATTTCTGAAGATATCTTCATAAATATTCTTGTCCGATATTAATTATCTCTCCGCTATATCTGTGTTATACCATAAAAGAAACTATTTTAGTTTCTAAAATTCTGAAAAATTCGAATTTTGAATTATGAATGATTTTGAAGTAGTGTTGGAAATTGATGCATGAGTGACACTTGATCAACGTGATTATATTACAGTAAGTCATGCTGAGTTTCTAAATGGAACATGATGATTCACAGACCATAACTTCATCATGTACCATGTTACACGACTCTTAAATTCAATCTAATCTCTAAGCATACCAAGAACATGTTCTCTTGATAATTCTATTTTTTCTCTTGAATTCTGGTAAATCGACCAATCAAGATCGTGCTATTAAAATCTCTTTCTTAGAACATTAGTCATGTTCATTCGAAACTTCATATCTACAAATTTTGGACCATTATTCGTTTGACTTGAAGTCGGGAAGAGAAAACAAAAGTAATGAAATGGAAGAAGTTGATTTATAGTGAAATATCAGACAGAGCAATCGAGACAAATCATCGCATTTAACCAAAGAGGACTTTAATTTCCTTAATTACCGAAGAATCAAATCTTATTACGAAGTTTTTCTCTAAATCCCTTGAATTCCGAAAATCAATCGTGACTACGTCACCGGTTAAGACGAACCTGCATTTACTCATTTCACTCGATTGTGATAACTTCGCTTGTACTCTTCACATAAACAAGTTGTTTTATCACTGATGATAAAACTCTAATTTTCAGCTCATATTCGTCATGAAAACATATTTATTGTTAGCAATGACCATCCCAATCAAATTTCGGGACGAAATTTCTTTAACGGGTAGGTACTGTGATGACCCGGAAATTTTCGACCAAATTTAAACTTAATTTCATATGATCTCGACACGATAAGCAAAGTCTGTAATGTTGAGTCTCAAAATTTTTGAACTGTTTTCATATATTCAATTGACCTTCGACTTCATATATTCAATTGACCTTCGACTGTTCTCGACGATTCACGAACAATTGTTTGTAAATAAATATGTATATGTAAATGTAAGTATATGTATATTAAATTGAAATTATAAAATATAATTTAAGCATTTGAATTAAATATGTAAAATAGAATACAAAGTAATTATGTGTAAATTTAAAATGAATCTATATATAAATATATATATATGAATTCTATGATTAATTATTATTATATGTATATTATAATATATATATATAATTTAGAAATAATAAATATTCAATAAAGGTTATCATATTATATATAATTATATTATGTAATTAATAATATATGATACAATTTAAAATATAGTTGTTGTATTAAAATTAATATCTTCATTATCAATATTAATATTAATATTAATATTAATATTAATAACAGTATCATTAATGATATTATATGAAATCTGGTACATTTGATTTATGATTATTGTTTAATATTATTAATAGTATTATTAATATTATTAATATCATTATTATTATAACTAGTAGTAAAATTAAAATTTTATTTATTATTAATATTAGTATTGTTATTAAATTTTATTATTAATATTATCATTAAGAACTATTATTATTAGAGTTATTAAATTATTTTTATCATTAAAATATAGCATTTCTATTATTATTGTTATTAGTATTTTTTTATTTATTTAGTATTAGTGATATATTATCATTTCTATTATCCCTATTACTATTATCATTATATTAATTTATTTAATATTTATATATTTAATATTAGTATTAATATTATTATTAATATACGTATATAATTGTTAATACAAATTGTAATCACATACATATACATATACATGTACCAGATACTGTACGTATATATATTTAATACATATATAGAAAAATATCCATATATAAATACAGTATAAACAAATATAAATATAGATAAATGCGTATTTATGTGTAAAGGACCCAATTCATTTTCCAATCGATTTCGATCTGCAGAAAAATTGTTTTTTTTTTATATTTTCTGATTCGTACAAATTGATGTTCAATCACAATAACACATCCAAAAATCTGTAGCAATCGACATCCAATTTCTTGTATTTTTTCGTTATTTTTCTGTTTCAAATTGATTCCCTTGTCGACGATAATTCTTGTTTAAATCAATTAATTGCAGTTGATATATCATTCATTCGATTTACACCATCTCTCTATCTGCACTTCCTCTTCTTCATCTCTTCTTCCTTAATCGAAAAGCACCAACATAACCGCCACCTTAACCCTAACCATCATGAACCACCATCTTTGTCTCTTTAAACTATCACTTCCTCCACCATCCTAACACCACCCATCGTGATCCACCACAGTCGTCAAACACCCTAGCCATCACTTAAAACCATCACCAACACTACAACTATATTTGTGTTCTTGTACGATTGCAAGACCCAAACCCACCTATTAAGATTGTTACTGTTCGACTATGACAACCATTGAATTTTTATTTGTCTACTTGTTGTATTGATCAGCCCAAACCACCACTTTTATCACTACCTCACTGGTGCTCGACAAAATCCCACACATACACCACTAAATTACCTTCATCTCCCACCACGACCACCTCACTCCAACCCATCACCACGCCACCTTATTCCTGTTTATATTCGTTGAACCACTAACACCGAGAACCACCATATGTCTCTTCTACAACTTTTGATCACCATCTTTATTAAACACCAAGTATGCCATCGTGAACCCACCAAACCTGCAATCCTTCGTGAACCCCATTGAAACAACCATCAAACAATATGAAATCGCCACATTTGAAAATCCACCTCAAACCCATTTGTTACTTATTATTGTTACTTTCTGTTTGCAACGGTAAACAACACGACCACTTCAGCACGAAACCAATCCATCATCGATGAATGTTACAGCTGCTAGACTGCTACCATCTTGTAACTGCTGTAGTATCTGCTGATGCAGTCTTTGTCTACTCTTCTATATTACAAATGAAATTGAAAAGGATAAGTAAGTCGATGATGTTAGTAGTATATGTACACCATTTAGTGTTTGTCATCATGATATATAGGAAGTTAGTATACAGCGAATTATAAAATATTAAGCAAGTGGGATATGATAGAACTTTATGGCCAACTTGTTTCCTTACATATTTTCTGGCCGACATTTACTTGTATGTAATACCCCATTGTTACTTTAATCTCTAGTGGAGAAAAAAAAGTGCAATAAACAATTTTGACAATAACTTAAACAAAGGGTATCCGATGGTGGCATGTTTATAGGGTGTTATATATATATATTTTTTAAAAACCGTCCCATAAGCAAAAAACAGAAACGAGATTCTAAATTGCCTTTGAATTGGGTCATCTAAGCTCTTTTGGGTCGTATACATAAATTGTAATGTTGGGCCGTGAACTTGTTTAGTAAATGGGCCTTAAACTTGTTTGAATATTGGGCTGTATATTAGTTTATCTAATTTGGCCGAGGGATTAACAAATGATGATATCGTATATGTATGTTGATAGTAAGAAGGTAGCCACGATGAAGAAGAAAAATTAGGTACGAAGAAGATGATTACATGATCAGGTTTGTGGTGACGATGTTGTTAGATGTTGATAATGAAAGGAGATGACGATGATGATAGATGTCACTAATATGATTATGATAATGGTTAGTGATAATATGTGGTGAGTATGATAATGATATTATGATCATAGCGAATGATGATGTTAATGATGTGAAAGAAGAAGGAAAACAGAATAATAGAGGATAAAGGAATTTAAATACAATTTAAATCAGGAAATCATAAGCAGGACGATTGGTTTGGTGTGGTGTTGGGTTAGCGAGAGGTCTAGGGTTCGAGCCCGGGCAGTGGCATTATTTTTTTGCCTATTCTTTTGAGGTAGCATTTTATTATTATTATTATTATTATTATTATTATTATTATTATTATTATTATTATTATTATTATTATTAGAAAAATTATCATTTTTAGTAACATTATTACTAAATTTATCATTTTTTTTATATTATTAGTGTTATCATTATTTTAGTATTATTATAATTATTATTTTAACAAAGAAATAATATTTTTATAAAAATCTAGTTAATACATATAACCTAACTACATTGATATTCTATGTTAAGTATTAATAAAATGAATATAGTTATTTAATTAATGAAACATATAATTCATTAAAATAACAATTATATCATTAATAATAATAGTATATAAATTGTTCGATTACAATGTGTTAATATATATAATTGATATAGGTTCGTGAATCCGAGGCCAACCCTACACTTGTTCAATGTCGTCATATGTATTTTTACTACAAAATACAGTATGGTGAGTTTCATTTGCTCCCTTTTTAAATGTTTTTGCAATATATATTTTTGGGACTGAGAATACATGCGCTGCTTTTATAACTGTTTTACGAAATAGACACAAGTAATCGAAACTACATTCTGTGGTTGAATTATTAAATCAAATATGCCCCTTTTTAGTCTGGTAATCTAAGAATCAGGGAACAGACACCCTGATTGACGCGAATCCTAAAGATAGATCTATTGGGCCCAACAAGCCCCATCCAAAGTACCGGATGCTTTAGTACTTCGAATTTATCATGTCCGAAGGGAGTCCCGGAATGATGGGGATATTCTATATGCATCTTGTTAAGGTCGGTTACCAGGTGTTCTCCATATTAATGATTATTTTTGTCTCTATGCATGGGACGTATATTTATGAGAACTGAAAATGAAAATCTTGTGGTCTATTAAAATGATGGAAATGATTATTTATGTTAAACTAATGAACTCACCAACCTTTTGGTTGACACTTTAAAGCATGTTTATTCTCCGGTATGAAAGAAATCTTCCGATGTGCATTTGCTCATTTTAGAGATATTACTTGGAGTCATTCATGACATATTTCAAAAGACGTTGCATTCGAGTCGTTGAGTTCATCAAGATTATTATTAAGTCAATTATAGTTGGATATATTATGAAATGGTATGCATGCCGTTAACTTTAGATGAAATGAAAGTTTGTCTTTTAAAAACGAATACAATGTTTGTAAAATGTATCATATAGAGGTCAAGTACCTCGCGATGTAACCAAATGTAATGTATTCGTCCAGATGGATTAGGACGGGTCCCTACAGGTGGTATCATAGCGGTGGTCTTAGCGAACCAGGTCTTGCATTAGTGTGTCTAACTGATAGTTGTTTAGATGCATTAGTGAGTCTGGACTTCGACCGTGTCTGCATGTCAAAAGTTTTGCTTATCATTTCGTGTCGAATTCAACAAACTAACAGATTACTAGCTCGAATTCAACAAACTAACAAGATTTGATCTTTAGGGTTTGAGAGGATGAAGGAGTTAGGTACGGGCTTTGTTTGGAAATTTTGAAGAAATGGATGGAAACATCCAGATAATACATACTTAAGTGGGTTATAAACCCGTACCCCTTAACACACAGGTATTTATCAGTTATCTGAATTCTTTCGTATGTCATTTGGTGACCCAAACAAAGTTCAAATTAAATAAATAAACATGTTCTGTGACCCTTGTCACAAACTGGTCCTATCCACAACATTAAATAATAATAAATATAAAATTAAAATAAAAGCATATAATAACACCACACAACCAGAGGGCAAAATAGTAATCTAACAGCTAGGTCCGCTTCGAGGGTGTTACACTGTGGACTACTAACTGTGGACAATTAAATTGAATTAAAATATTAATTATAACATATGAAACTAAACATTTCTTCAAGTTTGCCACTTGACTTCATCTTAAACCTCATTTGTATCTTGACGATTACAATCTGCGTTCAAATCTTTCATGATTCTTGAAAACACCTCAATCGAGAGGATGAACCAACCGCATTTTATCTACGGAAGAAAAGATTGATGCATATAGTTATGCACCTGAAAACACTCAGAATCTGAGTAAACGTTTAACACGTATCTGTGCTAGCTCCTTTGGCGTTGTTATTACCGAATATAACTTAGCAATTCCTTTTCAAATTAGCCAATTTTGTCACAGCTCCAGCAAATCAACATTGACCTTTCATTCGAATAAGCCTTATTATAAATTTGATATATACGTTTCCCCCTTCGTCATCGTTACCGAAGAACTATTTATATCCCACCACATTAGCAGTTAACTTACCAGCAACTTCATTACTCATCAGCTTAAGTCTCTCCGAAAAACCATTATATTTATTCATTAAAACCCTATCATAAACTCATCCGCATCTTGTAACGAAAATTTCCATACCAAGTACTTGGAAATCAGCAATCAGTATTTTGAATCTCTTAGCGTTTCTACATCAATAGTTATATGTATACATATAACATTTATCTTTTAGAATTATGATCTCCCATTCTAAAATTCTGAAAAGCACTCTAGTCTACGAATCAGTTTATTGAATTGTGAGAAAGCTGATAAAGCAGCAAAGACTGTTGATGACTTTAACGGTCGAAAGTATGATGATAAAGAATAGAGTGTTGGAAACGCTCAATAGAAAATTTAGTACCAAAAAGCGGATTATGCGAAACTATGAAGGAGGCTGTGGACAAAATCACAAAGACTAAACCTGCCTTCAAAGAATCCAAATGATTCAGTATCTGCTGAAGTCATTAACGAATACCTTGCTCCTGACTCTAAACTTTTACGGACAATCTTCATCATCGTCCATCAATATTAGAAATTCTAAGATATCATCGTATATTTCATTATAAATATCCTCGATATTTCTGAAGATATTTTCATAACTATTCTTATCTGAACTCATTTATCTATTCGCGATATCAGTGTTACATCAGAAAGGAAACAGTTTTAGTTTCTAAATTCTGAAAAATTTGAACTTAAAATATGAATGTTATTGAAGTAGTGTTGGGAACTGGAGCATGAGTTAGTATAATATAATGACACTTGATCAACGTGATTATATTACAGTAAGTCATGATGAGTTTATAATGGAACGTGATGATTCACAGACTATAATGTCATCATGTGTCATGTTACACAACTCTTACATTCTACGTAATCTCCAGACATATCAAGAACATATCTTCATGATAGTTCTATCTTTTCTCTTGAATTCTGGTAATTTAACCAATCAAGATCGTGCGATTACAATCTCTCTTAGAACATTAACTATGTTCATTCCGAAATTTATATCTACGAATTCTGGACCATTACTCGCTTTACTAGAGGTCGAGAAGAGAATAAAAAGGCAAAGAGCTCCAAAATATAAGAGAAAATATAAAGCCCAATAACAACATGGAGGTTATAAACCATGGATATTAATACGAATAGCATTATAAAGACACAGAAGAATTAAGAATAGTATCACCCCAAGGTAATAGTAGAAGTAAATAGATTTTTCTGGTGGAAAATTGAAAAGAAGGATGACAGAAATGATAATTAGGAAAATATCAAGAATTAGAACGGGATTAAGCATTTTCATAATCTTTTGGATGTATGAACTAAGAAAGAAAGTATAGGGATGGGTAGAATAATGGAACGGAAGAGTTTAATTTATAAAGAAAAAATCAGACGTAACAATCGAGACGGATGACCGCATTTAATTAAAGAGATCCTAATTCCCTTAAATCTCGAAGAATCATATCTTATAGATTTCAAAGATTTTCTTTAAAATCCTTTGAATTCCGGAATTCAACCAAGACAATGTCAAAAGTTAAGACGCACCTTATTTTCTAAATTCAAACGTGACTACGTCAAAAGTTAAGACGAAACTTTATTTCTTCAATTCACTCTTTTGTGATAACTTCACTCATACTCTTTGCGTAAACGAATTGTTTTATCCATATTACTCTATGGTAATAAAATTTCATTTTATCAACTCATATTCGTCATGAAGACATTCTTTTTGTTAGTCATGATGACCTCGATCAAATTTTGGGACGATATTTCTTTAACGGGTAGGTACTATGACGACCCGGAAATTTCCGACCAAATTTAAACTTGATCTTTATATGTTTCCGACACGATAAGCAAAGTCTGTAAGGTTGAGTCTCAAAAAGTTTAAACTGTTTCATATATTCAATTGACCTTCGACTGCTCTCAATGATTTACGAACAATTAATTGTAAATAGATATGTGTGTATGTATATATAAATAATAATTTGAAATATAATTTGAAGTATTATATGTTGTTGTTATTAAAAATTAATAAAATAAAAATAGGATATTATAATAACTATTATTTAAAATATATCTATATATATAAATAAGGTATATTAAAAATAAATATTAAATAATTGTAATACTCGTTTGATGTTCCGATTGATATTAAGCAAGTTAAATTCAAACTTATGTAATTTTAAAATAAATGGTGATACGAGAATGAGTTCTATAAATTTTAGGCTTATTAAAAATGTATTTAGGAACTATTTGTTAAGTTTTAACAATTTTTATATTTTACCCAGAATCGAGAGGGACAGTTGATGTAATTTTTATTTAATAAATTAATGATCGAATTTTATACCATAATGACTGAAATAAATAAAGAAATTTAATTTAAAAGTTTGAGATTTTTCCGAATACTTTTATCCACCACTGTTTGACAACGGAGTACGAAATCCAGTCTGTAAAGGACGACGGTTAACTAAATCACACGTTTATATTTATATGATATTATAATTGTTAAACAGTGTTTTATTCTTTTCAATGTCTCCCACTAAATGAAGTTGATTACTAATAATGGAGTTATAGTAATTTGATCCATGAATGAGAATTATCATTTGATGTCACTGTATTGCTTTCAGTTTCTATTCTTAAATTTATACTACATATACATGCTCACAGAGGAAACCATCTATCCCTCTATTTCATTTGTGCTTAATAACCGAGAGCACCATCAAGTACCTTTGGCTCACCTCCTTCACGACACCACTCAAAAATCACTCCCATCACCACCATAAACTAATCGCCATTATCTCCCTCACTTCTTCCACCACACCACAATCCTTTTTAATCTCCTATAATACACGACACAACTCCGGTGACTTCATCAACTCCGGCTAAGGTAGAAACGATAATGATGAGATCAATCATTATAACCATTAAACTACTATATTCGGTTTCTATATTCGATTCTCGTTAGAAACCCACTTCACCAACATATAACCCAACACCCGTCAATCACCTTGAAACTAAAAACAACTCATGTTTCCTTCAACCCTCGATAACCATCAAACCCACCATACAAACACCACCCCTAGTCAATATCTTTTTGCTTCGTGAAATCCATAAATCAAACCCATCGTGTTTTATTGTTAATGCAGTCCACTTATTTCTGTTTCTATTTCCATTGAACACCCAAGAGCACCACTTCACCTCACCATCTTCAACCCGCCTTCCATTACCCCATAAACACTATTACTGTGGCCACCATGAGGAACCAACATGCAACAATTATATTTTTTTTTTCTGATTGAGCATAACCAAACAACCACCATCTTCATCTTCATCAATAAACCATTCGAACAACCACAATTATGTTCTTGCTATAGACGACTGCACTGTGTTGCAGTTTATTTGTTTTCCCTTGATCAAACGACACTCAAACGAAGCCAGAAGAATGCTGTAGCTGCGTATTTAATTTTTCTGATTAAAAGAACAATGAAAGGATAATGATGATATAAAAATAATAATGAAGATAATGAGTGCTGCTAGTGAATTGTTAATGTGTAAAGTTTGTATAAAAAAAGGGTAATCGAACACCGAAACCCTTTATTCTTGTCTGTTGTGGCTGCCTTATTCACGTCTGAGCTGGACGAAATCACAAGCACTTACACATTGAATTAACTTGGGCTAAATAATTGATAGATAGGCTGCAAATTAGTGTTGGGTTTGTGGATTTGGGTTACTATTTGTTTTCTCTTTTGTTGCCATCGAGGCCCAACGATAATTCCTTTTATTTTCTGTCCCGAACATAGCAGCTGTTGCTGCGAATGTTTTTGCTTTCTTAAAACAATGTCTCGATGATGATTATTGGTTTCATAAGTGATAATGATGACTGTGATGTTATGTTACGATAATGATCATAATGATGATATGAGATATCACGATGATGCAGTGGTGGACCGAAAACCTTTAAGGTTACTTAGGCTAATTACTTGGTGGGCTTAGATAATATAGCTTTTTGGACCGTGAACTTTCTGTTATTGGGCCGAAGAAGGCTGGGCCAAGTTAATAGAAATAGTGATGATGAGGTACGTACATGTTAAAGATGATGATATTAAGTTAGGATGATGGACATAAAAATGATGTGGTGATTATGAGTTTAAGGATGTTAGATGATACATAAAATCACAACGGTGATGACAAACGAATACATTATAATGATGAGTGTCGATTATGATTATGATTACGTTGATGGTGATTATGAAGACGAGGATAACGAATAACGAATTAAATATAATGATACACAAAATAATAAGACGATGTAGCATGGTGATGATTATGATTCGTTAAAGATATATTGAATAAAAATAATAATAAATATGGTTAAGGATGATATCGGGTTAGCGAGATGTCGCGGGTTCAAACCCGGACGTGGGCATTTTTTTTAAGGCTACTTCTTTGAGGTAGTATTTCTATTACCAATACTATCATTAATATCATATTATTATTAGTATTAATATAAGTATTATTATTATTAATATTATCATTTTATGAATTAATAAAATAAGTATCATTATTATTTTTATCATTTTTATTATTAATATTATTAGTATTATTAATATTATTATTACTAAGTATTATAAATATTATTGTTTTTACTATTATTATCATTATTATCATTATTATCATTATTATCATCATTATTACATTTAACATTAAATTTATTATTTTTAACATTTTTATTACTATTATCATTATTTGTATTAATAATATTACCATTAGTATTATTATTACTATTACAACAAATATTATTTATGTAAAATATAATTATTTCATATAACATAACTATATTAATATTTTTTTATCTTATTTATTTAAAGTTTATAAAATAAATATAGTTAATTGAATTATTAATGAAACACCTAATTAAAATAACAATTAAATCACTAATAATAATATGTAAATTTGTTCGAATACAATTATATGTGTTAATATATATATAAATGATATAGGTTCGTGAATCCAAGGCCAACCCTACAATTGTTCAATGTCGTCATATGTATTTTTACTACAAAATACAGTATTGTGAGTTTCATTTGCTCCCCTTTTAAATGCTTTTGCAATATATATTTTTGGGGCTGAGAATACATGCGCTGCTTTTATAAATGTTTTACGAAATAGACACAAGTAATCGAAACTACATTCTATGGTTGGATTATCGAATCGAATATACCCTTTTTAGTCTGGTAATCTAAGAAATTAGGGAACAAACACCCTAATTAACGTGAATCCTAAAGATAGATCTATCGGGCTCAACAAGCCCCATCTATGTTGGGGATGATTTAGTACTTAGAATTTATCATGTCCGAAGGATGTCCCAGAATGATGGGGATATTCTATATGCATCTTGTTAAGGTCGATTACCAGGTGTTCACCATATGAATGATTTTTATCTCTATGCAGTTTGCGAAATGCCTGATATGAGAATGATGTTTATGAAAAATGAAATCTTGTGGTCTATTATATTATTGAAAATGATTGATTATGATAAACTAATAAACTCACCAACCTTTTGGTTGACACTTGAAAGCATGTTTATTCTCAGGTATGAAAGAAATCTTCCGCTGTGCATTTGCTCATTTTAAAGATATTACTTGGAGTCATTCATGACATATTTCAAAAGACGTTGCATTCAAGTCGTTGAGTTCAATAAAGATTATTATTAAAAATAACAGATTAGGTCATTTATAGTTTGATATTATGAAATGGTATGCATGCATGTCAACTTTTGATGAAATGAAAGTTTTTCTTTTAAAAACGAATGCAATGTTTGTAAAATGTATCATATAGAGGTCAAATACCTCGCGATGTAATCATATGTTATTGTATTCGTCCTTATGGATTAGTACGGGTCGATTCACCACAGACATCGAAGAGTATCGAGAATGATGAATTATGAAATATTAATCCAATACTTTCGGTTCACGATTAAAAGATTTATGTATATATATATTTATGTATATCTCGGAATCGTAATAAAATTCTTTTCATATCAGCTATGACGTGTGAATTTTTTTTTTTAACGGGTAGGTAATACCCGAGAAAGATAAGCTTTAAAAGGCTTTTATCATAATAAAATTCACACATGCTATCATGTACATTCTTCAAATCCGATTCAACAGTCATTTACTATCCTACTTACCACCACAGATATACGTATCCATTCACCTAAGAACAATCATTTTCATTCAATTACATATTCTGATTTTTACTGATCAGAATCCAAGTCAAGATTTGACAAGTGGCATAATGAAGAAAATAATGGAAAAAATAAAATTGATTAGTAACCAATTAATTAACTACGTAAAAATTATACATCTATACTAACCAAATCCTAGCTAACTGTTCCTAGCTAAATGTTCCTATAACCGTTATGACTATTTCCTTATTACATTTTATTTATTGTCATTTTAATTATCTCAATTTATTTATCGTAATTTTAATTATCGCAATTTATTTATCGCAATTTTAATTATCGCAATTTTAATACTCGCAATTTTATTTATCGTCATTTAATTACTGTTATTTATTTTACGCACTTTAAATATCGTCGGATAAATTGGGACACGTATACAATATTTTGACATATCATATTGACATCATGTATATATTATTTTGAATAACCATAAGACACTATATGCGGTAATCTCGAGTTAGCATATAATGGGTCGAGGTTGATTCTAAAATAATATACCATGGGTTGTGATCGAGTCTGAGACATGTATACAATGGGTCACGATACGTCTTGATTAACCAGATTATATATTGAACTATTGGACTATTGGACTACTAACATTGGACTACTAACCTTGGACAATTAAAAAAAATTATTAAAAAGAGTAGGAAATATTAATTACAACACATTTTGACTTAAAATATCGTTAATAAGTTATATATACTACAGTTAAATAATTCCTCAAGTTTGCCACTTGATTTCATCTTAAACAATTCTTTATATATTGACGATTACCATTTCCATTCAAACCCTTCGAAATTCTTGAAACACCTCGGATTGATAACCAATGATTCAATTATGATAACTTTGAATGCTGATGAAGCAGCAAAACTTTAGATGGTCTTAATGGCCAAAAGTTTAATGATAAAGAATGGAGTGTTGGAAGCACTCAATAGAAAATTGATACTGGAAAGCGGATTATGCAAAGCTATGAAGGAGGCTGTGGACAAATCACCAGGACTAAACCTGAACTTACTGAATCCAGATGATCCATTAGCTGCTGAAATCTCTAGCGAATATCTTACTCCTACTTATTCTAAATCTTTGCGAACAAACTTCTTCATCATCTTCTGATCTCGAATATTTTAATTTCTAAGGTATCATCGTATCTATCGTTATAAATATATTCGATATTCCTGAAGATACATTCATAAATATCTCTGTCCGAAATTATCTATCCCCTCGTGCTATCTATGTTACATCATAAAAGAAACTATTTTAGTTTCTAAAATTCTTTAAAAATTCGAGTTTGAATTATGAATGATTTCTGGAGAAGTGTAGGGAATTGAAGCATGAGTTAGTATAATATAATGGTGCTTGGCCAACATGATTATATTACAGTAAGTCATGCTGAAATTTCTAATGGAACGTGATGATGGTTCACAGATCATACCCCCATCATGTGCCATGTTACATAACTCTTTCATTCTACTTAACCTCTGAACATATCAAGAAAATATATTCTTGATAGTTTTATCTTTTCCGTGATCCTGATAATTCCATGCAATCGTGGAGCTTTTTAGTAACGACTAAAGGAATATTTGTAGGGTACTCTCTAAACATTCGCACAATATGAACTAAAAAAAACAGAATACACGAAATATGTAACACATACATACCTGGAAATATCGTAAGCCAAAACTGCAGAAGCAAACGACACGAGCGGAGATCAATATACACGTAAAAAAAACGCAAAATCAACCACGATAAAAAAAATCATTAACAAAGACTCGACAAAGCGATCTTAACACGCAAGTAGGATTATGATTATGTAGCTGAATAAAAAAAACTGCAAAAGTGTTAAGTAGAACAGCCAAGCGCAAGGGAAAATGTGTAGAGTTTTCTAGAAACAAACATCAATAATCCCAAAATAACGAAGGTAAAGTAAAAACCAAACCAAACCAAACCCGCAAATAAATGGGGAGGTGGCATTGGTGAATCGAACCCTAAAGACAACGAATATCAACAAAACCAATAGAACAACCACGCCAACCTACAAATGCCAAACTCAATAGACAAAAAATAATTTAACGCCTAAAAAGGTCATTTTAACCACAATGTATAATTACGGAATAGTCCGATGTCTATAGTAGAAACTTGCCTTTCTTAATGATGTATAGATTAATGAATCTCAATAAAATGATAAGCAAAAGCAAACCATTGTGTCTATATATAGTCTTGCATTGAGGGTATGATTGATCGTCATTCTCTGTTCATCCTTAGTCAAAGCTAACATCAAAGTAGAATCTCTACTGATAGGAAAAAATAGTAACCATAACATTTAAGTCAGTTGAGAACTTGCATAAACTATATTAATGAGATATACATCTTAATAAATATTTCAGTCATCAAACGAAGCTATACTATTAATATTCACATATGTTGTTGGAGGTTTAAGTGAAGATGTTATAAGGACAACTTTTTTTTACCTTGGCAAGTAATAAAGAAACGACATGTTTCTGAAACATCAATTGAAAAAGAAAGCACAGTTAACCCACAAAGCATAAAAATAAATGAATGAAATTAATATCTAATGAACGCCCATGTTGCACCCATTTTCAGAAAGAAAAAATATGTCAAAGTGGGTGCAAAATCTGAACCAACTTCTTATACATAGACAATAAGTTCACTCCCATTAGGTCCATCACCTAATCAAATATAATACATAAATCGATAAAGATATTGAATGCTAATGGGCCTGAGAACTTAACCTATAAACATCAAAACAATTGGATCGTGAATGAGCAACAGAAGATAATTCAAAGCACCAATACACTTATGTATTATATAAATAATTACATGAATTTTACGCACACCTAGTGAAAGGGAAAGCCCCCTTCTTCGATGAATATATATTGCATCCCGATGAAGATGATGATATCATGTTTAATTGATATCAAAATCGAAACATTGTCCTATTATCAAGAATTCCATGTAGATGAGTAATGAATTGATGCTCAATCTTGACGATTGTCTTGGGTTTTAAGAGAAACTTAGGGCTTTTTTAGTTATAGTGGTTTATGAATGGTTTGATATATACAGAACCCCCAATTCTTCCATTTGATTCTGCCCAAAAACGATTTTAGAAGGGTAATTTGGTAATCAAATATATCATGTCCTTGATTATGAGGTCATAATGAAGTTTAAGAAAATTGGATGGTCTAGATTAGTGAGGAGCAACTTAATGGAATGCTAGGATTAGTTGTGATTACTCAAGATGATCTATTTTCATCTTTGTTATTATAATATAAAGAGATATGGAGTAATTAATAATTAAATTAGATAATTAACTTTTATGTTAACTCCTACTAAAGGAAACTCGTCAACTCGAACCCGGAACACGGACTCTTTTTCGAGGAGGTAATACCTCTAATGTATTTGTTCTCGAATATGCAAGATGGACAAACTTTCTTTTTCCCCATTTCTCATTTTGTTGATTGAAAGAGAATATACGATATCCTATCACGTGCCTGGAACTCCTGCATTCACTCTTTAACTAGAGGAAGTGCCTAAAAGGAAGCAACATTTTCAAGTAGGATACAACTCAGCCAAAGGCTCGATGGTATAGCGTGTTTTTTTGGCAAAATACAATTACACTGATAGATTCGAAGATCTAACAAGTATAACGGAGCGTTTGTGTATGTATAGTAAATCTAAATAATCAAGAATACAACTAATTTGATCCGCAGACGTTAATTCGATCGCAGACATAAAGAATACATCGCAATCCTCATATATCGCATCACAAATGCAATACATATTAAGAGAGGGTGATTGGTGTTGCGATGTAGTTGAGAATAAACTAGTAGGAATGTTTGATAATAAAATTTTGAGAATTAATTATTTGCGTATACCAACTATTAAAAACAATACAACAACAACAATACCCAATCCCACAAAAGTAGGGTATGGGGGAGGTGGAGTGTAGACAATCATTCCTCATACCCTAGACTAGAAGGAAGTCCCTACTCCACCAGCGGGTATAGAACCCGCGACTAGATAAGATCGTCCCTCCCTCTACTCGAGAGCCAAGAGATTGCTTCCTAGAGGACCTCCGGCCAGAAATGCTCATCCAAACGAAAAAATGTGGGCATACGTACCTGTAAGAGTTATGTGCGCCCAGGGAGATGCAACCATACAAGGTAGCCATAAAAAGAAGACACATATATTAGTGATGCACAACAGTATGACAGATAGCATGGATAATATAATGCGCAGAGATATGTGATATCAATTAGACATACAAACAAGCAAAATACCCAGTCACACATACACATACACATGTACATACACACACACACCCACATACCCACGCCACATAAATATATGTATATATATATATATATATATATATATATATATATATATATATATATATATATATATATATATATATTTATATATACCCCCACATACACATGAGCATATATCAATACCTATACCTAAACATGTATACATATAGATACAAACATATGTATATATACCTAGGTACAGATACAGACATACGTAGATACACTTAGATACAAACATATACATACATACATATATACTTACACACATACATACACCTAGATACATATAGATACATACATACATACATATACAGATACAAACATATACATACATACACACATACATACACCTAGATACATATACATACATATATATACGGATACAAACAAATACGCGGTTACCTATATATAACCTAAAAACACCCACATAGATACAGAGGCATATACACGTATACATATAAACATAGGTACAAAAACCTAACCTAGATACATATACAGACCATCGATAATCTGTAAATACTACGGGGAAATATGTAGACAAAAAATGCAATGTATAGCTATACAGGCAAAATCAGATACCATGTGGAGGGATATATATATATATATATATATATATATATATATATATATATATATATATATATATATATATAGTGTAGCCATATAATATATAGTTATAGTTATATATATGGTTGTAAAATAAATATATACTACACATTGAAAAAAAAAAACTTAATCAATAGTTCTATGTCTACTCCTCCACAGGCTCCTATCAGAAGTCATGTCCTCCGTCAGTAGAAGCTATTTCATGTCAAGCTTCAATCTATCCTCCAACCTACGTTTGGGTCTACCTCTTCTCCTTACGCCTTCAACAACGAGGGTCTCGACTCTCCTAACCGGGGCTAAAAGTGGGCGCCTCATAACTATAACATCCCGCGTTTTTTCGTTAAATTTATTTTTAACACTGTCTTTTTTTTAATAATATCTTTCGTTATTTAAATTGGTATTTTCCGTTGACTAACGTTCATAATACCCCCGTTATTTAATTATAATATCACTCGTTTGCTCTAGCGTTTTTAAAATATTCGTTCGGTTAATTTCTGCACCCGACTACAAACTTGAGGGACTAATGTTGCCAAGTGAGCAAAATGGTAACTAGATGTTGACTTAGTCAACACCATCTCCACCATTCATTTCATTTTCATTTCTTTTTCTTTTTTTTTCTCAAGTATTACTTCAAACATCCACCATTTCATCTTCATCATACAATCATCATCTAAATCCGATTGGAGAAGCAAACATCAAAACAAATTACATTTTCGTGATCCTCTCTCCATCCTCTACATTTTGGTACCAATTTAATCTCGTTTGGGTAACATTTCTAAAACTCTAGATTTCTCTAAATTCGTGTTTTTGACTTGAAATGGTGTTAGTTAGTGTCTATGGCTCGTGTATAACATGAATATATGTTTTGTTTGCTCGATTCGTTGTTTTGAGTAACTAGTTTGAACATTTGAAATGGGTGTGCTTAATCTTTGATTTTGGATGAGTTAATGTTGTTAATTTGTTAAAGTTCATGTTTTAATTGTGTTACTAGTATCACTAGCTTCATTTTGATGCGTAGGTTGAGTAAGAAAACTTCAAACGCATGATTATTGATTTTTGTGAATTTTGGTTAGGGTTTGATAGACTTAAAACGAACTTTTGATGTTTCGAATGCCATGAAATGTTATTAGTAAGTGTTTAGTTGTAATGTATGTTTCATTACCTTCAAAACAGCATATCATATATGTGAATTGGATTCCCGAATCTTAAAATGCATTTTGTAAACTTGAAACGATGATTTTGAACATTTAATGATCACTTGACGAGATTTCGGCTATTGTAAATGATGTTTTTGCTTGATGAAAAGTAGTTAGTTGTATTCCTTATCAAAATACCTTTCCAACGATATAAGATACTTGTTTTGGATGTTTACGGTTTATGATTTATGTGTATTTGAAGTTGGATTCGTGCTTGAGTGTGAACACTGCCAGACTTGCTGATAAGTTAAATGGAGCGGCACGCCAAATATGGAGCGGCGCGCCATTTGGGTCTGTCCCAACTACTTTTTGTTTTTCACGTTTTCACCCCCGCTTACTCGTAACTCCGATTAACATGAAACTTGGCAAACATGTTTATATATACTTATAAATCATGGGAAAATTGTCGGATACCCGACCCGACCCCGTTGACTTTGACTTTGACTTTGACCAAGTTTGACTTTTAGTCAAACTAAACCAAACACTTATGCAATCGTTTTAATCGTATTTTATACTTGATTCTTGCATGAAACTTGACAACGTGATTCACATGCTATACTAATCGAGTCGTAACGAGCCATAGGACTAATTGAACACATTTCGCCCGACCTTGTGTCGTAACCGGTTAATTGATACAACTTACTTGTTTAGGTCAAGGCTAAGCAACTTTCATGCACACGTTTACTTTGTGAAGTACTTTTATACTCGTGCACTCGAGGTGAGATCATAGTCCCATCTTTCAAACAACTTTTATGCTTTAAACTATGGGATGAGAAACATATACGTATCATACTTTTACACTTTGAACACAAGTACGAAAACGAACATTCCACGTACGGGTTTGAACAAAAATCCTCAATTCAATTATCATTAGTTACACTTGCAGGGTGTAAACGAGAACTTATATTATGTGATCACATGGGCTTGACGAGCCTCATTCGGACAGTTCGCTACCGTTAGCGGATGAAATATATTTTCGAGTATAGTGTATGTTCTAACACTACGTAACATGGTACAAAACAGTTAAGTTTGATAATTGGGTGCCCGCGAAACAAATAACAACTTTGGAATGCAAATGATTTTGATAATCATCTTATATTAAATCTTGTGGTTCAAATACAACGTTTACTATAACACCTATGATTTCACCAACGTTTTTCGTTGACAGTTTTCTATATGTTTCTCAGGTTCATACATGGCTATTTGATACATGCTTCTGCGTATACTCATACTTGCTTGGGGTCAAGCATACATGCATACACTTTGATTACTTGCTTGGAGTCAAGCATACATGCATACGCTAGTGATAGCACCTTTGGAGTCAAACAAATGTTTGCATACTTACGCTATTTATAGCAACTGTGATTTTCAACTTATATTATGTTGCAAGTTACTTCATTTATTCTTTATAACTTTGTAAACTTAAACGTGTTGTCGAACCGTTTGTAAACTAAACCTTGCAAGTCTTGTACTTTTCAAATGAATGCGACATAATTTTGGTCAAACGAGTCTCATATAGGGACTACGACCATGTAACGGGACCTAAGCTAGCGGCACCGTCAATGACGATTTTTTCGGGTTGCTACAGATGGTATCAGAGCTTTGTTTGTAGGGAACTAGGATGTGCATTAGTGTGTTTGACAGAGTCGTTAGGATGCATTAGTGAATCTAGACTAGAATCGGATAGTTAGCCATTGCACTCTGACATACATTTGCTATAGATAGCACTTACTTGACTACTTGTGCATTATACTTGAATCATTCTTAGGCAAACTTCTTAATGGTACCAAGTTTTCATCATACGAACTCGTATTCTGTAACTTTCTGGTAACACACGTAAATTCAAGATTCATACGCGTAAGGATGACGACGACTTCATTAGTCACACTAGTTCGGGAACTCTGTCTCCCACGTTGTTATTCGCCACCGTTTCAACTTACTATCGGTGTCACACCGATGTTTCTTACTATCTACCACTTCTTGTTACTACCATCACTACTCTAGGTGAGTATCATCATCAACACTTATCACTACGGTTGCGTACTATTCGTTATCACGATTCGTTACACTTCTCGTACCGAAATACATTATTGTTTGACTTGAACCGAATTGACGTGAACAATCATTTATACACTTCCCTCGGGGAACGCTTCTTCAGAGTTGCACTAATTCTTTCGATTAAATACGAGTCACGTTGGTGATGTCGCTATGCTTTGTTCATTTTAAAACTTCACGATTACACGAACCTGAATCTATGGAGTGATGTGGGGATGGAGGTATGAGTTAGCGTAATATAACGATACTCGATCAACGTGGTTATATTATGGTAAGTCATACCAAAGTTCTAATGACACGTGATGGTGATTGGACTCGATCAACCTAATCACCACCAAGTGCCATGTACATGACTTCATTTTTCTTATTTGAACATCCGAAAACTCCGAGAATACTGATAACAACCATACCCGGGACACATCTTCGATTATTGTCGAACCATATTTATGCTTCTAAATGAATGGCAAATTCTTTCAACATCAGATGTATGTTACACGTGTATACTATCTCGTCTTCGCGCAGTTTTATCGACGAACTACGATATGCTTGTTATGCTCACCTCGAGGCAGAAACTTCTCTCGCATCACACTCGTACTTCCGTTTAAGGAAATCTTTATTCTACATTCTCAATGAAGGGAGAGACTCTTCACGTTATACTAGTATTCACCACGAGAGTGAATAGTCCTAACGAACGTTTTCAGAAACCGATAAGAAACTTGCTCTAACAAACGTTTTCAAAAACCGATAAATCTTCCGCGGCGCGAAATTTTTGAGAAACAGAAACTTGTTCCAACAAATGTTTTCAAGTCCTAACAAACTTTTTCAAATATACCTTAAAGAAATGTACCTCGTTTCGGATCGAGATCTTCGTTTCACTTCTAGATTTTGAAGTGCCTTACAAAAAGCCTCGGGACCACGTTTAGACATGAGTACAACACATTAACCACAACCCGAAGGACCAAACCAACATACGATTCAAACCTTGGAAACCGTAATACGAATTTGTGTTATCAACTTCAAATTTACTTGAGAAAAGTATTTGCCTTTAGCCGAATCCTCTTACTACAATTATTTTCATCTGAAGTATTTACGCCACACTTTTGAAAACTCATATAGCCGAAATTGTCGTTTTATTAATTGTTGAACCGAAGTAGGTGACAATCAAACCACCGGAATCGAACTCATTCATGAAATAACCGTTAAGATCATTCGAATCCAAGACAAGGCTCAAGACGGCCGTAGTCACCAAAGGAGCTATGCCGATGTTAGACGTAAACCTCTCAAATTCCGAGTGGGTAACCGCGTAACGTTAAAAGTCGCGCCTTAGAAAGGTGTAATCCGTTTCGAGAAATGTAGAAAGCTAAATCCACAATATTTTGATCCTTTAAAAATCTTGGGGCGTGTTGTGCCTGTTGCTTACCGTTTTGAACTTCTGACTCAAACAAATTCCGTTCATCCTACATTCTGTGTATCAAACTTAAAGGCGTGTCTTGCGAAACAAGAACTTATTATCCTCTTCGATGAACTTACTATCAACGATAAACTTCACTTCCTAGGAGGACCGGTTGAAATTATGGATCGTGAAACCAAACTCTAAAACAACGTAAATTCCCGAATGCCGAAGTTCGTTAGAATGCCCAAGGAAGTACCTTCACCTATTCGTAGAATTTACAACGCAAGATCTCGAGGAAGAAACAACAACTACTACTTCCAACTAAATTTCGGGATGAAATTTCTTTTAAGGTGTGGGTAATGTAACATCCCGCGTTTTTCCGTTAAATTTATTTTTAACACTGTCTTTTTTTTTAATAATATATTTCGTTATTTAAATTCGTATTTTCCGTTGACTAACGTTCATAATACCCCCGTTATTTAATTATAATATCACTCGTTTGCTCTAGCGTTTTTAAAATATTCGTTCGGTTAATTTCCGCACCCGACTACAAACTTGAGGAACTAATGTTGCCAAGTGAGCAAAATGGTAACTAGATGTTGACCTAGTCAACACCATCTCCACCATTCATTTCACTTTCATTTCTTTTTCTTTTTTTCTCAAGTATTACTTCAAACATCCACCATTTCATCTTCATCATACAATCATCATCTAAATCCGATTGGAGAAGCAAACATCAAAACAAATTACATTTTCGTGATCCTCTCTTCATCCTCTACATTTTGGTACCAATTTCATCTCGTTTGGGTAACATTTCTAAAACTCTAGATTTCTCTAAATTCGTGTTTTTGACTTGAAATGGTGTTAGTTAGTGTCTATGGCTCGTGTATAACATGAATATATGTTTTGTTTGCTCGATTCGTTGTTTTGAGTAACTAGTTTGAACATTTGAAATGGGTGTGCTTAATCTTTGATTTTGGATGAGTTAATGTTGTTAATTTGTTAAAGTTCATGTTTTAATTGTGTTACTAGTATCACTAGCTTCGTTTTGATGCGTAGGTTGAGTAAGAAAACTTCAAACGTATGATTATTGATTTTTGTGAATTTTGGTTAGGGTTTGATAGACTTAAAACGAACTTTTGTTGTTTCGAATGCCATGAAATGTTATTAGTAAGTGTTTAGTTGTAATGTATGTTTCATTACCTTCAAAACGGCATATCATATGTGTGAATTGGATTCCCGAATCTTAAAATGAATTTTGTAAACTTGAAACGATGATTTTGAACATTTAATGATCACTTGACGAGATTTCGGCTATTTTAAATGATGTTTTTGCTTGATGAAAAGTAGTTAGTTGTATTCCTTATCAAAATACCTTTCCAACGATATAAGATACTTGTTTTGGATGTTTACGGTTTATGATTTATGTGTATTTGAAGTTGGATTCGTGCTTGAGTGTGAAAACTGCCAGACTTGCTGATCAGTTAAATGGAGCGGCGCGCCAAATATGGAGCGGCGCGCCATTTGGGTCTGTCCCAACTACTTTTTGTTTTTCACGTTTTCACCCCCCGCTTACTCGTAACTCCGATTAACATGAAACTTGGCAAACATGTTTATATATACTTATAAATCATGGGAAAATTGTCGGATACCCGACCCGACCCGTTGACTTTGACTTTGACCAAGTTTGACTTTTAGTCAAACTTAACCAAACACTTATGCAATCGTTTTAATCGTATTTTATACTTGATTCTTGCATGAAACTTGACAACGTGATTCACATGCTATACTAATCGAGTCGTAACGAGCCATAGGACTAATTGAACACATTTCGCCCGACCTTGTGTCGTAACCGGTTAATTGATACAACTTACATGTTTAGGTCAAGGCTAAGCAACTTTCATGCACACGTTTACTTTGTGAAGTACTTTTATACTCGTGCACTCGAGGTGAGATCATAGTCCCATCTTTCAAACAACTTTTATGCTTTAAACTATGGGATGAGAAACATATACGTATCATACTTTTACACTTTGAACACAAGTACGAAAACGAACATTCCACGTACGGGTTTGAACAAAAATCCTCAATTCAATTATCATTAGTTACACTTGCAGGGTGTAAACGAGAACTTATATTATGTGATCACATGGGCTTGACGAGCCTCATTCGGACGGTTCGCTACCGTTAGCGGATGAAATATATTTTCGAGTATAGTGTATGTTCTAACACTACGTAACATGGTACAAAACAGTTAAGTTTGATAATTGGGTGCCCGCGAAACAAATAACAACTTTGGAATGCAAATGATTTTGATAATCATCTTATATTAAATCTTGTGGTTCAAATACAACGTTTACTATAACACCTATGATTTCACCAACGTTTTTCGTTGACAGTTTTCTATATGTTTCTCAGGTTCATACATGGCTATTTGATACATGCTTCTGCATATACTCATACTTGCTTGGGGTCAAGCATACATGCATACACTTTGATTACTTGCTTGGAGTCAAGCATACATGCATACGCTAGTGATAGCACCTTTGGAGTCAAACAAATGTTTGCATACTTACGCTATTTATAGCAACTGTGATTTTCAACTTATATTACGTCGCAAGTTACTTCATTTATGCTTTATAACTTTGTAAACTTAAACGTGTTGTCGAACCGTTTGTAAACTAAACCTTACAAGTCTTGTACTTTTCAAATGAATGCGACATAATTTTGGTCAAACGAGTCTCATATAGGGACTACGGCCACGTAACGGGACCTAAGCTAGCGGCGCCGTCAATGACGATTTTGTCGGGTCGCTACAATAACATGCCCAAACCATCTAAGTCGTCCTTCCTCAGCTTGTTGGTTATGTTCCTGACATGTGAAATCGTACCTTAAAATAACTAGCTAAAATCTTAACAATTATCACACACTTACAGGCAACTATAACCCGATCATGCAGTAATCTATAAGTAATTGACCAGTTCGTTCTACAGAGAGTAGTTTAATCAAGATCTTAACACTAATAATTATCCTAGAATTCAATTTAAAGATTTGGTTTGTATTTCAATTCACGCAATCAACGTGAAGTAAAATGAAATGAATTAACAATAAAGATAAAACAGTGTCCACTTGAATGTTCACTACTAATATGGATTGTTCTTGCAATTATTACCGATTATTATGTTCTAAATATATTGTATGACTTTTCACAAAGTTCTAATCAATCAAAGTTGGTAAACTCACATAAACTCACTTTAAGAGATTAAACTATATTTGATAGAAACTAATGAGATTTGATTTGGACTAAACTCACATAAAGTCGTAATTATCACAATCACTTGCAACAATTTCACTAACATGCAATTCACAAGTCTTTCAATTACTAATTAAATCAATGACACAATCACTTGAAATCACTTCTTTAATTGTCTAGATCACCGAAGTGTTGAAGCATAGATTGCATCTCAAATCTAACTCACATTAAACGATGAACAACCTATGTAATTGAATTAAGAACATAGAACATGCATAAGAGTGGATCTTTAATCAAACACAATCAATTTCAATCATCAAAACATTAAATCCATAAGATAGAACAATCCAATATTTATAGTTTCACATTCAAGCAAACACTAAACTGATTTAGCCTAGTGTAACGACCCAACCCGTTATCCAACCGAATACGCGAAATAATATTTTTTTTATACAGCAGTGGGGTGCGCGGCGCGCAACCCCATATGTGCGCGGCGCGCACAAGGCCTGACAGCCTGCTGTCCGGATTTTCCAATTTTCGCTTAAAGATCTCCCACTTCTCGACACTTTTAGACGTAACGCTTTTCACAACATATTATAATAAGTAAAACTAACATGTTTCAATAATAAAACACGTTTTACGACATCGGGCCCACATATGCCCAAATTACCCTTTAAGTACAAAATACAAGTTTCGACCACATGAATTTAAGTTCCAAACAAAACTACGAGCATGATGTTTGGGGATAAACTACTCAATCCTAAGTCGAATCCAAAAGTAATCCAAGCAAGCATCAAAAGGGAAATCATCTATTCCCGAGCATACCCTTGTCACGTCCGCCTCCGAACCTAAAAATGTAAACAACGAGAGGGTAAGCTAATGCTTAGTGAATGCAATACTTATACATATACATATATAGCTTACTTATGCGCATCCACTTACAAATACCATGCAAACAAATGCATAAACGAGCTAGAATCACCAAACATACAACTAGCAACAACGTTAGTATATAAATCGCCACAACAATATACTAAATCATAACAATGCATAAACATAACAAACCGTTCCCCGCTATGGAACTACCAACTTGTAGACGACCAATAACGTCGAGTCTCACTCGTATGATATCACTGACTTGTGACTCATCATAAGGTGTCACCGATTTGTGAATCACCAAAGGGTGTCACCGACTTGTGAACTACCCACTAATACCTATGGATCTCCGACTTGTGAATGCCATGTGGCGTCACCGACTTTTGAAGCGCCACCAATAAGTGTCACCGACTTGTGAAGCACTATAGGGCGTCACTGACTTGCGAATCACCCGCCAATACATACGAGGACACCGACTTGTGAACCTCCAAGAGGTGTCACCGACTTGTGAGTCACCTAACGAAATATTAAAGGGGTCACCGCCTCGTGAACCACCATGAGGTGTCACCGACTTTGAGTCACCTAACGAGACACTACCGACCCATAGTTCACTTCACCCATAACCTCAATAAGTCACCATCTTGTGACATAATGCCCAATACTCACGATGTGGCACCTAAGGCCCACATCGCGTACGAGTAAATAAACCACATACATACATGTATAAATATTCCACTCACCTCGATTACAAGAAAGGCAACTCCCGCTTGAGCTCCCAATCGTCCAAATGTGAATCACCTAGATAATTCACAAACAAGTAAGCTAAACACTCTAGCTTATGCCCAAAAATACTATAAGTGCAATTTCGACCCTTGTGCACATACTCCACTTTGACTAAGTCAAATCTCGCCCAAATAACTCATAATCACAATGAACTAGCGATTATGTTCTAACACCATATTATACTCAAGGTTTCAACAACAAAACACATTACTTGCATCATTTGACACAAAACCCATTTTGACCTAATCTCAAGTCAAAACACCCATTTGCAAATTTACACCTCTAATCACTTATAACCTAAGTTAATTAGTGATTTTAACACCCGAACATGATTATTAGCTAATCAATTTCATCATCCAACCCAAAATCTACCAACAATGGTTATTAACACCATTTACTAGCTCAATCACTCAATTATCAACTAGTGAGTTTACTCAAGAACACCCAAATCAAAACCCCAAATATGAACACTAATCATATTATGAAAACTCGGAGTTAGAACTTACCAATACTACCACAACGTAGCCGTGAACGATATGAACAACTTTAACACTTGCGACTTCGATCGATTCAAGCTTCTTCTTCTCCGAATGAAGCTCTCTCTCTCTCTCTCTCTCTCTAAACTCTTTTTCTCACACTAGGGTTTGAGGTTGAAGATGAAAGAATGAGGATAAGATTGTGGACTTGATTGAGTCCACCAATCTGCCTTTTGTGGCCTAAAACTGTCCCTCAAGTGAAAAGACCAAAATGCCCTTCATTTAGCTTAATTAGAAAAAAGTAGAAAATCTATCACAGGTGCTGTGCGCGGCGCACACACCTTCCCATGCGCAGCGCGCACTAGGGTCTAAACAGATTCTGTCAATTTTTCAATTACGCAACACTTCACCCACTTTATGTACACCATATATATTTTATATATATATATATATATATATATATATATATATATATATATATATATATATATATATATATATATATATATATATATATATATATATATATATATTACCCAACTTCTATTGGGGGGAGTGATTCTTGCAACCTGCTTACTCCACGTGGCATTCCCCCTCACACATTTTTACTTTTCACCCCTTGGACAACTCTGCACCACAAAAAAAAAAACCGGCTTCAATATTGAATTACTCTGAGGTCGCGTGCACACTTCACCAAGAGCTCCATCTTTTCCTCTTCAGCCCATGCCTCCCATCTTCTTCAACCCATCCCCTTTATCCACCTACAAACCCTAATTACATCCACAACCACAACCAATTGCAGCGGTCTTTTAATTTTGCCGTAATGTATCAAACCAATTGCAGCGGTCTTTTGCGGAGCAGATGAGACGACGGCCTGTGATTGTAGGGTTTGATCCCAACCTCTACAGCCTGTCACTAAGTCGTCTGTTTCCTTCAATTTTGAATGGTTCTTCATGTCGATCGGTATGTTTTTTCCTTTTATTTACTGTTATTTTGTTTCTTAGTTTGTTAGTTTTCCAATTTTTTCCCCTAATTGTAAGATTGTTTGTGGTCATGTTTAGGATATTAGGTTTAATCCACTTTGTATTCAATTTTGTTTGTTGATAGTGATTGCAGGTTATGGCATGAAAAAGCTCCTTGGTTGCGTCTTTTTACGTTTCTGGATTTAGGTAAAGTTGTTTTTTTTTCTTTCTTATTTTCTTCACATTACGTTGCTCTTTTTAGTCGATCGATGAAAAAAGAACTTTTGTGGATTCAGGTTGTGAAAAACTCATTTCCAGGGTTAAGAAAGACATTGAAGGGACTTTCAGGTTTCGCTTCTTGATTTTCCTATGAACATAAGTTGTTTTAGTTGCAATAGAAATTTGATAAATTTACAGTGGCTTGTATGGTTTTGTTGTGGACATAACGAGTACAAATTATCTAAGTAAAGAGATTATTTGAGATAACAAAGGTTTCGTTAAATATTTCTCTGTTGTTATTGATTGTTAAATTGGGGTGAGTTTGGAAGTTGATGTCACAATCATTAATAAGTTCTTATACTTGTCCTGCTCGGTATGGTATTTTGTTAATGTAAACATGGTTTTAGGCTGCTAATTGTTTTTATGATCTGCTTTTGCAGATGAGTTTCTTGACATTTTCAAATATTTGTGTGAAACCATGTAAGTTAATTACTTATTCATATTAGCTTTGGCACCCTATTTCTTTCTCTACAATATAGGTACTGTGCAAATTTGTTTATAATCATTACTTATAGTTGTGCCTTATTATGAATGTTTCAATATTTTTTTACTTAATGAATTATGAATGTAAATTTATAATGTTGTATTTTTGTAAGGGATATATACTTGTCATGCTCATTGTGCAAGCTGGTGCTCCTTAAGTGATGATCTAAATTATGATAACTTCATTGTATTGTTGTACCCTGACATACTTTTCAAGAAGTTACCTGATAATTATGATAAGTTAGGACTGAATATATTTCTACTAATATATATCTACTTGTAATGCCATCTGGTACATTAAAACAATTTGTGGAGATCATGCTGGTCGTGAATCAAGGGTTGTAACTGCACTTTCAATTTTGAAGTATCCTGATCCTCTTTTGGTAAACTTTAGCCTAAATGTGATGAATGTTAGTGTTATCTCATTCATTTTAGAATAATGACCGACTTTGTGTTTCTTTACCCATATACCAAGTTCATGTATCCAGTGCTTAGGTTGTTGACGGAGTTGATGTAACGTGCTCACATCTAAATAGAGTGAGTTAGTTTAATTCTGAATGAGAAGTTATTTTACTTGCAGGACATTGTGCTAATGGTTCTAAATCAATTTTCAATTGTCGTTACTTAGTTGATTTATGTAGTTAGTAAGATTTGATCATGTCTAGGTGGATTGTTGTCAATGATCATACATGCATCCTTAAGCAACAGGGGCAACAGGTTCTCTCTATTTCTCATGTGTTCTTACTTCTTAGATATATATGTGTATATACTATATAGTCTTTGAGTTGACTTATATATGTGAGTTATTCTTATATATTTATTTTCTCAGATCATCGATTGCAGTATGGGATATATCAATCAGCTTGTAATTGATATGAAAACTACGCTTTTGTGACAAGTTTTTTAGTGATTTGTAGTTCATCTTAGTTGATTTTCAGTTTTTGTGTTGTTACTTTGGAAAACAAAGATCTGTAAATGAGTTATAGTTTTGTTTAGAATAATTGAATTTATGTTCGTAATTTCTCTATTTGATTAACAAAATAATGTATGCAGAATTGTATTTGTAGCCTTGTAGGCACTATTGTTTGTGAATATGTAACGTAGTTTGATTTTGATTGAATATGTGGTTATTACTTTTTTTCCTTAGCATGTTTGATATTTGATTTTGATTATTCATAAGGTAGTTTTGCCAACCCTTATATTTGTCTAATTTTTATCACTAATATTTAGCCGCGTAGCGCGTACCTTCAATCTTGTTATATACAATAAGTATTTGGGTCTTACACCTAGCATATTAAAGTAGCAAAGAACAATTAAACAGTAAAAATCAAAAGTATTCATGATTACAATGATAAACTGATAATAAAAACGAGTACCGAACGTTATGATTAACTGAATAGAAGCAAAGAATAAGCAAGTCTTCAATAGTAGGGTACTAGGGTTTAGGTCTTCAAAGAACTCCTTAATTCGTTGCTGAAAAACTGCACTCCCCCTTAGGGTTAAAAACCTCGAGTATTTATAGCAAAACAAAAGGTCGCCAGTTCGAGCCCGCATCGCGATTGCGATGGCCTTATCGCGACCGGGATCCACAAACAGCATCGCGACCGCGATGCTTATATCGCGACCGTGATCTACCCTTTTCGAATTCTGTCAATCCCTGCCAACTTATTACAACCGGGACACCACCTATCACGACCGTGATTCACTCTAGACTCAGTAAAACTTCATTTTCTTGCATCCAAACGTACTTTAAGCTCAAATATCACCAATACTTAGCAAGAAACAACCAAAACATTAACCCGGAGACCTCTGGAACTATATTTATCATTTTAACTCAATTAGTCACCAAAGTCTTCAAATTTCTTCAAATAAACAACATTAAAGAACCAATATCGCGATGTAAAATATGTATAATTTGAGCGATATCAGTTCCCAACTTCCAAGTTCTCCCTAAAAACTCCATTTGATATCATATCTAGCATGGTTTTACCACACGTCCACCTAAGCATCCTCATTTCTGCCACCTCCATCCTCCTCTCCTGTCGTCATTGGCCAACACTCTGATCTGTATAACATGGCTGGTCTGATAGCCAACTTGAAGAATTTCCCTTTCAATTTAAGGGGTACCTTCTTGTCGCACAACACCCCTTTTGCTGCACTCCACTATTATAAAAACAATATGTTACAAAAATAAAATATTTTGAGAATTCGTATTTTTGTGCACAAGTGTTAAGTTTAAGTGGATTTTGGTTGTTTCAATTGTAAATTCTTACATATTTCTAATTTAAATTTTTTTTTTAAATAAATAAATAAAATAAACCAATATGCTATCATCATGTGCACTCAAACAAATGAAACTTCTATATACTGCTATATATGCATGTATGTATGCATTATACAATTAACAATTCTATTTATCTTTGTATCTTCTTCTTACATATACAGCTTTACAACAAACCAACAACATCATATATATGTTTATACATAATAAATGGCGTATGATCACGATAAACAATCAATTAATTGTATAACCATGATTATTCTTCAGTAGAAGTGATCTAAGTTACGGTTCATGTGTAGTAGTGGAACATGTGACTTGAGTCGAGCTACGTGGTTGATAATTTATATATCGGCTAGGACCAGAGTTGTGTCGAAGTCCTTTAGGCAAGCAACCATCCACACCCTGACCTTGATTCGACACTCTCGTTTTCGGATTGTACGTAAGATACTGATCTCCACCTTTTTCGTCCAATAACGGTCTCATTGCCTCAACGGCACAATAGAATGTGGTGTTATTAGGAGAGGTAATGAAAATAAAGAGAATAAGTATTATTGGCACCAAGAATGAAGTAAATTTAGTCATTTTCGTCTTTAATTTGAAGTTGGCAAAGGATAGTAATATGGTTCTTAAATAGGGTAGTAAACAAACCAGCTCATACGTTACCAAGAAAAGTTAAAAATTGGCCTCGTGATTCTTATTAATATGTCTCCTAATAAGTTTTTTGATTTGATCAAACAACCTAGATATCGTTATTCTTATCTTTATCTTTATCTTTATCTCTGTCTCTAATATCTATTGTTATTAAAAAAAAAAAAAAAAAAAAAAAAAAAAAAAAAAAAAATGTAATGTAATACTTATGTAATATTATTGTGGAAATTGTTATAATTCAGTAGGCTTATAACTACCTTTAGTGGTTCTTGACTGTAGAAGGTATATAGAGATAGAGATACTGTAAAACTGAGAAAACAAAGGTTGAACAAAAGGTATGAGTAATTGGTTTTTTATTTATAGAAAAATGTACAATGAGAGTTTGGTGGCATTTGGAATCTAGAGAGAGAGAGTGTTTTTGTTAACCAAAAAAAATACATACCATAAACTCTAACTCAACACACCTATTTATACTCAAAAAAATATACTATGCAATATCTATAATAATAATAAAATTATCATCCAATTATTACTTTTATAACACTCCCCCTTGGATGATAATTTTATTAGTGAATAACTAGTACTGCCTCGTTAAAAACCTTGCTAAAGAAAACCCTTTGGGATAAAACTTTAGCTAAGGGAAAAAGAGTGCAGCATAGAGTTGACTCCCCCTCAAGTAGGCAACGCCTGAGTTGTTACATCTTCTGAACATGCCTCATGCCAATATTATGAACGTGTGTTCTGAAAATAGCAGTTGGAAGTGCTTTGGTGAAAAGGTCAGCAGAGTTTTTGCTGGACTGAACATATCTCATTTCAATCTGGTTGTCCTTAATGAGATTTTGAGTGTATGAGAAAAATCTAGGGGGTATGTGTTTTGTTCGGTCACTTTTGATATACCCTTCTTTCATCTGTATTATGCAAGCTACATTATCTTCATAGATAGTTGTTGAACTTTTATTGCGTTCTAGTCCACAAGAATCAGTAATGAGTTGTGTCATTGATCTCAACCAAAAACATTCCCGACTGGCTTCATGTAATGCAATTACTTCGGCATGATTTGATGATGTTGCAACAAGTGTTTGTTTTTGAGAACGCCATGATATTGCGGTACCTCCATTTAGGAATACATATCCATTTTGAGATTTAGCTTTATGTGGATCAGATAAATAACCTGCATCTGCATAACCAACCAAATCTTGTTTTGATTCGTTAGAATAAAATAATTATAAATCAGTAGTTCCCCGAAGGTATCAAACTATTTGTTTGATCCCATTCCAATGTCTTTTGGTAGGGGCTGAGCTGAACCTTGTCAACAAATTAACTGCAAAAGAAATGTCAGATCTTGTATAATCTATAAGATACATAAGAACCTCAATTGCACTAAAATATAGAACTTCCGATCTGTTAAAATTTTCATGATCTTCGCAGGGATGAAATAGATCAGTGTCAATATTGAGTGATCTAACAACAATGAGTTTGTCTTTAAAAAAAATATTTTAAAATCTTTTCGGTATAAGTTGTTTGATGTACAAGTAAACCATTAGGCATATGCTCAATTTGCAATCCAAGGTAATACTTGGTTTTTTCAAGATCTTTCATTTCAAAATAATTCTTTAGAAGTTGAATGATTTCATAGATCTCTTTATTTGTTCATATGATGTTAAGAACATTGACATAAACAACTACGATCTCATATCCGAACATTGTTTTTATAAAACATACGTGCAAAATAAGTTTATATTTATACCCTTTTTTTTATCAAGTAGTCATTTAATCGGTTATACCACATACGTCCCGTTTGTATAAACCCACTTAGAAATCTTTGTGATTTAATGGAATATATTCCCTTGGGTTTTACATTAGATGCTTATGATACCTTAACCCTTTAGGTATATTCATATATATCACTATTAAGTGATCCATACAGATAAGTAGTAACAACATTCATGAGATGCATTTAAATAACTACCAGGTTTATTAAGTATCTAATAAGTAATTGTATCCATTACAGGAGGATAATTTTTCCTCCTAATTCATTTCTGGTCTTTGTGAGAAATATTGAGTTACAAGTCTAGTTTTGCCTTGTAACTTCATTTGCACATTTCTTTTCGGATAAAAATTCATTTGTATCCCATACGTTTCACATCTTTAAAAGTGATAACGATTGATCCGAAAACTTTTCTTTTATCGAGCGATTCAAATTCAGCTCTTATTGCTCCTTTCCATTGAGCTCAATCATGTCCATTTTGTATATTCAATGACAGATTTTAGTTCCAGATCATCATCTTTATTCATGATGTCATTGTAACATTATATGAAAATATCTCATAGAGATTTTAGTTTCATTTCGGTTCCATAATATTGCATAATTTATCGCAATTTTAGTATTTACATTTACCAATATCCTCTGCAGAAGGAATATTGATTTGTGGTTCTTCTTGAACACTTTCTCTTACCTCATTATCAGCTGATTTTCTTTTTCGAGGATTTTTATCTTCGGAACCAATTGATCTTCCACGTTTGATGCATGGCAAAGACTCAACAGTGACATTATTGCCAGCTTTTGGAATTTCAGTTCGAGCTGGAGCATTTATCGCTGGTATATATGATTTAGTCACTTTTTTATATCTGTAAATGCATAAAGTAATTAATTTGCAAGTTCTTGCATATGCATTATTTTTGAACTTTCGTTTCACATTCTTTTGTGCGAGTTCAATATACCTTAATTGATGTTCACATCATGAAGCATCATTTTATTTTTTATTTTTATTTCTCCCCCTAATCTAGGGAACAATGTTTTATTAAAATGACAATCAGCAAAACGTGCTGTAAAAACATCACCCATCATGGGTTCAATATATCTTATGATTGAAGATGTTTTATATCCAAAATATACTATCATCTTTCTTTGAAGAACCATTTTATTGTGTTGTGGTGATACAATTGGAACATACACTGCACAACCAATGTTTTAAGGTAGAAAATATTTGGCTCTTGGCCAAAATCAAGTATTAAGTGAAAATATTTACGACTTCCACATGGTATAATGCGAATTAATGTCGCAGCATGTAAATTTACATGTCCACATATAAATATTGAGAGATTTGTACTCATTATCAATTGTCTAGTTATTAGCTGTAAGCGTTTATCTATTGATTCAGCTAAACCAATTTTGTGTATGCACATGAGCAACTGGATGTTCAACAACAATCCCTGTATATATATAATGATCATTAAATGCTTGAGATGTTAACTCACCAGCATTATCAAGTCTCATCCTTTTAATGGTGTAATCAGAATAATGTGTTCTCAATTTAATAATTTGTGCAAGAAACTTTGCAAATGCCATATTACGGCTTGATAACATACAAATATGAGACCATCCGCTAGATGCGTCTATTAGAACCATGAAATATCAAAATGGTTCATATGATGGATGAATTGGTTCATATATCTTACCTTGAATTCTTTCAAGAAACATTTGTGATTCTTTTTCACAATATACTTTTCATTAATCACCATATGTGCTTTCCATTAATCACCATATGTGTTTTTTTTTTTTTTTTATAAATCACCATATGTGTTTTTTTTATCATATATCCTTTTCACCATATACGCTTTTAATCATATGCGCTGTGTTTTTCACCATATGCGCTTTTAATCATATGCGATTTTCATCATATGCGTTGTGCTTTTCATCATATTCGCTTTTTATCATATGCGCTTATCATATGCGATGCGCTTTTTATCATATGCGCTTTTTTATGTGAATAGTAAATTAATTAATTTCGTTTTACTATTCATATGAATTAATTTAGATTTACTATTTTGTTAATTGAGTAATATATATATACATCATATACTTGTGACTCCGAAGGCTCAAATGAATTTGACCATATAGTTATACGTTGTACCTTGCACATTAATTTTCAGTAGAAGCTTTAGATGCATATTATTTTCAGTAGAAGCTTTAGATGCACTTTTTTTTTAATCACCAAATACCACAAACACTTTGTTTGCGTTTGTTCATAGTCATCAATGAAAACCATTTTCTTTAATTTTATTTTATACAATAAAATTAACGCATCATTATTCTTTTCAAAAACAATAATCTATTGTTATTGTTCACTTGTGCCATGTTTAACAACAAAAGTCAACAACCTCTGTCTTGTTTGTTGTGGCAACCAAAAACAACCTTTGCTTTTGTTACCGAGAATCCAAGACCAAAAAAACAATTAATTTTTTAATTAATCTTTTATCAAAACCATAAATGATTTTATTGATCAACGTTGATATGGCCATAAAGAATTGACGGCTGACCTACTTTTGTAAGTGTATTTCGGCTATCATCCCGAAAACGCACAACGACCTTTTTTTTTATGAACTATTTGTTTCATATCTAGCTTAGGCAATTATTGTGAACATTTGGTCCCTATAAGAGCATTTATTTTTAGACTTTTAGTTGATTTGTACTTGTCACAATTAGGGATAGCACCCGCGGGTCGTGGATGCGGATCCATTGGATCCATCACCCGTACCCGCGGATTTTTTTAAGAGACATCCAATTGAACCCTTGTTCGTTGAAACAATTTGACTATATTTTTACTCCCCATTATTAAACGGGCCATTTTGATGCACACTCTTAAAAAAAATAATTTGTTTTTTAAGTTTTATTATTCAACCTCCTTTTTTCAACGGTCACGTTTTTAACAAAACATTTGACAAGTTTGGAAAAAAGTTTTTTATTGATTATCATCAAAAGTTTTCTATTGTCACTCTACTGGATGGAATTATGGCATACAACCAAAATTGCAACCCAACACTACATAAGAACAAAAAAGGTTGTTTTTAATTAACATATGTATATGTGTTAAACTCGGAATAATAATAACTTATTTTAGAAAATTAACATAAGACATGTTGAAACATTTTTGTCACATTTAGCTCATCAAGTCTAATACTTATCATTGATAGATTTTATCACGTCTAGGAGATGTTTACTTTTTTCTTGTATTAAGTCATACTTTCATTTACCTTTGTTTGGAAAAAAGTTTTTTTTTTTTTTACTTTGCTTTCCCCCTTTCTGTAAAACTCATTTAAACACTTTCTTTGTTTTTTTTTTAAAAAAAAACTTCCCTTTTTTTACGTTACCCGTAAATTATAAATATATAAAAAAAAACTTTTTGTTTAAATTTTTTTCCTAGTTTTTAAAAGGCCACTTGACCAATTTTTTAATTCTTTCACAACACCTGATATCGTGATCGTGACCTTTCACCAAAGCAAGAGATATTCTTGATAAACTAAACACGGACTCGTATTTGAAATTGTCGGCCACAAAAAAATTCATTTGATAAAAGTATATATTTTTTTTTTTGTTATAGAAGGAGACCACTTCATTTTCAATACTTCATTTTTGACAAAAAAAACTATTCCATTTTACCATCCCCTTTTTTTTCTTACTTTAACTTTTAAGATATACTTTTAATAAAAATACAAACAATTTTTCTTATTTTAACTTTTAAGATTTACTTTTAATAAAAATACAAACTACTTTTTGTATTTTAACTTTTAAGATTTACTTTTAATAAAAGTACAAACTACTTTTTCTTATTTTAACTTTTAAGATTTACTTTTAATAAAAATACAAACTATTTTTTTATTTTAACTTTTAAAATTATAAATTTAAGAATAAACATTAGTATGCATGAAATAAATAATGATTAATTGCATAAGTAATCATAAATGTTAGATAACATATAAAGACCCCGTCGTATTCGTATTGATCGGAATTAATCTCGACCCATGGTACCGTGTTGTCAAATGACGTGTTGCGTACATAAAGTACCGTGTTGTCAAATGACGTGTTGCGTACAATCATGAGGTCTTATTAACATAAATATAAATGTTAGTGAAGTTAATAAGAGTTAGATTACAGAAAATATAATTCAGGTGGTATAACCGACCATATATAACTTAAATAACATAAATATAAATGTTAGTGAAGTTAGTAAAAGTTAGATTACAGAAATATAATTCAGGTGGTATAACCGACCATATATAACTTAAATAACATAAATATAAATGTTAGTGAAGTTAGTAAAAGTTAGATTACAGAAATATAATTCAGGTGGTATAACCGACCATATATAACTTAAATAACATAAATATAAATGTTAGTAGTCCAAAATTTGATATATTCGAGTCTGAAAATTATTAATAATTTCATACCTTGATTAGTGATTCGTGATCGTTTGAGATATCTTTTAATTACACTAAGCTTTTCGTGCTGATAACGTGTTATAATTCAGTAGGCTTATAACTACCTTTAGTGGTTCTTGACTGTAGAAGGTATATAGAGATAGAGATACTGTAAAACTGAGAAAACAAAGGTTGAACAAAAGGTATGAGTAATTGGTTTTTTATTTATAGAAAAATGTACAATGAGAGTTTGGTGGCATTTGGAATCTAGAGAGAGAGTGTGTTTTTGTTAACCAAAAAAAATACATACCATAAACTCTAACTCAACACACCTATTTATACTCAAAAAAATATACTATGCAATATCTATAATAATAATAAAATTATCATCCAATTATTACTTTTATAACAGAAATACTTTATTTTATTTGGCTATATTTTAAAATATAAAGTTTAAATATATGAATTACTACATTATTTTTCTTTTTTGGACAACTATTGGGATCACCCGAGGGAGACTAAACCACCCGTTGCGATCATCTCCCGTTTCGACTATGTCGAAGCAGCGATAATAACCCCGCCCCCATCGCTGCCCGGGAGGAAACCTTGAAATCGATCCAAGGGCACGACCAAGTAAAACCCCCTCTCCTTTACCCCCCAAACGATATGAGAAAAGTGTCATGGGTGGATACTTCATAGCATGGATGAAATTGTGTTTTTTTAATATGTAGCCAACGGGGTCGAACTCCTGACCTCCCTTAAAGGAGTGCATGCCATCAACTTAGTTAATATGTATTTTTAATGCAAACATCTATTCTATCTATTATAAGGGAGTTGGTGCTGAAGTCATCACATGCTTTATGAGGTTGTACTATGTGCAATAAAGGTTGTAAATTCATTTTATAATTAACAATGCTTATGTCATCAATATCCTCCAAAAAACTACTCCGTATATTAATTATGTTATGTTATTAAAAAAATTCCCATTAAATAAAAGAGGCCAAGACATATTAAGAAATCTACTTGATCATGCATATTTTAACCGTAGGGTTTAATATGTCTGCTCAATACATAAAGAGAGGTTTAAGGATCTTAGAACGTGGCTCTCCGGTCCTGCTACCGTGAATAACCCTGGCCGACATGATGATGTCGGCGGGGTGGCCAAGTGATTAAGTCCACCTCCGATAACGGTCGTCGATCAAGAGGCCCCAAATAAGGTCGTAGGTACTAGCTTACGAAAGACTAACCTGTTAACCTTGAAAAGATGCTGAATGATGCTGTTTTACGTAATGTGTATCGTATGTGATGGTTACGTAATGTGCCGTGTCTGGTAAATGATGATTAGGGTTTGTATTTATAGGCAAACCCTAATTCTAGAACAGTCCCAGATCATGATAATCTCATACATAACTGACTCCCCCGAATCACGGATATAATTATGGAAAAGATATTTACTTGACAGCTAAGCAACCGCCGTACCGGGAACAAAGGCAATCGCACGCCGCATACAGCACACAAGAACACGCATACGCACAATAATGATTGCCCGCATACATATGTGGTGCGCCTGCGGGTTGCGGTATCATTATGTCCCCCCAGTTTGATGTTATATGGCGCGAGGCGTATGATATCAAACTATTAAGCGAAAAAGAAAAAACAAGAAAACGGCTAGCCTTTAATATTCCGCGTGCGTCTCGATGCCATAAATGCCTGTCACAATCGCAGAAGCCCATTTGGCTGACATGACATAAAGTGGCAGTGTGGCAGGCGCGTGCCAACCACGCGCGTATATGTAATCATACCCAACTGGCATCCACGCGCGTAAATAAAATGCTACCCGTCTATTGCGTTACACGTGTACAGCCATGATCACACCACTCCATCCCATGACCATCAATCTTCCCTATAAATAGCCCATTTTGCAGCTCACTTCCACTTTCTTGCATCAAGCTTCCTCGTTACGCTGCCAATTTGAATTCCGATCAAAAATCAAACATTCCGGCCACCATTTAAAGGTTAGTATTCATCCGATTACTCCTAGAAAATGACTAAAGCTAACGAGACGTATGTAGATAGCGTAGAGTCTGTTATAGAGCAGAAGCACATAGATTACTTAGTGAAACAGTACCCCCCCTTAGCCAAGTACAATCCGGTGCCCCCTTTGTCCAATCAGCGAGCCCACGAGCCACCGGAGAAAAAGGTGGCTATTTACGAACATGCTTTTAAGCATGGAAACTTTAGGGTTCCTCCCACCGATTTCTTTCTGGGCGTGCTAGATCACTTTAAGGTCGGATTAGGTCAGTTACATCCTTACGCTATAGGAAAAATAGTCTTGTTCGAGATGTGGTGCGTTGCACTCAACAAAGTGCCCCTGGTGAAGGTGTTTTGCCATTTATACCGACTAGCCAACCACCACAAATCGTGGTTCACCTTCTTCGCTCGTCAAAACTTCACCAAGACCCCAAAATCGAATGCGGGGAATTGGAAAGAGACATTCTTTTTCATCGACCAAACTGTGGTGAGTGCAAACTTCTCGCAAACGCTGATATGGTTCGAGAAAGTGGAAAAGGATGTAAACAAGACCCCCACCCTGAATGACGACGAAAGGAAACTATTAGCGGAGTGTGCAAACGCACAGCTAGTGCATCGATCATATGGGAACGTGATGCTGCGGCTAGGGAAGATATCCGCACATTGGCCATGGGAGGATGTGCGCCCAGCCATAGTCGGACTGGATGGAAAGGGTAGGGATAGTATAATCACGTACTAAACTGTTTTTGTATGTATATTATCTAACGCATGCGCGTATCTTTGCAGAAATGAGGATGAAGAAGGTGCTGACTGCGGAAGAGATTGCGGGGATCTCCTTCCGCAAGCAAGATGTGAACGTACAGCTAGAGCAGGAGAAAGCTAGCGAAAACGCGGAGCAATCGCCTGCGGCATCTGGCAACAAACGTAAAGCAGCTGAGACCTCTGCGGCTCAGCAGAAGAAGAAGAAGATGACTCCCAAACAAAGGGAGGACATGCGGAACTATAACTTTGTTCCAATCGCGCCACGCTCCGCAGAACTACTTCCCCCCATTACTGGTAAGCGTCCATTACTTGCGCGTTTACCGCATACTAAAGTTCACGTTATAACTATTTACTGATATGCAGAGCATGTGGAGGAGACGCAGCCTTCCACCTCGCGGGTCAACCTAGATCTCCAAGCTACCGCCACATCAAAGGATAAGACAATACACGTGGATTCCGACTCCACACCAACTCCTCCGCAAGGTAGCTTCCGCCTTGCCAACCTTAGCCAACTCACACAGTCTTCTGCGGAAAATGCCGCAGAACAGTCTGCGTTCCTGCAGCAAATCTTTCCGGCCGAATTCCGCGAGCAACTGGCCGCTCTACCGTTTAACCAGGCGCACAATGCCTTCATTCAAAATGGCCTGGTATTTTTCGGCATGTTTGCGGATCAGGCCCGCCGCTCTTCCAGCATATACCAGCTAGCTTTGCACAAAGAGGTAGAGCTAGGGCTACTGCAGGCGGGTGTAGATCAGGTCAAGAAGGATAGGGATGCTGCTGAGGAGGCGCGCAAGGCGGTTGAGTCGACCGCGAATGAAACCAAAACTGCTCTGATTGAGGAAAGAAAAAAGAGCCGTGAGCTGGTTGGTGCGGTTGAGCAGGCGAAGGGGGATGCAGAACGTTTGCGGTCGGAGCTTGAGAAAGTGACGAGGGAAAGGGATGACGCGGTAACCAACCGCGAACTGGCAGAGGCGGATCTAGCGAAGCTGCACACCGTACTCCCTACCATTGCGCAAAAGGTGATGGACTCATAGCCTGTGTCCGACAAGTTCAATGCCTACGTTGATGCGGTCAGGGACCATGAAATCAACAAGGCTGTGCAGGAGGTAATCCAAGCTTGCGGTCTAACACCGCCGTTCCCTGACATCGTTCAAAAGAAGCTAAAAGAAGGAACGGCTGCGGCGTTAATGGAGGCGGAAGAAGCCATCAAGTCCATCCCTATCCCCCTAATCAACGCATTTGCTGCGGGCTCGAACATGTCGATCGATGGGTTTTTGAAGGAGGATTATTAGTGTTGGATTGCGCCGTAAGTCCTATGCTTAGGCAGGTATTTGTATTTTTGCAGCCCTAAGTCCCGTGTTGGGCAGGCGTTACAAACAATTACCTCTTATGTAACAACTTAATTTGCTGTATATATATATTTCTGATATGCATGCGTAATGTGTTTATTTGTTTATATATCGCGAATCAAAACAAAATGTCAACCCCATGCCCATGCGCAGAGTTAACCAAAACTCATGCGTATGCGGATGGTACTGTGTAAAATAAACCAGTACTTTAACAATTTATCCTTAACAATTTAGACTCAGAAGCTACTGCGTTTTTGCTTTGTCATGTACTAGAGGTGCACGGTAGCTGTATGGTAAGCAACGCAACTAAAAACAAGCCAATGTCTTTATGCTTAAGAGTTCCTCAAGCAAACCAATGCGATAGTAATTACGCACAAGCAAACCAATGCTTGTAATTTTTTAAGTCGACTTTGCAGCCATCTAGTCTGCGTGGCGCTTGGCTAGGGGAAAACCAATTCCCTTTGCCTGCCGTTAGCGTCTAGCCTTGTAACCAAACAGGCTTCTGCCGCACGGGGGCTAAAGGACACCCCTTAAGTAGGCAGGAACCGCATACAAAAAAGATTTAAACAACAAAAGTGTCATACCCCGTCCTAATCCGTCTGGACGAAGTCACCAACATCTGGTTCCATTGTGATGATCGACTCCAAATAATGTCTTTACAATGACCAAAAGCACAGCGGAAGATTTCTTTAGTACCTGGGAATAAACATGCTTTCAAATGTCAACCAAAAGGTTGGTGAGTTCATAGGTTTATCATAAAGCAATAAAATTCATCATTTTGATAGACCACAAGATTTAAATGCTGCATGGTACAAATGGGCCCGAATCCTATACCCACCTGTAATGTACATGCGATATCTTTTAAATACAGTACACCTTTCTCGTGTATGAAATCCATTTTTTCATAAATCTTAGTAACCGTACACATATTTCATGCACAAAAATAACATACACATAACATGTGTATAAAATCATTCTCTCGATACATAACATTCACATCAATTGGTGGCAATTATCATGTCCATATAATTCAATGGTGGCAATTATCATGTCCACATAATTCAATGGTGGCAATTATCATGTCCACATAATTCAATGGTGGCAATTATCATGTCCACATAATTCAATAATAATCAGCAGAACTTCTGTCTGCATAATAATTCATTCGAGGAATGTTTTGCTTGTGTCTATCTCGTCAAACATTTATAAAAACATTTCACGTATTCGCAGTCCAAAATATATTTCAAAAGCATTTAATAAAGCAGTTGTAAAAACAGCGCATGTATTCTCAGTCCCAAAAATTAAAGAGTAAAAGGGAATCAAATGAACTCACCTAATGTATTTTGTAGTAAAAATACATATGACTATATTGAACAATGCAGGGTTGGCCTTGGATTCATGAACCTATATCAAGTATATATATTAACATGTATAATGGTAATCAATAGTTTTAGGTATTATTATTAATTATTATTAATTATTATTTTAGTAACTTGTATGTTTCATTAGCTTATTTATTTTATATACATTAAATAGATAATTAATATTTATTACAAGAATCTTAATATAGTTATGCTTTATGTTAATAATATATTTATATATAGAAAATCTTTATTTGATATATTAATGATACTAATAACAATAATGATAAAAATAATAATATTATTGTAAAAAATAAAAATGATAATAAAAATAATGATAAAAATAATGATAATTCTAATAATAATAAAAATGATAATAATAATATTAAAAGTGATAATTTTGGTAAAATGTTAGTCTCAATAATAATAATAATAATAATAATAATAATAATAATAATAATAATAATAATAAACATGATAAAATTACTAATATAATAATAATAATAATAATAATAATAATAATAATAATAATAATAATAATAATAATAATAATAATAATAATAATAATAATAATAATAATAATAATAACAAAATACTAGAAGTGCTACCTTAGTGAAACAAGTTTAATAAAAATTAAACGCCTCTGCCCAGGCTCGAACCCGCGACCTCTCACTAACCAACACCCCCTTGTAATCAATGCACTACGAGTTCTTTTTCTGAATTAAACCCCGCCCTCTAATTATTAAATCCGTATTTTCTTTTCTAAGCCCAACAACACCATTACCTGGCCCAACAGAAAAATATCTGCCCAACCATTCAAAAAAATTAAGCCCGTTTCTTTGATCCGATATTTATATGGAGTAATAATTCCTAATCTTCATCTTCATAAACGTTATCATTAATCATTATCACTATATCATTATCATAATCTTCTATTATGATCATAACATCATCACCGTATATCATAAACATCATCATCTATCATAACCGTACCTCTATCCTCCAAACCATCTCCATCATAATCAATTTTGTTTCATAATCGTTTATCATATTCCATTGTATTCTCTCTTATATTACTAAAGGTAAGAACGTAGCAGGTAACATGGGTTTTTCCTTGGGTGAGTTTCAATGAACAGACAACAGAAAAAGTTTAATAGCATCACAGTTAAGTAATGGCAGTGTAGTAGTAATAACCCGATGAGTTTCTTCTGGCTATCGACGGCAACAAGATGTGGTACAGCAGCAGTCCTATTTCGAAAAATAAAAAGAATAATGGTGGTGATCTCTAGCGACAGGAAAAGAAAAAAAAATGGGTAAAAGCCAATTCGATTTTTAATTAAAACCAAGTGGGGTTAGGTTTGCCTTTTGCTTGTGGTCCAAAGGAGAAGTGGCAGTATATTACTCGACATCCATTCACAATTTGCAACGTAGGATTTTAGCTTTAGAATATTGTGATGAGCCATGGGTTTGATAGCTGTAAAGTTATTTGAGTGGGATACAAGGATTATGTGTAAACACCTTTATTCTTTTTAAAATCCACCAGCACATATCTCGATTGCTTTCCTCTCTATTTCGGTTTAAATAAATCAAGTAGTGGAAGAAATCGAGAAACAGTTTTGAAAGTCGGCTGGCTATAAGCTAGAAGTAGCAGCAGCTGTTGTGTTCGAGCAGAGAAAAGAACAGGAAAACGAGGTCTTGTGATGATGGTTTCCACTAAGTTAAAGAGGAACTGTAGTGAAAGAAAGAGAATGAGAGAGATAGGGAGTTGTTCATGGTGGTTATTAACCGAAAGGAAGAAGAAGAAAAGGTGATAGTTGGTTCATAAACAGAAAACGTGAACGGTAACAATCGATTACAGTGATGTGTGGTTTCGAAGGGTGTGAAGGTGGTGTTTGTTATGGATGAAGATGTTGGTGATGATTGTAAAATGGTAGTGATTCATGGGTGCGGTTTTTGGGTCTCGAAAGTAAACAGAAGAAAGGAAATGGTAGCAGTGGCATAAAATGAGTGATGAGGTGTTGTTGGTTGAGGTGATCGAGTAAGAAAGATTTGTAACAAGTATTAGTTGGTTTAAGGTGGCGGATTATTGTAGCTTATGGCGATTTGTTTATAAGTGATTGTAGAGGTGTCGTGAAAATGATGAATTTATTCACGATGGAAGATGAGATAGAGGGAGATTGAGGTGACAGTCATGGTGGTGGCAGTGATGGTTCAAACAAGGTGATAAGTGTCAGTGTCAAGGTGATGTCTTGGTGATTTTGAAGAAAGGTGATCATGGAGGCTCTCAGTATAATAAGGAGAGGAAGAAAGTAATGAGTGTGAGTAATTGATCAAATGTGACACGTGTGAATGGTAAGACTCCATGATTCTTAACAACTGGATTAATTGTTTTGTAGCTGAAGTTCCGAGTATCGACTAGTACTCAAACAGATGAAAGGACAGAAAGCAGATTCCATTGTAACAGAATTTGGTTGTATTATGGTAATTGAGATCGATCGTACCAATTTAATAGACAGGGACAAAAATTGATAAAAGTTTGATTGTAACCTTGAACTGAATCGATCCTTTTTCTGTATTTATAAATGCGTATATATATAGTTATATAATTATTTTAATATATGAATCCGTATTTATTTATATAGTTTATATATCTGTTTTATATATTTTTATATATGAAATCTATGTATATTAGTATGATATATCTATATATCTGTTTAGTTAGTTATATCAGTATTTTACATGAGCTATAATATTATTTATAATTTATAATACAACTTTAATATTTAACATTAATATTAATAATAATAACAAACTAATAATAATAATAATTAATAGAGAAAATAATAATATTAATGATATTAAGATTATAGTAATACTAATAAGAATAATGACAATAATAAATTGATAATTTTAATAATCAAGTTAATAATACTTTCAATGACCCTAATAATAATTAAATTTATAATGGTACTAATAATGGTCATAATAACAAGGATTATAGTTTTATTATTAGTTATAATAATAATGATATTAACATTGAAAATTATAATATTACTAATAACAATAATATAACAAATCAAATGCATCAATTTTAGTTTATAATTTGTAGTAATATTAATAGTACTGATAATAGTGTTTATAATAATAATATAACAACTAGGATTAACTTGCATTTATATGTCAATCAAACCGTTTAATGTTTTGTTAATATTTTCCCAGATTGACAATCACACATATGTATATATTCATACATATCTATTTACACATAATTGTTCGTGAATCGTCAGGCATGGTCAAAGGGTAATTGATTACATGAATATAGATTTCAAAACTTTCGAGACTCAACATTACAGATTTTGATTTTCGTGTCGAAATCATATAAAGATTAAAGTTTAAATTTGGTCAGAAATTGACGGGTCGTCACAGTACCTACCCATTAAAGAAATTACGTCCCGAAATTTGAGTGAGGTGGTCATGGCTAACAATAAAAATATTTTCATGACGAATATGAGTTGATAAATATCGTTTTATCATTATTGATTAATATAAATAAAACGATTCGATTATACGGAGCGTACGAGTGAAGCTATCATAAAAGAGTGAAATGAAAGGATAAGGATTTGCCTTAGCTTTTGACAGAGTCAGGGTTGAATTCCAAAATTCAAGAGATTTAAAGAAATATTGAGAATCTATAAAATCTGATTCTTCGAGAAATGAGGGAATTATGATTTCTATAATTAAATACGGTGATCTACCCGATTACTCTGTCTGATATTTCCATTATAAATTCAACTCTTCCTTCCATTATTCCCACCATTCCTATACTTTCTTTCTTAGTTCGTACATCCTAAAGATTGTGAAAATGCTTAATCCAATTCTAATCCTTGATATTTTCCTAATTATCATTTCTGTCATTCTTCCCTTCAGTCTTCCACCAGAGAAATCTATTTACTTTCACTATTACCTTGGGGTGATACTATTCTTAATTATACCGTGTCCTTATATTGCTATTCATATTAATATCCATGGTTTGCAACCTCCGTGTTGTTATTGAGCTTTATATCCTCCTTTATATTTCGAAGCTCCATGCTTTTTGTTTTCTCTTCCCGATATTAAATAGATCAAGTAATGGTCCAGAATTCGTAGATATGGAGTTTCGAATGAACTTAATGTTCTAAACAAGAAAGAACGTAATAGCACGATTTGATTTGTCAAATTTCAAGAATCACTAAGAATTGAACTATCAAGAATATACTTTCTTGATATATTCAGAAGTTAAGCAGAATGAAAGAGTTATGTAACATGACACATGATGACGTTATAATCTGTGAATCATCATGTTCCATTTAGAAACTCAGCATGACTTACTGTAATATAATTATGTTGATCAAGTGTCATTATATTATACTAACTCATGCATCAATTTCCAACACTTCTCCACAATTCATTCATAATTTATACTTAGATTTTACAGAAGTTTCCAATATAATGGAATACAGAAAACACGAAGAGGTAGATAATTTCGGACAAGAATATTTACGAAAATATCCTCAAAAATATCGAAGATATTTATGATGATATTTTGGAGTTTCTAAGTTCGAAGGTTGATGAAGAAAAAATTTTCGCAAGATTTTAACATGACCTCGGAACAAGATATTCTCTAAAGATTTCATCGGATCCAAAATTACCGGGATCCTTTGAATATAGGGTTTGGTCCTTGTATTTGTCCTTGGTTTCCTTCAGGGTTAGCTCAATCCGTTTTTCAGTACCAAATTTTCTATCGAGCGTTCCCAACACTCGATTCTTTATCATCAAACTTTTGATCGTTTAGACCATCTACCATTTTTCTGTTTCCTCTGCATTCAATGCTACGATTTCTGAATCATCGGTTATCAATCTGAGGTAGTTTCAAGAGAATGTGTTTTTAGATGATTAAACGCTGATGGTAGTATGGTGGAATATAAAAGGTTCTCTGGTAACAATAAATGAGCACACATATATATCCAGGTTATAATAAGGTTGTTTTGAATAAAAAGTCGAAGTTGACTTGCTGGAGCTGTGACAAAAATGGCTAATTTGAAAAAGAGTGGAAATGTTATTTTGGGTAATAATAACACTAAGGAATTAGCACGGTTACATGTTAAACTTTTACTCAGTTTCCGAGAGTTTTTCAGGTGTTTAACTATATGCATAAATCTTTTCTTCCGTAGATGATGTGCGGTTGGTTCATCTTCTCAGTTGTTTCTTAATTGAGAGGTTTCAAGAATCATGAAAGATTTGAACGCAGATTGTAATCGTCGAGATTCAAATGAAGTTTAAGATGAATTCAAGTGGCAAACTTGAAGAATGTTTAGTTTCATATGTTATAATCAATATTTTAATTCATTTTAAGTGTTCAATGTTATTAGTCCACAGTCGATAGTCCACAGTTAACAATCCAGTAATTCATATATAGTATAATATATTATATTCGAATTAATTAATACGTGTCGTGACCCGTATACGTCTCAGACTCGATCACAACTCAAACTATATATATTATTTGAGAATCAACCTCAACCCTGTATAGAGAACTCGATCATTACTGCATATAGAGTGTCTATGGTGATTCCAAATAATATATATAGATGTGTCGATATGATATGTCAAAACCTTGTATACGTGTCCCGATATTTAAAGTGCGTAAAATAATTACAGAAATTAAATGACGATAAATAAAGTACGTAAAGTAAATAACAGAAAATAAATGACGATAAATAAAATTGCCATAATTAAATTGCGATAAATAAACTGGGATAAATAAAATGTAATCAGTTAGCTAGGATTTGGTTAGCGTGGATTCTTAACAAAATTCCTCATAGTTAATTTGTCTGTTTCTAACAAATTTTATTTTGTCAAATGTTTTCTACATTATGCCACTTGTTGGATTCTGATAGGTCAAAATCCAAATATGAAATTTAATGAAAATGGTTATTCTGCGGTGAACGGATACGTATATCTGTGGATGTAAGTAGGATTGTAAATGACTGTTGAATCAGATTCTAAGAACGTACAATGTAACTTATTAATGTGAAATCTAAATATTCCTCGGGTATTACCTACCCGTTAAAATATTTTCACCATTATCAGTTGGTACGAAAGAATTTTTAATTACAATCTTTATGAAAATATACTTGTATATATATTTTCTTCAGATGCAATCATAGATTTAATGAGTTAATATGATATTAAACTCATTTGATTTACGTTAGAACAAGAATATATAATCTCTAAAACATTAGAGATTACATATTCGCCATGTTGAACGAAGATAAATGATGCAGAACGTCATGTAGAACGAAGATTATACTCGAGGTACAGAATGAGATGTTGAGGCATAGATTGTTGATGGTACGGGTGCTGCTACTGATGTACTGTTGGTGCAGGTGATGTTGCTGAAGCTGGTATGTTTTGCACCATACTTTCCAAGACTACAACTCGGGCACGAAGCTCGTTGACTCTTTACTCCGGAATGATTGTCGGTAGGAACGAGTGAATGAATAAGGTTTAGAATTTTAGATAGAATATAATCGGGGCAAGATACTCTGGAAGTGAGTGTAAAAGTGGTGTTTCGAATGGGTTCGCCGGTAAGTGCTTCAGTTTCTTCGCCAAGAGGTGTATTCGGTTGGTGGAAGGGATCGCCTTCTTCGGGTTTCCATCGGTTAAGTCGTCTATGAACCCATCAGATGAATTGGGGATGGCTGATTGGTTGATACATTCTGGTGACACTGCTTTCGGAGCTTAGGTGAATATTCATGTCGGAATAGCTGTCGGAATAACTATTGGAATAGCTATCAAAATCTGAGGGACTCGAACTGGTGGAGGGATTCATCTCGTGTGGTCAGATGAAAGATTTTCGATAAGAAATAGATTATAGGATGTAGATTAGTACCCTGCAATACATAATTTACATATGCATATATAATACCAAAATCCCATAAGTTACAGAGGAATCTACGGAATACGACAGGCAAGGTTTACAGTAACAGGTACGCTAAGATATGGGTTAGCAGATACGCTAAGATATGAATTTATCTATACACTATCAATGCAATAGAGGCAGTAAGACGTGTCTAGACTTTAAGGATGATAAGCAATTAATTTTCGACACTAAATGATAAGCAAAACTTTTGATATGCAGACACGGTCAAAGTCCAGACTCACTAATGCATCCTAACGACTATCAGTTAGACTCACTAATGCAAGACCTGGTTCGCTAAGACCACCGCTCTGATACCACATGTCATACCCCGTCCTAATCCGTCCGGACGAAGTCACCAACATCTGGTTCCATTGCGATGATCGACTCCAAATAATGTCTTTACAATGAGCAAAAGCACAGCGGACGATTTCTTTAATACCTGAGAATAAACATGCTTTCAAATGTCAACCAAAAGGTTGGTGAGTTCATAGGTTTATCATAAAGCAATAAAATTCATCATTTTGATAGACCACAAGATTTAAATGCTGCATGGTACAAATGGGCCCGAATCCTATACCCACCTGTAATGTACATGCGATATCTTTTAAATACAGTACACCTTTCTCGTGTATGAAATCCATTTTTTCATAAATCTTAGTAACCGTACACATATTTCGTGCACAAAAATAACATACACATAACATGTGTATAAAATCATTCTCTTGATACATAACATTCACATCAATTGGTGGCAATTATCATGTCCACATAATTCAATGGTGGCAATTATCATGTCCACATAATTCAATGGTGGCAATTATCATGTCCACATAATTCAATGGTGGCAATTATCATGTCCACATAATTCAATAATAATCCGCAGAACTTCTGTCTGCATAATAATTCATTCGAGGAATGTTTTGCTTGTGTCTATCTCGTCAAACATTTATAAAAATATTTCACGTATTCGCAGTCCAAAATATATTTCAAAAGCATTTAATAAAGCAGTTGTAAAAACAGCGCATGTATTCTCAGTCCCAAAAATTAAAGAGTAAAAGGGAATCAAATGAACTCACCTAATGTATTTTGTAGTAAAAATACATATGACTATATTGAACAATGCAGGGTTGGCCTTGGATTCATGAACCTATATCAAGTATATATATTAACATGTATAATGGTAATCAATAGTTTTAGGTATTATTATTAATTATTATTTTAGTAACTTGTATGTTTCATTAGCTTATTTATTTTATATACATTAAATAGATAATTAATATTTATTACAAGAATCTTAATATAGTTATGCTTTATGTTAATAATATATTTATATATAGAAAATCTTTATTTGATATATTAATGATACTAATAACAATAATGATAAAAATAATAATATTATTGTAAAAAATAAAAATAATAATAAAAATAATGATAAAAATAATGATAATTCTAATAATAATAAAAATGATAATAATAATATTAAAAGTGATAATTTTGGTAAAATGTTAGTCTCAATAATAATAATAATAATAATAATAATAATAATAATAATAATAATAATAATAAACATGATAAAATTACTAATATAATAATAATAATAATAATAATAATAATAATAATAATAATAATAATAATAATAATAATAATAATAATAATAATAACAAAATACTAGAAGTGCTACCTTAGTGAAACAAGTTTAATAAAAATTAAACGCCTCTGCCCAGGCTCGAACCCGTGACCTCTCACTAACCAACACCCCCTTGTAATCAATGCACTGCGAGTGCTTTTTCTGAATTAAACCCCGCCCTCTAATTATTAAATCCGTATTTTCTTTTCTAAGCCCAACAACACAATTACCTGGCCCAACAGAAAAATATCTGCCCAACCATTCAAAAAAATTAAGCCCGTTTCTTTGATCCGATATTTATATGGAGTAATAATTCCTAATCTTCATCTTCATAAACGTTATCATTAATCATTATCACTATATCATTATCATAATCTTCTATTATGATCATAACATCATCACCGTATATCATAAACATCATCATCTATCATAACCGTACCTCTATCCTCCAAACCATCTCCATCATAATCAATTTTGTTTCATAATCGTTTATCATATTCCATTGTATTCTCTCTTATATTACTAAAGGTAAGAACGTAGCAGGTAACATGGGTTTTTCCTTGGGTGAGTTTCAATGAACAGACAACAGAAAAAGTTTAATAGCATCGCAGTTAAGTAATGGCAGTGTAGTAGTAATAACCCGATGAGTTTCTTCTGGCTATCGACGACAACAAGATGTGGTACAGCAACAGTCCTATTTCGAAAAATAAAAAGAATAATGGTGGTGATCTCTAGCGACAGGAAAAGAAAAAAAATGGGTAAAAGCCAATTCGATTTTTAATTAAAACCAAGTGGGGTTAGGTTTGCTTTTTGCTTGTGGTCCAAAGGAGAAGTGGCAGTATATTACTCGACATCCATTCACAATTTGTAACGTAGGATTTTAGCTTTAGAATATTGTGATGAGCCATGGGTTTGATAGCTGTAAAGTTATTTGAGTGGGATACAAGGATTATGTGTAAACACCTTTATTCTTTTTAAAATCCACCAGCACATATCTCGATTGCTTTCCTCTCTATTTCGGTTTAAATAAATCAAGTAGTGGAAGAAATCGAGTAACAGTTTTGAAAGTTGGTTGGCTATAAGCTAGAAGTAGCAGCAGCTGTTGTGTTCGAGCAGAGAAAAGAACAGGAAAACGAGGTCTTGTGATGATGGTTTCCACTAAGTTAAAGAGGAACTGTAGTGAAAGAAAGAGAATGAGAGAGATAGGGAGTTGTTCATGGTGGTTATTAACCGAAAGGAAGCAGAAGAAAAGGTGATAGTTGGTTCATAAACAGAAAACGTGAACGGTAACAATCGATTACAGTGATGTGTGGTTTCGAAGGGTGTGAAGGTGGTGTTTGTTATGGATGAAGATGTTGGTGATGATTGTAAAATGGTAGTGATTCATGGGTGCGGTTTTTGGGTCTCGAAAGTAAACAGAAGAAAGGAAATGGTAGCAGTGGCAGAAAACGAGTGATGAGGTGTTGTTGGTTGAGGTGATCGAGTAAGAAAGATTTGTAACAAGTATTAGTTGGTTTAAGGTGGCGGATTATTGTAGCTTATGGCGATTTGTTTATAAGTGATTGTAGAGGTGTCGTGAAAATGATGAATTTATTCACGATGGAAGATGAGATAGAGGGAGATTGAGGTGACGGTCATGGTGGTGGCAGTGATGGTTCAAACAAGGTGATAGGTGTCAGTGTCGAGGTGATGTCTTGGTGATTTTGAAGAAAGGTGATCATGGAGGCTCTCAGTATAATAAGGAGAGGAAGAAAGTAATGAGTGTGAGTAATTGATCAAATGTGACACGTGTGAATGGTAAGACTCCATGATTCTTAACAACTGGATTAATTGTTTTGTAGCTGAAGTTCCGAGTATCGACTAGTACTCAAACAGATGAAAGGACAGAAAGCAGATTCCATTGTAACAGAATTTGGTTGTATTATGGTAATTGAGATCGATCGTACCAATTTAATAGACAGGGACAAAAATTGATAAAAGTTTGATTGTAACCTTGAACTGAATCGATCCTTTTTCTGTATTTATAAATGCGTATATATATAGTTATATAATTGTTTTAATATATGAATCCGTATTTATTTATATAGTTTATATATCTATTTTATATATTTTTATATATGAAATCTATGTATATTAATATGATATATCTATATATCTGTTTAGTTAGTTATATCAGTATTTTACATGAGATATAATATTATTTATAATTTATAATACAACTTTAATATTTAACATTAATATTAATAATAATAACAAACTAATAATAATAATAATTAATAGAGAAAATAATAATATTAATGATATTAAGATTATAGTAATACTAATAAGAATAATGACAATAATAAATTGATAATTTTAGTAATCAAGTTAATAATACTTTCAATGACCCTAATAATAATTAAATTTATAATGGTACTAATAATGGTCATAATAACAAGGATTATAGTTTTATTATTAGTTATAATAATAATGATATTAACATTGAAAATTATAATATTACTAATAACAATAATATAACAAATCAAATGCATCAATTTTAGTTTATAATTTGTAGTAATATTAATAGTACTGATAATAGTGTTTATAATAATAATATAACAACTAGGATTAACTTGCATTTATATGTCAATCAAACCGTTTAATGTTTTGTTAATATTTTCCCAGATTAACAATCACACATATGTATATATTCATACATATCTATTTACACATAATTGTTCGTGAATCGTCAAGCATGGTCAAAGGGTAATTGATTATATGAATATAGATTTCAAAACTTTCGAGACTCAACATTACAGATTTTGCTTTTCGTGTCGAAATCATATAAAGATTAAAGTTTAAATTTGGTCAAAAATTGACGGGTCGTCACAAAAAGTATGCGCGAGTAAATATTTAATTGGCATTAATCACAATTACAACCGCGACACATCCAAACGGACGGAAATTACATAGAAAAAATAATGTGCTACAATAAACTGGAGTGATCAGGTCCACCTAGCTACATATAACATTTTTTCAATAACGTCGCATGCCAAGTGCGTTTCACAGGTTTTCCATCTAATGTCTCGAGATGGTACGCCCCGGTATTGTTTGCCTTCGCTACCCTGTATGGACCTTCCCAACGGAGGCCCAGTTTCCCAGTATCCTCCGCATGACTTGCGTCATTCTGACGCCAAACCAAGTCACCGCACTTGTAAGAGCGCGAACGCACACGCTGATTATAGTACTTTGCAATTTTTTGCTTGTTATTTGCTTCGTTGACAGCCGCAGAGAGTCTGCGCTCTTCCAGCAAATTAAGATTTTCCCGCAAAGCTTCAGAGTTATTTTGCTCATCAAAATTTTGTATGCGGAATGTTGGTACCCCAATTTCTGCAGGTACAACAGCTTCTGATCCATAGACCAAACTGAACGGGGTCTCACCAGTGCTTGCTTTGGGTGTTGTTCTATGCGCCCATAAAACCTTCGGTAGTTCATCCACCCAACCAACGCGACCATGACCCAACCTAGCTTTGATTCCAGCTACTATATCCCGGTTGGTGACTTCGCACTGGCCATTCGCCTGCGGATGCACAACAGATGTAAAAGTTTGCTTAATATTAAGCTCCGCGCACCAGCTGCGAAAAGGGTCACCCGCGAACTGCGTACCGTTATCACTAACAATTTCGTTTGGTATACCAAATCGACAGACGATGTCTTCCCATACAAAATTTCGCACCCTTTTTCCTGAGATTGCTGCCAGCGGTCTCGCTTCGACCCACTTTGTGAAATAGTCGATTGCAACAATCAAGAATTTGATGTTTCCTGCGTGTGCAGAATGTGCGTAAGGTCCTGATGTGAGTAACATGTTTAGAAAATAAATGATAAAATTACCTCGGCCTTTTGGGAATGGTCCGACTATGTCGATTGCCCATTTGCAGAATGGCCACGGTGAGGAGACTGGTATCATTGGATGCGCATGTGCTCTGCTAATAGGTGCATGTATTTGGCATGATTCACATTGCTTTACTATGCGCGCAGTATCCGCGTACATGGTGGGCCAATAATATCCTAGCCGCATTATTTTTGACACAATGGACCTGTGCCCCGAATGGAGTGCGCATGCACCCTCATGCACCTCGCGTACAACTTCCTCTGCCTCTTTCGGGCCAATGCACCTTAAGTGCAGTCCCACATAATTCTTTCGATATAGGACGTCACCCTCAAGGGCATACAGCGGTGCCTTAACGCGGACTTTTTTTGCATCAGCGGAATCCGCAGGAGATGTGCCATCCCGCAGAAAAGCCATGATGGGCGTCATCCATGTTGAGCTTGATTCCTCAACTGGTGCCACTAAAGGCATCATAACAATGGATTTCGCACTGAGTTCTTCTATTAGAACTTTCTTCCCCATATGATCAAAAGCCAAGGCAGCCTGTTTGCTTAGCGCATCCGCTTTCTTATTTTGCCCCCGCATTACGTGGGAGATTTGAAAAGCTTCAAATTGGTCAGTGAGGTTGTGAACAAGCGATAGATATTGCTGCATGGCTATGTCATGCGCTTCGAAATCTCCGCTGACCTGACTGCATACTAGCTTTGAATCCACATACGCGTGAAAAATTTTAACATTTAACTTATGAGCAATGCGCATACCTGCTAGGAGAGCCTCATACTCTGCTTCGTTGTTCGTAACAGCAAAATTAAACCGCAGTGCGTATGTATGCTCTTCGCCATCTGGGCCTGTTAAAATTACACCCGCACCTGCACCAGATGCGCTACACGCACCATCGGTGTACAATTCCCATGGTGACAAAGTTGGTGCAGGTGGATCCTGATGTTCTGCTGATGCCTAGACATCCGCAGGTAATTCTGCTAGGTAATCAGCAAGTATTTGACCCTTAACCGCACTGCGCGAAGAAAACTTTATTTCATGTTCACCTAATTCAACTGCCCACTTAGCCATTCGGCCAGAAATCTCAGGCTTGTATAACACCTGAAAGAAAAATGATTACGTTAGTCAATGCGGTAACCCCGGTTATTGCCGCAAAGTAGGCGTTTACCAACCTGTTTGATTGGTTGATCAGTTAGAACCACGATTGGATGTGCTTGAAAATATCGGCGCAAACGCCGCGCCGTATGGACCAGCGCATATACAAGCTTTTCTATTGGTGAGTAGTTTACTTCGCTTGATGTCAGCGTCTTGCTTACGAAGTAGACCGGCATTTGCGTCTGAGAAAAACCTCAGTCGTTAAATTTCTGCGATATAAATAAAGCATGTAAATTAATGGATTACCTTTCCGCGATCCGCGATGAGGACTGAGCTGACAGCTTCCTTCGATGCCGCGAGGTACAGCGTTAGCGTTTCTACTGATACTGGCGCAGTAAGTGTTGGTAATTTTGCAAGCACCTTTTTCATCTTCTGAAAGGCTGATTCTGCTTCCTGAGTCCATACGAAGTCTTTTTTCTTCAAACAATTTTTCAAAGTATTGAAGAATGGTAACTGTCGTTCTGCGGCTTTCGACAGAAACCGTGTGATAGCCGCAAGCTTCCCTGTTAGACTCTGCACATCTTTCTTTGTCTTCGGAGATGGCAAATTATCAATGGCCTCAATCTTTTTGGGATTGGCCTTGATACCCCGCGCTGTCACCACATGACCTAAAAACTTGCCTTCCTCTTCCCCAAAACTACATTTAAGCGGGTTAAGCTTCATGTTGATCCTGCACAGAGATGCAAACGTTTCTAGGATGTCCGCGAGCATGTCTTCTTCGGTGTTACTTTTAATTACCAAGTCATCGACGTACGCTTCAAGATTTTTACCGATTTGGTGCTTGAATGCTGCGTCAATTACACACTGATAGGTCGCGCCCGCATTCTTTAAACGGAAAGGCATCTTCGTGTAACAATAAATACCCTGCGGCGTATGAAAAGCAGTCTTGTCCTCATCTTCCGCAGCCATTAAGATTTGGTGATAACCCTTGTATGCGTCCAAAAAACACTTGTACCTAAATCCCGACAGTGATTTTACCTTCCAGTCTATCTCCAGGAGAGGGTAGTTGTCCTTAGGACATGCCTTATTAATGTCTTTGAAATCAACACACATTCACCAGTTACCGTCTGCCTTTTTTACCAACACAGGATTTGCAACCCATGTCTGATAACGCACTTCCCACAGAATGTTTGCTTTGACAAGGTTGTCCACCTCTGCGCACAACCAATCACTGCGGTCTAGAGCCATATGCCGCTTCTTTTGCCTAACGGGTGTCAATGATGGATTAACGTTTAACTTATGTTCCGCAATATCCCGCAGAACCCCGGTCATGTCTGACTCGCGCCATGTGAAAATATCTGCGTTAGCTGACAATATTCCATGCAACTTGCCCTTCGTTTCGGCTGACAAGCCTGCGCCGATCTTAATTCGCTTATCCGGATGCAAGCGATTTGCTATTACTGCACAGTTTGCAAGTTGCTCTTCTACGCTAGGATCGCTTACAGACGCGACAGAGCCACACAACACGGTTGCTTGATGTGACGCAACTGTGGCGACGCCTCCTTCTGTGGGAAACTTAATCAAACCATGCACTACCGATGGTATGATGTTGAAACGCCGTATGAAGTTTCTCCCTAGCAGTGCGTTATATCGTGAAGTTGAACGAACCACATAAAAATCGACCAATTCATGTCTGATCATTTGCGAGTTCCTGTCATCCGCAAGCTCTATCATTAATTCTATCCGGCCTAGCGGCCACGAGTTTTCTCCGGAAAACCCTGATAGCGTAATATCAGGCTGGCGTAACTGTGCTTTGACTTCTGCCGGAAGGAAACGATAACAATGCTCATACATAATATCGACACCGCTGCCAGTGTCAACATGCATGCGCTTAATCTGGATTCCGCAATTAGGGATGCGACACTTGATGATAATGGGCTCATTAATTGTATCAATTGACATTACAGGAGGGAAAGTGATTGGGAGAAGCTCCCAATCCTGTTGATCATTGTACTTTCTCCGCTGGCTGATTTTCTCTGCGTCAACCATGTTAATGGTTAAGTCAGCGCTTTTTGCTTTATCAACTTTTTGCCATGCGAAAGTTTTAGCCTTCGACCCTTCCTCTGCGGATTTTCCCTTGTCCTTCTTAGGTGGTTTCAGGTGATCCAATTTGCCTGCACGCAGTGCTTCGAGCACTCGTTGCATTAAGTTTTTACACCGATTAGTGTCATGACCGTAGTCGTCATGGAATTCACAATACTTTGTTTTATCCCGCTTACCAAATTCTGTAAGCGGAGTTGGGACCGCAAAGGTCGCGCACACCGGTTCGGTTGCCAAAATTTCTTTTGGCGTTTTGGACAAACTTTTAAGCAGCGCATAGCTCTGATTGTTGATGCCGCGCTGATTATTGTTTCGATAATTACCACCTGACTTCCCTTTATCATTCCTGATACGACCACCGCTAGGATACCTTCCGCGAGAGTTTTTACCACGATTTTGATCGCGCGAACGATCATCGTCGTCCTTCCTCTCGTTGCGTGAGCTAGCTGTTGGGATGTCATTATCTTCGCCACTCCGCATATAGTCGTGGCATTCATTAAGCGCCTCAACATAAGTTTTGGGACTGTATGGCGCAGACGCCTTACCAGTGTTGGATAACGTTCTGAGTTTATACCATGTATGAGTCCGAAAATCTGCTGCTCTGGTTTGAGATCTGGTATACACAGGCACTCATTAGTATACCTTGTGAGAAATTCGCCCAAAGATTCCTTGGACTTCTGCACGATGTCATGGCATTCAATGTGAGTGCACTTGCGTGGTCTCTGATTCTGATATTGCAGTAAAAACTTTGTCCGTAGATCCATAAACCCGGCAATACTACCCGCCGGTAATTTATTAAACCACTCACGAGCAATACCCTGTAGTGTCATAGGAAATATCTGACACGCAACCGGATCCACCCAGCCCTGTAAAAAATCATCTGGATCGGTCAAGCCATTGTAAGTACCCAACGTGCTAGGTATCTTTGGTGCTGATGGAAACGGATATGCGGTTATATACGGAGGAAACTTGTCAAAGGTAGTCGGTAGCTCGAAGGGTGGTTTAACAGGATCCCCTTTCAAGTTCGCAAAGAAACGCTTCATCATATCCTGAACAAAGTCAGGTTGTGAAAATAAGTGAACCATATCAGGAGGTGCGGCCTGCATGAATTGACTTGCAAGATTTGCCTGCCCTTGAACATTTTGCCAAGGTTGACCCTGCGTCTGCGGATATAACCAAGGCTGCTGTGTTGGAAAAGAGGGATGACTTGAAGACGCAGAGTACACAGGTGGTTGTAAAGGAAGCGAAACCTGTGGCGCAGATATCTGCGAAACCTGAGGATACACACTTAAAAGCCCAACTTTATGCGCTGTGCTTTGCTGCTGTGCTGTTATCGGCGCCCAATGAGAGTTTGCATCTGGGATGACATCAAACCCCCAACTATTAAGTAACGCCTGCGCATCTGCAGGAGTTAAAAATTGCGAAACTGGGCGCGGTGGTTGCCAAGGTTGCAATGGTGTAAATGACGAATTCTGCTGAATGCTCTGCGTATGCAGAGGTATTGAAACAGTGGTACTGTAAATAGGTACCTGGCCGCAGCAAACCACATGCGGCCCCGTTTTTCCACCGCTAGTGCCTGCCAAGATGACCCTTGGATCCACTGACGAAAAGTCCAACCGCGTGGTTGTGACTGGTGAGTTTGCTCTTGGCGGTGTAACCCCGTCTGAATATATCGGATTGTACCTCTGAAAGGGTTCGCCGAATATAGGTGGAGGGTACATCGTGTACCCCGCCAGAATAGCCGCCCCCGTAGTCATAACCGGTGTCTGTTGACTACCAGACGGTGCGTTCTGAATATCTGTTTGGGTATGTTCCGATGATTCCTCGGAAGTCATGATACTGTTAAAGAAAAAATTCAAAAATTTTGTAAATAACGAGTCATACAATTCAAAACCTTAAAAGAAAAAGCAATTAAACAGTCTTGAATTAGTTCGACTCTCAATGAAAGCACCACTTGATCATGCATATTTTAACCGTAGGGTTTAATATGCCTGCTCAATACATAAAGAGAGGTTTAAGGATCTTAGAACGTGGCTCTCCGGTCCGGCTACCGTGAATAACCCTGGCCGACATGATGATGTCGGCGGGGTGGCCAAGTGATTAAGTCCACCTCCGATAACGGTCGTCGATCAAGAGGCCCCAAATAAGGTCGTAGGTACTAGCTTACGAAAGACTAACCTGTTAACCTTGAAAAGATGCTGAATGATGCTGTTTTACGTAATGTGTATCGTATGTGATAGTTACGTAATGTGCCGTGTCTGGTAAATGATGATTAGGGTTTGTATTTATAGGCAAACCCTAATTCTAGAACCGTCCCAGATCATGATAATCTCATCCATAACTGACTCCCCCGAATCACGGATATAATTATGGAAAAGATATTTACTTGACAGCTAAGCAACCGCCGTACCGGGAACAAAGGCAATCGCACGCCGCATACCGCACACAAGAACACGCATACGCACAATAATGATTGCCCGCATACATATGTGGTGCGCCTGCGGGTTGCGGTATCATTACTACCAATTCTCTTTGGAAATATGCAATCTGGTACTATCAATATCACGCTTTACTCATATTGGTTTATTTTGAAAAATACACTACCCCAAAATTACTTTTTATCTTTCATCTTCCATATATCTCTTTATTTCTATTTCTTAAGCTCATATTTTATCTCATTACATCTCCATCTACAAAGTGCAGATCTCTTCTCCTATGTGTTTCCATTTTGAAATACAGGATTTACAAAACCCTCTACAAGTTGAGTTCACCACTTTTTTGTTGTACATTTTCTGATTCGGTCCATGCCACTGAGGTATCCATTATGTTTTTGGATTTTAAGTTGAATCCATTTTATTGCACGTTCACAATTTATGTCTTAAAATTAATTGTATTTTGGTTCTAACTGTGTTTTGAATGACCTTGAACTTCAATCGTTTTCTACAAGAATTTTCATTCGCTAAGATTTCATAAAGTATATCTCATATTGAAAAAGCTATGAAAATATTACTAATTCATGTTTCGTGATGAAATGACAGTTATCTTGTGAATATAAATACCACTATGAAGGTTATGTGAGGCAGTTTACTAACAAATAGTTGGGTTAAAATGTAACGCCTAAATAAGGTATTCTGATTGGGACAAGAATTTATAATGGTTCAAAATAGGATTTAAAGCAAACAAGTTAAGTTATACGTAAATTCAAGCATGTTACTTGAATGAATCGGATTTTATATAATTTTTTTTGCATAGTTGCATTAGAACCCCTTTGGTTTATGTTGGTGATTCTGTGTCTGTTTAGTTCTTATGACTATACTTTCTTTAGTCACATGTGGCAAACTTGAGATTTCAATTTTACATGTTCAACTACTTTGTACAAAGACGTCATATGGGTCTGATGGATAGTGTTTGTCACTTAATTTAGTAAAATGGTACTAAAACCTTAAATTGTTAAAAAAAAAAAATTTACTTTAGTATATATAGTAAATATGAATTTTCATTTGTTGGGTAACAGAATGGCTAAGTGGTTATAGTGTTATAGTCTTAAATTTTATCATTTACCAAAGTCAGTATAGATCTATAGTATACGTTGTATTGTTTCAGATAGTTCATAGTCACAATTTTAATGGAGACGTTCGTAATCTGAGGGGGTTTACAGATCAATAACACTCCAAGTAACTAAGCGTAGTATTGATCTGCAAATGTTAATTGTCAATGCTATAACATTTTTTTGGTGTTGACCCATTTAGTATTTTGTTTAATTTTTCATAATAAACTTGCATTAAAAAGTTGAGTAATGACATTTTGAAGATTATGAAGATAAAAGGGATTTTTTTGAAGAGTTATATAGTGTAATACACAAGTTCAAGTTATATACGGAGCATTCTAAGTCTTATGATAAGATATGGATGGATGCCATTAGTTTTCGATTACGAATTTTTCAAATTGCATATTCTAAATGGAGTTATTTAAGGCTTGGTTTGTCGATTTTACTCATTCAGGTAATATGATTCATTAGTTTCTTTTATGTCATACTATACACCAATCTGTTTATCTAGATGAACCAGTGCAAACATTATTGGAGCATCAAAGAGACAGATATTGGGTCAATATTGGATCAAAGGGATATGCATATGGTAATTGTTTGGATTCTCTATTAATGTGTTCGATTAAAATTCATTTTAAGATTATAAGTTTGACTTTTTATGAAGTTTTAAATTCTTAATAGGAGGAGGTTGAGATGAAGAATATCTTTAAGGAATGGATGCTTTGATATTGATGTTAAAGATCTTTATGCTCATTATAGAAGTATCGAGGTATGTGACTTCTTTTGATGTTGACTACTCGATGTTAAAAATGAAATGCTTCATTGTTATTGTTATTGATGCAGATTGTCGTCTCTTACAATTTTGGCTTTGTAATTTAAATCCTAATATTTGTTGTAATATCTTAGCATTTTTATTGGAAGTCTCAAACTAAGAATACAATATGAACGGTCATTTTTGTTAGAATTTGTGACAGTATAAGATGTAATCAAGAAACTCGGTGAATATTTATATTTATTGTCTTCAACTCAAGTCTAGGGGCGATTTTTGTTGTATGCTATGTTGATTTAAATGATACTTCGGGTATATTTGGTGAGTAACACTACCACTACACTTAATGGAAATGTTGTTGTAGGTCCCGAGTTTTGAGCTTTTGTACATATATTAAGCAATAATTGAAATGCCTAGGGTTATTGCAGTGATGGTAATAATAAATATTTTTTCGTGGGTCACTGGCGGTAACATTATAACGTTGATTTCTTTGGTAAACCTGTGAATTCACGGTCCCTTAACTAATTTTATCACTATAATTAACAAACTTTATATTATAAAAATTATGAAAGTGTTGTTGAGGGCAGACACGTGTCTTCTGAACGCTAGAAAAAAGATCATTGTAGATTGAGTGTATGATTAGGATCTGGGAATGTGATGAAAGTAAGCCATGTCATCTAAACAGAGTACGTGTTGAGTAACGATTCGGACACGTCAGCGTTGACTTATGATTTGACCATAAATATTATCTTTTCCAACCTAATAATTAAAAGGCCTCGCATTTAAGTGAGTAATGCATTAAAAGTTTGCCACGTGTATTCCCTTAGAAGATCTAATTCAACAAAGATAGCACGTAGCATGATAAAACCAGTATATCTCAACTACCCGCATGTAATCTCCATGGGTCAGATTTTGACCCAGATATGATGTAACTCGACCCATTTATAAGATTCAATATTTCAATGGGTCAAAATATGAACGTATAATATAACAGTCGACTTTATGGATCTGCTACTAGCCCTCAATTTATTTATTTATTATTTTTTTTTCTCATTGTGTCATCATGAATAAATTTATTTATGTATACTACAATCACTTAGTAAACACGAATATTATAATTTTGTGGACTTCTAGAGAGAAATTAGGTTGACGTGATAATATTGTGGAAATAGGAGATCATTGTGATAAATGTTCTCTTGAGGGTGATGAATAAATTCATGTGTCATCATGAATAAATTTATGTCTACCAATTTTGTAATGTTGTGAAGTTCTAGGGGAACTTACGCTGACGTTATAATGTTGGGGGAATAAAAGGTCATTGTGATGAATGTTGTCTTAAAGTATTGCGGAGTGTTGTTAGTGATATGGTAAGATATAATTGATAGTTAAATAAAACAAAACAAAAAAGATTAATAAAATGGACCAATAACAATTTATATTATCGTTGTTGAGCCCGTGATTTGTCTCCTACGACACCCCAAAATTTGCACAACATAACGGCCCCGAAAACCTGGGCATGATCGTTGCGTGTTCCACGTACACAACGGTATTAGGTATTAAACTTTTGAATAGTTGAAATTAAACAATGATATAATAAATAAAGTTATTTATTTATTAATTCCTAAAAAAACTAAGATCACATAGGGTGGACTTCGTCCCACCTTCGTATTGCTTCGGCGACGGTGTGCCCGTCGAAGAGCCGTGTTATCTGAGGTTATTGTCGGGCCGCTTAGGCAAAGCTTGTTTCCACTTTTCTATTCTTTTTTATTTATTATATTATTATATTATTGTTTAAAAAATAAAATTTTGAAAATCAGCGGTTATATGGCTGTTGAAAAAATCGTTTTAGTTATTATTACCGGAGTTATTTTAATTTTAGTATAATATCAAAATTGTTTTAATTTATTGAATAATATAATCTATTGACACATCATGTGACTAGTGGTAGCTGATCTAGGTAATCACTACTTGTGCTGTAAGATCATTCGTAACCAGGTAAAGTGACGGGGTCACTTGCCCCGCTGGCAGCCAAGAAACGCGAAAATCGAAGGGTTGAAGATTTTATGGACAAAATGGAAGAAGTGGCATCAAAAAAGATAGAGTCGCATAACAAATGCAGTGAGTATGTTAAAATGAAAACGGCGCTAACACACATGGATTTATTGGAGAGATCAGCGACAACATTGGAAGACCTCGAAGATAAGATACATCTTCAAAATCTAAAAAGTATGTTCGTAGCCAAATGAATGAATACAACTTCCCGTAGAATGACGATCAGTAGTTTATGTTTGTACGTCTTTTTTATGAATTTTAATAAATGTAATTTTTCTTTTTTAGGAATTTTAGTTATGTAATTTTTCTTTTTTAGGAATTTTAAATTATGTACTTTTTTTATTAGTAATGGTATTAATAAAATGTGTTTTTTATTTAATATATGTTTGTCGTTTTTTATCTTTCATTTAGAAAAATATAAATAATATAAATACAATTAAATAAAACAGGAAAAATAAAAATAAAATGTCACCTCAGCATTCCACTAAAAGTAACACCAAAAAAGAAACATCACCATTTCTCCACTCAGAAAAGTAACATGTCCTACTCATAAAAAAAGTACAAAAAGGCAAGTGACATCAAAAGTGACTGAAATTATGGATTTGTTTGAATAAGCTAACTGAAATTTTAAGGAATTATCAGATCCGTGTTTTGTGTAGATGGGCAGATGGCCTGCTTTAAAAATAAAAAGCCCATAGGAAAATCGGTAAGCAATTTTTTCTCTTTTCTTTTTCAAAATGTATTTCATTAGGACTTTTGTACATACCTAATTTATTTATTTTTAGTGTAAATGATGATGTTATGATAATATATCCTTATCTTCAATATTTTAAACTAGGATGTGGTCCGGTGCGCGCTTTGCTGCGTGTTTTATTGCCTTGTTTACATTCAGTTTTAGCATTATTTATCATCACATAGATGTACATTTATCGACATACTTATTAAAGAATAATCGACCTCTTCATTAAAAAACCATTAACTAAATGTAAAAAAATGAAAATGCAGTTCATGTCCTGTATTACCTTCATGTCATTCACCACTACCAATGCCATAGTATAACCACAACCACCAAAAACTTTTTCTAGTCATCTTTGAAAAAAAAACATATTAAAAACCTGCAGATGCACGCAATGATAATGAAACCTATATGAAACGGTTTGGACAACATGAATGTCAAAACAAAATAACGACCAAGACAACCACCATCAAACGATAAAGTTCGAAGGTTGCTGACTCAGTCAGCTAACATTCTTATATACAACGTCGTAATAAAACGATTACATAAAGTTATGAAAGCATTTTTCCCTATATGACAATAGTAAGATGGTTAAAAATGTGAATCTCCACTATCCTGTCCTTCATCACTGCTCCAATCAGTTTGATTAAGTAAATATAACCTAAGTTTAGAACTTGTTCGCATGGCTTTGTTTTTTAAAATGTCAAACTGTTCGTCGGTGTAAAGAAACTTGAATTTTTCCTCGCCTTCGTCAAAATACATAATTGTTGAATTTTAACACGGGATTTCTTCCTTGAGTAAGTCATGTAACCTTTCTAGGAAGAAAATGGTTGTTTCAGAAATTTTAAACGAAATTCTTTTACCTTCTTCGTACGATTTCCAGTTTGGAGATGCGTGTCCACCATAGAATATGTCCATTGAAATATGAGTATCATCGATCTCGCTTTGAATATGCACAAAAAAGGGAGAAAAAAACAGTGAATACATAACGAATATTGATGGTGATGGGGACTACATGTATGTCGTACATTTACAATGATAAAGTAAAATTATAAAGGGAACTAAGACACACCTTGAGAGGTTCTCCGTAAACATTTTATCAATGGTTGTTGATTCGGTTAAAATTGTGCTGTTCAAAGTCACATATATATCGCCATCACTTTGAGGAAAACAATCGTGAACGTAAAACACATAAAACCGTAAAATTCAAAGAAAATAATTTTTGACATAATATTATTCATTACTAACAGAAAAATACATATTAAATTGGGCAACATATTCAAGCATACTGTTTAATACAATTACTAATAATGAAGAATAGCAGTTAACGAAATCTTCTTAAATCTATCCAATATGCAAGCACCTTAAGTTTAAAACTAATATGAAACACCGAATAAAACTTAAAAATAGAAAGAAAAAACATACCTTCGAGAGTAAACAGGAGGAGAAAACAGAAACACCAACAACAACACCTGCAATAACCACAAACGCATATAAACACCACAATTTCCAACAATGTACAACATAATCATCTTCCATGAACAGTAAAATTCCAAATGCATGATACACCAATGGTCACAACATTGACATCAAAATTACCTCTTTCGAACATTTTTACAAACATGTTCTAGGCAACACCAAAACGAAAAAGCCCCCAAAAAACACATAAATGCAAACTCACAATCATTTAACCAATGACATATATTTTCCAAAAAAGGAGGTACGTTGGACGCAAATGTTCACAAACATTAGATTAATTGGATATTTTCACACGAAAAAATAAGCTAGCATTACGGTTAACACAATCATTGTCATCGACAACCATATAATCAAATAACTTATCAACTAATTACAACCATGCAAAAACTTGTAGGAAAGATACATCAAATAATTAAGACTACAGAGATGACAGGAGTGTGGCAGTAGTAATTTCACCCAAAAAGTTCGTTCGATTAAAAAGAACCCGAAAGAAGTAATACTCGTTCGCCACGATTAGTAGATGAAATAAATAAAACATTCGTTTAGACTACGCATAAATCAACGTTTCCTCTTATCATTGTTAGACATAACATAGGTGAAAACTAATAGCATATAACACGATAGTGAAGAAATATAAGAAACAATAACAGCATGCCAACCATCAAAAAACAAAAACACAACATACAACATCTATGATAAAAAAATCCATCAAGAAAATAAACTTACCTTTGTCCGTGAAGAAAACCAAATGCACCGGACTAAAACGCCAACATCAGCTAACCTACAATGAGCATAATAAGATAGAAGAAACACCTAATATTAACATTTTGTAATAACATTTATCTACTTAAAAACATGAAAAAAACAAACTTAACGTATTATGAGCAATAATGTCCATGAAATCGACATTTGCATAAATAAAGACACGGATGCATTAACTACAAGTAAAGCATTGTTCCTTATAATAAAATTAACCACCGGTACGTAAAGTATACATTATACTACATATTTTACATTCAACTAATATGAAACAAAGAATAACTGTATCCACTACCAGAATATAACTTTAACCTTTTTTTTAACATTTGAGTTAAAAAATAATATAAATAGGTTTATGCAAGTTCGGAATGAAAGAAGCAATAAACACGCACCCTTCTCTTTTATGGCAAATCGATTCTTTTTTAAATTTTTATGGTAATCGGAGAAGCATAATAGCAAATGATAAAATGATACAATTAAACAGTAATTTCTACCCAAATCACAAAATTACCAACGAAAATCCGCTAAAATCGAAAACCCTAAACCCATACAAATTAGGAGATAAACTGCAATTGAAAAGCCAAAGGGAAAAACCCCTATATTACAGAGAACGAAAAAGAAAGAAAACAGAGATTACCAACCGTAGATTAGAAACACTAAATACGATAATTTCTTAACAGAACAAAGATTTGCCTAGTATATGAAATTGGCAGTTAGTTTAAGCAGCGGCGGCGGTGGCGAGGAGATGGATTGGTGGCGGTGGGATGGAGTGAGATCGAGATGAAACAAATGAATGACGGTGGGATGGAAGCAAAGTGGAGACGAAACAAATGAATGTAAACGTGGTAACACCAAATGACCTAAGTGCAACACGTGTTCTCCACCTAATACCAAATTTAGGAACAGTCTCCACTACAATGGTTAAATGGAGCAACAGTCAACACCTGTCCCACTACAATGGTTAAATGGAGCAACAGTAGAAAACGACAATGGTTGGGCACAATTTTGGGATCATTAAGTAAACAAAACGGCAATAGCCTGTTTGGCTGATATAACTATTGAAATTAGGTAATTTCCCTATGAAAAGATGTCAAATACGAGTAGATTTTTGCAAAAAACAAGTAAATAATAAAAAAACGTATATATTCAAAGTATTATCGTATATACTCGTCTTAATTAGGTGTGTTAATTTTTTTTTTTTTAAAAACAAAAATGATAATAATATTAATATACTTATTACAATCATGAAGTTTATAAAATTAATTGGGTAGTCATTAACATAAGGGAAGTGACATGTACACAACCCATTTTTGTTACGTACACAACCATTATGCTTTACAGTATTGTAATGTACAGCACTGTAAAGCATAATGGTTGTGTACATAACAAAAATGGGTTGTGTACATATCATCACCCTTAACATAATCCATATGTTCAAGTACGTTTCACACGTCAAAATCATTTGCTCCCAGAAAAATATTTTAAAATTTCATTATTAACTGAGTCATGAAATTTCGTTTAAAAGCTTACTTATAAGAACGACTTGAATGATATGTGTGTATCATCAATTCATCATTCCAATTCATTTCATGTCTATATACTTATTGTGTTGATTTTATTTCAAAATAAGGGTTATGTATGTATTACGTACAATCAACGAGACAATTTAAGATAAGTGTAATATTTCAAATATTGTAAGAGGATTCCCAACGCCTAGTCTTTTGCTTGTCTTTACTCTTGTCAATTCCATACCACCAATGGGAACATGTTGCTAATGCATCGCCAATCTTATATCGTCTTTCATTTCGTGGATTTTTAGCATACTTCTTCACGAGAATAAATGGTTACATGGGTATTAAATAAATGGTTACATGGTAATAATGATAAAATTAAAATTTAGTTTAAAAATAAAATAATAAAGTGGGTCCATGTGATAGTATGTTATGGTTGGGAGTGAATTGTGATGTGTTAGTGATGAGCAGGAAATGAGAAGCAATGATGATGTGGCGATGATGTGGCAGTATGTTAATATGAAAAATGGTGTCATGAATGGGAATGGTCTAATAACGGCTAACAGAATAACCGTGCTTTACCACAGAAATCGTTTGTGATAAAAAAGAAATTTAAAATAAATAGTATTGTTGTAGAGTATATAATATAGGTCATATAAGACCAATTAACCGAGCATCAGGAAGAATCCGTCGGACGAGGTGGCAAAATCTGACGCCCTCAGATGTCGTTAACGGAGCGTTAGAGTTAACGGAAATGGGGCGTTAGTCGATGGACTGACGGAAAAAGGTCAAACGTACGTGGCACGATCTGATTGGTGGAAGCATTCTAGCCGTTTACAAACGGCTTTATAGCCGTTAGACCTTTTTTTTTCTTCTTCAAATTTTATAATTTTATCTATAAATACCACTCATCATTTTTCATTTTTACACACCAAAACATTCATTTTCTATCATTTTTTTAGATTACAATTTTAATGTTTATACAATTATGTCATCTTATTTACTCGGTTCCCATTCCGATTCAGATGATGTGCGTATTATTCAACTTATTCAAGAAATGGATGAAGAGTCCGATGTCAAGTCCGCGGCGCATATTCTAAGAATTCGAGGTTACATTCTGAGAGATCCTGAGGATGCCGCGCAACGATTGTGGAATGATTATTTTTGTGAGATGCCAAAGTATCCGCCCAAGAAATTTAAAAGGCGTTTCGTATGCGTATACAATTATTTTCGCGAATAGCGCAATGTATAACTACTTTTTCTAGTAATGATATTCGTGATCATTTTAATTATTCTACGGAACGTTATGATGCTATTGGTACGCCGACTTTTACTACTTCACAAAAATGTACTTCGAACATATCGGCCTACCAAAAAAATTGACACAAGGGTTATAAAAAGTCAGAAACTGACCTTGCCACGTCACAGAAAGATTAAACTTTTGATCAAAAAGTGCACCACCTGCTTTGCTTGTGACGTCACATACAAAGTTAGAAATGTCTAACAATTCGCGATTGATTTCGTGTTTATTGAGCATATTGCAGCACGAGCTGCCTTCACATTTCTGAGTTTCTTCACCATTTGTCTTGCTCTTTCTCTATGTGTATTTTAGATAATACAAGATGAAACGTTTTTTGTTTAGAGAAGATATGGGATGTGGTTTTCTTTTTATAAGAAAAACTAGTTTATGACCCGTGATTACACGGGTTTAGAAATAAAATTTTAGTTAAAACAGTATTTAATAACTTTTGCATGTATAATGGATAATAATGCTTATCTAACTTAGTAACATAACTAAGACATCTTTAGAAACCTGGATGTACATCATACAAAATACTCAATATATAATGCTATCTATATGAGATATAAGATATCACCCCTGAAAACAAACTATACATTATACTCCTACATAAACCGAAACCAACAGTATCACTTTCAGCAGTCAAACTATGCTTCAAAGTAATAACAAAATCTTCTATCATGCCATCCATCTTTATTCCTTGAGCATTTGTCGCCAAACCCATTCTCTATGGCCAGGAGTCCACGACTCTTGCTATTTTACTTCACATTTTATGAGCAACATTCACATTCAATCATATAACAAATTAAGTATACGCACGAACCAACTTTCCTTGCCAAATTTTTAAAATGCCTAACATAATTATATTCTATATTACCATTTCATCAACCTCTGGATCACAATCTTTTCCATCAGATAAATAACTTAGTTCCATTAGGTAAAACTGTCAAACATGAAAAAAAAAAAAAAAAAAAAAAAAAATGCTACCAAGTGTTAAAGTCATCCAAATCAGACGACCCGCAACTTCCTGATATATAGATAAGTAATCAAAACATTCATGCCAACATCATTTCTTGCCATTAAACCTTCTATATCTGCAATTATATTCCATAATTTGTAATCAAAACAATGATGAGAACACCTTGTCAAAATATGCAGCTCTCCATCATGTCCCTTAAAAGAAAAACTTCTTTGTAATATTGGTAAGAGCAGCCTCTGCTCAAACCTTCCCTTTGTCAGTAGGATTTACCAATTTCAAAGTATAAGTCCATGACAAAGTTGTTATTCAATCCTAACATAGACATTTTTACAAAGACTTTGTATAACATTTAAACACCAATCTATTTTTCAAACCTTAGAAGTTAAAGAAACACAACCAACAATTACTAATGCTAATTCATCCTTAGTTCATACGACTAATTTATTACTACCACTGACTGATCAAAGTGAGTAAAAAGTTTAGTCATTGTAAAAAGTATATAATGGGTACTAACCTTGGAACAATGAAACTAAAGGAAACAACCCTTGGAATATACATGTACGACATCAAAATCAGTTATAACCACATTGTAAAAAGTATATAATGGTACTAACAAAAATCTGTTACAGAGTATATTATAACCAGTTACAAAATCAGCTATGAAATATACATGTACGACATCAAAATCCATATAAATAAGACAACATAAGAATCCAAAATCAAAACAAAGTAACCAAAATTTGTAAATAGATCACAAAAAGTCCTAAGATAAATAAATTAAACTGTATACTTACTAAAATACTACTGTATGTATAATATACTAAACGTAATCTTAAAATCGAAACGATTCTTCTCGTCCAGATCAATAAAATGCAAATATGAAATATAAGAAAACAATAGACTACATAATATACAAAATATAACTTACAAAAAAGTGAAGTGCAGAAACCCCTAAAAATGATGAAAAAATCGATGATATCTGGAACAATGAAATATGAAGACAGATAAAATTGAAAAAGGAAGAAGAAATGGAGAGGGATGGTTCCTATCGTGAAAACTAAAATGTGAAGAATGAAGTAAAGCACTTGAGTATTTATCTTTAATTTATATTGGAAATCAAACCTGTAATTTGAATTTGAACTTAAACATATCAGTAGTGTAATTGATGTCTGAAAGCTGTATTAGTGGAGAAGGTGGTTGGTGTTGGGCAGTGAGAGCCAATTGGAGAATATAAGCGTGATATATTGGGCAGCCAAATACAGCATTGAGAAGATAAATAAAATAAAATCGGCATATTAAATATGGAGTGAATATGATTATTTTCAAGGAATACTCCATATTGTTTAAACATATCTTTTTATTTTAACTTTTTAATTATAAAATCAGTACAGGAATGACATCAGCATAATTAACCACATGCTTACACCCAACCAAGATAATAATTTCATAATTTAACAAATCAACTTAATGACGTCAACTTTATTGTCAAATTATGTATAAGTAAGATAAGATGGAGTATCAAATCTGAAAGAGAATGTGCACTTTTTTAGTATTTCTTATAGTGGTGGGTCCACAGCAAAATGAGGATTTTAATTTCATACTTCGTATCTTTTTCGTTTTAATCTAATTTTCAAGAAAAGAAAAAAAGAAATAACAATAATAATAATAATAATTAATAATTAATAATAATATAATAATAATAATAATAATAATAATAATAATAATAATAATAATAATAATAATAATAATAATAATAATAATAATAATAATAATAATAATGTTACTCGTTGTTTAACGATGTTGTATTTAAATTATTAATGTAACGTTAAGATTCGTTCTATTTTAATATTATGTTACTTTCATTAATAAAAATATTTCTAGTTATAACAATTTTTTATTTTTATTGTAATTAATAGAATTTAGTTGTTTAAATAAAAAATAAGCGAGTTTTAATTTTTTCAAGGAAGTATATAATGAATGACATTGATTTTTTCCTCGTTATGTCGTGAAAGAAAGTGTTAATCAATATGTCTTTGAAAAGTGTTGTGGACTTAATATAGTTTATAATCGTATATATTTTATCTACATAAATTAGACACGTGTCAAGCCTGTATTCCTCCTCACAAAATACTATTTTCTCAGAATTTTAATTTTTAAAAATCACTAATTACGTATGTATGACACGTGTCCCTAATTGATCACATAAACTTTCAAAAAACGGAGCAGTTATCCTCTGAATTAGGCTCCGAATTAGGGTTAACAGACATCCTTTAATAATGGAGCAGTTTCATTCTCCATAACTTGGCTAATTATGTTACGAACCAAATGATCCGTTCATCTTCTCTTTTGTTCATTCAAAATTAGGGTTTTCTGAGGGTCATTGTAAAACCACATCCAGCATAAAATCAACAGATTGATGTCTGATATATTGGTAATTGGTTAAACCCTTGCATACTTTTCTTCATCTGATCCGTTATATAGATTTGTCAACTCCAAATTCGTTCTAATCAATGCTAATAGATATCGATAATCTGAGATGTGGTCTTGAAGAAAACACGAAGTACAAATGGAGATCGATAATCTGAGATGGATCGACTATCAAAGTATTCCACCAAAAGCAATTAGGGTTTGCACAAGATGTTCACAATCCAGGTTTGCAAAATCAAAGGGTTATTTACGTTTTTCAATTTAATGTATTCACATATTGTAAGTTGAATTATTATTACAATCTGTTTTTAGTTTAGGAGTTTGTTTGTAGTTTCAATTTTGAAACGTAAATATATGTACTAAGCCAATTTTGAAGCGGTCTTGAACTTAAACTTGATTGAAACATCCAACCGAGCTTGAACCTTTAACGTGTAGGTACGTCTTTGTAACTAAATTTTTCAAATATAGGTTATACTTGGCCTTAACTGACCTAAAAGAACACATGTACTGATGTATAGCAAACTTATTTTGGCTTTGTTGACTGTATTCAGATTCATGGTGCATGGCTACCACTTGGCTTGCTGCTCAATTGGTCAGTTTTCAAATAATTGTTTCTAGAGTATGTCATTTGTGACTAAAAAGGTCAATTTTGACTTTGACTACATTACTATCTTGCAGTCTAATGCACAGAACCACTGGAAAAAGCATGGAAAACCTGCTTTTGATTCATTTAGGCAAAAGGTAGTAATTGGATATCCCTTTTTTATTGTATTCTGCATTTACTAAAAGGTATTTTACTCATTTTTGTAGCAGTTTTCATTCATTCATTCTTCTTCTTCTTTTTTTTTTCTTTTTTTGTGTGACAAGCATTGGAGAAAAAGTAGCAAGCTGAAAAATGGGCTGAACCACATGTGCAGATAATCAAAACTGTAAGTGAGACTTTTTTTTTTTTGTCAATTATATTGCTATTGTATGTTGTCGACTTCTTACAATATAGAATTTGTAATGTGCGGATTAGTTGGCAACTTATATGCTGCCATATCATTAAAAAATAATGCCGCTCACCCGATGAAGTAGTCATCGGATACACAAAATAGCATTGTGGATCAAGTTTAATACATTTTTAGACACTTGAACCTAAAAAACAATTTTTTTGTGAAAAAAAAAACCGTAGTCTTAAGGTATGTTATCATTTGTTCTTATATTGCATATAAGGTGTTCACTGAAATTATGTTACTTTTATTGTAGACTAAAGAGCCAAATTAAGATATGTTTGCTACTATTTGTCGAATATTGTTCAATCTGGTAATAAAGGTATTGGCAGGTATATGTGCTTATATTGTGTTGATTTTGTTGTGATTTTAGGTGATAACCCGTTATTGTTCTAAACGTATTTCAAAGTAAGTTTTTGAGTATGCACACCTAAATGACAAGGAAAACTATGACTGCAGGTTTATGAAGCTTACAGATGGTCTTTTTTTGGAACGTATCGCAGATGGTCTTAAGGTAGTAACATAGTGCTTTTACGTTTTACTTGAAGTTTACGTTTTACGTTTACAATTTTACATCTTACATTTTACTTCACATTTATGTTCATCCTTCAAGGACTGCAGGTTGCTATCGGTTAGTTTCTTGATTTATTGTGGTAAATAATCATTGTTGTTCAATTTTTTTTTATTCACGTACGCTTTGGTCTTTGTTTTTTCTATAAGTTTTTTCAAATTGTGTACAAAAATATCAATCGACTTATGTACACCTTAGAGTTAAACTTTTGACGATGGTGAAAAAATGAGATTGATGTAGCTTCGTTCAGAGGAAATTGGATATTGGGCGTATTTAGTGATCAAGGAAGATGGTGGACACACTTAGATTTCTTGCCAGAATGGTAAGTTTGAAATTCATGTCCACTTACAATCCATCCATTTTAAACTAAACAGCTGTTATGAGTAAATTGATGATTTACTCATTTTATTGATATCATGAAGTAAAATGATGTTTGTAGCTTCTATTATACGAGGTCATGACCCAACCTAGCTTGTTAGACATGTATTGACCAATATATGTTCTTTAGGTTGAGATCTACGGTTATTTTGCATTCCGAGTTTCGGTCACATTTCGGTGAATGACCTTATGTGCTGCTAAGCTGAGTTTATAGATCCCTTTTTAAAATGCTTTAAACATTTTTGGGCTGAGAATACATGCAATTTATTTTAAACGCTATGGATACAAGTACATACTTAATTATACACTGAGTTAAACCGAAAATCTCTTAGCTTTGGTAACTAGTAGCTGCCAGTACATAGGATATGGAGTGGTGGGCGCGAATAATTGTATATGGATCCATAAGGCTTGACATCCCCGTCCGAGCTAGAGCGCTAGCCTTTTAACGGACGTATGTTATTTGAGTTTATGACACGTTGGTTTGCGTGTATTAAAACGAATAGGGTAATTATCATTATAACGTTAAGTTTAGTTACCAGGGTGCTCTGTTACGTAGAATCTTTTGATAAACGTTTCGGATGAAACAACTGAAATCTCGTGATCCACCTTTATATACAGATTATGCGCAACATTAAAACTATGAACTCACCAACCTTTGTGTTGACACTTTTAAGCATGTTTATTCTTATGTTCTTAGAAGTCTTTCGATCTTTGCTTATATGTTATACGAGCTATGCGCATGGAGTCATACATGCTGTATTCGAGAAAACTTTGCATTCACAAAATCATCACCATGTATCTTATTTGACTGTATTGTCAACGGATGTATTGTTAAAAACTATTATATACGGTGATTGTCTATACGTAGAAATCATCAGTTGTCGAAAACCTGGGATTTATATATTCATTTATGGTGTGTCTTTTCAAAAGAATGCAATGTTTACAAAACGTATCATATAGAGGTCAAAACCTCACTATGAGATCGATGAATGATGTATTCGTCTAAATGGATTTGGACGGGTCATCACTGTAAAGCTCCTTTTTATATCTTACATCTTCAATTTTGTTTATGAAAATGTATATATTGGTTGTTTCCGTTGTCGTAGAAGGTAGAAAAACATTTGTGTCAACTGTAAAGTAATGCATATCATCAAATATATATAATCAAGGATATACTAAATTATTTGGTTCCTCAGCCTCTAAAGGCCTTTTAAATTCATCCACCCTAGCAAGAACATACTGACGTTTTTTTAAGCTCACGAGTCACGACCACTTGCTCATAATGTTCTTGATAATGCTAAAAACGAACATATATTTCATAGCATTATTCCTCAAGAAAGACAAGCTTTTAGTTGCAATTGTTCTATTTACAAGTGTTATTCGTTTGTATAATAAAAGGTGAAGACAAAAGACAGATTCGACGAATTGAAGACGCAAACGACCAAAAAGCTCAAAAGTACAAAAGACAATCAAAAAGGTTTCAATTATTGATAAGAAACGTCTCGAAATCACAAGAGTACAAGATTCAAAACGCAAAGTACAAGATATTAAATTGTACGCGAGGACGTTCGAAAATCCGGAACCGGGACCAGAGTCAACTCTTAACGCTCGTCGCAACGGACTAAAAATTACAAGTTAACTATGTATATAAATATAATATAATATATAATTAATTATATTAATTATATATATATTATATATATATATTAAAAACCGTCGGCAGAGAAAACTCCAAGGACTGAGCTGTAAAATTAACCTCCGCGACTCGCGGAGTTTGAAGGGGATTTTGCCGCGAGTCGCGGAGCCCCAAATTTCAACTCTGGCTATAAAGCAAACCGAATTCTGATCAAAATTTCATATTCTATTTTCTCTCTTCTCTATCTATACGATATATATATATATATAATTTATATTTTAATTTTAATTTTAATTATAATTCTAATAATAAGGGTATGTTAGCGAATGTTGTAAGGGTGTAAGTCGAAATTCTGTCCGTGTAACGCTACGCTATTTTTAATCATTGTAAGTTATGTTCAACCTTTTTATATTAATGTCTCGTAGCTAAGTTATTATTATGCTTATTTAAAACGAAGTAATCATGATGTTGGGCTAATTACTAAAATTGGGTAATTGGGCTTTGTACCATAATTGGGGTTTGGACAAAAGAACGACACTTGTGGAAATTAGACTATGGGCTATTAATGGGCTTTATATTTGTTTAACTAAATGAAAATTTGTTAATGTTAATATAAAGATTTACAATTGGGCGTCCCTATGAATTACCATATACACTCGATCGGACACGATGGGCGGGGTATTTATATGTACGAATAATCGTTCATTTAACCGGACACGGGAATGGATTAATAGCCACTAGAATAATTAAAACAGGGGTGAAATTACATTCAAGGGTAATTGGTGTAATTGTTAACAAAGTAGTAAAACCTTGGTTTACACGCAGTCGATAACCTGGTGTATTCATTAAACAAAGTATTAAAACCTTGTTACAATTCGAATCCCCAATTAGTTGGAATATTTAACTTCGGGTATAATAATAATTTGATGAGGACACTCGCACTTTATATTTATGACTGATGGACTGTTATGGACAAAAACCAGACGGACATATTAAATAATCCAGGACAAAGGACAATTAACCCATGGGCATAAAACTAAAATCAACACGTTAAACATCATGATTACGGAAGTTTAAATAAGCATAATTCTTTTATTTCATATTTAATTTCCTTTATTTTATATTTAATTGCACTTCTAATTATCGCACTTTTATTTATTGTTATTTAATCGCACTTTTAATTATCGTACTTTTTAATTATCGCAATTTTATTTTATCGCATTTTTATTATTCGCAATTTCATTATCGTTATTTACTTTACGCTTTAATTTAAGTCTTGTATTTATTTTATATTTTACATTAGGTTTTAACTGCGACTAAAATCTTAAAATCGACAAACCGGTCATTAAACGGTAAAAACCCCCCTTTATAATAATAATATTACTTATATATATGTTTGTATTTTTATAAAAGTAAACTAATATAGCGTTGAGCTTTGTTTAAAGATTTCCGTGTGGAACGAACCGGACTTACTAAAAACTACACTACTGTACGATTAGGTACACTGCCTATAAGTGTTGTAGCAAGGTTTAAGTATATCCATTCTATAAATAAATAAATATCTTGTGTAAAATTGTATCGTATTTAATAGTTTTTCCTGCTAAAATTAATAACTATTTTATATACACCTCGCATGACATCAAGTATTTTTGGCGCCGCTGCCGGGGATCTATCTTAAACGCCGGAAGCGCAACGCTAATATAAAAAAAAAAGAGTTTTAGTTAACTTTTATTAAAATTCGTTTTTGTAAAAATATGTTTTAATTATTCAAAAATATAAAAAGAAAAACAAAAATATAAGTATTTTTAAGATTTTGTTAAATATTTAAGTTTTATAAGTTTCTTTATTTTTATTTTAGTTTATAATAATATAAATTTTATTAAACATCTTTTAATTATATAAAAATAGAAAACAGAAAATAAAAAAATAAATAAAGAAAGAAAAAACGCGTCGAATAATTAAATCTGTCAGCTGAATTCTGAAACCCCGCGACTCGCGGGGTTTGATGCAATAAATGCCGCGACTCGCGGAGACCATCTGACACACGGACAAAAACCCTAAATCTGCATTAATTACGGGTTATTTTTAATTATTATTATTATTTAAACCTAATTATTATTATTATTATTATTAGTTTTATTTTTATTTTTATTTTTACTTTTTATTTACTTTATGTATTTAGTATTAATTAGTTTTATTAAATTGTAAAATTAGTAGTTTTATTAAATAAATAATATAAAAATAATATTTTTATAAAAATTGTACTTTTTACAACTTTTTGTATATTTTTATATTTTGTCCCTTTTTAATCGTTGTAGCGTAATATTTGTATTTTTAGCTCATATTTAATTTTAAACTAAGTTTTTGCTATAGTTATTTTTACTCCTAGATTTTTAGGCTTTGTCGTAGAATTCCTTAAGTGCTTATTCCTTAAATTAAGTATTAGGTGCTTTATAATTTTACGACGCCTTTTTAAGTTTTAGTTTCTTTTTAAGTTATTTCTATTTGGGATTTAGTTTTTCCTGTAAGCTTTAATATTTTTAGACACCTTTTACTATGTACCAATTATCATTCCAATTAGTAATTTCAATTTGCGATTATAATTTTAAGTTAGTTGTAGTAATAAGGTTAGGTTAGTCAAGTATTTTTAAGTTTTGATAAGTTTCTTTTATTTTTCCGTCACCTTTTATTTTTCAACCATTTTTTTTCTTTTTCAACCTTTTTCGACGAACTCTTTTTCTCTCTTATTTCTCGCTATTCTAGTTTTAGGATATAGATTTTTATTCTACTTCTTATCTAAATTTCTTAAAATTACGAAAATTTATTTTGAGTGGTTAAATTAATAGACATCAAAATTTTCTGGTTCGTAGTAATAGTTGGATTTGTACGTGGACCGGGTTATTGGAGCCAAACAGTCCTCAATTATATTGAGACCAAACGAATCCTGCCCCTCTGCTGCATCTTTTGGCTATTCGAAACGTGGGCAAAATCAGAAAAGTCTATTGATTGGATAACTTATTATAATTTTTCTTTCCTTTTTAAAAACTAATAGGATATTCAGTGAATGCACCGAGCAAGACGTTCATCACCTTTTGTACGTTCACCACCTGTAACTCGATCAAGACATCGTTTAACAAATATAACCGCCGTTTATTTTTCTTTAGAATCGTCATCCAGTCGACCAAGTACTTCAGTTCAAATTTCCGATAATCCATTTTTTGAACCCAACTTCACAATTGAGAATCCAGAGAATATTCAGGAACGGTTCGTAGATCTTGAACCATTAAACTTTCCTCCGGAACCACCAATCATTCAAACAGAGATTGTTGAGGAACGAACCATTAAATCAGAATCATCTATTGATACCGATTCAACGAATTCAATTATGGAGAATCTGGAACCTTTAAGTATGGAAGACCGAATGAGAGCTAAACGTACTGGCCAAGTTCACGCAATTACTCATCCAGACATTAATGCGCCAGATTATGAAATCAAAGGACAAATTCTACACATGGTGACTAATCAATGCCAATTTAGTGGTGCACCGAAGGAAGATCCAAATGAACATCTACGTACCTTTAATAGGATCTGCACACTATTTAAAATCCGAGAAGTGGAGGATGAACAGATATATCTCATGTTATTTCCCTGGACTTTAAAGGGAGAAGCCAAAGATTGGTTGGAATCGTTACCTGAAGGGGCGATCGATACATGGGACGTTTTAATTGACAAATTTCTTAAACAATTCTTTCCTGCATCTAAAGCCGTAAGACTTCAAGCAGAAATTGTTACGTTCACACAGAAGCCAAATGAAACTCTATATGAGGCGTGGACAAGATATGGAAAGTTGTTAAGAGGATGTCCGCAACATGGTTTAGACACCTGTCAAATAGTACAAATATTCTACCGAGGATGCGACATCACTACAAGAAAAGACATAGATATAGCAGCTGGTGGTTCTATTATGAAGAAAACCGAAACTGATGCTTACAAAATTATTGATAATACTGCTTCCCACTCACATGAGTGGCACCAAGAAAAAGATATCATTAGATCATCTAAAGCAGCTAGAGCCGATTCTAGCCATGACTTAGATTCCATTTCCGCAAAGATAGATGCTGTGGAGAGACGAATGGAAAAGATGACTAAGGATATTCACTCAATACGAATTAGTTGTGAGCAGTGTGGAGGACCACATTTGACAAAAGATTGTCTCAGTATTGAATTAACAATGGAACAAAGAGAGAATATTTCATACATAAACCAAAGGCCTGGAAATAATTATCAGAATAATTATCAACCGCCAAGACCGATTTACAATCAAAATCAGAATTATAACCGAAATATTCCATACAACAACCAACAAGGTCCTATCAATCAACAAGTATCCAATAATACTTATAATCAGCAAAGACCTAATTTTCAAAACAAACCACCACAACAAACCGATGATAAAAAGCCGAATTTAGAAGATATGATGACGAAGCTAGTTGAAACTCAAACGCAGTTTTTCACATCTCAGAAACAAACCAATGAACAAAATGCTCAAGCATTTAGAAATCAACAAGCTTCTATTCAAAATCTGGAACAAGAAGTAAGTAACCTAGCAAGGTTAATAGGTGAAAGAAAACCGGGAAGTCTACCTAGTGATACAAATGCTAACCCACGAAATGAAACAGCTAAAGCTATTACCACAAGAAGTGGTACAACACTTAAATCACCTGAAATACCTGTACCTTCTGATGAAACTATTCCTACTCCACAAGAACCACAACCTGATCAAGATAAGGAAAAAGAACCGGTAGTTGAAAAGATTAATGAAAATAACACAGTTAAGGATAAACCTTATGTTAAACCATACCAACCACCACTTCCTTATCCGAGTAAAATGAAGAAAGAAAAACTTGAAGCCGAGCAATCCAAATTTTTGGATATGTTTAAACAGATAAATGTAAATCTTCCTTTCATTGATGTGATTTCAGGAATGCCTAGATATGCTAAATTCTTGAAAGATCTAATCACAAATAGAAAGAAAATGGAAGAACTCTCGGCTGTCACTATGAATGCAAATTGTTCAGCAGTGCTGTTGAATAAGATACCAGAAAAATTATCTGATCCAGGAAGTTTCACAATTCCATGTTTTCTGGGTAGTCTTAGTTCAATAGAAGCATTGGCAGACTTAGGTGCTAGTATAAATCTAATTCCGTATTCACTATACGCTAAACTAGACCTTGGAGAATTGAAACCAACAAGAATAAGCATACAACTAGCCGATAGATCAATAAAATATCCTAGAGGGATAATGGAGAACATGCTAGTTAAAGTTGGTACTTTAGTATTTCCAGTAGATTTTGTTGTTCTGGACATGGAAGAAGATTCTCAAGTTCCTCTCATATTAGGAAGACCATTCTTAAACACGGCTAAAGCAATGATAGACGTGTTCGGTAAGAAACTGACCCTAAGTATAGAGGATGAGAGTGTTACCTTTTCAGTTGATAGAGCAATGCAACAACCGCAATCTGCAGATGATACATGTTATTATATTCAAACTATAGATGCACATGCAGAATTATTAGAAGAATTTCCAGAATTACAAGGAACAGGAGAATGTTCTTTAGGAGAAGGTAATGAACCAATTGATGAAGCTGAAATGTTAGCTACACTTATAGCTAATGGATATGAACCAACAACAGAAGAAATTCAAATGCTAAAAGAAGAAGACAGATATCGATATAAATCATCGATAGAAGAACCTCCGAAATTAGAGTTAAAGCCACTTCCAAACCATTTGGAATACGCTTATTTACATGGTGAATCTGAATTACCCGTAATAATATCGTCTTCTCTTACTGAAAATGAGAAATCACAACTCATTTCTGTGTTGAAAGCTCATAAACCAGCCATTGCATGGAAGATTCATGATATTAAAGGAATAAGTCCTTCGTATTGCACACATAAAATCCTTATGGAAGAAGGTCATAAAACGTATGTGCAACGCCAACGAAGACTAAATCCTAATATGCAAGATGTAGTTAAGAAAGAGATTATTAAACTGCTAGATGCAGGTTTAATTTATCCAATCTCTGATAGTCCATGGGTAAGCCCAGTTCAATGCGTACCTAAGAAGGGTGGCATGACTGTCATTACAAATGAGAAAAATGAGCTTATTCCTACTAGGACTGTAACAGGATGGCGTGTATGTATTGATTATAGAAAATTAAAGGACGCCACCAGAAAAGATCACTTTCCCTTACCTTTCATAGATCAAATGTTGGAAAGATTAGCCGGAAATAGTTACTATTGTTTTCTAGATGGATTTTCCGGATATTTTCAAATTCCAATAGCACCCGAGGACCAAGAGAAAACCACATTCACGTGCCCTTATGGTACTTTTGCTTACAAACGCATGCCATTTGGACTTTGTAACGCCCCTGCAACCTTTCAAAGGTGTATGATGGCGATTTTTCACGACATGATAGAAGAATGCATGGAAGTATTCATGGATGACTTTTCAGTCTTCGGTGATACATTTAAATCATGTCTAGTTAATCTGGAACGAATGCTAATTAGATGCGAACAATCAAATCTAGTACTTAATTGGGAGAAATGCCATTTCATGGTTAAAGAAGGCATCGTTCTTGGACATAAAATTTCAAAAGAAGGAATTGAAGTGGATAGAGCTAAAGTAGATGTAATTGCTAAACTTCCACATCCCACCAATGTTAGAGGAGTTAGGAGTTTTCTAGGGCATGCCGGTTTTTACCGACGTTTCATAAAAGATTTTTCTAAAATTGCCACTCCTATGAATAAACTCCTAGAAAAGGATGCTCCATTCATCTTTTCAGATGAGTGTATCAAATCTTTTAATATTCTTAAAGAAAAACTCACTAATGCGCCGATCATGATAACACCAAATTGGAATCTACCATTTGAACTAATGTGCGATGCAAGTGATTTTGCAATGGGAGCCGTTTTAGGACAAAGGATTGAAAAACGATTTCAACCTATATATTATGCTAGTAAGACATTACAAGGAGCACAAACGAACTATACAACTACTGAAAAAGAACTCCTTGCTATTGTCTTTGCTTTTGACAAATTTCGATCATATCTCGTTCTAGCAAAAACGGTGGTCTATACCGACCATTCTGCTCTTAGATACCTATTTTCAAAACAAGATGCTAAACCAAGATTAATCCGTTGGATCTTACTCTTACAAGAGTTTGATATTGAAATCCGAGATAAAAGAGGAGCAGAAAATCTCGCCGCTGATCATCTTTCTCGTCTTGAAAATCCCGAATTAGAAGTTCTGAATGAATCGGCCATACAAGACAACTTTCCTGATGAATATCTATTGAAGATAGATTATAAAGAAATCCCATGGTTTGCAGACTATGCAAACTACTTAGTTTGTGGATTCCTTGAAAAAGGATTATCGTACCAAAGACGAAAGAAATTCTTCAGTGATATAAAACACTATTTCTGGGAAGATCCACATCTGTTTAAAAGTTGTCCCGATGGAATAATACGCCGATGTGTATTTGGAGATGAAGCTAGTAAAATTTTAAACCATTGTCACACAGGACCAACAGGAGGGCATTATGGGCCTCAACTAACAGCAAGAAAAGTTTATGAAGCTGGATTCTATTGGCCTACAATTTACAAAGACGCACACCTTCTTTGCAAATCCTGTGATGCATGTCAAAGGGCCGGAAAAATAAGTCAACGTGATGAAATGCCACAAAATGTCATCCAAGTATGTGAAGTATTTGACATTTGGGGTATTGACTTTATGGGTCCATTTCCAAAATCTCATAATAATCTATATATACTCGTAGCCATTGATTATGTATCTAAATGGGCGGAAGCACAAGCTCTCCCAACTAACGATGCACGAGTTGTAGTCAACTTTTTAAAACGTCTTTTTGCAAGGTTTGGAACACCGAAAGCTTTAATAAGTGATCGGGGTACTCATTTCTGTAATAATCAACTTGAGAAAGTTCTTAAAAGATATGGAGTAACTCATAAAATCTCCACCGCATATCATCCACAAACAAGTGGACAAGTTGAAAATACAAACCGAGCTTTAAAACGTATTCTAGAGAAAACCGTAGGATCAAATCCGAAGGAATGGTCCATTAAATTGGAGGATGCACTCTGGGCTTTTAGAACAGCCTACAAAACTCCAATTGGAACCACACCTTTTAGACTTGTTTATGGAAAAGCATGTCATCTTCCAGTAGAAATTGAACACAAAGCATTTTGGGCTTTGAAGACATGTAATCTTGATTTACATGAAGCCGGACGTCTACGATTAAGTCAACTAAATGAATTAGAAGAATTACGACATGAAGCATACGAAAATTCGTTAATCTATAAAGAAAGAACGAAGAAATGGCATGATAAAAGAATCAGAAGTTCAAAAGAATTTAAAGAAGGAGACAGAGTTCTTCTTTTCAATTCACGATTCAAGCTATTTCCTGGAAAATTGAAATCAAGATGGTCTGGACCATTCATAGTCAAAAGAGTTTTCCCATACGGAACGATAGAATTAATAAATTCAAATGGGATTGAATTTAAAGTTAATGGTCACAGAGTTAAACATTACATACATGGTCCGATGGAAGTCGACAACGAAGTTAATCACAATTTCGACACCACAGCTAACTAAGTGTGGGGAGAATCAAGTCTTTAAAGGATAATATGTATTTCTGTTAGAGTTAGATTGTCTGTTTTCGTGTAGTTCTCGAAAATGGAACACGTATGGTCTTTCCCTAGCAGACCCTAAAGAACTAGTCTTCTCCCCCCATTCTGAATTTTTATTTTTTTAGGTTTTTACGAAATGAAGACTGCCTGTGAACTAAACCATGGTCTAATGCTACACGCTTTGATCACTAAAAGAAATAATGACATACTACCGAGCGAACTAGTATCAGTAATCAGAGAAAGAATGGACGGAGTTAGAAAAGAATCCAGATGCGAAGATAATAAGTTACAATTTGGTAAAGGAAAATCAAAATCCGCAGCGAAAAGAAGAGCACGACACCTAGAACGATGTCACAAATGCGGAAAATGGTCACATGGAGGTAAATGTTCAAATAATCAAACCTATTCAAATACCGAATTTGTTACTTTATGCAGAGACGGACCGTTCATATGTTTAGAAGAAAAGACACTGAATGCTCGAGGTTACGCCTATGTAGCCATGGAAAACCAATTAAACCGACTATCTTATGAATGGAATAGATCATATAACTAAGAAATCTATTTCACAGGTATGTCTGTACAGTTTTTATTTTTATTTTTATTTTTAACCTTTTGATAATAAACGCTAATTTGTTCGCTAAAAAGTATTAAATTGGTATTAAATAAAATTAGGTTTGGCGACCGAAATTATTGATATCATTCAAAAATTTATTACATCACTGCGAAATTTAACGTTTATTCTTAAGGTATAAATATCTTTAATCAATCAACCCAAAATATTTCAAAAATTCGTCATGAGTTAAATTAGGTCTTGGAACCGAAATTACTATACCGAAAAGAGGGGCGCATATTTTTGATAATATTTGATTGATTAAAGTGGTTTTAAAAGACAAAAAGATTTTTAATTTTATTTTTACCATGTTTTTAAAATTAATATTTAAATCTTAAATTAATATTGTAAACTTTGTTAAAACAATATATTTAAAATTGTAAATATTTGAAAAATTAATATAAGTTTGATATGAATTTATAAATTTTTAAATTAAGTTTGGTATGAATTTTTAATTTTTAAAATATTAAATTTTAATTTTATGCATTTTAAATTTTGAGTTTGGTGTGAATTTTTAATATTAATTTTGAATTTCATATTTAAGTTGTGTGAATTTAAAAACAAAAATTTACTTTATCTCATTAAGTTAAGAATATGATTTTTAAAATTCGTCGTAAGTTGAAGACTAGGTCTTTGAACCGAAATTGCTTTACCCGAGGGAGGGACGAGAACTTTTATTATCATTATTTTTAATCTTATTGATTTAAAGTATGCCAAAAACATTAAAAAACCCAAAAATCTTAGCTTTTAAAACAATCGCTACAAAAAGACAAATTTTAAAATTTTGTCGAAGGACGGACTAGGACATCGATCCGAAACGACCTCGTCCTAAATAACAAGGGAAACAAAATTTTAAAATTAATTACTTAATTGTTTTAATAAGTTAATGATATAAAATAAAAAAAAAAAAATACCAAACTCCGCGACTCGCGGAGTTTGGTGTCTAAATCTCCGCGACTCGCGGAAGGATCAAAACCCAGAAAAAAAAAAATAATAAACACCCGAACTGATCAGCTCCTACACACAAAAACACCCGAATTCTGCACGCGAAAAACTACGAAAATACACCCAAAAACACCCCAAAAATCCCAATTTTTAACCGTTAATCACCAAATCTTTTGCTAAAATCATGTTGAGAAGGATGCTATCTAAGAATTACTCAAGAAAAACGGTAAATTTCTACACCTAAACACCATTTAATTCGAAATTTGGTGTTCTTGAGCTATTTTTTCCCCAATTTGATTTTGATGCTTTTTAGTGTAATTAGACTTAAATTGTTTATGTATTATGCTTGTATAACCTAGATTGATGCTGTTTAACATGATTAGAAGCCTTAAACTTCAAATTTTGAATAATCTAGGGTTTGTGTTCTTGAGCAAATTTGGGGCTTTTTGATATAAACAGGTTATGGCCGATTTTTGTCATGAATTGTTGCTAAATTGAGTAGTGTAACATGTCTAGGTAGTTAAATGATCCAAACTTTGAGCCTAAACATGATTTTGAGAATTAAAGTGGACTTTTTCAAGTCTAAAATTCATGAACTTGATTTTTGAAAGATAATGCCATTTGAGACCTGTTTAATTGCTAGTAATGATTATTTTGACATGTTATTTGAGTTGAATGCTTATGAACTTGGCGAAAATTTTCGTATATGCTTATTTGAAAAAGTGTAGATTTGATAAAAATGTGAAAATGAGCTTAAGTTTGATATAAATTGATAATGTCATTGTAATTATTTTGATTGATGATTTTGCTGACACTAATGCATATTTGGATGCACAAAATTTGTGTTTGATGTGTTTTGCAGAATGAAAGGGGTGAATCTTCATCCCAAGCCCGCAATGCTCCTGCTGAAAATTTGGAACAACAGGAGGTGGATAACTACTACAAGCAGGATGTACCTCATCCAGTCATGACCTTTTCCGATATGCATTTGGAAGAGTTGCACCCGAACCTGAGATTTGACAGACTTTGGATAGATTATCCAAAATATCAACGGGGTTTGCATACTCTTCATTCCAAGGTTGTTGAGGTACCGAGGGTCATAGAATGGGGACCCTTAGAAGCTGTAGAATTGGCCGGGCCAACTAGGGAATTACTTGTACAGAGGTATGGTAATTCTTCTTTTAATGACTGGATATGTTTATTCACCATACGCAGACCTGTATATAAAGTATGGTGTGAAGAGTTGTTATGTAGTATAGAGTTGAATGATCGGGTAGCTAGTTTAACCGATCGTTCTTTTATTAGATTTTTGTTAGGCGGTTCGATGCGACACATGTCTTTACTGGACATGGCTCAGGCTTTACGTATATATACGCCTGAGGAGTTAGCGTCTGCCGATTGTAGAGGATTGATACTAAACGGTAGAAAGATAGATGAGAATTTTGATACACACGGTGTGTGGAGTCAAATGACAAGCCATCACCGTTTTAAAGGGGGAAATTACTCTTATTTGGATATAGATAGAGCCGAATTAAGAGTAATACATAGGTTTTTAGCTAATTCGATTACACAAAGGGGTAAAAACAAAGAAAAGGTAAATGAACAAGATTTGTTTTACCATATGTGTATTCGAGACCCACAGAGCGCTGTAAGTATACCATATTGTGTGGGTTATTATTTATCAGCTATGGTTCGGGGGATGCGTCCACATAGCATAATAGGAGGTGGTATTTTTATTACTTTGATTGGTGAATATCTCGGTGTGGATATAAGTCGGGGGGGATTATTACTAGAAGAGCCGGAACCCCGCGACACTATAGGTTTAAATGTATACCATGGTGCGAAAGTTTTGAAGAGGCGAAATAACGCCGCAGTACGATACCATGGTAGACATCCACAGGTGGAGAGAAACCAGCAGCAAGGTAATGTAGGAGGGGGGAATGAGATGCAAGAAATGCATAGGTTTATAGCTTCTCAGGAATACGAAAATGCTAGACAGAGAGCATTTGAAGATTGGCAAGTTCATCAGAACCAGATCATAGCTCATTGCCAACATATAGGTAGAAACTATATTCCTACACCGAAACCCGTCTTCCCTCCTTGGTCTATAGAGATGCAGCCACCATATCCTACGTATGACCCTGCCGAAGCATTCTATAGCACTTATGGTTATGCCTGGAACCCCTATTGGTACCAATATCATCCTTAGTTTACTTATTATTATTTTTTTTATTTTGTAATTTGTAATTATTGATACATTTAATATTTTTGTTAATATTGTAATCATTTTTATAATTATCTAACTTTTATTCTTAGATTTTAATAATTCTTGAATGTGGGGTAATATACCAAACTTAAAAAATATGTATATATGTTTGCAGTTTATCTTATGTACAAAACAGGGTAAAACAACGCATTTTCAAAGACTGGCATTAAGTTCAGCAAAAGCAACTAATTTTGACGACAAGATGCAAAATATATGTGAAATAACAACAAGACGGAATGAACAAATGATGTGCACCATTTATCATTCAGCAAACAAACGCCAATATATTTGGAAACTTTGGTAAAAATTTAATCATTTTCACACAAATCACCCTCAATAATTTAAATTGTTACTGATTTCTTGCAAATGAGGGCATTGCAAGATCTTAAGTGTGGGAAGGGATTAAATTCTTTCGGATTTTAAAATTTTTATATTAAACACTTGGTTACCATTAAAAATACTAGTAAAGCAGTAGTTGTATTAGAATCTAGTGCTCTCTGATAAAAAAAGAACAGCCCTAGTCTTATATACTGACTACCCAATTCTAGTAAAATTTTTCAAAATTTTCAATTAAATGAATTCAAAATCATGTTTATGAACGATAAAACTAGGTTTTAACACCGAAATTATTGTTACCTCGGAAAGGACATAAATTGAGAAACAAACTAAAATGTTAAAATTCATTTAAAATGGAATAGAGGACGATAAAAAGGAAAATAAAAGCCAAGTGTGGGAAAATTTACCAAGTTATCTTAAACATATGTCACATATATCTGTAACAAATAACTGAAAATACTTTTGCTTTGGACTAAACTAAACTGTTTTACCCGATGAAAGAAAAGAAAAGATGGATCTACACGATGAATCAATTCCATCACTAAAAGGAAGTAAAGTCTTCCGAAAAAGACACGCACTTCTTGATTTAGGTCATGAAGTTGTCGTCCAGACCAGCTGTAGGTTGACGAAAAATCTAGAAAAGTCATCACTAAAATCAGCAGGAAATCCACGGACCTCAGCATTAAACAGGGTCGCCATGTGGTCAGATTTATCCTAACCATGAGAAGGATTTATCTCGTACAATGGGGGGGCACCATGCAAATTAGCTGGATAACACTAATGAATCAGATCCCCAGAAAGGATAATCTCCTTAAAGATTAAAAATCAGCTTTTAAGACTGATATTACTCAATCCAAGAGATTGACCTTAAAGATTGAGAATTACAAACTCATGGAATTCGATGATATCTAAACTCGAGCTTAAACGAGAAAATATTTTGATCAAAAATTACAAACCGATTTGTTTTCTGAAAACCCTATTTTCAATGCGTTCATTACCATTGAACGTAAAATCCTAGGAATTCACCTGGAATTCATTAGGTCACCTGAACTAAATCGGGTGTCAACCGTAAGAACGGTGGTTGCATAGTGGTCAAAGACAGGACCTTGTGCCAGACCGAAAAAATTATAAGGGTGAGCTTTACTATTGCTCCTACCAAGGATAGTAATTGCGTCCGACACGTTATAGACCATAATCAAAAGCATGTCACGGGACATTGCCTTAACAGTTGCTTGTTCAACGCTTTCCTTTCAACCGGACGGTAGTTTACCGAAAGGTAATATACGGGACAAGTAAACTGGACGTGTTGCTTTCCAAATACAAGGTTAGCAAGTGGGTGACACAAAACCGCAAGTTTTGAGCTAAAATTTTCAAATCTGAAACCCACCAAACCCACAAAAATATTTTGCAAACACCGGTAAAGGGTTATTCCGGAAAACTTATCTAGGGTAAAAACTAGATTTCAAAAGATCAAATGTTTTCATAAAGATCCAATTTCCTTAATGGATCTAAATTTTTATAGTCATGTGGGACTGTAAACCATATCGTTACTACCATTGTTTATACCGCCGTATAGAAATCACTGATGTACAAAGTGTGAAGAATAAAGAAGTGATTCTAGTATTTCAAGACGATATTGCTTGAGGACAAGCAACGCTCAAGTGTGGGAATATTTGATAATGCTAAAAACGAACATATATTTCATAGCATTATTCCTCAAGAAAGACAAGCTTTTAGTTGCAATTGTTCTATTTACAAGTGATATTCGTTTGTATAATAAAAGGTGAAGACAAAAGACAGATTCGACGAATTGAAGACGCAAACGACCAAAAAGCTCAAAAGTACAAAATACAATCAAAAAGGTTCCAATTATTGATAAGAAACATCTCGAAATCACAAGAGTACAAGATTCAAAACGCAAAGTACAAGATATTAAATTGTACGCGAGGACGTTCGAAAATCCGGAACCGGGACCAGAGTCAACTCTTAACGCTCGACGCAACGGACTAAAAATTACAAGTTAACTATGTATATAAATATAATATAATATATAATTAATTATATTAATTATATATATATTATATATATATATTAAAAACCGTCGGCAGAGAAAACTCCAAGGACTGAGCTGTAAAATTAACCTCCGCGACTCGCGGAGTTTGAAGGGGATTTTGCCGCGAGTCGCGGAGCCCCAAATTTCAACTCTGGCTATAAAGCAAACCGAATTCTGATCAAAATTTCATATTCTATTTTCTCTCTTCTCTATCTATACGATATATATATATATATAATTTATATTTTAATTTTAATTTTAATTATAATTCTAATAATAAGGGTATGTTAGCGAATGTTGTAAGGGTGTAAGTCGAAATTCTGTCCGTGTAACGCTACGCTATTTTTAATCATTGTAAGTTATGTTCAACCTTTTTATATTAATGTCTCGTAGCTAAGTTATTATTATGCTTATTTAAAACGAAGTAATCATGATGTTGGGCTAATTACTAAAATTGGGTAATTGGGCTTTGTACCATAATTGGGGTTTGGACAAAAGAACGACACTTGTGGAAATTAGACTATGGGCTATTAATGGGCTTTATATTTGTTTAACTAAATGAAAATTTGTTAATGTTAATATAAAGATTTACAATTGGGCGTCCCTATGAATTACCATATACACTCGATCGGACACGATGGGCGGGGTATTTATATGTACGAATAATCGTTCATTTAACCGGACACGGGAATGGATTAATAGCCACTAGAATAATTAAAATAGGGGTGAAATTACATTCAAGGGTAATTGGTGTAATTGTTAACAAAGTAGTAAAACCTTGGTTTACACGCAGTCGATAACCTGGTGTATTCATTAAACAAAGTATTAAAACCTTGTTACAATTCGAATCCCCAATTAGTTGGAATATTTAACTTCGGGTATAATAATAATTTGATGAGGACACTCGCACTTTATATTTATGACTGATGGACTGTTATGGACAAAAACCAGACGGACATATTAAATAATCCAGGACAAAGGACAATTAACCCATGGGCATAAAACTAAAATCAACACGTCAAACATCATGATTACGGAAGTTTAAATAAGCATAATTCTTTTATTTCATATTTAATTTCCTTTATTTTATATTTAATTGCACTTCTAATTATCGCACTTTTATTTATTGTTATTTAATCGCACTTTTAATTATCGTACTTTTTAATTATCGCAATTTTATTTTATCGCATTTTTATTATTCGCAATTTCATTATCGTTATTTACTTTACGCTTTAATTTAAGTCTTGTATTTATTTTATATTTTACATTAGGTTTTAACTGCGACTAAAATCTTAAAATCGACAAACCGGTCATTAAACGGTAAAAACCCCCCTTTATAATAATAATATTACTTATATATATGTTTGTATTTTTATAAAAGTAAACTAATATAGCATTGAGCTTTGTTTAAAGATTTCCCTGTGGAACGAACCGGACTTACTAAAAACTACACTACTGTACGATTAGGTACACTGCCTATAAGTGTTGTAGCAAGGTTTAAGTATATCCATTCTATAAATAAATAAATATCTTGTGTAAAATTGTATCGTATTTAATAGTTTTTCCTGCTAAAATTAATAACTATTTTATATACACCTCGCATGACATCAGTTCTATTATGATGTATGCATATAATATGTAATTATATACTATATGTGTACAATACTTTAGATATTGGGATTATCTAATGTCATGGGTTTCTAAGCTCACTTGGTATACATCTGTTGTCTCCAATTAACAACGTGAAAACAAACAATTACAGAATGTTGTTAGTCAATATAAGCAGATTTGGTCTCCTTATGTAACAAAAAGTGGTTTTCGTCCTTTAATTACAATACAAAACATATATTTACAACTTCCTTGCAACGCACGGGCTCATGATGACTAGATTCTAGCCTTTATAGACCTATTGGATAGTAAAGGGTGTATCTTTTCAGTAGAAAATTTTGTTATGATAAAGGTGACCGAATTGAACCTATGGTGTGATTATAGGTAGATCGCAACTTGAAATTGGAACGAAAAATTTACCTCTGCCACGTGGTGGTATTTGGGTGGTGGGATTGGTGTTGGATATTTAACTCTACACATCATGTACTATATGTTGATTTTGTGCTACAATCATTTTTCATTGTGAATGCTATCAGAGTGTTTTACTTAATTTCTCACCGGGATAACAGCTACATATATTCACAATCAGTATACACATTGCTTCAGAATATTGATGACAACTATATTTTTTTCTATCTCATTGACATGACATGTAGTTGTTTTATTAAACTATATTCATATATATAAAGTCATGGAGCAAGCAAAATAAACTTGATAACAATTACTATAAACAATTGATTGTTGCATTGTAAGTTTAATCATTCAAAACGTTTACGATACTGCATTTTAATAAATTTGGTTTAAATACAAATACTATCAATAAATAAGGGTTTCGTCCTTATAATTGTATCTTACACTTAATTGATATATTGTTGTTTTAATTGCCGATTCTTCGTTTTGTTACTAAACTAATATGGGAAAACAAAACCAATGTATTAAATACTTCTTTTTGTTTACTTAGGATCTGACAAAAAACGTTCAATTTCTTAGAAGCTGTGTTGTTGCACACCAAATGGGGCATTCAGGCTTTTAAATGATATAACGTTATTCATTCACAACCGTACTTGGGATAGTGTCTTTAACATACCGTTAAATGATATAACATTTTACATTTCAATTTTGTTTGATTAGGAGTTCCCGTGCAACGCATGGGCTCTTAAATCTAGGTGATAATATTGATGAGTAAGAAGAAATGGATGAGTCATTCATGATCTGACCTTCACGCACTTTACTTAGCTACTATAAGCAGACAATATCCTAAATCTGCAACAACTATGTCATAATGTAAGAAACAATACAATAATTGTGATACTGTCTTTATCATGTTGTTAATTGATATAACATTTTACGATTCAAGATTGTTTGTTGCAGAGTCTCCGTCCAAACGAATTGATGTTACTTCCTTGTCTACGAAGTGGTAAAAGAGTTTCATGCTTCAATTTGGAGAAACAAAAGTACAAATGGAGGTTGAAACAATAGAATCGAAGAAAAAACCAAATCTCTTTGTGTCTTATGGATACACCCGTTTCCGAAAAGAAAATCGACTACAGTCTGACACAAAATGTTTATTCAATTACCTATATAAAGAACGTGTTTTTTTTTATCTATTACATGTTTACATGATTCAATAACTAATACATCAGTTATTAAGAACTCTAAGAAAACAAATTTTCAACATTTAGGTGATGTGTATTCTTTGTACTTTACAAATTTAAACAACAACACTACTTACAAAAAATGACCGTATAGTATCATTATTTCATATACATTTGCAAAATACCAGATAATGTTTTCGGATAAGTACCCGTCCAACGGACGGGCTCATAAATCTGGTTTTTTTATAAATATGTACATGAACATTTAAAATAATGAAATTGACGAAAAAGCAGTATAAATATTGATGATAAATTTTGAAATGACCAAAGACCTTTATAGGAAAGTGATGCTTATGGAATTAGTACAAGGTTGTTGGCCACTATACCTTGTTGACCATTCAGAGCATTTTAAAATTGGTAGTTGATCAATTAATATTCAATTTTAGACTATCACACATCCATGATTGCATGCATAAAGTTTAAGGCATGTTGTTCAGTTTAATCGATGTGGTAACTTTTAATTGGTTTTCTTTTTTTTTTTAATTTTTATATCCCTATTTTTTATTCAAATTTTAAACATATTTTAACACTATCACCCAACATGTCACTCAACACACAACTTCATTATTTATCATTTTTCCATCACGTCCGCCAAGCAACTCACCCGTACCTATCAACCCACCAACACGCCCGCCATGGTTAATGATGGTTTTAAGATTAGCAACAAAATTCCTAGCTATTAGCACACCACCCGGGTTAAATTTCTGGCTATGTTAAATAGTTCAAAAAGTTGGATTGACTAGAGGGTGCGTATAATGCGCAATTCATCCGGTACCATGTCTCGCGTTCGGGGGCTTGTTTATCAGAGGTTTTACCTTCTATGTGGGAGCTAATGTGCTCGTTTATAAGAATGAATTCTCGCTTAAAAAAAAATAATAATAATCTTTGAACGACAATAGTATCATCATCATGTACAAAAAAAATTGTAAAAAGTAATAAAATTGTCACAGAAAAGACAAATGTAATCGATATGTAAATTCCATTTAAGTATAACCACAACCTTTTGAGTTGTCCTTAGAAAAATATATATTTTACGCCAATGATAAATTCACTATATTATATAATAATTTCATCACAAAATTACATTATTAAATAAAATTTATATTGTATTTTGTATTATTTATAAACATATACATGGTGAATTTATATAAATAAAAATCAAGCAAATATCACTTCACATTTATGATAACGTTAAAGATGTAAGCACACTTATTGCTTATATAGTTATATATGTGCAGTGTGCTTACTACCCAGATGGCCAGATGTATGACACTAATACTAGCTAGAAATTTACAAATTTGGTCGCAAGTTAAATACCAAATTCATGAATTGAACTCGATCTTTAAACACAATTTGAGAATTAGACAAACAAAACAATGTTGTTGGATAGCTAGAAGGCGTGTTACTCACTTAGAATAAGATTATATATGAGAATTAATCCGGATAGTAGTTGGATTAGATTAAATACTAATTATTACGCCAAATGGCATAGTATACATTTAGGAGTATGCGTATGAGTAGATATGCAACTAAAGGGTTGAAAGTTCAAACTTTATAGGACACGTATATATATATTGATATATATGCAATGTAAATGTGGGATTAGTCATAGTTAGGATTAAGATTGCCTTTAATAAAATGCAAATTATTACATATGAGTGTTCTTTAGGGTTTGGTAATTCTTGTGGTAGGTTTGGTTGAGTAGTTACGATTTATTCTCTGTTTTGGCTCGATCATGTTTGTTAGCTTAGGTTTGGTTATGCTCGTTTGTATATAGCGGTAACTTGTTGTTTTTCTTGGAGGTCTGTTTTCTAGCATCAAGTCTATGTGTTTGTTTGGTCGTTGTATTATTGTTGACCTCTTTCTAACGATTATGTTGCAAGTTGGCTGGTAGGACCTCCACTTAGTTAGGTTGAGGTTTTCGGCTTTCCCATTTTCATCAAAAAAGAGCTGTTAAAGGAGCTATTTAACTTGTCTAAGTAATCACCATCTCAAAACCAAAATATTACAATATAGTCTGGTTGTTAGTAGTTGTTTTTACTTAGATTCAAACATGATCACCAACATCATATTTTGGGGTGATCGTATGAGTTGGAAATGAGAAAAAATGTGCGGTTATGAACTAGCAAGGTGTTGATCTGAATCATACTCAATCATCAATATCTAGCTTTTTTATTAATTGGAATACCGAATTTTGATATCAAACATCTTTTGATACCACCATAAAAAAACTATGACATTTTTAAACTCCATTCATATAGAGATGGCACCCGCGGATCGTGGTGCAGATATACTATATTCAACGCATGTACCCATGATTTTTATGTCAACCCGTTAGCCCACAAATCTCATTGAAGAGTTTATTTTTAGACAATTGCTTGTGCTCGTGGATATGTGTGTCTCATAGGTTTACTAGCGAAACTAATGTAATTCAGTAAATTTTGTGAAATGACATAAGGTTTTATCATTAAAAAAATCAAATATAAAGAGTTTTGGGTTTTTACTTTTTACTATAGAAAACTATAAAGGAAAATTTTCTAGCTTTATAAATAACATTTTAGATACCGAGTTGAACTTTCAAACTTGAAACTTAAGAATAAATAAGTAAATTACTTGGTATTAATGATAAAAGAATGGAATATGTTACGCCCAATGACTATCGTGTCGAATACTCGCTTGAAGCTTCTCACCATCCGGTTCAAGGACTCATCTTCTGTGGCACGTACTCGATCTATGTGGAAGTAAGATTACTTCTAATGTGTTGCTTCTAGGCTTAGGTTTAAGTGCTAGTTGTTTGGTTGTGGCTTTTTGTTTTAGCCGTGTCTTTGTTGTTTTGTTTTTCGGGCTGCAGTGCCCTGCTGTAGCCATTGGGCGTAACATATTCCATTCTTTTATTATTTTTTTAATAATTTTCGTCGGGGTAACCTATTACAACAAAAAAAATAGTTGATAATGATATAAATTTGTAGTAATTCTTTTTATCATATCATATTATAAGTAATAGCTAATAGCTATAGCTATAGCTAATATAAATATAAATATAAATACATAAATTATATGATACTCGCTTGTAAGTTAAACAGTTAATTTGCCTAGAGAGTTTATCCGCAACAGATAGTGTATATCGATATTACACCCGCCCATAACTTGTTAACGGGTACACATTTTGTACCCGACGATCACACAACAAATATACAATTGTAACTTGTGAATTTGTTCTAACCCATTATCATCCCTAATCTCATAGTCAAGTTGAGCATATGGAAAAATATCCAACATACTCGTACAAAGATTCCATTTCATATATATGGGATCCACCCTCCACTCCTATATATGTTCTTCCCAACCCTAACCTTTTCTTCACCAAACTGCTTTCCCCTCTCTCTTCCTTCATCAAGGTTTTAATTTGTTCAATTTAATTTATTCTCCCATTCTTATTCTATTTTTTTTTTCTTTTTCCTGTTTATATTTTTCAAGAACATTAATTTGAGTTATTTGATTCTATATGTGTCACGTTTCATTTGTAGATCCAAAAATATGTGCTTTTGTGTGTGTTGTGATTTATTTTTCATCTATACATACCTATCGCGTCAATCGATCTGCTGAAACTAATTACTACTAGCTTTTTGTGTACACTCATCTTTCGGGCTGGAACCCTTATATTGAAGATCTGCCATATTTTGTTCAATGATAATAAAAACCATAGCTATATACTAATCATATGATATGATTTTTTAAATATTACATGTGGGTATTATTTTTTTATTTCTTTGATCATCCTATTTATATGAAACTAGGGTTTCTTGATCTATTTCTGGTTGGCACATTCAATTTCCAGTATATACTTTAATATTTATGATGATGGTGATGATGATGATGATGATGATATGGATCTTTATGAATCCATTTCGATCGGCTTAAATTGTCATTGTTTACTGGTGCGGTGTCATCAAGATTCATATAATTAATTACCCTATTGTGTATAACTCTTTGGGTGATAATTAATGCGAATCCTGATGATGCTGCATTAGAAATCAATCGACTGTAGCGTGACAACTATCTCAGCTTAATAGATCCATCTACGGCGGGCGTTATTCAAACCAGGTTAGTAAACTGATGGATAAATCAAAAAACATCATTTTATTTTGTTTCCCAGTTTTGTTTTAGCATAAAAATTGATGATATATTGTTATTTATTAATTATGCTTTGATTAAAACATGTTAATGGAGTTAGACATGTTTTTGCATAAACTAACAATTTGCAGGTGTTATTCTATACTCCGTATCATATCATCTGTATTGAAGATAAACACGAATGCCACAACAACTCGGCATCAATCTTCAGTTATGTATGCAATATACTTGGATGAAAGTTCATGTAGCACGTTTCAAAATTAATCTTGTTAATTTATATTCATGACAATGTTAATTTATATTCATGAATTAACTTTTAATATTAATATTAATAATTAAGAATGTCTAATTAATATTTAGGGCAAGATTTGCTTTTACCCTTAATTAAGCTTGTATGTTTTCCACTTGATCTTCTCCTTACCTTTCACCTTTAATTTATTATTAACCTCTATTAAATATATTCACTCGATTTTTTATGTATAAATTAATTAGATATTTAAGTTTTCCTCAAGTGATCATTATATGTAATCGATATGTGATGAAGCCAAAAGATAAAATAAGAATTGAAAATAATGTAAAAGGAATAAAATAAACTTATTATGTTTGGTGTTACACTAAAGATTACTAAAATTTGATGTCTTGGTCAATTAAGTTTTCATATATACCAAAACATAAAAATTTGATGTTTTGATCTTAAAAATGGTCACTTGTACCTTCATCTTTGAGATCTTGACCCCATTGATCATTTTAAGGTTTCAAAGTATATATAGGGTGAGAATCCATGGAGAACCAAAGGTAGTAGAGAACCCATGGAACTATCAACTAACCTTTCATACTTGCGCGTAGATTGAGTCAATCTGCGTGCAGATTGACATTTTTTTTTTTTTTGCAGTTTTTTTTTTGCAGATTGACTTTTTTTCTGTGCAGTTTTTTTGTGCAGATTAAGTCAATCTGCGTGCAGATTGACTTTTTTTTTGCGTTTTTTTGTGCAGATTGACCTTTTTTTGTGCAGATTGACTTTTTTTCAAAAAAGAAAAAAAATTCGTAAAGTTTTTTTTTTCGAATTTTTTTCAAAATTTAGCCCGATTCAGAGTTTAGGGTTTAGGGCTTAGGGTTTAGGGTTTAATGTTTTGGGTTTAGTCCCTAAACCCAAAGCCCAAAACCCTAAACTCTAAACCGTTCGTGTTAAAAACTCAATCTAAACCCTAAATTTAAACCCTAAACGCTAATTTATAAACCCTAATTTCTATACCCTAATTTTAAACCCTAATTTATGTTTATGAACGATTTGATGCGATAGGACGAAAATACCCTTACTAATATGAGTGAAATAAGTGAAATAACATGGTGCTAAGAAAGAGGCTCGGCATGGAAGTGAAATAAGTGAAATAACATGGTGTTATGGGTTCTCTCCTATGTCAAGTTCTCTCTAGATCCTTTCAATATATATATATATATATATATATATATATATATATATATATATATATATATATATGGGCAGGATCAATGGGGAAGTAACCAATCGGGGGAAGCGGGGGGAAGCAAAAATTATTTTTTTTTTTGGAATTTTTTTTTCCGGCATCAAGTTCACACGAAAATATGAACATTTAGAAGAGACACTTCGTGATGAATGTTATTATTTAGGCGGGAAAATGATCGCCAAAAATAACATTCAAGATTATATTGTTCGTGAAGAATATGAACGTTTTTTTTTATGTTTTGTGAAGTAAAATTTAGCCCGATTTAGGGTTTAGAGTTTAGGGTTTAGGGTTTAGGGTTTAGTGTTTTGTTAAAAACTCAATCTAAATCCTAAATCTAAACCCTAAATCTAAACCCTAAACCCTAAATTTATAAACCCTAATATCTAAACCCTATAAACCCTAATATCTAAACTTTAATATGTAAACCCCAATAGCTAAAACCTCAACATATGCTCGAAAAACACGATAATTGTTATATATTACTTCTTCGAGCGTTTTCCCGCCAAAATAAAAACATTTATTACAAAATGTCTCTACTAAATGTTCATATTTTCATCCCATCTATAATGTTCGTGAACAAAGTTTTTTCAAAAAACGAAAAAAAAAAAAAAAACATTTGCTTCCCCCCGTTTCCCCCCGATTGGTTACATACACAGGTGAAATTTGAGGTTTCAGTTGTTGAATGCCATCAATTATATACGCTCATCTTAAGCCTTAACTCAAATTTATTAGCCGGGGGTCTGTATATGGTTGATCTGTTTTTTATGCTTTATCGTTCTTGATATACAGGTGTGTATCAAGCTGGACAAGCCAAAAACAAGTAGCTCAGTTTGTGTTAAAAGTACATATACATCATATAAACAGTACTAATTAATTGCTTCATGCATGTGGTCCATATATATGGTGAAAATAGAACTTTGAACAAGCCAAACACAATGCAAATGGCTCGTTTGTAGTTCGTCTCGTTTACACCCATATCATAGATTAAGAGAAAATTTATAACTAAAAGGTTGTCACAATTGGGTAGACTGTATTTTATTATCTGAATCATATTAAAGAACATGACTTTTAATCATTCTTCGATTTAGGTGTCGTGGCCCCTATCATTGTTGGTTGTGGTCTGATTATATATGATCAAATCTTGTACCACATGCATTTGATTTTCGATGCGTAGAACATGATATCTACGACACAACTATGTTTCTAGCAGGCCTTTAATTAAAGTGGCGGTTACTTGATCTTCACAGGCTTTGTTTGTGCAGTTGTCTTTGGTGGTTGTTTAGTTTGTTTGATGAGGTTCTAGTTTGCTGTTAAGGTTGGTTTAATTCTCGCGGTTCCCCTTTGGTTGTTTGCGCTTTGTTTGTTTAATTTGTTTTCAGGTTTGGTTGTTGTTTGAAGGGGAGGCTCAGCTTTTATATAGCGTTGTTTAGTTTCATACGGTTAGACAGGGGCGGCCCATGAGGGGGACAAAGTGGACTTTTGTCTAGGGCTCAAAATTTTAAGCGGCCTAAAAATATTATGCCTTAGAATATTAGTCTATGTAATTTTGGGTTTTTTTTCAAGCTTTTTCAAGCAAGCCCACATATATTATATATACCTTCCACATTTTCAAACTTCATATTATTGATATAAAGTTAATTATCATTTTTTATAATTATCTTATATTATTATTTCGGGTCTTGGGGCCCTTTTGCTTCGCAACGCCCAGGGCACTCGAATTCTCAGGACCGACCCTGCGGTTAGACTTTCTAGTTGACTTTTCAGTTTATATATCGCTTGGTTCTTTCATCTTTTGATGAAAGTCCTTTGTAATTTTTAAGTTTAATTTATACTTTCTTTTTGGGTAAAAAAAGTAGGTCGACAACAATCTTAACTATTTTATTGTTGGTTATCATAATTTCTAGTCAAGCTGTTTATGTACATGCAGATGATTTAACCAACCCTGCTCCTGCTACGACATTTGCACATTTAGATGCTACTACCGTACTATTAAGAGGACTAGCCGCCAAAGGTAAGGAGACGACCACCATTTGGGCCCACACCAGCCTTCCAAACAATGTAATACTTTTATTTGGGCTCTAGTTTATTGCTAGAGTTTGATTTATAAATTTCACACTTCGAAAAAACTATAAAAATCGTACTATATTATTGAAAAGAATACAGTATACACCACCATTTAAGAGAATGAACTTACACATTTCCACCTGGACATGTTGTTCAATTAAAACGAATGAAGCACTTTACACATCATCTTAGCTTGTTGCTTTATTCAATTGTTGACTTACAACTGGTCCCAGATACAGTATCTACTTTGCCACTTTGGCATATGTACGTCTTTTGTAAATAAAATATGAAACTCAGGTTGTGATACTGCGTTCAATCCTCACTTCAAACAGGTAGTTTTCAACCTTTGATGGTACTGCCAACATCAATGCGATTTTGGAAGGTCTCTGGGGTTTTTCCCAACCTTCGATGGTACTGCCAACATCGTCGCAATTTGGGTTTCCTCCTAACGCGTGTGTGGGTGACAAATGAGAGTATTCGATGTCGATATCGTCGTTCTAAAAAAATATATGAAACATACACTACAAGAATAAAGTTTATTTATTTTTTTTTTTTTTTTGTAATCTTGTATTACATTTGACGTCTTTGTAGCCAGTGAATGATCTGATGTTTTTGACACCTATATGCATCACAAAGTTTTTAACATCCAAAAAGCAAAATAATTAATAACCCTTAAAATTAGCGTCCAAAATGAAAAATTAATAACTTAAAGTAGAGCTTTTTTACTTAGATAACAATTATAGGCGTGACAGATTAAAAGCTTTTTTTACACTATGCTAAAAGTTTGTGATGCCATATATTTTTACGTTTCAAAACGTGACCCGCTTTAAAGGGTGAAAAATCTATTAAAAAGCGTCATAAACTACTAACACAAATGTAGTGATGCTTAGTACGTACATAACTTCTTGTAATAACTCTTATTATAATACTCCCTTTCTCTAAGTGGTTCGAACCATAACGACCAAATATGGCTAAGCCCTCACTTAGGATAAGTCGTGCGGGTCATTCCTGATGAAAGTTGTCATGGGTAGCTAAAATGTATAAGGAATAAATAAAATTGAAAAACACGTTGATATGTGCGAAATTTAAATTCTTATTAGCCGAAAAATGGCTTATGATAAAGGCAAGATGCTAGATTTGCCACAAATAACGAGTTCTTATGTTGTTGGACGCGAGCCACAGACTTCCGGCCTCACAGCTAATCATCTATAGCACGACATACAATCTGCACATAAGTTCTATGGTGCAGCCAACCATTAGGGATTATCTAAACTCTAAGAGCGGATATGACAACAAGACTAAAATATCTTAGAAAACAAAATAAGTTTATTTTCAATTTTTTAATCTCTTAATTAATTACATCCTCAGTGAAAATAATTAAAAATGGATAAAAAAAAAGTTTTTTTTGTTCATGTCAAATGTACTTGAGGGTCTCCTACCTCATATAATCATATATTTTTATATCTGTTATAATTCAGTAGGCTTATAACTACCTTTAGTGATCTGGTTCTTGACTGTAGGCTATTGATAATTAGAAGATAAAAGAGAGGGAGAGAGTATATTGATATTATTCGGTGTACCAAACTTACATACATATGAGGCTTATTTATAGTGCTTAAATCTACTGTACATACTTTACATAGTTAAGAGTTGTTAAATGCATTTGGCCATATGCATAAAAGTTGTCGGCCATACATATTTGTCTTATAACACTCCCCCTTGGACGACAATTTTGTTTCATTAAGATCAACTACAAGTTACTGCCTCGTTAAAAACCTTGCTAAAGAAAACCCAGTGGGAAAAACTTTAGCTAAGGGAAAAAGAGTGCAGCATATAGTTGACTCCCCCTCAAGTAGACATCGCCTCAGCTGTTACATCTTTTGAACATGTGTGATGACCCGGAAAATTTCGACTTATTTAAACCAATTCTCTATATGATTTAATATTTTCGACATGATAAGCAATGAATTTTGACAAGTTTTAAAACTTTTGAAAATGATTTTTTATATAACGGTTGACCACCCTGTTTGTCCAACGATTCACGAACGTCATAACATGTATTATATACATATTTTAATAAATATAAGAGTTTTCGATATATACGGAATCATGCGAATAATATTTATATACGAAATGATTAAAAATTTACTATTAAACGATGCTATTTCAAATTAAAAATTTTACGTATTAAGTCATTTTATTTTTATGATATAATTTTTGTATTTTTTTAAAAAACGAAGTTAAATTAATAATGTACAATTTGTAAAGCACAACGTATAACGTGTAGCTTAAATAGTTGAATTTAAATTAATTCATTTACTATTCACATAAAAACGACATGATAGAAATTATTAATTATAAGTTACATAGAATACCCCTGAAGTATTTAATAAAAACGACTTTTTAAAATTTTAAATTCGATTTACGTATTATATTATTATGTCGACAAGCGTAGGACAAAAAATATGTGAGCTGTAAAATGAAGCCATGTGATCGCATGGCTTACACACTAAAACCCCATGCGATCGCATGGGGACTGATTCCACAAAACATCTATAAAGTCGATCAGTTTTGGCTTCGAGACACATACACAAATACATCTATCTCTCTCTGTAAACATATATATATATATATATATATATATATATATATATATATATATATATATATATATATATTATTTATATTATTATTAAGATTAATATTATTATTAATCTTATCATTATTAGTAGTATTAGTATTATTATTATTTATACATAAAATACTATGACGAGGTTATGAGCGTGTCACTTTCAAAATGGGTTTTCAAACGAGATAGAGCTAAGGAAATTATGGGTTATAACTATGGAAGTTATGGGTAATATTCATGGGTATTGTTTGCAAATCAAACCTAGTGTTTATCATCTCTGTTGCGTCTACGTACTTTCCTGCAATATTGAATCACAATATTGATACGTAAGCACTCATATTTTATCTTTTATATATTAATTGTGTATCCATGTCTAGTGCTCGAGTATATATATTTATGCATGCTAGTATGCTAAATTTCGTCGTTAAACAGTTTATAATGAATCACGAATTAAATACATATATTACTGATAAAAGGTATATGATATGCATGTTTTTGGAAAGCTGGTGAAAAATCAATAACTTTTCATTTAGAAATCGTGTAATTTCGATGAACGAATCAAAAGATATGGTCAACTGAATTATGATTGACGTTAATCGGAATTGCTTTTGAATCTGCAATTAATATTTAAACAACTTGTTTGTAAGATTGATAAATTGGATTTTTGAATATTACCAACCGAGTAAATGAATCCTTATATAAGGTACGTCTCGTTTTGTTAAACAACTGTCAAAATTGACTTTTTGAAACGACTTTGGATAACTTTTGTATGTCGATATCGAGCATTAGGATTGTGATACACTATGACCAGTCCTAGCTGGATAAGACATTTATTGACCAACATATGTTCTCTAGGTTGAGATCTACGGTTAATTGGTATTCCGAGTTTCGGTCACGTTTCGGTGAACGACTTTATGTGCTCCTAAGGTGAGTTTCATTTGCTCCCTTTTTAATTGCTTTTGCAATCTATATTTTTGGGCTGAGAATACATGCACTTTATTTTAAACAATGGACACAAGTACATACTAAATTCTATACTGAGTTTGTACCGAAAATCCCTTAGCTTTGGTAACTAGTAACTACCGGTTATAAGAACTGGTGGGCGCGAGTAGTAGTATATGGATCCATAGGGCTTGATATCCCCGTCCGAGCTAGAGCACTAGCCTTTTAACGGACGTATGCTATTTGAGAAGCGTACACGTTGGTTTGCGTGTATTATTAAGATGATTATACAAAGGGTATAAATTATATATACGTTAAGTTTAGTTACCAGGGTGCTCAATTTCGTAGAATATTTTGATAAACGTTTCAGATGAAACAACTGAAATCTTGTGATCCACCTTTATGTACAGATTATGCAAAACATTAAAACTATGAACTCACCAACCTTTGTGTTGACACTTGTTAGCATGTTTATTCTCAGGTTCCCTAGAAGTCTTCCGCTGTTTGCTTATATGTTAGACAAGCTATGTGCATGGAGTCTTACATGGCATATTTTTCAAGGAAACGTTGCATTCGCCAAATCATCACCATGTATCTTATTTTGACTGCATTGTCAACGGAAGTACTATTGTAAACTATTATTTACGGTGATTGTCTATATGTAGAAATCATCAGATATCGAAAACCTTTGATTTAAATATTCATTTATGGTGAGCCTTTTCAAAAGAATGCAATGTTTACAAAACGTATCATATAGAGGTCAAATACCTCGCTATGAAATCGATGAATGACGTGTTCGTCCATATGAATTTGGAGCGATCGTCACAGTTGGTATCAGAGCGTTGGTCCTAGCGAACCAGGTCTTGCATGAGTGTGTCTAACTGATAGTTGTTAGGATGCATCAGTAAGTTTGGACTTCGACCGTGTCTGCATGTTAAAAGTTTTGCTTATCGTTTCTTGTCGGAAATTACATGCTTATCATTCTTAAGTCTAGACACGTTTTCCTGCATTTATTGCATAAATAGTGTTTAGACAAAAATTCATATCTTAGCGTATCTGTTACTATAAACTTTTCCTGACATCTTTCGAAAAAATTTCCGTAATTTATGGAATTTGGTATTATATATACATATGTAAATTATGTATTGAAGAATACCAAACTAAATTCTATAATCTAATTCATATCAAAAATCATCTCCCTAATTATACAAGATGGATCCCGTATCTAGTTCAAATTCCTTAAACTCTGACAGTTATTCCGATATGGATATTCACCTGAATTCCGAAGACAGTGTAACCGGAATGGATCAACCAATTAGCCATCATCTATTCTGGATGAATTGGGGATGGGTTCGTAGCCTGCTTAATTATTAGAGACAAGAAGAAGGCGATCCCTTCCATCCACCACATTGCCCTCTTGGCGAAGAACCTGAAGCACTTACCGGCGAACCTGTTCGAGACACCATTTTCTCTCTCATTTCCAGAGTATCTCGTCACGATAATATACTATCTCAAATTCTGGATCTTATTCATCCGCTCGTCCGAACCGCCAATCATCCCGGTGTAGTAGAAGAAGTCAACGAGCTTCGCGCTCGAGTAGTGGCTTTGGAGAATATGGTGCAAAGGTTACAAGCACCAGCAGAATCACCGGCATCAACAGTACCACCAACAACAACACTAACAGTACCATTACTACCACCAACAACATCCGCATCGCAAAAATCAACTTCACAATCTGTTCCACGAGCATCAACGTCATACGCACCGTAGTTACCAAGAAATACCAGCAACAATAACCGATGAAGTATTAACTCCTTTCCTCTGAAGAAATTTTATGTATATTTAATATATATAAATTTTGAAATCAAAATAAATCTTTTCGTACTAAGCTATTACATGTGAATCTTAACTGGTAGGTACTACTCGGTTAGTTCATATTACTAATATGCAATGATGTACATCCTTCCTTAACAACTTAACCATTGTTAACTACAATCTCTGTTTCAATCCAATGAATTCCATTTCATAATAAACCAAGTGTATTAATCAATTACATAATTGATTTTACATTTTCAATTTCGATATACTCGAAACTTTTCAGAAAACATCATCTGTGTCTTGTAAGGTTCACAAAAATTCCATGAGCACCAACATCCTTCACCGAGGAATATCAATAAGAATAAATAATAAAGTGTTGATTTCATTAGTGAAAAACTCCGCAAAGATTATGTAATCTTTAATGTTTTAGAGATTAATCATTTCTAAGTCAAGCCGAAAATCAAATGAGCTTAATATGATATTAACTCATTAAATCCATATTACATCTGAAGAAATATACATACATATATTTTCATAAAGACTGTAATGAAAATTCTTTTATACAAAATATTACTTGTGAAATCTTTAACGGGTAGGTAAATCCCCGGAAATATATAAGTTCACAATTAATATGTTATACTGTACATTCTTCAACTTTGAAAAAAAAAATTATTAACTATGCTCACAGCGATATACAATCGTTTTCATACAAATTCAATTACATATTATGATATTGACGGATCAGAATCCAAGTCAAGATTTAACAGGTAACATCATTATTAGATTCCTACATCTTTCGAAGCTATACTTTGACTTCAAAACTGTGCTAGAACATCATAGAACCCAGAAAAGTATTTGTATCATTCAAATTCCTAGAACATCATATGAATATTAACGATTACAATCTATGTTCAAATCCCTCAAAATTCCTAAAGACACTTCAAATAATGAATCATCGAGATGATGATCCAACCACATGTTACCGCAGTCTTGTTCCTGAAAAACTCTCAAAATCAAAGTCATAGTTTAACACGTATCCGTGTCAGACCCTTTGGCATTTATTAGCTAAAATAACTTTTCAATCTCTTTTCAAAATAGACAGTTTTGTCACCACTCAAGCAAAATCACCTTCAATTGTTCATTTAAATAAGTCTTATTATAACGATTAACCCTTCATCATTGTTACCGGGGAACCTTTCATATTCCATCACATTAGCAGTAAACTTATCAACAACTTCATTGATCATTAAGCCTCTCCGAAAAATCACGATAATTATTCATTGAAACTCTATCAAGTACCCATATACAACTTGTAACAACAATTGTCATACCAACTACTGGGAATTAGCAAATCAGTATTTCGAATTTCACAGCAATTCTACGCCAACAGTTATATATAAACATATAATGTCTATCTCCTAGACTTATTTACTCCGAATGTGAAGTTTCTGAAAAACATCCCAAACTATGAACTAGTTCTCTGAAATTGGAACAATTCTGATGAAGCAGCAAAAACTGTAAACGACCTTAACAGTCAAAAGTTTGATGATAAAGAATAGTATGGTGGTAAAGCTGAGAAAAAGAGAAGGTTTGAAACTGGAAAATGGATTGAAAAAACCATGAAGGAGGCTGTGGACAAATCACAAGGACGAAATCTACCTTCAAAGGATCCAAATGAATCAGTGTCTGCCAAAGTCGCTAGCAAACACCTTACTCCTCATTCTAAACCTTCACAGACAGATTTTCCGCATCATCCTCTGATATTAGAAATTCTAAGATATCATCGTATCTTTCATTATAAATATCCTCGATATTTCTGGAGATATCTTTATAACTATTCTTATCTGAAATCATTCATCTCTTCGCGCTATCTGTATTACATCATAAAAGAAACTATTTTAGTTTCTAAATTCTGAAACCTTCAAGTTTAAAATATGAATGTTTTGAAGTAGTGTTGGGAACTGAAGCATGAATTAGTATAATATAATGACACTTGATCAACGTGATTATATTACAGTAAGTCATGCTGAGTTTCTAATAGAACGTGATAAAGGTTCACAGATCCCACCCTCATTATGAACCATGTTACATAACTCTTTTATTCTATATAATCTCTAAATATATCAAGAAAATATATTTTTTGATGATTCGGTCTTTTCCGGATATTCTAGTAATTTGACAAATCAAGATCGTGCCATTACAATTCCCTTCTTAGAACATTAACTATGTTCATTTCAAAATCCATACCTACGAATTCTGGAGCATTATTCGCTTGACTTGAAGGCTGGAAGAGAGAACGAAAGCATGAAGCTTCGAAATATAACCGAGAATATAAAGCCCGATAAAAACACATAAATTACAAACCATGAATATCAATAAGTATTGTAACGTAAAGACACGGGAGAACTAAAAATACTATAAAGCCAAGAGTATAGTAAAAGTGAATAGATTCCTCCGGCGGCAGATGAAAAAGAAGAATGATAGATATGAAAGTTAGGAGTATATCAAGAATCAGAACTGGATGAAGCATTTACACAATCTATTAAGAAGTATTAAATAAGTAAGAAGATTATAGGAGTAGTGAAAATGAATGAAACGGAAGAGGTCAATTTATAGTGAAATATCATACATAGCAATCGAGGCAGATTACGCATTTAAAGAAAATCTTAATTTTCGCAAATTTCGAAGAATCAAATCTTATTTAGATTATGAAGATTTTCTATTCTTTAAATTCCAGAAATCAATCGTTACTACGTCAAGAGATAAGACACATCTCTATTCTTCATTTCACTCTTTTACGATAACTTCCCCTCATACGCTTCGAGTAATTGGATTGTTTTATCCATATTATTCAACGGTGATAGAAATTCTATTTATCAACTCATATTCGTCATAAAAACATTTTTATTGTTAACCATGACGACCTCACTCAAATTTCGGGACGAAATTTCTTTAACGGGGAGGTACTGTGATGACCCGAAAAATTTCAACTTATTTAAACCAATTCTCTATATGATTTAATATTTTCGACATGATAAGCAATGAATTTTGACAAGTTTTAAAACTTTTGAAAATGATTTTTTATATAACGGTTGACCACCCTGTTTGTCCAACGATTCACGAACGTCATAACATGTATTATATACATATTTTAATAAATATAAGAGTTTTCGATATATACGGAATCATGCAAATAATATTTATATACGAAATGATTAAAAATTTACTATTAAACGATGCTATTTCAAATTAAAAATTTTACGTATTAAGTCATTTTATTTTTATGATATAATTTTTGTATTTTTTTTAAGAAACGAAGTTAAATTAATAATGTACAATTTGTAAAGCACAACGTACAACGTGTAGCTTAAATAGTTGAATTTAAATTAATTCATTTACTATTCACATGAAAACGACATGATAGAAATTATTAATTATAAGTTACATAGAATACCCCTGAAGTATTTAATAAAAACGACTTTTTAAAATTTTAAATTCGATTTACGTATTATATTATTATGTCGACAAGCATAGGACAAAAAATATGTGAGCTGTAAAATGAAGCCATGCGATCGCATGGCTTACACACTAAAACCCCATGCGATCGCATGGGGACTGATTCCACAAAACATCTATAAAGTCGATCAGTTTTGGCTTCGAGACACATACACAAATACATCTATCTCTCTCTGTAAACATATATATATATATATATATATATATATATATATATATATATATATATATATATATATATATATATATATTATTTATATTATTATTAAGATTAATATTATTATTAATCTTATCATTATTAGTAGTATTAGTATTATTATTATTTATACATAAAATACTATGACGAGGTTATGAGCGTGTCACTTTCAAAATGGGTTTTCAAACGAGATAGAGCTAAGGAAATTATGGGTTATAACTACGGAAGTTATGGGTAATATTCATGGGTATTGTTTGCAAATCAAACCTAGTGTTTATCATCTCTGTTGCGTCTACGTACTTTCCTGCAATATTGAATCACAATATTGATACGTAAGCACTCATATTTTATCTTTTATATATTAATTGTGTATCCATGTCTAGTGCTCGAGTATATATATTTATGCATGCTAGTATGCTAAATTTCGTCGTTAAACAGTTTATGATGAATCACGAATTAAATACATATATTACTGATAAAAGGTATATGATATGCATGTTTTTGGAAAGCTGGTGAAAAATCAATAACTTTTCATTTAGAAATCGTGTAATTTCGATGAACGAATCAAAAGATATGGTCAACTGAATTATGATTGACGTTAATCGGAATTGCTTTTGAATCTGCAATTAATATTTAAACAACTTGTTTGTAAGATTGATAAATTGGATTTTTGAATATTACCAACCGAGTAAATGAATCCTTATATAAGGTACGTCTCGTTTTGTTAAACAACTGTCAAAATTGACTTTTTGAAACGACTTTGGATAACTTTTGTATGTCGATATCGAGCATTAGGATTGTGATACACTATGACCAGTCCTAGCTGGATAAGACATTTATTGACCAACATATGTTCTCTAGGTTGAGATCTACGGTTAATTGGTATTCCGAGTTTCGGTCACGTTTCGGTGAACGACTTTATGTGCTCCTAAGGTGAGTTTCATTTGCTCCCTTTTTAATTGCTTTTGCAATCTATATTTTTGGGCTGAGAATACATGCACTTTATTTTAAACAATGGACACAAGTACATACTAAATTCTATACTGAGTTTGTACCGAAAATCCCTTAGCTTTGGTAACTAGTAACTGCCGGTTATAAGAACTGGTGGGCGCGAGTAGTAGTATATGGATCCATAGGGCTTGATATCCCCGTCCGAGCTAGAGCACTAGCCTTTTAACGGACGTATGCTATTTGAGAAGCGTACACGTTGGTTTGCGTGTATTATTAAGATGATTATACAAAGGGTATAAATTATATATACGTTAAGTTTAGTTACCAGGGTGCTCAATTTCGTAGAATATTTTGATAAACGTTTCAGATGAAACAACTGAAATCTTGTGATCCACCTTTATGTACAGATTATGCAAAACATTAAAACTATGAACTCACCAACCTTTGTGTTGACACTTGTTAGCATGTTTATTCTCAGGTTCCCTAGAAGTCTTCCGCTGTTTGCTTATATGTTAGACAAGCTATGTGCATGGAGTCTTACATGGCATATTTTTCAAGGAAACGTTGCATTCGCCAAATCATCACCATGTATCTTATTTTGACTGCATTGTCAACGGAAGTACTATTGTAAACTATTATTTACGGTGATTGTCTATATGTAGAAATCATCAGATATCGAAAACCTTTGATTTAAATATTCATTTATGGTGAGCCTTTTCAAAAGAATGCAATGTTTACAAAACGTATCATATAGAGGTCAAATACCTCGCTATGAAATCGATGAATGACGTGTTCGTCCATATGAATTTGGAGCGATCGTCACAACATGTCTCATGCCTATGTTGTGAATGTGTTTTCTGAAAATAGCAGTTGGAAGTGCTTTGGTAAAAAGATCAGCAGAGTTGTTGTTGGACTGAACATATCTCATTTCAATCTGGTTGTCCTTAATGAGATCTTGAGTATATGAGAAGAATTTAGGAGGTATGTGTTTTGTTCGGTCACTTTTGATATACCCTTCTTTCATCTGTGCTATGCAAGCTGTATTATCTTCATAGATAGTTGTTGGACTTATCTCGCTTTCTAGTCCATAAGAATCGGTAATGAGTTGTGTAATTGATCTTAACCAAAAACATTCCCGAGTAGCTTCATGTAATGCAATCACTTCGGCATGATTTGATGATGTTGCAACAAGTATTTGTTTTTGAGAACGCCATGATATTGCAGTATCTCCATTTAGGAATACATATCCATTTTGAGATTTAGCTTTATGTGGATCAGATAAATAACCTGCATCTGCATAACCAACCAAATCTTGTTTTGATTCGTTAGAATAAAATAATCCTAAATCAGTAGTTCCTCGAAGGTATCGAAATATGTGTTTGATCCCATTCCAGTGTCTTTTGGTAGGAGCTGAGCTGGACCTTGCCAACAAATTAACTGCAAAAGAAATGTCAGGTCTTGTACAATTTATAAGATATATAAGAGCTCCAATTGAACTAAGATATGGTACTTCTGGTCCCAGGATATCTTCATGATCTTTACAGGGACGAAATGGATCAGTGTCAACATTAAGTGATCTAACAACCATAGGAGTACTTAATGGTTTTGCCTTGTCCATATTGAAACGTTTTAAAAAATCTTTTCCGTATAAGTTGTTTGATGTACAAGTAAACCATTCGGCATATGCTCAATCTGCAAACCAAGACAATATTTGATTTTTCCGAGATCTTTCATTTCAAATTCTTTCTTTAGAAGTTGAATGGCTTCATGGATCTCTTTATTTGTACATATGATGTTAAGATCATCAACATAAACGGCTATGATCACATATCGGGATGTTATTTTCTTAATGAATACACACGGGCAAATAAGATTATTGGTATACCCTTTGCTTATCAAGTAATCACTTAATCGTTTATACCACATGTGACCAGATTGTTTCAACCCATATAAAGACCTTTGTAACTTGATTGAGTACATTTCTTTGGGTTTTGCATTGGTTGCTTCTGATACCTTAAATCCTTCAGGTATCTTCATATATATACCACTATCAAGTGATCCATATAGATAAGCAGTCACAACATCCATGAGATGCATTTCTAAATTTTTAGAAACTACCAGGCTGATTAAGTATCTAAACGTAATTGCATCCATAACAGGGGAATAAGTTTCATCATAATCAATTTTCGGTCTTTGAGAAAAACCTTGAGCTACAAGTCTAGCTTTATACCTTGTAACTTCATTTTTCTCATTTCTTTTTCGCACAAAAACCCATCTATATCCCACAGGTTTCACATCTTTAGGTGTGAGAACGATAGATCCGAAAACTTTTCTTTTATTGAGCGATTCAAATTCAGCTCGTATTGCTCCTTTCCAATGATCCCAATCATGTCTATTTTGACATTCCATGACAGATTTTGGTTCTGGATCATCATCATCATTCATGATGTCATATGCAACATTATATGAAAATATCTCATCAAGATTTTTCATTTCATTTCGGTTCCATAATATTTTTGAATGTGCATAATTAATTGAAAATTCCGTATTGACATCATCAATCTCTTCTGCAGAAGGAGTATTGATTTGTAGTTCTTCTTGAACACTTTCTTTTACCTCATTATCAGCTGATTTTCTTTTTCGAGGATTTTTATATTTGGAACCAATTGGTCTCCCACGTTTCTGGCGTGGCAAAGACTCAAGAGTGACATTATTGCCAGCTTTTGGAATTTCAATTCGAGCTGTAACATTTGCTGCTGGTATATATGATTTAGTCACTCTTTTTGTATCTGTAAATACATCAGGCAATTTATTCGCAAGTTCTTATATATGCATTATTTTTTGAACTTCGATCTCGAATTCTTTTGTGCGAGGATCAAGATACATTAATTGAGGTTCACACCATGAAACATCATTTTCTTTATTTTTTATTCCCCCCCCCCCAATCAAGGGAACAATGTTTCATTAGAGTTACAATCAGCAAAACGTGCTGTAAAAACATCACCCGTCATGGGTTCAATATATCTTATGATTGAAGATGTTTCATATCCAACATATATTCCCATCCTTCTTTGAGGACCCATTTTAGTGTGTTGTGGTGCTGCGATAGGAAACATAAACCGCACAACCAAATGTTCTAAGGTGGGAAATATTTGGCTGATGGCCAAAAGCAAGTTGCAAGGGAGAATATGTATGACTTGCACTTGATCTAATACGAATTAATAATGCAGCATGTAAAATTGCATGACCCCATATAGATACTGTGAGTTTTGTTCTCATTATCAATGGTCTAGCTATTAATTGCAATCGTTTGATTAGTGATTCGGCTAAACCATTTTGTGTATGCACATGGGCAACAGGATGTTCAACAACAATCCCAATAGACATGAAAAAATCATTAAATGCTTGAGAGGTAAACTCACCAGTATTATCCAATCTCACCCTTTTAATAGTATAATCAGGGAAATGTGCTCTCAATTTAATAATTTGAGCAAGAAAGTTTGCAAATGCCATGTTTCGACTTGATATTAGACACACATGAGACCATCTACTAGATGCGTCTATTAGGACCATGAAATATCTAAATGGTCCACATGGTGGATGAATTGTTCCATATATATCACCTTGAATTCTTTCAAGAAATAATGGTGATTCTTTTTCAACCTTAAGAGGTGATGGTCTTATTATCAATTTTCCAATTAAGCATGATGTACATGGGATAAGTGCATCATGAGAGATCTTTTGATCCGTCAATGGATGTCCATGTGTATTTTGAATTATTCTTTTCATCATTGTTGATCCTGGGTGGCCTAATCTTTCATGCCACAGATTGATCATTACAGGATCACATGCCTTTTCATTAACTACGATGTGTGCTTCTGGTACATTTATATATGTATAATGTAAACCAGAACTAAGTCTTGGTAGTTTTTCAATCACATGCTTCTTATCAGTGATACTTAAGTATTTATCATTTTCTGTAGGTACTGACTGATAATCATATCCATTTTGGTATATGTCAGAGAAGCTTAACAAATTTCTCTTTGACATGGGAGAAAATAAGGCATTTTTTATTAGAAAATTTGTACCATTTGGTAACATGAATTTTGCCTTTCTCATTCCTTTTATTAAATTCGCAAGACCTGATATAGCATGTACCGTTCCTTCTGTTGATTTAAAATCAGTGAAATATTTTTTAGATTTGAGTATAGTGTGTGTGGTACCACTGTCTGCAATACAAAGATCCCCATCATTTGACTGATTTTGCACTCCAGTAGTGTACATCATGAACTTCAAAATATGAGAAACAAATAATGAGTACATATTTCATCAATATATTACATTTAAAATATGTTATAAACGAAAGTACATAATAATAGATCGTAAATCTACATCTATTTATTTGATATGGACATATAATAGAAAATTTATTCATTAAAGTAGTCACTTGTTGGCTCAGTGATTTTTGTATCAAGGTCATCCACAAGGTTTGCCTCTTTTCCTTTTCCCTTTAGGGATTCTTGATATTGATTAACAGAATATTGATTTGTTCGACAGTTCTTAGACCAATGTTCAATTTTACCACATCGATAACAAGAATCTTCAATATTCTTTGAAGAGCTTCCTTCAACATTATGATTTGTGGGATTGTATGGTAGTTGAAATTTATAATTTTGTGGATTATTATTTCTTTGTCCACGACCACGACCACCGTAACCATTACGACCACGACCACCACCACGACCATTACCATAAGGGTGATTTCGAACATAGTTATGATTTTTATTATTGTTATGGTAATTTCCATGATGATGGTTTTGGCCAATATGACCACGACCTCGCCCACGTCCTCGTCCAGGTGCATTTCTTTTATTATTATTATTATTATTGTTAATAGCATTAGCTTCAGGGAATGCTAGCGCACCCGTAGGACGAGATTCTTGATTCTTCATCAGTAATTCTTTATTCACTTCTGCAACTAAGAGATAAGTTTGAAGTTTGAAAAAAGTTTTGTAATTCTGCAATCTTAAATTTTCTTGTATAGTTATGTTTGCAGAATGCATTGTGGAGAAAGTTTTCTCCATCATATCAGCATCACTTATTTCTTGACCACAGAATTGAAGCTTTGAACGGATCTTGAACATGGCCGAACTGTATTCACTTACCTTTTTAAAATCTTGGAACCTTAGATTTCTCCATTCTTCCCTCGCAGCTGGGAGTAATATTTTCTTTTGATTATCGAATCTACTCTTGATACTTTCCCATAAAACATGTGGATCTTTGATAGTGAGATACATATGTTTTAAGGTGATATCAATATGTTTGCGAATAAAAGCAATTGATTTTAATTTATCTTTATCAGAACAAGTATTGTTTTTTTTAAAGTTTCTAGAATACCCAATGATCCAAGATTTATTTCTATATCCATGACCCATGATGTGTAGTTTGTTCCCGATACGTCTAGGGCATCAAACTCAAGTTTTGATAAGTATGACATTTTCTATTTTCAGAAAGATGAACAACATAAATTATAATCATAATCAATTTCTAACAACATAAAATTAGAATCATTTTAAATTCATAAGTAGCAAACAACAGAATAATGGTATGATTACAAATAATAAAATCACAAGGGCATGATAGAATATAGGTTCACTCGGTGGTATATTAGCAACAATGATGATAGTTAAGATGACCAATACAATAGGAAAAATCATACTTGTGTGAATCATCTCTACAAAAAACTTTTGAGAGTGGTAATCTGAGAAAATGAAGATTGATTTGTGAAAATGTGAAAAAACGGAGATGTTTATTTTATATTTGAAAAATATAGTCGTTGTAACGTCGCCAGTTGACGTTAACGACTGTTATGTACTCGTTATATTAATAATAATTTTAATAAAAGAATTTTATTAGTATAAATATGATTACTATAAAATACATTTAGTATAAATACGTTTAGTATAAATACGAAGATTAAGAGAATAAACATATTATGCATAAATAATAAATTTAAGAATAAACGTTAGTATACATGAAATAAATAATGATTAATTGCATAAGTAATCATAAATGTTAGATAACATAAATATAAATGTTAGTGAAGTTAATAAGAGTTAGATTACAGAAATATAATTCAAACGGTATAACCGACCATATATAACATAAATATAAATGTTAGTGAAGTTAATAATAGTTAGATTACAGAAATATAATTCAGGCGGTATAACCGACCATATATAACATAAATATAAATGTTAGTGAAGTTAATAATAGTTAGATTACAGAAATATAATTCAGGTGGTATAACCGACCATATATAACATAAATGTTAGTTATGATGATAATAATATTTACCTTATTAATAAATAATAGAACATATCGTTAAAGAATTTCTTACCTTGATTAGTGATTTGTGCTTGCTTAGATAAACCTTGATTATACGGAGTAGTTCGTGCTGATAACGTGTTATAATTCAGTAGGCTTATAACTACCTTTAGTGGTCTGGTTCTTGACTGTAGGCTATTGATAATTAGAAGATAAAAGAGAGGGAGAGAGTATATTGGTATTATTCGGTGTACCAAACTTACATACATATGAGGCTTATTTATAGTGCTTAAATCTACCGTACATACTTTACATAGTTAAGAGTTGTTAAATGCATTTGGCCATATGCATAAAAGTTGTCGGCCATACATATTTATTTGTCTTATAATAGTATCCCATTTGAATCTCCTTTTTTCAAGGATGGCAAGTTTTTTACTTTAAAGTAGACGGTTTAAGTGGATTATATGGTGACCGTTTAATAAAATTGGTAAACAAGTAGCCCATAAACTAAAACTAGAACTAGTACCATTCGCAGAATTAGAATTTTTACACAATTCGCATAATTTGAAGCTTTGTACAATTTGCTTCTGAACTCGATAAAGCTACTTAAAAACAAATTTAAGTTCGCACAACTGAGCAATGTATGGGGAAGGACCAGTCCAATAGAGACATCACCCTTCTATAATAATGAGTATATACATACACGTAAATTTTACAGTATGTCGAGAATTATTGGGTGTACTCCATCACCTTTCTATAATAAATGGTGATAGCTGCTAGCATCAGACCCCCATCATTCCTTAGCGCTATTAATTAATTATATATAAGGAGATGATATTTATAAATTTTTTTTTGATAGATCCACGATGCTATCTTTAAAAAAATATCTTTAAATAAGTTTTAACAAAAAAGTTGTGTAAAACATCATTTAAAGGAATTGTAGTAATCTTAGGTGGATTTATCAAAAATGACGTTGGAAAAATTAACTCCATTCTTTTTTAAAGCGATTGGGATCGCACGAGGGGGACGAAACCACCCGTTGCGATTATCTCCCGTTTCGACTATGCCGATGCAACGAACCCTGCCCCCATCGATGTCCGGGAGGAAACCTTGAAACCGATCCAAGGGCACGGCCAAAGAACCCCCACCCCCCCGGCATAGATAAAATTGTGTTTTTAATATGTAGCCAACAACGGGGGTCGAACTCCTGACCTCCCCTAAAGGAGGCAAGCCACCAACCGCTGGACCACATCACAACTCCATTAATTATACAACGATAAAAACATTTGATCAAATAAATGAAACCCCTTAGCAAAAACATACAATCCCAAACTAGAAACTACCGAGCTCGACTAACCGCAAACCCAAGATAAATTGGACGGATTGGTTGAAAGATCCTTTAAATTCTATGTAATTTTTTCGGTTTTTATTTCTTTGGTTTTTTGCTTTGTTTTTCTTCTAGCTTCTCGCTAGTTTTTTTAATATATTGTGGCCGTTCGAAAAAAAAAAATAAAGCTCAAATCTAAAGTGATAAACAAGGACGGAAAACTACAAAACAAAAGCGACAAGACCAATCAAAAGCCACCTAGCCAATCTAGGAAGCAAAACACGGATTAATAACCTTCTAAGTCAAGGTGATTTGATATTTCGAGAACAACATACAATTTTGAGTAGCTTAGAAAATTGTTTTCAAATGCAAGTGACATAAAAAAAAAATGATAAATTCGGGTGACCTCGAATTAAAATGTATAATTACATTGTTATTTTACTTTGGCAGTAACCACATGATATTGAACACGATGAATAGTTTTAGGCCATTCATATGGTATTCCACATAGAAAAAGGAGATACATAATGGAGGTTATTTAATCATAAGGTACGATGAGACTTTATTTTTTTCTAAGTCTTATGTCCTACTCAAGATTTCATAATAATCTTCGCCAAAAGGGAAGCAAATAAAAACCATTTAGGACCACACCATGTTAGCAATAATGGACTATGTGTCCTTATTGCTCAATTAGTATGTACTAGGACTTACATGTTAAATAATTCTTATATGTAATAAATGAGAACAGACAGATTATTAAAAAGGTCAAGTGTTTATACTTTAGTAGACGCTCTATACAGTTTCAATTACTTATATTATGTGTAGTTTCAATTATTTACATTAGTAGCAGAGCCAGAGATGGGACAGAGGATGCTCAGCCTCCCCAATGGACCTAATTACAATGAAAAATTAATAGGTTATGATTAATTATTTTTCTTAAGCCTCCCTCAATTGAAGCTCAAATAATATTTAATCAAAATACATTGACAACTTAATTATCCATTATTTGTATGGGCCAGTCAGTTTACCCAACAAAGTGTATACTTTTCTAGAATTATTAAATACTGGACTAAATGCTATGTTACGAAGTCTAACACAATTACGCAAATAAACAGTTTCGTAAATTAAGCTAGTAACTAATAATAAATAAGATACAACATCTTCTCAATTTTATTTAGTTTTCATCTTTTCACTTATTTGAGTTATTTGTTTGCTACTATATATTGAAAGAGACATTGCTGATATCTTTACTACGTATGAGATAATTGATGTTTTTGCTTCTCAAAAACGTCGACGTGTCCAACTTATACCACACAATGTACAATTTCTTTAATATACTATATTTTACCATATGTTTATTAATATTTAACTAATTTCGACTTTGTAATTATTATTATTGACAGGTTACTTCGTGAAATATGGCTTAGCGTGAGCAAAATTTGTTTAGTTTTTGCATATTGTTTTTGACATCACTTATGTATTTGATTTAACTTGTACGTTTTTCTTTATATATAAAATGGTTATCGTTGTTTATTTACTTCAATATGACAATATGACACTTTATTATTGTGGTTATCATCTAATTGTCGAGTAAGCCACCCTTATTGTCAAATCCTGGCTCGATTTACATACAACTTCTATGTGTTGAATAAGGATGTTGGTTGATATGTTCGCATAAATTTTGATTAATTCGTCATAAATATGTATCACCACTGGTGTACGATACAATACAAGTTATAGTAGGGACAAAATATCACTACCGAAGCACCCACTTAATACTTCTAGTTTTTTTTTTTCCTTCAAAAAAATGATAACTTTTATAAATACAGAAAACGTTTTCGAATAGAAAACGTCTTCAACAAAGGGTACAACGAGAGAGAACTTCGATGAGGCTCGTGTGACGACCCAGAAATTTCCGACCAAATTTAAACTTTAATCTTTATATGTTTCCGACACGATAAGCAAAGTTTGTTAAATTGAATATCAGGAATTTTAAACTGTGTTCATACATTCATTTAACCTCGACCATATTCCAATGATTCACGAACCATTATATGAACGGATATGATTATATGTATATGTATATGTATATATATATATATATATATATATATATATATATATATATATATATATATATATATATTATAACTTGAAAACGTTAACAAAGTATTAGACGTATAATACTTTACATAAACGTATTTGTTTCAAAATATATTTAGAATAATTATCGATGGAATTAAAAGATAATATCAAAAGATTGAAATATCAAATACATTGAATTATGATTTCGAGTCTCTATTGAAAGGTCCACTTTGATTTAGAAAAACCTTTCCTTTTTAACGATATTCGGAATAAATGGTAAAGTGATCTTCGAGTAAGGACAAAGTGTCAAGTAGTGAGAGCAAGTCAGATTGGTGGAAATTTCTGTTAAATTCCAATACATGCCTTACAATAATTGACTCGTGACTTTTGATAAGATAAATTAATTAACCTTCATATTAGGTATTGTGAAAGTGAAATTAGGGATTATAGGTAAATTAGAGAATAGATATTGACAAGTTAAATAGATCGACATTTTACATTAAGATGATTCCTTACGTTTGATTTTTCTTTAAACTTAATCCTACGAGTCATGATTAAACTGGAAGTTAAAACCTTGAAACCTGATATGATTTATATATGATTTTTACTTTCATAAACGAAAACGTCATTTCGATATAATAGACTTTTTAAGAACGTCTTATGACATAACAACTTCTACTATTATAACCTTTGTGATAAAATGATTTGGAATATAAAGTAATTGGAATATTAAAATATCTTTGTAAACGTTTTATATAAATAAAGTATATCAATTTTAAACTTTAAAAATACAAATGTTACGAAATAGTAATTCTTGATATTTAAACAATTCCTAAAACATAAATTTTGAATATCATTAGTTTTGAAAAACTATATATTAAGTAAAGAGTTCAAACTTATATTTTGAAATGAAAATATATATTTTAACTTAGTCATAAAACGTCATGATTTAAAATAATATATTTTGACAAACAAAGAGTCACTGATTTATAGAAGCAAATGACCACAACACTCAATTTTACAAGTTACATTTATCACAAAATAATTTATTGATGAGTAAGTCAAATTATTAATAAGGGTACACGTCGCGTAACGTAAAAGGCTAGTTTTCTTAGCGTACGAAACGTCGTTTGAAAAACCGAAACCAAGACATGAGTCGAGTGACAACGTCCATGTCATTTGAGTAAAAATTACATTTTTACCATGAACGTAAATATAATATAATATATAAGTAATTATATAAATTAAATATAATATATATATAATAATAATAATAATATAAAAGTGTCGACATAAGAACTAATGCGATTGAGCTGTAAAATAAGGCTCATGCGATTGCATGAGCATAACACATAAGCCTCATGCAATCGCATGAGGATGAATTGCTGAAGTGATTATAAAAGCTCGACCAGGGAATAAGTTACACACACTTCTCTATATCCTTATGTGTTATAATTATATAATTATTAATATTATTATTATTATTATTATTATTATTATTATTAATATTATGATTATTAATATTAATCTTATTATTATTATTAGTATTAGTATTAGGAGTGATATTATTATTATTATACATAAAATATTACGACGAGGTCATGAGCGAGCTATTTCAAAATTGGTTTTCGAGTAGGATAGGGCTAAGAAAATTATGGGTTATAGCTATGGAGGTGATGGGTATGGTTCATGGGTATGCTCGTGAGGTCAATCTGGTGTTTATCGTCTCCGTTGCGTTTACGTACCTTTCCTACAGTATTGAATCTCAATATTGATACGTGAGTACTCATAATTTAACTTTTACATACTAATAGTGTATTCCTGACTAAGTGCTCGAGTATATAGGATTATGCATGTTTGTACTTTTGATATTGCCTTTAGTTAGGTTATGTTGAATCCTGAATTAGTTATATATGCTGTTGAGATAAGGTATAAGATATGCATGTCGTTGGAAAGCTAGCGAAAAATTAAGAACTTTTCATTTAGATATCGAATAGTTTCGATGAACAGATTTGGAATTAGTCAATTGAAATTTGGTATTATTATTAAAAATGATTATTATTATCGTCGTTATTATCGTCGTTATAGTTTTTATCTAATTATTATTATTATTATTATTATTATTATTATTATTATTATTGTTATTATTATTATTATTATCATTATCAATAAAAAGTATTATCATTAAAAATTGTTATTATTACTATCGTTATTATCGTTAAAGTTATAATTAGTATTATCATTATCATAATATCTATTATCATTAGTATTATTAAAATTAAAAATTAATATTAGTAACACCTAATTATTATGATTACTATTATTATCATTAACACGAACGCGATATAAAAGACAATTAAAATCTATTAAATAAACCGATTAGGGAATAATGAGTATGAGTATCATGATGAAATTTAAATTATTGTAAAATATTGATTTAGATAAAATTATCGTTTTTCATTATTTTTATCACTATTATTATTAAAAATAATATTAATATTAAAACTATCACTTTTACAAAATTATTATTTTAATAGGAATATCATTGTTAATATAAAATTTCATTATTTTTATTAATATGAATTACCATTTTATCATAATATCATGTTAGCAAATATAAATATTGTTATTATTATTAATCGAATAATAATAATTATTATTACAAAATAATATAACTTTTACTTACTATTATTATTATCGATATTATTTTATCAAATAAATATGTAATACAAAGATGTTTTACTACGTGTAACATAATTACATTAATACTACCTATCATATTATTTTTATGATGTTAAATGAACTTTATAAATTTTATTACTTAAGATATATAAAAGTATATTTTATATAAAATTTTATTTATTAATAAATGAAATATATTATTTACTCTAATAAATCTTTTAAAAATATAAAAATGACGATATTTAAACTATATATTAATTATGTATAGATTTTGAAAATCATTTTGAGTCAAATTGACTTTTGTTGACCTTTGCATATTAGTCTCGAGCATTAGGATTGTGATACACTATGACTTGACCTAATTTGTTAGACAAATATTGACCAACACACACACACACACACACACACACACACACACACACACACACATATATATATATATATATATATATATATATATATATATATATATATATATATATAATTAATTTAGGTTCGTGAATTCGAGGCCAACCTTGCACTTGTTCAATGACGTTATATGTATTTTTACTACGAAATACAGTATGGTGAGTTTCATTTGCCTTTTTACCCTTTATATTTTTGGGCTGAGAATACATGCGAATTTTTATAAATGTTTTACGAAATAGACACAAGTAATCGAAACTACATTATATGGTTGAATGATCGAAGCTGAATATGCCCCTTTTGCTTGGTAGCCTAAGAATTAGGGAACATAACTAATTTTGAGAATTAGTGCACCCCTAATTAACGCGAATCCTAAAGATAGATCTATCGGGCCTAACAAACCCCATCCAAAGTACCGGATGCTTTAGTACTTCGAGTTTTTATATCATGTCCGATGGATGTCCCGGAATGATGGGGATATTCTTATATGCATCTTGTTAATGTCGGTTACCAGGTGTTCAATCCATATGAATGATTTTGTCTCTATGCATGGGACGTATATTTATGAGAAATGGAAATGAAATTCTTGTGGTCTATTAAAATGATGGAAATGAATGATTATGATAAACTAATGAACTCACCAACTTTTTGGTTGACACTTTAAAGCATGTTTATTCTCAGGTATTAAAGAAATCTTCCATTGTGCATTAGCTCATTTTAAAGATATTACTTGGAATCATTCATGGCATATTTCAAAAGACGTTGCATTCAAGTCGTTGAGTTCAGTAAAGATTATGATTAAGTAAATGACAGATTAGATCATTTATAGATAGATATTATGAAATGGTATGCATGCTTGTCAACTTTCGATGTAATGAAAGTTTGTCTTTTAAAACGAATACAATGTTTGTAAAATGTATCATATAGAGGTCAAATACCTCGCGATGTAATCATATGTTATTGCATTCGTTCTTATGGATTAGGACGGGTCTTTACAGCTCGTACCTAGAAAGCGGCAAACATACGTACTATCTATGCCAAGCCTCATCTTAACCAAACCTAGACAAAAACCGAAATGAAATGGAATAAACTACAAACCCGATATGAAACAAGCATACCATAATCCTAACAATGACATCAATGTCAAAGCCAAAAAAGACACTAGTAAACATGATACCAAGATCACGAACTCAAATGTCTTTGATGAAAACTCCGAATTTTTCTATCTCGGTGCATTGAACCAATTTTTTCTTCCTCTTTTGTTGATTTTTATCTTTTAGCGATGTACAAGGGATCTCGCGAGGATTAATATAACACCCCAGATTTTTTTTAATACAGCGGAAGACCAATTTTACTAATACATAAGTTAAACATGTATGTATATATATATATATATATATATATATATATATATATATATGTATATATATATATGTATATATATATATATGTATATATATATATATATATGTATATATATATATATATATATATATATATATATATATATATATATATATATATATATATATATATATATATATATAATCCACTTAATGATAAACACGTTAATAAATAAACGACCGGGTGTTATATTAAAACGTAAATACAACTTTAATAGAAAAGACACGACATCAGAGTTTCCGGCTTTGTCAAACATATCTTCCAACATCCCATCTTCGCCCTGATAACTAGCATACAACAAATCCATAACCTGCAGGGGATTAGCACGAGACAGGAACCATCATACTAATCATGTCACATAGTTTAATACATAAACATCACCCAAGTGCTGACTACAGAGACTCCGGCGGCTCGGCCAAACCATTAACCACCAGTTGATCGGACTGGGGCTTACCAGAAGTTCCTCCACCACCGTGTTATATATATAATCCACACGTGATGGACGCATCATTCACATATATATACACCACGATTGTCTAGGCTACTACATGAGGAACCCAACCCGCATGTCGATCTCTCCTACCGAGGCCACCACACAATAGGGACGCACTGGGCTCCAGCGGACAAGCATCAACCAACATACAGTCATCACAACGTACTAACTAACTGTATCAGTAAGTATAGCTAACAAGCATGGCAATCATAATATAACATGCTACTCTATACTATGTTCTCCAGTTAGTCCCACTCACCGATACCGGCAACACTCGGTAGTCTAATGTCACCGAGTCTTCTCCTCGTCCATATCACCTGAGAACAAATACTGAATAAGTTAGTAATCGTATTCCAATACTAGCTATATCACAATCACAGTATATATAAACTAACACTTAAGCACTTAACAATAAATCTGTCAACCGTACGAGTAACACTCTCACTCGCACGTTTTAGAACACTCAACCGTGCGATTGACAACTTACTCGTATGTTTGGTCTATGACTGAACGCCCATCAATGAATCCAATGATCCGCACGGTTCACCACACGAGTGACAAGTGACTCGTATGAGTCACATCTCAATCGTACGTATTACCTTAACCAAAACAATAGTTCTCCATAACCACTCACTCGCACGGTTCATAACACGGTTGACCCCCCAACCGTACGAGTGAAGGCTCACTCGTGCGAGTGATGAAGAACAGTAACATCAGCTATTTATACGGGTTTCTACTCAAAATGTACAACATAAACATCAATTCATACAGTAGGTTAACACATATTATCATATATTTACTATATGATAAGCCTACATCATAAACTCAATCAATAACGACACTAAACGAGTACAAAACAAGACATACACCATAAAATCCCTTCTTCTGACCAAAATAAAGTTTGATCTAGCTTTTCAAAACCTTATCATGGCAAAGTAAACTTCAAGACGAGTTCAACGATAGTTTATTCATCAAAAACGAAGTTACGGTTTGAAACTGATCAGTGCTCACTCGCGCGGACGAGACCTCACTCGTGCGAGTGAGTCCTCAACCGCGTGGTTGAGCCTCAAACGCGTGGTCACTCGTACGAGTGACCTGTCAGAAGTGTGAGAGCTGTTAGAACATTCCAGCTCGCTGTTTTCGCATTTTTTGACCCAAAATCATGATTTTTGCAAGATCTAACACCAAAACCACTTCCAAAACATCATATAAACTATATATAAGCTATTACTAACAACAATTAACACATACAAACACATAATCATCAATATTCAAGTCCAATTTCACACTTTTATTCAAGAACACCAAAAATCCAATTTCAACAAGAATCAAAGCATGAATCGACGAAGCATTTACCTTGTGATGATCACCAACACACAAGTAACAGATTACTAACTCGAATTCAACAAACTAACAAGCTTTGATCTTTAGGGTTTGAGAGGATGAAGGAGTTAGGTACGGGCTTTATTTGGGAATTTTGAAGAAATGGATGGAAACATCCAGATACTACATACTTAAGTGGGTTATAAACCCATACCCCTTAACACACGGGTATTTATCAGTTATCTGAATTCTTTCGTATGTTATTTGGTGACCCAAACAAATTCCAAAATAAATAAACAAACCTGTTCTGTGACCCTTGTCACAAACTGGTCCTATCCACAACATTAAATAATAATAAATATAAAATTAAAATAAAAGCATATAATAACACCATACAACCTGAGGGCAAAATAGTAATCTAACAGCTAGGCCCGCTTCAAGGGTGTTACAATTAATGAGAGATACATTAACCGGTTCGTTCTCCCCGGCCATACTCGTCATCAATTTGTCAAAAGCTGCGAACGACTCCTTGGACATTTTACCATTCCCGTTTGCCAATGATCTGCCCTTTTTAACCGCTTACGTTGATCCACCTATCTTGTCTTCTAAACCTCCTAAGAATAAATTTTGAATTGCTTCCCCGTAATCCAAATCATCGATGTTATCTCTAAGCTTATAAGAACATGAAGTGGACGTCTCATTTGCCTTCTTTCTTGACCTCAAAACGACTTTACCAATTAGACTTCGTGAAACATTCCAATTCAAGACATACCACGATCTACAAAAACCTTCGCAACATGGGACCTCGCAATCACAACAAATCCTACCACTATGACCAACCAACATCGGTAATGGCCTATCTTCGTTCGATTCCTTCTTTCTTGTAGCCAACAATTCTTCTTTCATTCTCTTCTTCTCGTTCTTCAATCGAGCCAATCTTTCCGCGAATGTAACGTTGTCTTCGTTCGTTTCAAAAGGCCTAGGAACATACGGCCCAACAGCAGCTGGAAGTGGATCAGAAATACCAATACAATTCCCATAAGCACCTACTGGGTCAATAGTAATAATATGAATGAGTGGCCCATCAGCGACTGGTTCTTCTTCCCTTGAAACCTTTAACTTTGTATTCAGCTTTTTGCCCATCTTAATAATTGTGTCATCAAACTTAACTGAAGGAACCATGCCTAATTCAATTTTGTTTTCAATATCATTATCCTTTGAAATAAACAGGTAGTTGAAACATCTTCTTTCTCTGAACCCATCAATTCAACATTTTCACTAACACAATTGATTTGCCTAAACTCCACTGACTCAAGTCCATCTTTCTTTGGCCCAAGTTGTTTAGCATTATAACCAGCACATTTAACGGATCCGTATCATTAGGAAACATAGTGGCCCAATGGTTTTAGGCCCTAATACAAGATGTTAAATTCAGTTATAAGTTGAGGCATTTTTAGAGTGAAAATGTGCAAGTGTGAAACAGATTCTCAATTTTGTGTATAACAAAATTACACTCCAAAATATAGGTGGATATTGAATGATCATATTGGAATTCTTTTTTCGCAGCGTATTCTTGACACTTAGATCAATATTTTGAATGACTGAATCTGTGTCAGATAGTCTAGTTGATTTTGTGTAGGAGAAAGTTGATTTTGGACCCACTCCTTTCAGGCTATTCAATTCTTGGTTTATTGTGAAAGGACCCGTTCATACTGATTATAAACGATTCACATAGTTGATTTCATTGCGAGGTATTTGACCTCTATATGATACATTTTACAAACATTGCATTCGTTTTTAAAAGACAAACTTTCATTACATCGAAAGTTGACAGCATGCATACCATTTCATAATACATCCAACTATAATTGACTTAATAATAATCTTGATGAACTCAACGACTCGAATGCAACGTCTTTTGAAATATGCCATGTATGACTCCAAGTAATATCTCTAAAATGAGCAAATGCACAGCGGAAGATTTCTTTCATACCTGAGAATAAACATGCTTTCAAGTGTCAACCAAAAGGTTGGCAAGTTCATAAGTTTATTATAAACAATAAAATTCATCATTTTGATAGACCACGAGATTCAAATACAGTACACCTATCTCGTGTACGAAACCATTTTTCATAATGCTTAACAAAGTAGGTTCGTATCCTTTTCTCCCCCGTAGGTTGCCTCGCGATTTTTAAATAATCGTGCACATATCTCGTGTACAAAACTAATACACATAACCTGTGTATAAATATCATTCTCTCGATACATAACATTCATTTTGATTTTATTGCTCAACATGGTAACCGACCTTAACACATAATGCGCATCAATAATATCCCCAAAACAGAACATCTCGTCTGTATAATATATAAACTTCGAAGTACTAAACACCATGCCCACTAGCTCTTCCATCTAGTGAACATTCTGGGTGGGGGTGTTAAACCCGGTAGCTACCTTTAGGATTCGCGTGAATTAGGGCCATACCCGATTCTAATTCTTAGGTTACCAAGCAATAATAATCAGGAGAAAAATATTCACATCAATTGGTGGCAATTATCATGTTCACATAATTCAATAATAATCCACAGAACTTCTGTCTGCATAATAATTCATTCGAGGAATGTTTTGCTTGTGTCTATCTCGTCAAACATTTATAAAAGCATTTCATGTATTCGCAGTTCAAAAATATATTTCAAAAGCATTTAATAAAGCAGTTGTAAAACAGTTATAAAGCAGCGCATGTATTCTCAGTCCCAAAAATGTAAAGAGTAAAAGGGAATCAAATGAACTCACAATACTGTATTTTGTAGTAAAAAAACATGTGATGACATTGAACAAGTGTAGGGTTGGTCTCGGATTCACAAACCTATATCATTTTTATATATATTAACACACATAATTGTAATCGTACAAATATATATATATATATATATATATACATATATATATATATATATATAAATTTATTAGTTATATCATTTTTATATTAATAACCTATAGGTTTCATATATTCTTTTTATATATTTAAAATAAAAATATTACTTTTGTTATGTTATATGTATTAAATATATTTTTGTATATATATATATATATATATATATATATATATATATATATATATATATATATATATATATATATCGTTTGTTTGTTAAAATTATAATAATATTAAAATATTAGTAGCAATGGTAAAAATAATAATAATGATAATAGAGTTAGAAATGATACTTGTAATATTAATGATAAACATGATAAGTTAAATAAAAAAGATACATTTAATAAAAATGTTAATTTTAATAATAATGAATACTAATAATAATAACTATAAAAATAATGATTTCACTAATAATAATAATGATACTAATATTTATCTTTTTTTTATATTTGTAATAACCTAATAATAATAATAATTACTAATAACAATAATAATAATAATAATAATAATAATAATAATAATAATAATAATAATAATAATAATAATAAGTAATAATAATAATAATAATATTAAGTAATAAGTAAACTACCTCAAAGAAGTAGCCCTTAAAAATGCCCAAGTCCGGGTTTGAACCCGCGACATCCCGCTAACCCGATAACACTCCAAGACCACTCCTCCATTTTCGATTTTTCTGTAGTTATACTAACTTAATATTTATTTAACCCATATTATCTAGCGTTCATCTTCTTCTTCTTTACAAAACCCAGCACTATTCATTCTTATCAAAATTATCATCTAATATCATTATCACCGAATTCATCATAGTAATCCTAGTATCATATCATCATTCTTTTTGTTATCATCTTCTTTATCTAATCATCATTAACTCGTTCATCATCATAAACGAATATCACTCATTATCATCACAAATGCATAAGATTATAACCGTTCTCATAATTATTATCATTTCATCGTCACTATCCTATCATCATCGACTTATTCATAATCGTATCACCATCATCCCTAATCATCATCATTTACATCCTTCGTGAATCATAATCGTAATCATTATCCTGATTATAATCATAACCACATTATCTATTTCGTACGAAAATAGATAGTCGTCATGTTAGTCATGTTTTTATGGCCCAATGGTGTCCTATTAACTAATCTCAATCGTGTAGTCCATGTAGGATACACCATGGTGGGCTTCTTGAGGTTATTACATACAAGCAAGGCCCATTTTCTTTTTAATGAAAAACCCAACAGAAGTTAATTGTATTTCGAAGGGTCTTTTTTTTTATAAAAAGAAACATACTAATAGAAAGTGGCAAGTGGTTTGTTTTAGCAGGTTGTCGGCCATTACGTTAACTTGCCCCATAAATATTCGTTTTACTAGAAGTTGGAACAGAAGTCGAAGAGAAAAAAACATAATAGAAACATGCTAACAGCAATAGTAGCGTAACCGTATAGGAGTTCAACTGTAGCTCAAGGTGGCGGTTTAGGTGGTTCTTGGCTACAATGACTGCAGTTAAATAGTGGCACCATAAGGGGGTTTGGGTCTCGGTTACGGGCTGCAGAATAAAAAATATAATAATAATAACGATGGTGGTTCTTTAGTTCATGGTGGTTGGTGGGTGTTCAGTGGTGGTGCGAAGATGGTGAAGTAAGTAGTGGTGGTTCAAGGTGGTCGACTAAAGTTGATGATGATGGTGGTTCTTTGATGGTGTTTTAAGGTGATGAAGGTGATCGAAGTGAGTAACATGAAGAAGATGGTAACAATCAGTGGTGATGATTGGAGGGTGACGGTGGCGTTTAGGGTAGTAGTTTCAAGTTGATGATCTTGTTTTCATTGATAACCACAAACAACAACCCAAGGATGTAGAATTAGTAGTTTATAGTAGTAGCGTGAATCAATGGGTGGTGGTATGAAACAATAAAAAGAAGCAGAATTAAAAGGACGTTTGGATGGTGAGGTTGTGGTTTGAGTTTTGTTGAACTATAACAAGTAGGTTTTGGTTTTATGGTTTTTCCACCGAACAAAAACAAGATGGTTCGATTATGTGATTATTTTGGCTCGTTAGACTTCAACAAAAATAAAAGGTATTCGTAGTTGCATTAACAAGGCGGGTAGCAGTTGTAGTTTGGTGATGTGATGTTACACAAAAATGAGACAGAATTAGAGGTAGCAGCGAAAATGGGTTATAGCGGTGGTTTTGAGTTTTGGTTTGCAATCGAACAACAAGGTGGGGAGGCGTAACTCGTTGGTTCATGGTTTGAGAAAAGTGGGTTTTGATAATGTGGGTTTGTGTTGGGTTGTATCGAACAAGAAGATGGTTGTTTGATTGCAGAGAAGTAAAATGAAGTGATAAGTGATGCTGGGTTTGAGATGGTTGTAAGTGGATATGTAGTGACATGAACTTTTCCATGATTATTCCATGATTATATATTAAATGAAAACTATATTTGCATAATTAAATGTTTCCAACATGTTAAGCAATCAAACTTGTTAAGACTTGATTATTTGAAATGAGTTTCATGTAGACAATTGACCACCCAAGTTGACCGGCGATTCACGAACGTTAAAACTTGTAAAAATGACATGATGATATATATATATATATGGACATATATATGGTTAACATGAGATTATGATAAGTAAGTATCTTACTAAGTATATTAACAATGTGTGATATACATAAAAAATGAGAATATTGAATTATGAAGCTCGAAACGATATACATAACGATTATCGTTATAACGTCTTACTAAATACATATGTATTGTATTAAGATATTGATATAATATATTTAACATGATAAAATGATAATTATGTATATCATTGAGTGTATTAACAATGAACTATACAAGTAAGATGAGACTACTAACTTAAGGATTTTGAAACAATATATATATGTAACGATTATCATTGTAATAGTATTTTAACATATATATATGATGTTAAGATATATTCATACACCATGTTATCATGTTAACATAACAATTTAACATCTCATTTAAGTATAATAACAATGAATTAATTACATTTAACAAGATCGTTAACTTAAAGGTTTCAAAACAACACTTACATGTAACAACTAACGATGACTTAATGACTCAGTTAAAATGTATATACATGTAGTGTATTTAGATGTATTAGTACACTTTTGAAAGACTTCAAGACACATATCAAAGTACTTCTACTTAACATAAATGCTTACAATTACATCCTCATTCATTTTCATCAACAATTCTACTCGTATCCACCCGTATTCGTACTCGTACAATACACAGCTTCTAGATGTATTTACTATTGGTATATACACTTCAATGATCAGCTATTAGTAGCCCTTGTGAGTCACCTAAACATGTGGGAACCATAATTTGGCAACTAGCATGAAATATCTCACAAAATTACAAAAAATATTATAATTCATGAATTATTTACAAAAAAACAAACTTACACATCCTTTATATCTAATCCATTTACCAACGACAAAAAACACCTACAAATACTTTCATTCTTCAATTTTTTCCATCTAATTGATCTCTCTCAAGTTCTATCTTCAAGTTCTAAGTGTTCTTCATAAATTCTATAAGTTCTAGTTTCATAAAATCAAGAATACTTTCAAGTTTACAAGTCTACTTCCAAGCATTCTAATCCATTCCAAGTAATCATCTAAGATCAAGAAACCTCTGTTATTTATAGTAGGTTATCATTTTAATTCAAGGTAATATTCATATTCAAACTTTGATTCGATTTCTATAACTATAAACTATCTTAATTCGAGTAAAAATCTTACTTGAACTTGTTTTTGTGTCATGATTCTACTTTAAGAACTTTCAAGCCATCCAAGATCCTTTGAAGCTAGATCAATTTTTGTCACTTCTAGTAGGTTTACCTACTAAACTTAAGGTATTAATGATATTCATAACATCATTCGATTTATATATATATAACTATCTTATTCGAAGATTTAAACTTGTAATCACTAGAACATAGTTTAGTTAATTTTAATCTTGTTCGCAAACAAAGTTAATCCTTCTAACATAAATTTTAAAATCAATTAAACACATGTTCTATATCTATATGATATGCTAACTTAATGATTTAAAACCTGAAAACACGAAGAACACCGTAAAACCGGACATACGCCGTCGTAGTGAAATCGGGGGCTGTTTTGGGTTAGAAAAATAAAAACTATCTTAATCTTTGAATTGGAAGTTTGTTATTTGGAAAAATGATATTTCATATGAATATGATACTATATCTAAAAAACATGGTTAAACACAAAGTTGAAGTATGTTTTTTCAAAATGGTCATCAAGATGTCGTTTTTTCGACGGAAATGACTACCTCTTTAAAAAATGACTTGTAACCTGTATTTTCGACTATAAACTTATACTTTTTCTGTTTAGTTTCATTACTCTCTTTTTATATATATTTTTGGGACTGAGAATACATGCGCTGATTTTACTAATGTTTTACGAAATAGACACAAGTGATCAAAAACTACATTCTATGGTTGGATTATGAATATTGAATATCACCCCTTTTTAGCTTGATAACCTAATGATTAGGAAATAGGTATGGCCCCTAATCGACGCAAATCCTAAAGATAGATCAATGGACCTCGACAAGTCCCATCCGGGGTACGGATGCTTTAGTACTTCGAGATTATTATACAGACGAGAGGTTCTGTTTGGGGATATTCTATGCATTAAGTTAATGTCGGTTACCAGGTGTTCAACATATGAATGATTTTTATCTCTATGCAGTTTACGAAATACCTGATATGAGATGTGTTTATAAAAATAAAAATCTTGTGGTCTATTATTATGATTGATAATTATATAGGTTAAACCTATAACTCACCAACATTTTTGTTTACGTTTTAAGCATGTTTATTCCCAGGTGATTGTTAAGAGCTTCCGCTATTGCATACTAAATTAAGGACAATATTTGGAATCCATGCTTGTATGATATTGTCTAAAAACTGCATTCGAAAGTTTTCTTTGTTGTAACATAATTTTTATTGTAAACCATTATGTAATGGTCTTGTGTAAACGTGATATTTTAGATTATCATTACTTGATAACCTAGGTTATGTCCTTTAAACCTTTTTCGATAATATAAAGGTTATGCTTTATTTTAAAAACAAATGCAGTCTTTGAAAAATGTCTCATATAGAGGTCAAAACCTCGCAACGAAATTAATTAATATGAAATGTTTATAATTATTATGAACGGGACATTTCAGGATATATATATATATATATATATATATATATATATATATATATATATATATATATGATAATGGATAGAGAATGAAACAATATAATAACACATATAAACACAGTACTCTCCAATTAGTATTTACACAGTTTAGCATTCAATTAAAAAATCCGTGAAGATCAATTTGCATGATATAATATGCTTAAAATATTAAAAAGGAACTTACATGATTGATTTTAAGAATCAAACGTGCATAATTATAGATATTAATAAATACAGCAGCCTAACTCTTGTTTGATTGTGCCGACGATTATAATTTGAATAGTATCGTACTCCGTTGATATTTAGGGGCGGTTAAAGATATTCAGAAAGATCCCAAATTTTTTTACAATAAATATATTTATTTATTTATTTTATAAAAACGGTCATTAATTGTTTATATTTTAATAAATAAAAATTAAATCAACTGTCCACGCTCGATCCTGGGTAAAATATGAAAAGTGTTAAAATTTAATAATTAGATCCTAAATACATTTTTAGTAAGCCTAAAATTTATAGAACTCATTTTCGGATCACCGTTTATTTTAAAATCATATAAGTTCGTTTTTAACTTGATTAATAACTATCAAGATGACAAACGAGTGCTACGAGCGTTTATTAAATAAATTCTAAATCATATATATTCAATATACTTTTCATAAATATATATATATATATATATATATATATATATATATATATATATATATATATATATATATATATATATATATATATATATATAGAATTATCATATATTATTTTATTTACACAAATGAATTAAATCATATAAGTTTCTATTTTAAATTAATATATATATATATTTACAGATAGTGGTTCGTGAATCGTCGGGAATAGTCAAAGGTCAATCGATTTCATGAAACATTTAATTTTTTTTTTGAGACTCAACATTACAGATTTTGCTTATCGTGTCGAAATCATTTAAAGATTAAGTTTAAATTTGGTCGGAAATTTCCGGATCGTCACATGTTGATGACGTGATTAAGTCTGCGCTAAATCGCTAATTGATGCACATTCATCTGATTCGAATATTTTATTTGTGGCTAAACTTTAAGGTTGTAAAACTCGAGCTGAAAGAATGGAACCATAATGCCATAAATGTGGATTTGTACGAAAACATCAAATTCTTACTAGATTGGTTCAACTTGATGAGCACATTGATGGGGCTCGGCAATTGATGTCGAACTTGCTGAATATCAGTAGCTAAGATTAGAAGCCAGATGGTTTACAAAACACCAACATTTTGCAAATATCGCCTACCAAGTGGGTTGCAGAGGGTGATAGTAATACCAATTTCTTTCATGCTAAACTAAAACAAAGACTTGCTCGTAATTTTATTTATGAGATCATTGTAAATGGTGAGTGGTGTTCGAATCCAGATGTAAATAAATCTAAATTTTACGAGTACTATGCACATAAATTCCAGAAAGTCGATTTAGGTATATTATTTGTGGACGATTTTTTGGGTAATACTTTAGATGTTGATGATGTTGCTTTCCTTGAATCGTCAGTGTCCGAGAGTGAAGTTAAGAATGCGGCGTGGGAGTGTGGTAGTCAGAAAAGCTCCAAGACCATATATATTTCATTCATGTTTCTTAAACATTATTGGGACCTTGTGAAGAATGATATTTGTCGGGATGTCGCTACATTATTTGATACTCCGACTCTTCCAAGGGGTTCAGGTTCGACTTTCTTTTCACTTATTCCAAAGGTGTCGAATCCTTTGGTTATATCAGACTTATGGCCTATCTCCCTACTAGGTTCGTTGTTTTAGAAGATTATTGCAAAGATTCTTACAAATTGCCTTGCTTTGGTGTAACGGCCCCAAATCCGTTTACCAAAAACGAAGCACATTTTTTTTTTATAAGTTAGGTCCCATTAAACATCCACTTTACATATACCATTCCAAATATTTTTAACCGAAAACGCATTATCATAATGACACATTTAATATTTTAATATGACTCTTGGTACACAAATGACATATTACAAAAGCAATTGCAATAATGACTCAATCACACGAATTACGGATTAATACTCAATAACCCAACCCGATACCAAGAGCATAATCTCGGGGACTACCAAATCCCTAATCCGCGTCCAATTATCCAAAAGCTACCCCATCGAGCCCAAGCGCTCCTATGCATCTAGTCTAACAACTAGCTAACTTCACAAACACAATACCTGTAAAAAGGTAAACAACGAGATGGGTAAGCATAAAGCTTAGTGAATGCATTAATTATACATATACACATATAATCTACTTGCTTGCAAACACTTACACAAATACCGCATACAAGCTAGAAATTCAACAACCATGCAATCACAATGCATAAACTAAATATCTGCAATTCACAATAAACTAGCATCGCCAATAGCATATGGTTCACAATTTAATATGCTAAAACTACAACACATAACCATGGTTAACCAATCGTACAAGGGAATGGTGCTCGCGAAAGACCATCGGAGTTCACAACATCCATTAGTGTACTTAACACCGCGTATCACTAACCCTCGGGTGATGTCTTAACACCGCGACAACCCACCCATCATGACAGATGTGGTGTCTTAACACCGCGACTAACCCACATGTCAAACTTCCCAGAGTGGTGTCTTAACACCGCGACTACCCCAACCATCACGACAATGTGGTGTCTTAACACCGCGACTAACCCACATGTCATTAATCCCGGAGTGGTGTCTTAACACCGCGACTAACCCACTCGTCACGTAAAATGTGATGTCTTAACACCGCGACTATCTCACATTTCACACTACAAAAATAAATACATTATATACGTACACGCATAATTATTCCACTCACCTTGGAATGCCCGCACAAGTCATGTACAACATGATCTCCGTCCTCAAATCTGATCAAGTAACCACCTATATTACACATAGACACAATATACACATAAATATACATTCTCTAAAAGAGAGTCCATGTTGAGTCCCCAAAATAATTAAGGATTTAATTATGAAAAAACTGTAATTTATTTGCACTAAAATATTATGTGCGGCCAGCATAAGTTTGTTTATGTATAGACAGCAAATATTGCTATGTCAAGTGTTCAATATGCTGCCTAGTCTACCAGCACAAGGTAGAGTGTATTCTTCGAATCATCAAAGGATGAGTACCCAGCAATTCAAGAATATCAAGTGACTTAGCATAAGAAGAACCAGTAAACCTGGTAAGCAGTATACAACACAAGACAGCCATGATCCATTACAAGCATGGTGGTTTCCTGAGTGGTCTACATCAATTGTACTATTCAACAGAAGTCAAAGACAAAGTTGAACAGGAAAGGACACGGGTCGGCGGCTGACAAGTGACCTTACAAGACCACGTGAGAATGCAGAAGTTTAATGCATGTGCAGACATGTGCTATACTTTGTCAATGCCTAGGGAACATAACATTTTATTTGTTTAAACGAATAGTGGTGCCAAACCAAATTGGGGTGTTCCTGCAAATAGCTACCAAAGAGGAAAGAGGAGAGCACGCTCTCTGATGCAGTTGTCCCCACAAGTACAGACATCCTATGTACCAGTGGACAGTAGAACCATTACACGGTTAATAGGACTACTATAAATTGTTGTATCCACTATTGTAACAACTAGTGGTGTGGGTTTATTTATTTAGAGTTCAAAACGTGTAATAGCTTTAAGTTTATCCTCATAGCTATACTTAGGTAAATCTGTATCAACCAACTATCATTCCGCCAAGAATAGTTGTGATTCTTTGTGATTTAATCAATAAAGAATAACTGTTGAAAAATTACCTTTGACTCTATTTATATTACATGCTTGAACACTAAACTGTGTTTAATTGGTTAGTTAATTAAAAGAAATTGTATTCACCCACCCCCTACAATACTCCTGTTGTTAATCAAGGGACCAACAACTGGTATCAGAGCTTCAGTCTTGATAATTTAATATCTTGGATCTAAATTCTCTCATGGCTGCATACTCAAATACAGCTTACCTTGAAAATGGCTCATCCAATAGACCACCCAAATTTGATGAAGATGAGTATGAAACTTGGAAGGCAAGGTTCATGCTTCACCTGGAGTCTATTGACCCACTTAAGCCTGGTATTGCCACAGATGGTCCATTTGTCCCAACTGAAACTATTGATAGCATTCCAGCCACTGCTGACACTCCTGCCATTCCTGGCAGATAAGTTGTTCTCACTCCAGCCAAATGGGATACTGAGGACAAACGTCGTGTTGGACTTGACCCTAAGATCAGAACTCTGTTAGCTATAACTTTACCTAATCACCTGTTCAAACTGATTAAGGGAAACTGAATGCTAAGCTTATGTTAGACTATCTAGATGTTACTTATGAAGGCATGGATGAGGTTAGGTAGAACAAGATTATTGCTTTGAAAAGAGAGTATGAAATATTCTTTGCCTATAAGAATGAGACCCTTAAGCAAACCTTCATTAGGTTTAACTCCTTAGTTGCTTACCTGCTTACTTTAAAAATCACATATACTGATTTTGAACAAGTAAACAAATTCATTAACTCACTGCCTACTAAATGGAAACCTGTCACTGACCCCTTAAGAACCACCCAGACCTTAAAGAACTTTAACATGTCCTCTCTTTATGGTACACTTTGGAACCATGAGAAGACAGAAGCTAAACTTGAACTGGATTTAAAAGAAAACTTTAAGTCTGTCCCCACCACTTTAAAATCCTCATGATACTGCTCTTATTGTTGCTGCTAAAAAGAAAGCTCATAAAGCTTTACTGGTTCAAAAGTTGATGGCAGAAGATGAGTCAGCTGAAGATGAGGTGGATAGTGGTACTGGTTCTGAAGAAAGCAGTGATGATGAAGATGATGTGGAAGGGTTTGCTGAAGGTATGGCTTTACTGGCTAGGCAGTTCAAAAGGTTCAATCGTAATAGAACCAGCAAGTCATACAAAGAGAGTAAGAAACCAAGTGTTAGGTATATCAGCAAATCAGTCAAGGGTCCTAAATCTGAGTGTTACAATTGTGGGAAGGTTGGACATTTTGCTGGTGACTGCATGTCCAGGAAACCTTCAACATCACATGCTAACTCCTTCTCAAAAGCTGATAAGTACAAGAACAAGTACAAAGCTATGAAGGCTCAGATGAAGGAAAGTGCAAAGACTGATAAGAAGGGAAAGAAGCCAGAAAAGGTTCTAGTTGCTGAGTGTAACATCCCAAACTTTGATACGCCCAAAATATGACCCAAAAAAAAAAAAAAATTCTGGACCAGTACATCTGGACGGCGTCCAGCATTTTGGGACGGCGTCCCATTGAACTGCCAGGGACTGATCCCCGTGCTCAACTTACGCGAGCGGAAAACCCGCTTCCCGACACTTTCAAACGAAATCCTTCTTGCAACATGTCAATATAGGTTAAATTAAGAGATTTCCATCATAAAACCAAGTTTTACAACATCGGGCCTACATCGGCCGTTTTACGAGTTTCGTTCAAAAATACAAGTTCGACCATAAGAGTTTAAATTCCAAACGACACCTAGAGCATGGTGTTTGGGGTTAAACTGCCCACATATTGGCCAAAATTCAAAAGCTATCACTTCCAAAGGCGTCTCCTATCAAAACAAAGCAGGACCTCTAATCCAACCGAACGCCCTTACCCTTGTCGACGCCCGAGCCTATAAAAAGGTAAACAACGAGAGGGTAAGCAAAGCTTAGTGAATGCAATAGTTATACATATACATATATAACCTACTTACTTGCAACCACTTACACAATATCGTATACAAACCTGTAACTCAAATAGCATGTCATCATACTCGTAATACTAACAAGTTGTGCAATATCACAAAACCGCATTAGCATATACTCAACACAATATATATATATATATAATATGCTAAACAAACAACAAACCCCCCATATGGTTAACCATAAATGCTATGGTGCTACCGGCTCGATGGTTCACACCATACGCATTTGAGTCATACTCTTTTATAGTGCTACCGACTCATGGTTTACACTTTGTTTTATAGTGCTACCGGCTCGATGGTTCACACTTGATGCTACTGGCTCGATGGTTCACATCATGATTTTATAGTGCTACCGGCTCTTTGGTTCACACTTCGGTGCTACCGGCTCGATGGTTCACGCCTCATTTTATAGTGCTACCGGCTCGATGGTTCACACTTTGACATTTGTCACATACATGTTATGGCACTACCTGCTTGATGGTTCATACCATAACATTCACAAATAAATACGCCATATACACATACGTATAATTACTCCACTCACCTTATAGTCTTTTGTGAAAGTTAGCCGAACTTGCAACCTTAAACATAACGTACCTATTACATTAGGCACATAATCAAACACACAATCAATTTGGTTAACCAACTCACTCACCAACCTAGCGTCATTTCGACCCTTGGTGCAATTCCGACCCATTTGCACACTTAACCCTAAAATTGGGTCAACTTCGATAAAACCCTTACGCTAGTCAATTATGGTCTTAATACCCATATAATCACAAGTTTAGTGTGTTAACATACTTATTTAACAACTTAGGTCATCAAAGACCCGCTTGACCCATTTTGAGGTTTACACGCCCATTCGGGTTACTGTGACGACCCGGAAATTTTTGACCAAATTTAAACTTAATCTTCATATGATTTCGATACGATAAACAAAGTATGTAATGTTGAGTCTCGAAAATTTTGAAACTATGTTTATATATTCAATTGACCTTCGACTGTTCCCAACGATATATATATATATATATATATATATATATATATATATATATATATATATACATGAATATTAATTGTAAATATATAAGATTAAATATTAAATTTATTTATTTGAAAACATATATATTTAATGTATTTAATTATATAATAAAACCTGAATCTATATATATATATATATATATATATATATATATATAAAGTATATTAAAAATAAATATTAAATTATTGTAATACTCGTCTGATGTTCCGATTGCTATTAAGAAAGTTAAATCTAAACTTATGTAATTTTAAAATAAACGGAGATTCGAATATGAGTTTTATAAAATTTAGGCTTATTAATATCATATTTAGATATTGTTTGTCAAATTTTAAAACTTCTTATATTTTGCTTGGGGGTTGGGAGTGAATGATTAATGTATTTTTTATTTAATAGTTAATGACCAAATTCTATACCTAAATGACTGGAATAAATAAAGATAGTCACTGTAAAATTTTGGGATTTTTCCGGATACTTTTATCCGCCACTGATTAAAAACGGACCACGATGTTATATCCAAAATTAAGACTGTGGGCTACTGAACTATTGATATGGCGTTTGTTTTATTATTTCAATCAATCATCCACTTGAGTTAAAATTATTCTATTATTATTATTATTATTATTATTATTATTATTATTATTATTATTATTATTTATTATAAATATTATAATTACTACAATTAATATATCTATATCTATATATACACGTGTGATTAGAGATCACCCCTCACCATCCTCTTTATTTTCGCCTTTTGACTTCCATATATCACTCCAAAATTTCTATTACAGTACTTGACTTGACTATGATTAATAGTTTTAATTTCAATTATATGCATATATACATATCTATCCTTATTCAATTATCTAGACCCATCTCTCTCTCTAAATATAGGTATATATACATACGCACATAGGTGGATCACCAACCTCATTTTCTCTAATTCTTTGTTTCAATTTTTGTTACACCAACACCACGCTTTATTAATTTTCCAAGAATTCTTGTTGAATGAAGACCAAACCATCAACCACAAAATAACTCCTTTCCATCTTCCTGTTAATTCTTCAATTATGTTTCTATGATCATCTTTCCCAACCAATCACCACCACATTCACAAACATTTTGATCTACTAGTCGTTATTTGCTATTTCGGTTGTAACTCGACACACTCTTCTACCATATCATCACCTTTCACATACCATACACCACCTTACAAACCGTCGGCCACCCTCACTACCTCAACACCCATCATCATCGAACAAAGCAACCATCATTTAACCACTTCACCTTATATTTTTTTTAGTTCTTCTTCTTTTTTTCTCTCTTCGTGAACTCAACAACGAGATAACCAATTGACCATTTCAAACATATCAAAACACACCACCTTCATTAAGCTCGATCACCACTCAAACTTGTGCCTTCTCCTTCTTCAAGAACACGATCACCGCGACGCCACCATAACCACCTCCTTTCTCTCTTTTCTCTTTTTCTTTTCGGACGTGAACACAACAACCATTCTTGTTTCATCGAAACTCATCATCACTAAACCTCTTGAAATGATTTGATTGTCATACTGTTCCTTTCTTCGATTGTTTCTATTTCAGACAAACACCGACCATCATCGTCTTTATTAAACAAGACCCCAAGATTTGCTTATGATTCCTGCTACTGTTCGCTAATATCCCTTTCTTCTGTTTTGATTCTTTCGTAAACCTACAAACCACCATGGCAACCACCACCTTTAACTCTTTTATTTCTTCTCTTTGATTGAACATCGCCATTAAACCAAAACCCTAAATGACCCGAATTACCTGTTGATTTTATTTAGTATTTTCTGCCTTTTATGAAATACCACAACTATCACCTGCAGCCTTCACTTCATGTTACCGATCAATCCCGAACTACCATCTCTCAATCCTCTTTTTCTCTCTCTTATGCAACTCACGTTGATGTCCTTGTTCTTTTCTGTTTCTACTGCTTTTTAATCGAATACAAACCAGCACCACACTCTTGGTCTCCTAATCACTGTTACTGTCGAGAATAACCGTTACAATTTGAGGTATTAGTGCTTCTAGATCGAAATATAGCTATTGTTTATATTCATGTTGTTATGTGAGGACTGCTACTCGATAGAACCCAGTTGTTGCTACTCCTGTTCGTACCTGTTTCTACTTCCATAAACAAAATAAATATCGAAACCATTTATGAAGACGATGAACAGTGATCGTTGGTGATGAATATATGATGAGTATGGATCACGGTTAAGATGATACAGTAGGGGAGCATGATGATGATGAAGATTGGTTGATGAAAAGATGATGATATGTTCGAATGAGAAATTGAAACTGAAACCCTTGTTATTAATCTATTTTTTTTAGTTGTCGACCTCCTTTTAGTAACTGGACACCAGAACCGAATTTTACTTTGGGTCGTGTGATTTATGATACTGTGGGTCTAATTAGTGTTAGGCTCCTAATTAGTTATGATTGGGCTACGATTTAAGTTGCCGTTGGGCCAAACTACATCAAAGGCTTATGGACTAATTTGGTAACAAGATGATTTTTGATCATCACATAAAATAACGGGTCATAACCTATTAATCCGCTAAGGAAAACAGAAAATAATAAATGGAACATTGGTTTAGAGGTATTTGTGGGAAAGGAAAGGTCGCGAGTTTGAGTCACGTCACGAGCAGTTTATTTTTTTAGCCTATTTTGAGGTAGTTACTTATCATTATTATTATCTTTATTATTATTGTTATTATTATTAATTATTGTTGTTATATATTAATCATATGATCAATATTTCTATCAATTGTGATTACTAAGAAAAATTAAAAGTATTATTATTATCATTAACATTAGTATTAGCACTATTTTATAATTATTAGTAATGTTATTATTATTAATATTATAAATTATCATTTTATATAAAACATATTTAATACATGTAATTAAACTATATTAATATCTTAGTTACTAAAATGAATATATTTAATTAAATAATGAAATATATATAAGTTATTAATATAAAAATTATATCACTAATAATAATATATATATTTATTCGATTATGATTATATATATTAATGAATACACAAATGATATAGGTTCGTGAATCCGAGGCCAACCCTATACATGTTCAATGTCGTTCTATGTATTTTTACTACAAAATACATTAGGTGAGTTTCATTTGAATCCCTTTTACTCTTTACATTTTTGGGACTGAGAATACATGCGCTACTTTTACAATTGCTTTATTAAATGCTTTTGAAATACATTTTGAACTGCGAATACATGAAATGCTTTTATAAATGTTTGACGAGATAGACACAAGCAAAACATTCCTCGAATGAATTGTGTGGATGTGATAATTGCCACCATTGAATTATGTGGACGTGATACTTGCCACAATTGATATGAATATTTTTCCCCTGATTATTATTGCTTGGTAACCTAAGAATTAGGGAACATCACTAATTTTGGGAATTAGTGCACGCCTAATTGACGCGAATCCTAAAGGTAGCTACCTGGTTTAACACCTCCACCCAGAATATTCACTAGACGGAAGGGCTAGTGGGCGTGGTGTTTAGTACTCCGAAGTTTATATAATTATTATACAGACGAGATGTTCTGTTTTGGGGATATTATTTATGCACATTATATGTTAAAGTCGGTTACCAAGCCAAGCTATGAAAGCAATGAAAAGTGAATGTTATGTATCGAGAGAATGATTTTATACACAGGTTATGCGTATGTTATTTTTGTGCACGAGATATGTGTACGGTTACTAAGATTTATGAAAGATGATTTCGTACACGAGAAATGTGTACTGTATTTAAAAGATATCACATGTACATTACAGGTGGGTATAGGATCCATTTGTACCATGCAGGATTTAAATCTTGTGGTCTATCAAAATGATGAATTTTATTGTTTTAAGATAAACCTATGAACTCACCAACCTTTTGGTTGATACTTTAAAGCATGTTTATTCTCGGGTATGAAAGAAATCTTCCGCTGTGCATTAGCTCATTTTAAAAGACATCATTTGGAGTCAATCATCGCAATGGGACCAGATGTTGGTGACTTCGTCCAGATGGATTAGGACGGGGTATGACATGTGGTATCAGAGCGGTGGTCTTAGCGAACCAGGTCTTGCATTAGTGTGTCTAACTGATAGTTGTTTAGATGCATTAGTGAGTCTGGACTTCGACCGTGTCTGCATGTCAAAGGTTTTGCTTATCATTTAGTGTCGAAAAATTATTTGCTTATCATTCTTAAAGTCTAGACACGTCTTACTGCCTCTATTGCATAGACAGTGTATAGATAAATTCATATCTTAGCGTATCTGTTATTGTTACCTTTGCCTGACAACTTCCGTAGATTTCTCCGTTACTTATGGGATTTTAGTATTATATATGCATATGTAAATCATGTATTGCAGGGTACTAATCTATATCCTATAATCTATTTCTTATCGAAAATCCTTGATCTGATCGTACGAGATGAATCCCTCAACCAGTTCGAGTCCCTCAGATTTCGATAGCTATTCCGATAGTTATTCCGACAGCTATTCCGACATGGATATTCACCTAAGCTCCGAAAGCGGTGTCACCAGAATGAATCAATCAATCAGCCATCCCCAATTCATCTGATGGGTTCGTAATCGACTTAATCAATGGAGACGAGAAGAAGGTGATCCCTTCCATCCACCACATTCCCCTCTTGGCGAAGAACCTGAAGCACTTACCCGCGAACCTGTTCGTGATACTATTTTCTCTCCCATTTTCAGAGTATCTCATCACGATTATATACTATCCCAAATTCTGAACCTTATTCATCCGCTTGTTCCAACCGACAATTATCCCGGAATAATGAAAGAAGTCAACGAGCTTCACGCTCGAGTAATCAATTTGGAAAATATGGTGCAAAACATACCAGCTTCAGCAACATCACCGGCACCAACAGTACCATTAGTAACAGCAACCGTACCATCAATAACACACGCCTCAACATCTCATTCTGTACATCGATTATAATCATCAATCTACGTATTATTCTACATTATTTATCTTCGTTCGACATGATGATTATGTAATCTCTAATGTTTTAGAGATTATGTACTCTAATTCTAACCGAAAAGTAAATGAGTTTAATGTTATATTAACTCATTAAATCCATAATTACATCTGAAGGAAAATATATATGTATATATGTTTTCATAAAGATTGTAATTAAAAATTCTTTTGTACAAACTGTTAACGGTGAAAATATTTTAACGGGTAGGTAATACCCGAGGAATATTTAGATTTCACATTAATAAGTTACACTGTACATTCTTCGAATTTGATTCAACGATCATTTACTATCCTATTTACAACCACCGATATACGTATCCGTTCACCAAAGAATAACTATTTTCATTCAAATTCAATTTCATATTTGGATTTTGATCTATCAGAATCTAACAAGTGGCATAATGAAGAAATAATGGACACAATAAAAATTGATTAGAAACAGACTAATTAACATTATGAAATTTTGTTAAGAAACCACGCTAACAAGATCCTAGCTAACTGTTCCTAGCTAACTGTTAATTCCGTATTACATTTTATTTTATCGCAATTTAATTATCGCAATTTATTTATCGCAATTTATATTCTCGCAATTTTATTTATCGTCATTTAATTTCTGTTATTTATTTTACGCACTTTATTTATCGTCATTTAAATACTGTTCATTTTAAATATCGGGACACGTATACAAGGTTTTTACATATCATATCGACGCATATATATATATATTATTTGGAATAACCATAGACACTCTATATGCAGTAATGCTGGAGTTAGCTATACAGGGTTGAGGTTGATTCTATAATAATATATATACTTTGAGTTGTGATCGAGTGTGAGACTAATACGGGTCACGATACGTATTAATTAATTTGAATATTATATATTAAACTATATATGAATTATTGAATTGCTAACTATGGACTATCAACTGTGGACTACCAACATTGGATAATTAAAATGAATTAAAATATTGACTATAGCATATGAAACTAAACAATTCTTCAAGTTTGCCACTTGATTTTATTTTAAACCTCATTGGTATCTTGACGATTACAATCTGCGTTCAAACCTTTCATGATTCTTGAAAACACCTCAATCGAGAGAATGAACCAACCGCACTTCATCTATGGAAGAAAAGATAGATGCATATAGTTATGCACCTGAAAACACTCGGAACCTGAGTAAACGTTTAACACGTATATGTGCTAACTCCTTGGCGTTGTTATTACCGAAAGTAACTTTACAATATCTCTTCAAATTAGCCAATTTTATCACAGCTCCAGCAAGTCAACTTCGATTTTTCGTTCGAAACAACCTTATTATAACCTTGATATATGTATGTGTACTCTTTTATTGTTACCGTGTAACACCCCAGCTTAACATGACCACAATATTGTCCGCTTTGCCCGCAGGCGCACGGCTTTTTCTTGGCGACCACACACGAGAAGCACTTTCCCAGGAGGTCACCCATCCTGGTAGTGCTCTCGCCCGAGCACGCTTAACCACAACGTACTCGCACTTCTACTCAGCCTGTGATCCCAAAACGCGTTGTGTCATTTAAGCGTGAGTATTACCTTATAATCCCATGATCACTCATGTTCGTGGGCGATGTGGGATTTGCCTAGGGTGTTACATTCACCCCCCCTTAGGGACTCATCGTCCTCGATGAGGTTTGCCCCACCACCCCCAACGGCACATGAGTATCTCTGATACCATTCTGTAACACCCCAGCTTAACATGACCACAATATTGTCCGCTTTGCCCGCAGGCGCACGGCTTTTTCTTGGCGACCACACACGAGAAGCACTTTCCCAGGAGGTCACCTATCCTGGTAGTGCTCTCGCCCGAGCACGCTTAACCACAACGTACTCGCACTTCTACTCAGCCTGTGATCCCAAAACGCGTTGTGTCATTTAAGCGTGAGTATTACCTTATAATCCCATGATCACTCATGTTCGTGGGCGATGTGGGATTTGCCTAGGGTGCTACATACCGGGGAACTTTTTATATTCCATCATATTACCAGCAGGCATACCAGCAACCTCGTTGCTCCTTGGTGTAAATCTCTCCGACAAATCACTATATTTATCTATTGAAGTCTTATCATGTACTCATCCGCATCTTGTAACAAGAATTGCCATACCAATTACCGGGAATCAGCAAATCTGTATTGTGAGTCTCGCAACGTTTCCACATTAACAGTTATATGTATCCATATAACATTTACCTCTTAGAACTATGATCTTCCATTCTGAAATTCTGAAAAGCACCTATTCTGCGAATTAATACTCTGATTTTTGAAAAGTTGAATGAAGCAACAAAAACTGTAAATGACCTCAACAGCAAAAAGTTGATGATAAAGAATTGTATGTTGGCAAAGCTCAGAAAAAGTTTGAAACTAAAAAATTGATTGAGTAAACTACGAAGGAGTCTCTGAACAAATCGCAAGGACTAAACTTGTACATTAAGAATCCTGATGATTCTGTTTTTGATGAAATCTTTAGTAAATATCTTGCTTCTGACTCCAAACTCTTGCGGACAAATTTTCTTCACCATCCTTCGATATTAGAAATTCTAAGATATCATCGTATCTTTCATTATAAATATCCTCCATATTTCTGAAGATATTTTCATAACTATTCTTATCTGAAATCATTAATCTCTTCGTGCTATCAGTGTTACATCATATAGAAACTGTTAGTTTCTATATTCTGTAAACTTTCGAGCTTAAAATATGAATGTTATTGAAGTAGTGTTGGGAACTGATGCATGAGTTAGTATAATATAATGACACTTGATCAACGTGATTATATTACAGTAAGTCATGCTGAAAGTTCTATTGGAACATTATGATTCACAGATCATAACGTCATCATGTACCATGTTACATAACTCTTTCATTCTAATTAACCTCTGAACATATCAAGAAAATATATTCTTGATAGTTCTATCCTCAGTGATTCTGGTAATTTACCAAATCAAATCGTGCTATTACATTCCTTCCTGCTTAGAACATTATAATCATTCGAAACTCTATATCTACAAATTCTGAACCATTATTCGCTTGACTTGAAGTCAGGAAGAGAAAATAAAAGCATAGAGCTTCGAAATATAAGGGAGAATATAAAGCCCGATAATAACACATAAATTACAGACCTTGTATATCAATGTTTATCGCAACATAAAGACATGGGAGAATTAAAAACACTATAATCCTAAGGGCGAAGTAGAAGAAAGCAGATTCCTCTGGTGGAAGTTGGAAAAGGAGAATGATTGTTGCGATAGTAATGATGAGGACAAGGATCAGAACAGGATTAAGCATTTTCACAATCGTTTGGATGTATGAACTAGGAAAGAAAGTATAGGAATGATGAGAATAATGGAACGAAAGAAATTAATTTATAATGGAAATATCATACAGAGCAATCGAGGCAGATCATCACATTTAATTAAAGAGATCCTAATTTCCTCAATTACTGAAGAATCAGATCTTATAGATTTCATAGATTTTCTTTAAATCCCTTGAATTTCAGAAATTCAACCAAGACAACGTCAAAAGTTAAGACGAAACTTTATTTATTCATTTCACCAATTAGTGATAGCTTCATTCGTACTCTTCGAGTAATCGAATTGTCTTATTCATATTTATCAATAATGATAAAACTCTATTTATCAACTCATATTCGTCATGAAAATATTTTTTATTGTTAGCCATGACCATCACACTCAAATTTCGGGACAAAATTTCTTTAACGGGTAGGTACTGTGACGACCTGGAAATTTCCTACCAAATTTAAACTTAATCTTCATATGATTTCGATACGATAAGCAAAGTATGTAATGTTGAGTCTCGAAAATTTTGAAACTATGTTTATATATTCAATTGACCTTCGACTGTTCCCAACGATTCACGAACAACTATTTGTAAATAGATTCTTATATATTTAAGTATGTATGTATATATATATGTATATATATATATATATATATATATATATATATATATATATATATATACATGAATATTAATTGTAAATATATAAGATTAAATATTAAATTTATTTATTTGAAAGCATATATATTTAATGTATTTAATTATATAATAAAACCTGAATCTATATATATATATATATATATATATATATATATAAATGTACATGAATTTTATTGTTTTAGGATAAACATATGAACTCACCAACCTTTTGGTTGACACTTTAAAGCATGTTTATTCTCAGGTATGAAATAAATCTTCTGATGTGCATTAGCTCATTTTAAAAGACATCATTTGGAGTCGATCATCGCAATGGGACCAGATGTTGGTGACTTCGTCCAGATGGATTAGGATGGGGTATGACAGTTACCACATTGCCAAATAACACCCACTTACATAACATCTAGGCATGCTTGTAGTTAACTAACTAATTTAAGGTTCATAAACACATTTAACATTTCAAAACCCTAGGTTAGTCATCTTTGAGTCCTTATGACTCAAGCTTACCCAAAAATCCCCAAGTTACTAACAAATGGGTTTTATGTTCATCACTAACCTGAACCCTAACCCCTAACCAATTAAAATAAGGAAATCAAGGTTAAGACTTACCACTACACCCAAAATGTAGCTAGGGACTAGATGAACAACTTTAAAGCACGCGCCTTGACCCGAAACAAGCTTTTTCTTCCTCGATTTGAGCTTTCTCACACTAGAATCACCCTCTCTCTCTAGAATTGAAATGGATATGAAGTGGTGGTTGAAAATGGAGTAATGGCACTCCATGAACTAATCTTGTGGCCTTAGATTCGTCCCACAAGTGAAAAGACCAAACTACCCCCATTTAATATCTAAAAGAATACAGTTGGCCCGTCAGTTCAACTGGACGGCTTCCAGATTTTAGGACGGCGTCCAGTGCTTCACATTAGGACGGCATCCCACCTGTTTGCACGGCATCCCACACTACTGGAAAACAGGATCTTACACTGAGCATCATGATTGGGATGAAACCAGATCTTCTTCATCTTCTGACAGTGATACTGATGATGATGATGCTGGTTATGCTTCTGGTAAAAAGCTGTATTTGATGGCCAAGGAGGTCGAGGAGTCTGATGAGGATGATAATGGTAGTATGTTTTTGGCTGATATGAGGGAAGCTGATCTGAAAAAGGATTCACCTTAATGGAAATATGAAATGTTGTATAAGGTTGATAATTTTCGAACTTATACTGATGATGAAAAAGCTGAAATGTTTGACTACCTAAGAGTTGATCTATGTAGAGGCAGTAAACGTGAAGAAGTTTTGAAAAATGATAACAAATCTTTAAATGATAAACTTAAAAGCAAAACTGATGAAATTAAGATCTTGAAGGATGAAATTTCAAAACTTGAAAAACCAAAATTTTACTTTAAAGTCTCTTCACGTTGAGACAGCAGATGTTAAGAACCTGCTAAACGACCTCAAGAAGGTTGTTGCTTCGTGGTGTACATCTGCTCAACGCACAGCTAAGTGTGTAAATGAGCAGGTGCCTGCCCAACTTGAAGCTTTCTTTGCTGGTGACTATGCTGCTGCTACTGCTCTCGCAGAAGGTACTTACATGGACCACATTCTTGAAACAGATCCTGAAGTTGTCTTGCCAAATACCTTTGCCAAGATAGTTAAGGGTAAAAAGGTCTTAACAAATAAGTTTGTTAGACCTACTGAGACCCCACCACCGTCCATGAAAGAAATTTTGGAGGATGAAGTAAAAGCCAAGGAAACCAGTACTTCAATTGATGCAACTACTGATCCCTCAAGCATTTACTATATGACTACAAAGGAAAGACGCATTAAAAGGGAAATCACTGAAAACAATCAAAGAAAGTTAAAATCAATTGATTCCCCTTCGTGTTCAAATTCCACCAATGTTGAGCTAGCTGATGAAAATTGTACTGGTCAACCAGTAGCTGCTGACAAGCCAGCAAAACGCAATACTGGCAAGTCAAAGGCAGCAATCAAGATTCACAAGAATCGATCAGCATCAGCTGACGGGTCAGTAACTTCCCACACTGACTCGTCAAACAACAAAGGCAAAGCAGTATACCATGATTATGGTACTGGTTCTAAAAGGAAAGCCGCCCTGAAGGGAAAAGCTAAAGTCAACCAAATTGTGGAATCATGTGCTGGGTCATCGATCACTGAGATAATGACTGTCAAGCTTGACCAGCTCATAGCTGCCATATCTGAAAGTAGACTCTATCTTACTGCACCCATTTACTCAGTGTATGACCAATCACCGATACCAAATGTGAGAAAACGCTACAAGTGTGGCAGCAAGTTTCACTTAGCCAACCGGTGTACTCTAACCCTAACCTCATCTGCTGCTGCTTCTTCAAGCAAACTAGCAGACAGGAAGAGATCATCAAAGATGACCCTTCCAGAACCCATCCTTGAATGGGTTCCCCAAAAGAACTAATCTCTTAGCTACTGTACAGGGCATTCAAAATAAGCAAATCTGGTATCTTGATAGTGGTTGTTCGAGATATATGATCGGATGTAAGTCCCTGCTGATGGACTATCAAGAAAAGGATGGTCCAGTTGTATCATATGGAGTTAACTCATTGGGTTACACAAATGGTTTTGGTACTTTAACAAATGGAAATGTCACATTTTCAAATGTAGCATATGTCGTTGGGCTTAAACATAATCTACTCAACATAAGCCAACTGACAAGTAAAAGTAAGATAGTCCATTTTAGAAGAAAGATTGGCACTATTTTTGATAAGACAGGAAAGCCACTGCTGACAGCAAAAAGACATGAGAACATGTATCAAATTGACATGAACACAGCCGTCACAACAACTGATACTTGTTTTTATTCAAAGGCAGCAGACAACCTTAAGTGGTTATGGCACAAGAGACTCTCACATCTCAACTTCAAAGTTATTCATAAGTTATCTAGTAAAAGTTTGGTGTCTGGGCTACCCAAAATGTCTTATGTGAAGGACAAATTATGTCCTGGATGTGAAAAAGGGAAGCATCACGTTGCCTCATTCAAATCAAAGCAGATTTCATCTGTTGAGAAACCATTTCACCTTCTTCATATGAATCTTTTTGGTCCTGTTAATATAGCCAGTTGTAGTGGGAAGAAGTATACACTGGTGATCGTTGATGAATATTCCAGATAGGCAGATACACTTGGGTGTTCTTTTTGAAGCAAAAGAGTGAAGCTGCTGATGAAATTATCAATTTTATCAAAAGAATGGAACTACTGAATGGGCAACTGGTGAAGCAGCTTAGAAGTGATCATGGTACAGAATTCAGAAATGCAACATTGGAAGAATTTTGTGCCGACAAAGGTATTTCACAGAACTTTTCTGCTGTAAGAACACCTCAATAGAATGGTGTTGCAGAAAGAAGAAACAGAACTCCCATTGAAGCAGCAAGATCTATGTCGGCTGAGTCTGGGTTGAAAAATTCATATTGGGCAGAAGCTGTGAACACTGCTTGTTTTACCTAGAATAGATCTTTAATTGTGAAAAGACATCAGAAAACTGCTTATGAAGTTCTCAAAGGCAGAAGACCCTCAATTTTGTGACGACCCAAAAATTTTCCAAACAAATTTAAACTTGATCTTTATATGTTTCTGACACGATAAGCAAAGTCTGTAATGTTGAAATCTCAAAAACTTTGAATTATGTTCATATGACCATTTAGCCTTCGACTGTTCTCGACTATTCACGAACCATTAAATGAATATAATTATATATATATATATATATATATATATATATATATATATATATATATATATATGTGTGTGTGTGTGTGTGTGTGTGTGTGTGTGTGTGTGTGTGTATATATTATAACTTAAACGTAAGCAAAATATTAGATTTAATACTTTACATGATTGTATCTGTTTCAAAATGTTTATCGATGGAATTAGAAGATAAGATCAAATGATTGATCTATCAGATACATTGAATTATGATTACGAGTCTCTGTTGAGATGTCCACTTTGATTTAGAAAACCTTTCTTTTTAACGGTATCCGGAACATTTGGTAAAAGTGATTTACAAAAGTATCATTAACGAGAGTTAGTCAAAAAGTTAGTAACCATTTCCATTTAAATTTCAAAAGTGTACTTTACTATCATTAACTCGTGTCCTTTGATAAATCAACTAGTTAGTTTTTATATTAAAAACATTATTTGGTAAAATAACTACTATTATTTAAAAAAGGTTATATTATATAAAACGAACTTTGAAATGTAATTGGTTTTGAAAGACTAAATACTATATCATTAGATAAATATTACAAACATATATATATTGTACAAATTTACAATTCTAAATAAAAATATGTATATATTTTAACTTAGTCATAAAACGTCCTGATTTAAAATTATATATTTTAATAAACAACGAGCCACTGATTTATAAAAATAAATGACCACAACACTCAATTACACAAGTTACATTTTTCATAAAATAATTTATCAATGACTAAAACTAAATTTTGATAATAGTACGAGTAACTAAACGTAAAAGGCTAGTTTTCTCAGCGTACGAAACGTCGTTCGAAAAACCGAAAGCGGGACATGAGTCGAGTAACAACGTCCATGCCATTTGAGTAAAAATTATATTTTTACCATGAACATAAATATAATATAATATATAAGTAATGATATAAATTAAATATAATATATATATATATATATATATATATATATATATATATATATATATATATATATATATATATATAATTAATATAAGTGTCGGCAATGGAGATTGGACAATGTTGAGTTGCCATGTGACCATGCGATCGCATGAAATTATCAAGGAGCCCCATGCGATCGCATGGGGGGTTGGTGGGCGAAAGATGTATAAAGCAATCGATTCAGTTTACTCGTGCATTCATTCAATCATCCATCTCATATCTCTGCTCTCTAATATATATATATATAATTATTATTATTATTATTATTATTATTATTATTATTATTATTATTATTATTATTATTATTATTATTATCATTATTATTATTATTATTATTATTATTATTAAGATTAATATTATTATTAATCGTATTATCATTATTAGTAGTATTATTATTAGTATTAAACATAAAATACTACGACGAGGTCCTGTCCAAGTTATTTCAAAACGGATTTTATGAGCGGGATAGAGCTAAGGAAATTATAGGTTATAGCTTTGGAGGTTATGGGTATGGTTCAGGGGTATGATCGTGAGGTCAATCTAGTGTTTATCATCTCTGTTGCATCTACGTACTTTCCTGCAATATTGAATCTCAATATTGATACGTGAGCACTCAAAACTTAACTTTTATATATTAATAGTGTATCCTTGACTAGTGCTCGAGTATATAGGATTATGCATGCTTGTATTTTTGATATTGTCGTTAGATAGGTTATGTTGAATCCTGAATTTGTTACATATGCGGTTAAGATAAGATATAAGATATTCATGTCGTTGGAAAGCTAGCAAAAAATTAAGAAATTTTCATTTAGATATCGAATGGTTTCGATGAACGGATTAGAAGTTATAGTCAATTGAATTTTTGTATTATTATTAAAAATGATTATTATTATCATCGTTATTATCATCGTTCTAAGTTTTATCTAATTATTATTATTATTATTATTATTATTATTATTATTATTATTATTATTATTATTATTATTATTATTATTATTATTATTATTATTATTATCATTATTATCATTATTATCATTATCAATAAAAAGTATTATCATTAAAAATTTGTTATTTTATTATTACTATCATTATTATCGTTAAAGTTATAATTAGTATTATTATTATTATTAGTAAGATAGTTATTAGTATTATCATTATAATATTTATTATCATTAATATTATTATAATTAAAAACTAATATTAGTAACACCTAATTATTATGATTACTATTATTATTATTAATATGAACGCGATATAAAAGACGATTAAAAGCTATTAAATGAATCAAATAGGAAATAATGAGTATGAGTATCATGAGGAAATTAAAATATTGTAAGATATGAATTTAGATAAAATTATCGTTCTTATTATAATTACTATTATTAAAAGTATCGTTATTATTAAAACTATCATTTTAACAAAAATTATCATTTTAATAGAATTATTATTTTAAAGTTAATATTAAAAAGTATCGTAAATATTAAAGTTATCATAATTAGAATTATCACTTTATCATAATATCATTTTTAGTAAATATAAATATTGAAATTTTTATTAATAGAATAATAATTATTATTATTACAAAATAATACAACTTTTACTTATTATTATCAATGTTATTTTAGCAAATAAATATGTAATACAAAGATATTTTGCTACGTGTAATATAATTACATTAATACTACCTATCATATTATTTTTATGATAGTAAATGAACTTTATAAATTTTATTACTTAAGATATACAAAAGCATATTTTTATTATATAAATTTGAATAATAAATGAATTATATTATTTACTCTATTAAATCTTTTAAAAAAAATATATTTAAAAATATAAAACGACGATAATTAAACTATATAATAATCATGTATAAATTTTGGAAATCATTTTGAGTCAAATTGACTTTTGTTGACTTTTGCATATTAGTCTCGAGCATTAGGATTGTGGTACACTATGACTTGACCTAATTTGTTAGACAAATATTGACCAACATATGAATATATATAATTAATTTAGGTTTGTGAATCCGAGGCCAACTTTGCACATGTTCAATGACGTTATATGTATTTTTACTACGAAATACAGTATAGTGAGTTCATTTGATTCCCTTTTACTCTTCACATTTTTGGGACTGAGAATACATGCGTTGTTTTTATAACTGTTTCCTAAATGCTTTTTGAGATATATTTTTGAACTGAGAATACATGAACTGCTTTTATAAATGATTGACGAAATAGACACAAATATTCAAAACTACATTCTATGATAGAATTATTTGGATTCAGAGGTTCGATTTAGTAGTTAACGGAGAGATTATTTTGCATTGCGTACGCATTAGCTCCCATTTTAACTACCGTCGGCGGGATGATTTTGCATTGCACGCACGCACTAGCCCCCGATGTATTGTATTGTATTATAGTCGACTTTTTAGTTGGTAACAGAGGGATGATTTTGCATTGCGTACGCATTAGCCCCCGTTTCAGCTACCCTCGGAGGGATGATTTTGCATTGCGTACGCATTAGCCCCCGTTGTAAGAATTATATTGTATTAACTACCACGGTGAGATGATTTTGTCATTGCACTATGCATTAGCTACCGTTGGTGAGTTGTTTGAAAGGTTTCGGTGTTCTTCATATGAATGATTTTACAGCAGGAATAGACCTGCACAGATTGTTTTCTAATTATGAGTATCTTGTGGTCTATTATATTATTGAAAATAATTGATTATGAAAAACTAATGAACTCACCAACCTTTTGGTTGACACTTTAAAGCATGTTTATTCTCAGGTATTAAAGAAATCTTCCGCTGTGCATTTGCTCATTTTAAAGATATCACTTGGAGTCGTTCATGGCATATATTTTGAAAGACATTGCATTCGATTCATTGAGTTCATCAAGATTATTATTAAGTCAATTATAGTTGGATAGTGGATTTTATGAAATGGTATGCATGCCTGTCTATTTTCGATGTAAAGAAAATTTATCTTTTAAAAAGGAATGCAATGTTTGTAAAATGTATCATATAGAGGTCAAATACCTCGCGATGTAATCAACTATTGTGAATCGTTTATAATGTATATGAACGGGTCCTTTCATTTGGTATCAGAGTGGTGGTCTTAGCGAACCAGGTCTGCATTAGTGTGTCTAACTGATAAGTCGTTAGGATGTATTAGTGAGTCTGGACTTCGAACGTGTCTGCATGTCAAAAGTTTTGCTTATCATTTTTGTTGGAAATTGCCTGCTTATCATTCTTAGTCTAGACACGTCTTAATGCATTGATGGCATGAATAGTGTATAGACAAAAATTCAAATCTTAGCGTATCTGCTAAACCAGATCTTATCGTATCTATTACTGTAAACTTGCCTGACATATCCCGTAAATTCCTCCGTAATCTACGAAACCTTTTGCTCTATATATATAGATATTCTATATAGTTAGAATACCATCCAATATTCGAAAGTCAATTCATATCGAAAATCCTTTATTCAAATCATACGAAATGGAATTCGTCATCAGTTCAAGTTCCTCGGATTTCGAAATGGAATCCCATTCAAGCTCCGAAAGCAGTGTGACCGGAATAAATCAACCAATCAGCTATCATTTATTTTGGATGAATTGGGGATGGGTTCGTAGCCTCCTCAATCATTGGAGACAAGAAGAAGGCGATCCTTTCCATCCACCACATTGCCCTCTTGGAGAAGAACCTGAAGCACTTACCGGCGAACCTGTTCGAAACACCACTTTCTCTCTCATTTCCAGAGTATATCGTCACGATTGTATACTACATCAAATTCTATATTTTATTTATCTGCTTGTCCAAACCGACAATCACCCTGGTGTAATAGAAGAAGTCAACGAGCTTCGCGCTCGGGTAGTGGCTTTGGAGAATATGGTGCAAAGGTTACAAACACCAGAAGCAGCACCAGCAGCATAACCAATACCTCCATCATTAACGCCAACAGTACCATTACCACCCGCAACCACAATCGCGTCGAAAACCTCAACTTTACAATCTGTACCACGAACATCAATGTCATACGCTCTGTAAATACCAAGGAATACCAACAACCTTAAACGATGAAGTGTTGATTCATAACTTCATTAGAGAAACACTCCGCGGTGATTATGTAATCTCTAAAGTCTTGGAGATTATCTATTCTAACCTTAACCATAAATCAGATGAGTGAACCAAAATGATAAAGGAAAGAGTAAAAACCCTGACCAGAATGATGCGTGATTTACAAGCTAAACTTGTTTTACCAACAGCATCATCAGTACCATTAGCATCACCAGCACAGTCGGTGCCGTCAGTATCATTAGCACTAGCAGCACCTATAACATCACAAACTACGTCAGTTCAAGAATTACCGTGGACGTCATTACGAATAAATAACGCGTATATTGTATCAACGAGTTATGAAGTATTAACTCATTTCCTCTGAAGAAATTATATGTATATTTTATATATATATAAATTTTGAGAACAAAATAAATCTTTCCGTACTAAGCTATTATGTGTGAATCTTAACTACTCGGTTAATTCATATTACTAATATGCAATTATGTACGTCCTCCGTCCGCAACTTAACCATCGTTAACTACAATTTCCGTTCCAATTCAATAAATTCTAACTCATAATAAACCAAGTGTATTATTCAAATATATGTTTGATTTTATACCTTCACCTTCGATATACTCAAAACTCTCTAAGAAATATCATTCGTACCTTGCGAAGCTCACAAGAATTTCACAAAAACCAACATCATGCTTCCACAAATAACAAGGTATTGATCCATAATTTCAATATCATTGAAGAAATACTTATGTAATTTCTAAAGTTTTAGGGATTTCTCAATTCTAGTTTCAACCGTAAATAAAATGAGTTTAATTTAATATTAATTCATTAAATCTATGTTACATCTAAAGAAAATATATACATATATATATTTTCATAAATATTGTAATAGAATTCGTTTATACAAAATATTAATTGTGAAATTTTTTTAACGGGTAGGTAATACCCGAGGAATATATAAATTCACAATTAATATGATATATTCTTCGAAACTGATTCAGCAGTCATCAACTATACTCATTATTTCTCAACAATATACATTCTTTCATAATCAAAATAACCATATTCATTCAAGATTCAATTACACATTCTGATTTTTAAATCTCAGAATTCAACTCGAGATATAACCAAAATCATCACTCTTAGATTCCTACATCCTTCGAAGCTATACTTTGACTTCAAAACTGTGTTAGAACATCATATGTATATTAACGATTACAATCGATGATCAAACCCTTTAAAATTCCTGAAGACACTTCAAATAATGAACAATCGAGATGATGATCCAACCACATGTTACCCACAGTTAAGCATCTGAAAAACTCTCAAAACCTAAGTAAAAGTTTAACACGTAGCCGCGTCGGATCCTTTGGAAATTATTAGCAAAAATAACTTTACGATCCCTTTTCAAAGTAGCCAATTTTGTCACAGCTCCAGCAAGTCAACTTCGAATTTTCATTCAAAGAAGCCTTACTATAACCCTGATATATACAATTACCCTTTTGTTACTGGAGAACCTCTTATATTCCACCACATTACCAACAGAGGTACCAGCAACTTCGTCACTTTTTGGCCATTTCTACTTCAACAGTTATAAATATACATATGGCGTCTATCTCCTAAACTTACATACCTTGAATATGAAGTTTCTGAAAAAACACCCCAGCCTAAGAAACAGCACTATGAAGTTTTGAAAAAGACTGATGAAGTGGTAAGGACTGTAGACAACAATTACGGTCAGAAGTTTGATAATAAAGAATAGTAGATTGGAAAAGCTCAAATGAAAAATTTGGTACTGAAAAACGGATTGAGCAAAGTATGAAGGAGGCTGTGGACAAATCACAAGGATGAAACCTGCCTTCAAAGAATCCAAATGATTCAGCATCTGCTGAAGTCATTAGCGAATATATTGCTCCTGACTCTAAACCCTTACGAACAATATTCTTCATCATCCTCTAATTTTAGAAATTCTAAGATATCATCGTATCTTTCATTATAAATATCCTCCATATTTCTGAAGATACTTCCATAATTATTCTTATCTGAAATCATTTATCTCTTCGCGCTATCTGTGTTACATCATAAAAGAATCTATTTTAGTTTCTAAATTCTGAAACTTTCGAGTTTAAAATAGGAAAATGTTTTGAAGTAGTGTTGGGAACTGAAGCATGAATTAGTATAATATAATGACACTTGATCAACGTGGTTATATTACAGTAAGTCATGCTGAGTTTCTAAATGGAACGTGATGATTCACAGATCAAAATGTCATCATGTGCCATGTTACACGACTCTTGTATTCTATTTAACCTTTAAAATATCAAGAAAATATTTTCTTGATGATTCGGTCTTTTCCAGGGTATTCTGGTAATTTGACAAATCAAGACCGTACTATTATAATTTATTTCTTGAAACATTAACTATATTCATTTTGAAATCCATACCTACAAATCCGGGACCATTATTCGCTTAACTTGAAGTCAGGAAGAGGAGACAAAAGTATGGAACTCTTAAATATAAGAGAAAATATAAAGTTCGACAACAACACGTAAATTACAAATCGTGCATATCAATACGTATTGATACCACTGGTATAGGTTTTAAAGTTGGAACAATTGATACCACTCTATTCTCAAAAGAGATAGATGGTGATCTCTTGCTGGTACAGATATATGTGGATGATATTATTTATGGATCTAAAAATGAGAAACACTGTCAAGATTTTTCAAAACTTATGTCAAAGACATATGAAATGAGCTTACAAAGAGATTTGCAATACTTTTTAGGATTGAAAATTAAACAACTTGATGATAGAATTTTTATAAGTCAAGATAAATATATCAAAGATATGTTAAAGAAATTTGGGCTGACCTGTTTAAAAGATATAGGGATCCTGATGTCGTAGCGTGGGGGTATGAAATAGTTTATATTTTTACTAGGAAAAGCGATACAAATTACACAAGTTTTAATTATTTATTTACAAATGGGATATACCTAAACCTTGCTACAACACTATAGGCAGTGTACCTAATTGTAGAGTAGTGTAGTTTTTAGTAAGTCCGGTTCGTTCCACAGGGAGCTGGCTTATTTCACACTATATTTTAAACAATTATATTCGTACAAAATATATTATATTAATAATATATAAAAGGGGGTTTTACCGTTTAATGACCGGTTTGTCGATTTAATATTTTAAGCGAAGCGTAAAGTAAATGACGATATTTAACTAACAATATAAAATAAATAACAATAATTAAAATGACAATAAATAAAAGTACGAGGAAATATGAAATAAAATATATTATGCTTATTTAAACTTCCGTAATCATGATGTTTGACGTGTTGATTTTAGTTTTATGCCCATGGGTTAATTGTCCTTTGTCCTGGATTATTTAATATGTCCGTCTGGTTTTTGTCCATAACAGTCCATCGGTCATAAATTTAAAGTGCGAGTGTCCTCGTCAAATTATCCTTATACCCGAAGTTAAATATTCCAACTAATTGGGGACTTAAACTGTAACAAGGTTTTAATACTTTGTTTAATAATTACACCAGGTTATCGACTGCGTGTAACCCAAGGTTTTAATACTTTGTTATCAATTATGCCAAGTGTCCTTGTACATAATTTCACCCCTGTTTTAATAATTCCATAGACTATTAATCCATTCCCGTATCCGGTTAAATGAACGATTATTCGTATATATAAATATCCCGCCCATCGTGTCCGATCGAGTGTATGTGGTTATTTATAGGTACGTCCAATTGTAAATATTTATATTAAAATTAACAAACTATCATTTAGTTAAATAAATATAAAGCCCATTAATAGCCCATAGTCTAATTTCCACAAGTGTCGTTCTTTTGTCCAAACCCCAATTATGGTACAAAGCCCAATTACCCAATTTTAATATTTTTATTCCAACATCATGATTACTTCGTCTTAAATAAGCATAATAATAACTTAAGTACGAGACATTAATTTAAAAAGGAGAACATAACTTACATTGATTATTTATCGCGTAGTGTTACACGGATAGAGCTCCGACTTTAAAACCCGTAAAATAACCTTTACATAACCCGAACTAATCTAATATAACACTAATCTATATTATATATATATATATATATATATATATATATATATATATATATTTATTTATATTATACTACGGAGTATTATTATTATTATGTTATTTTTACTCGCAGAATTCGTGACCTTTTATAGGGATTTCTGATTTTTCAAACTCCGCGAGTCGTGGAGTTTTTGGCCTTCAAACTCCGCGAGTCGTGGAGTTTGATTTTCCAGCTCACAAACTTTTGGCTCCTAGCTTGTCGACATAATAAATATATAAATATAAAATATAAATAATTAATATAATTATTTATATATTATATTATATTCTTGTGCATAGTAGACTTGTAATTTTTGGTCCATTGCGTCGGGCGTTGATAGTTGACTCATGTCCCGGTTCCGGATTTTCGAACGTCCTTGCGTACACTTTAATATCTTGTACTTTGCGTTCCGCAACTTGTACTTTTGTCATTTTTAGACGTTTCTTATCAATAAATTGAACCACTTGGATTGTATCTTGTACATTTGAGCTTTTTGGTCATTTGCGTCTTCAAATCTTCGTTTTCGCCTTTTGTCTTTGCACTTATTTATTTAAACAATTACAATGAAAATATAATACAATTACATATGAAAACCTATTATTTAGGAGGGATATTGCTATGAAATATATGTTCCTTTTTAGCCTTATCAGACCCCAATGGCAGCATCTATTAAAATAGATGCTAATCTCAATGGTGAACCAGTCAATATCAATGAATATAGAGGTATGATTGGATCCCTACTTTATCTTATAGCCAGCAGACCAGATATTATGTTTGCCACATGTCTCTGTGCTAGATATCAAGCTGATCCTAAAGAGTCACACTTGCTAGCAGTAAAAAGGATATTTAGGTATCTGAAAGGTACTGCTAAACGTGGTCTTTGGTATCCTAAAGACCAGGATTTTGAGCTAATTGGGTATTCAGATGCTGACTTTGCAGGGTGTAAAATAGACAGAAAAAGTACTATTGGTGATTGCCAGTTACTGGGTGGTAGGCTAGTCAGTTGGAAGAGCAAAAAGCAAAATACTGTGTCCACATCTACTGCTGAGGCAGAATACATTTTTGCTGGTAGTTGTACTACTTAAGTACTATGGATGCAAAGCCAGCTGAAGGACTATGGTGTTCATGTTACAAAAACTCCAATCTATTGTGACAACACAAGTGCTATTGCTATTACCAACAATCCTGTGATGCATTCAAGAACTAAGCACATTAACGTCGTTCGATATCATTTCATAAGGGATCATGTTCAAAAAGGAGATGTGGAGCTACATTTTATTTCAACAGACCAGCAGTTAGCAGATCTCTTCACAAAGCCCTTAGATGAGAAACGTTTTAACTATCTCATCTCTAAGCTGGGTATGCTTGAACTTTTAAATAAAAGGCAACTTTATTGGTGTGCTGGTTCTACAACATGTAGGGCAAACCAGTAAGTCACAAATTCTTTCACTTACTGCCTACATGTCAAACAGTCAGCACAACAAGGTCTTTTATATCATGGTTATTCAATGTTCGAAACGAAATAATAAATAGCTCACAATACTTAAATGATACCTTAAATCTGAAACTCATTTACTCCCAATGATTTAAAATTAAATTCATTACATATTAAATGTCACAAAGAATTTTTGTATTTAATACAAAATTTATCTTATGGTTTTTAACTTCAAATTGAATTGAAAACTGCTGCATTTAATGCTTAATGGGAGGTATGAGTGTTCAATCCGATTAAACGTCATGTCAACAGTCTGTGTCCCCTCGAAAACGTGCTAGTCTGTCACATCTGCCCACGCGCCTGCAGATGACAGTTGCCATTTTCTCTCTCCTGCACTTTTTCCACCAATCCGAAAGATTAAATAAGGCGATCAATTCCACATAATAACCTTCGGTTATAAACTCTTTTATTTACCTTTCAAATACACACTCTTCTCTCTAAAAATCCCAAATCTTCAAATATTTCATACATTCATCTTCAACATTTGATCAATGGCAGAACAACAACACCAATCACCACCTGCTGAGAATCAGCTAGAGGAACAACAATAGCAACAACAAGCGGTGGATCCACAACAACCGGAACAACACCCTCCACCGGTCATTGAGGAACAAGTTGTACAGGTTCCACTGTTCAATCTTCACCCCAACCTAATCAGGGCTGCTAATGCACCAGACCATGCACTGATTCGCCTTTCCAGTGGCAATGCAACACACGCTCTCTCTATTCCCAAGTCTAAAGCCAACAGTGGCTATGAGGCTTTGATCGACTACATCAGGCGATGCCCCTTGGCGAGATCCATCACCGGAGTTCCTTCTCGCCTCTATCCAGCCTGTTTAGCGAGATTCTGGTATACTGTCACCATGGCCACCACTCAACAGAATGCTCCTTGTATTCGTGGCATGGTGACTGAAACCCTAAACTGCTCGATCACTGTTGATGCCATCCGTCATGCCCTTCAATTACCCGGTGGTCCATTTGTTAATTCATCGACGAGCGATGATTTTAGGAGGGAAGTGCTGGAGACAATCGGATATGTTGGTCCTATTGCTCATACGCCGCTAAGGAAGAACATGCCACCGATGTGGTATTACTTTTTCGAACTGCTGACTCAGTGTATCAGCCAGAAGTCTGGAAGTTTTGATCAGTGCTCAAATTTTGAGCTGAAGATTGGTCACGGCATGCTGTTTAACCGTAATATTGATTACGCCGGTGAAATTTATTTGAGGCTAAGGGAAATGGTGCTTGCACCTAAACGAACACATCTAATCCCCTTTCCAAGATTTTTGAGCCTTGTTTTTGAAAATGAGCTGGGTGAAGCTTACCAGCAGATTGCTGATGAATCATTTGACCTGCCTCTAAAGCAAGGGGGATGTCAAAGGATAAACCTACTGCTCCATATGTTGCTTTGACGCCAGCAATGCTTGAGTATCTCGTTGCTCAAGGTGGAGTTGCCCAAACGACTGCCTATGGTGTTGCACCAGCTGAGGGGGAGGGACCTCATCGAAAGCCAGCTGTGAAAAGGAAGAAGCCAGCTACCTCAACTAGTACAGCCACCGTCTCACATACTGGTAAAGCAGTAGTTGTATTAGAATCTAGTGCTCTCTGATCATAAAGAACAGCCCTAGTCTTATATACTGACTATGTGACGACTCCGTCAAAACACTTAACGGCTCCGTCACTTGGTCCCACAGCTTGATCGAAACTCTATATGAATTTAATAAAACAACCTTGCATTCTTTATTTAAAAATGATTTCCTATAAAGGAAATCTACTAAAATGTATAAGTTTAGAAAAACTATACAATAATACTTTAACCAACAGTTGACCAAAACAAAGTCAACAAACAACCACTATTTAATGTAACAAAATAGAAAGCAAGTTAATGTTTAACAAAAGCTGCCATCATAAATATGCAGACTCTCTAAGCACAGCGGAAGCAATCAATCATGAACCTGAGAATAAAACATGCGAGTAACTGTCAACAAAAAGGTTGAGTGAATTATAGGTTTAATATTGCAAACAATATTTAATTTAAACAATAAAAATTTATGTTTGAAAACATAAAAGTCCTTTTTAAACCACCAAATTATATGCTAGAAAACATATAATAAAACATTATTCCATTTTTCGTGAGCCACCTGGTAACCACTTAACCCTTTATTTACCCTTGCCAAACACAATAAATAATATACACCGAACAAGTGTATCTACAACAAAATACGAAGTACTAAACATTCCGATAACAAATTGCTAGCGCGACTAGCTCGAAATGGGGTTGTCAAACCCGATAGATCTATCCATAGGATTCACGTTCACCAGTAGAAACCAGTGATTACAGTTACCAGACTAGGGAATATTTTTGTTCAACTCACAATGAATAATTTAAACCAACTTTCACTTGTGTCCAGAATATAAAATAATTTGCATGTATTCTCATCCCAAAAGATTTAAAATATAAAAATGGGACTATAACTCACCTTATTAGAAAACGAAGTAACCACACAATTATGCGAATAGCAAATGAAGTAAAGTGATCATGAATGATCACAACGCCGACCTATAAATAAAGCAGGTCGATATAAATAACTAACTTAGGTCAAGTCTTAGTATGATAGCTATTGTACATGTTGCAAGTAGACATAGAACAATACTCAACATGCATCGATTTGACCGGAACAGCGTACGGACACACACTTTCTATTTTTAGAAAGTTTCTATTTTTAGCAGGTTTTCATTTTTGGAAAGTTTCTATTTTAGGAAAGTTTCTATTTTTGGAAAGTTTCTATTTTAGGAAAGTTTCTATTTTTGGAAAGTCTATATTTTTGGAAAGTTTCCAAATTTAGAAAGTTTCTATTTTTAGAAAGTTTTAAGTTAGGAAAGTTTCCTTATTTAGAAAGTCAACAGAAGTCAACTGAAAGTCAAAGTCAACCGAAAGTCAACTCAAAAGTCAACCTTGGTCAAACATAGTCAACATTAATTTTAAAAGTGCATGTTATAATAATAACATAAGCTATAATGTTTATTAAAGTTAAAAGTGTATAATTAAATCATAACATAAGTTTAATAAAATTAAAATGAATTACTAAAGTTAACATAAGTTGAAATGATATAATTAATATAACATAAGTATTTAATTAATTAATTAAATATTAGTCATAATATAAGTATTATTAATTAATAATAAATTTTAATTCATATCATAAGTATTAATAATGAATTATTAATCATATCATAAATTTCTAATTAAAATTATTAAATCATAAGTATTTAATAATTAAATCATAATTAAATAAAACTATGTCTTATAATAATTAAATAATTATTTAATCTTTATTATAAGTCTTAAAATAATATTCTCATAAAATGAATTTAATACTTATCATAAGTATTTTTCATTAATAATAAAAGTATTATTAATCATAAGTTTAATTAAAATGTTATTTAAATCATAAGTAATAATTAAATGATATAATAAATATATATCATAAGTCTTAAATGATAATAATTACTTCTTATATCATAAGTAATTAATCAATAATGAAAATCATTATTTTTATCATAAGTTTTAATATTTAACCATAAGTTTTAATTCAAAAGTTCATCGGATCATAACTTGAGCCCCGGGAATCAGTTTTCGGCGAGCCTTATATATATCTTCGCCTAACCAACCCACCCGACACATTAGTGTGCTCAAGAACATCCCAAGAACAGTCACCAAGTCGTGACTTACAGCTCTAAATCAGTTTGTACCTTTAATCCGCTCAAAAACGTATTTTAGTCATAACGGGTGATCCGTGGCTCGGATTTCGATGACCCGAACATGAAAGTTCATCCCATCATCAACCCTAACACACTAGTACACCCTAAAGACTCCAAAAAAAAAATGGTCACAAAGTCGGACCATAACTGAACCAATTCGTTTTCACCATTTAATCTTTACAAAACACCATTTTAATCATATCTTAAGCTCCGGGAATCGAAACGACATGAATCCGGAGTCTAAAATTAATGTATTGATGAGAGGAACTCATCTAAACACTTTAATTTCACATTTATATCAGTTATATTTACATAAAACAACGAACAAGCTGCTGTCCCAATATTATCAAACCGAAAACATGAATTAATGAGCAATTCTACACATATAATCAACAATACAATAACATGTAAGCATCATACTATTAATATAACATATAAAAACAGTAAAATATAATAAAAATCAAAAAGTTAGAGTTAGGGTTTATACCCTAATCAAGAATCAACAAGTATAATCGCGTAAAGAACGGAATGAGGAACGCGTTGATGCACTTTAATTGATGATCCAAGCTAGCTTTCAATTGATGGTGATGATGATGATGGTTGATATGGGGGACGGCAATAATGGGGAGGGAGGAAGAAAAGGAGAGCAAAAAGGGATAAGGGTTTGTGAAAAATAAAATGGAATTTTTAAATGAAGTAGTAAATGAAAAAAAAAAAATAAAGCACTCCCCCCTTACAAAGGGTTCGGCCGAATTGGTTATGGGGGTGGGCCCCATGGCCTAAAATTTTGTTAACTGATAATTTCCTTGTGGCCCGAAAGCCCGAACGAATCCCGAAACGCGAAAACGCACTTACGCGATTAAAAATCCGGAAAGATAACAAACGCGCGACGAAAAATAAATATAAATACACCTTATAATAATATGATCTTAAAATATCATATTTAAAATGTTTAGGATTTAAAAATCCCGAAAGCTCGACCGTTGGTTTGAAAACCGAAAAGATTCGCCGGATGTAAATCCGCGACACGTAGAAACGTATAGTTTAAAATATGAATACAAATATTCATATAACACATAATAATTAATATATTACTATAAAATAATAATATAGATCATAAAAATGACGTGGCACGAATAACAATTAACGGTCATTAAATAATTAACGGCAAAAGATAACGGAAAAAGTCGGGTCGTGACAGTACCTTCCCGTTACGGAAATTTCGTCCCGAAATTTAAGCAGGTGCAGGGGTTGACTCAACATTTGGGAACAAATGCGGGTACTTCTGCCTCATCTAATCTTCACGCTCCCAAGTGAACTCGGGACCGATTCGTTCCATCTATCTCGAACAATAGGAATTCTACTCTGTTTAAGAGTCTTAACCTATCGATCCATAATTTCAACAGGTTCCTTAAAAGAAAAAGTAGTTTCTTATCAACATGAAGTCCCTCCATAGGAATGGTTTCCTCGGCCTCGGCCAAACACTTCTTTAAATTCGATACATGAAAAACATCGTGAACAGCACTGAGTTCTTGTGGCAATTTCAAACGATAAGCCACGGGTCCAACTCTCTCAATAATTTCAAAAGGTCCAACAAATCGAGGATTCAACTTTCCCCCTTTTACCAAAACGTATCACGCCCTTCCAAGGCAATACCTTCAACATAACACGATCACCGACCTGAAATTCAATATCGTTCCTTCTCTTATTGGCATAGCTCTTTTGCCGACTTCTGACGGTTCTCAATCCTTCCTTAATCTGTACAATCTTCTCGGTAGTCTCATGAATAATGTCTGGACCTGTGAGTTGAGCATCCCCAACCTCATTCCAACAGACAGGAGACCTACACTTTCTACCATACAGAGCTTCAAACGGTGCGGCTTTAATACTTGCATGATAGCTGTTGTTATAAGAAAGCTTAGCCAACGACAAGTATCTATCCCTACAATTACCAAAATCAATTACGCACGCCCTCAACATGTCTTCTAACATTTGGATGGTCCTTTAATTCTGACCGTCCGACGGTGGATGATAAGCGGTGCTCATATCCAATTTAGTTCCCAAAGCATCTTGTAAAGACTGCCAAAACCTCGTCGTAAATCGACTGTCTTGATCCGAAATAATAGATACGGGAACACCATGCCTCAAAACAATTTCCTTCAATTATAAACGGGTAAGCTTCTCCCTCGAATCAGTTTCCTTAATCAGTAAGAAATGAGCTGATTTTGTGAGTCGATCACAATCACCCAAATGGCGTCGTAACCACCCACAACTCACAATAACTTCGTAATAAAATCCATTGTAATACCTTCCCACTTCCACTCGGGAATCTCAGGTTGCACCAAAAGTCCAGACGGTTTCTAATGTTCAGCCTTAACCTTAGCACAGGTCAAACAGTTAACCACATACGTAGCCATATCAGCTTTCAAATTAGGCCACCAATACAGCTCCTTAAGATCATGATACATCTTTCCTGAACCAGTATGAATAGAGTACCCATACTTATGAGCCTCATCTAAAACAAGTTTCGTAGATCACCAAACTTCGGAACCCAAAGGCATCCCGTAAAAATACCGAGTGCCATCGGTTCGTACCTCAAACTGTCTACTTAGGCCTTTGACCTTCCCGTTACGAAATTTTCCTCCTTCAAGGCTTCTTGTTGAGCTGCAAGAATCTGCCTTGCGAGGTTTGTTCGTATGGTCATATTCAAGGCCCTAAACTTACGAGGTTCAACTATCTTTTTTCGACTCAAAGCATCGGCTACAACATTGGCCTTTCCAGGATGATATAGAAGTTCAAAATCATAATCGTTCAACGTCTCAACCCATCTTCGCTGTCTCATATTTAGCTGTTTTTGATCAAGAATATGTTGAAGACTTTTGTGATCAGTGTACACTGCACATTTGACCCCATATAAGTAATGTCTCCAATTCTTGGGTGCGAATATAACAACTCCCAATTCTAAATCATGGGTTGTATAATTCTGCTCGTGGATCTTCAACTGACATGACGCATATGCAATAACCTTCTTTCATTGCATCAAAATACACCCAAAGCCTTGACGCGAAGTATCACAATAAACAACAAAATCATAATTACCCTTAGGTAGTGACAATATCGGAGCGGTAGTCAACTTCTCCTTCAAAATTTGAGAAGCAGTCTCTTGTTCATCCTTCCACTCATACTTCTCCCCCTTATGCGTTAAAGCAGTCAGAGGTGTCGCTATACGAGAGAAATCTTGAATGAACCTTCTATAATATCCTACCAATCCTAGAAACTGACGGATCTGAGTAGGAGTTTTCGGAGTTTCCCACTTTTCGATTGCCTCAATCTTAGCAGAATCAACTTGTATTCCCTGTTTACTAAAAATGTGACCAAGGAATTGAACTTCTCTTAACCAGAAAGCACACTTAGAGAACTTAGCGTACAACTCTTCTTTTCTCAATAGATCAAGCACTAACTGAAATGTCCCGTTCTTATTGATTAAAAACGTTCCATATTAATTGATTTCGTTGCGAGGTTTTGACCTCTATATGAGACGTTTTTCAAAGACTGCATTCATTTTTAAACAAACCATAACCTTTATTTCATCAATAAAGGTTTAAAAAGCTTTACGTAGATTATCAAATAATGATAATCTAAAATATCCTGTTTACACACGACCATTACATAATGGTTTACAATACAAATATGTTACAACAAAATAAGTTTCTTGAATGCAGTTTTTACACAATATCATACAAGCATGGACTCCAAATCTTGTCCTTATTTAAGTATGCGACAGCGGAAGCTCTTAATAATCACCTGAGAATAAACATGCTTAAAACGTCAACAAAAATGTTGGTGAGTTATAGGTTTAACCTATATATATCAAATCGTAACAATAGACCACAAGATTTCATATTTCAATACACATCCCATACATAGAGATAAAAAAAAATTCATATGGTGAACACCTGGTAACCGACAATAACAAGATGCATATAAGAATATCCCCATCATTCCGGGACACCCTTCGGATATGATATAAATTTCGAAGTACTAAAGCATCCGGTACTTTGGATGGGGTTTGTTAGGCCCAATAGATCTATCTTTAGGATTCGTGTCAATTAGGGTGTCTGTTCCCTAATTCTTAGATTACCAGACTTAATAAAAAGGGGCATATTCGATTTCGATAATTCAACCATAGAATGTAGTTTCACGTACTTGTGTCTATTTTGTAAATCATTTATAAAACCTGCATGTATTCTCATCCCAAAAATATTAGATTTTTAAAAGTGGGACTATAACTCACCTTCACAGATTTTTACTTCGTCGGGAAGTAAGACTTGGCCACTGGTTGATTCACGAACCTATAACAATATATACATATATATCAAAGTATGTTCAAAATATATTTACAACACTTTTAATATATTTTGATGTTTTAAGTTTATTAAGTCAGCTGTCCTCGTTAGTAACCTACAACTAGTTGTCCACAGTTAGATGTACAGAAATAAATCGATAAATATTATCTTGAATCAATCCACGACCCAGTGTATACGTATCTCAGTATTGATCACAACTCAAACTATATATATTTTGGAATCAACCTCAACCCTGTATAGCTAACTCCAACATTCACATATAGAGTGTCTATGGTTGTTCCGAAATATATATAGATGTGTCGACATGATAGGTCGAAACATTGTATACGTGTCTATGGTATCTCAAGATTACATAATATATAATACAAGTTGATTAAGTTATGGTTGGAATAGATTTGTTACCAGTTTTCACGTAGCTAAAATGAGAAAAATTATCCAATCTTGTTTTACCCATAACTTCTTCATTTTAAATCCGTTTTGAGTGAATCAAATTGCTATGGTTTCATATTGAACTCTATTTTATGAATCTAAACAAAAAAAGTATAGGTTTCTAGTCGGAAAAATAAGTTACAAGTCGTTTTTGTAAAGGTAGTCATTTCAGTCGAAAGAACGACGTCTAGATGACCATTTTAGAAAACATACTTCCACTTTGAGTTTAACCATAATTTTTGGATATAGTTTCTTGTTCATAATAAAAATCATTTTCTCAGAATAACAACTTTTAAATCAAAGTTTATCATAGTTTTTAATTAACTAACCCAAAACAGCCCGCGGTGTTACTACGACGGCGTAAATCCGGTTTTACGGTGTTTTTCGTGTTTCCAGGTTTTAAATCATTAAGTTAGCATATCATATAGATATAGAACATGTGTTTAGTTGATTTTAAAAGTCAATTTAGAAGGATTAACTTTTGTTTGCGAACAAGTTTAGAATTAACTAAACTATGTTCTAGTGATTACAAGTTTAAACCTTCGAATAAGATAGCTTTATATGTATGAATCGAATGATGTTATGAACATCATTACTACCTTAAGTTCCTTGGATGAACCTACTGGAAAAGAGAAAAATGGATCTAGCTTCAATGGATCCTTGGATGGCTCAAAGTTCTTGAAGCAAAATCATGACACGAAAACAAGTTCAAGTAAGATCATCACTTGAAATAAGATTGTTATAGTTATAGAAATTGAACCAAAGTTTGAATATGATTATTACCTTGTATTAGAATGATAACCTACTGTAAGAAACAAAGATTTCTTGAGGTTGGATGATCACCTTACAAGATTGGAAGTGAGCTAGCAAACTTGAAAGTATTCTTGATTTTATGAAACTAGAACTTTTGGAATTTATGAAGAACACTTAGAACTTGAAGATAGAACTTGAGAGAGTTCAATTAGATGAAGAAAATTGAAGAATGAAAGTGTTTGTAGGTGTTTTTGGTCGTTGGTGTATGGATTAGATATAAAGGATATGTAATTTTGTTTTCATGTAAATAAGTCATGAATGATTACTCATATTTTTGTAATCTTATGAGATATTTCAAGCTAGTTGCCAAATGATGGTTCCCACATGTGTTAGGTGACTCACATGGGCTGCTAAGAGCTGATCATTGGAGTGTATATACCAATAGTACATACATCTAAAAGCTGTGTATTGTACGAGTACGAATACGGGTGCATACGAGTAGAGTTGTTGATGAAACTGAACGAGAATGTAATTGTAAGCATTTTTGTTAAGTAGAAGTATTTTGATAAGTGTATTGAAGTCTTTCAAAAGTGTATAAATACATATTAAAACACTACATGTATATACATTTTTAACTGAGTCGTTAAGTCATCGTTAGTCGTTACATGTAAGTGTTGTTTTGAAACCTTTAGGTTAACGATCTTGTTAAATGTTGTTAACCCAATGTTTATAATATCAAAAGAGATTTTAAATTATTATATTATCATGATATTATGATGTACGAATATCTCTTAATATGATATATATACATTAAATGTCGTTACAACGATAAACGTTACATATATGTCTCGTTTCAAAATCATTAAGTTAGTAGTCTTGTTTTTACATATGTAGTTCATTGTTAATATAATTAATGATATGTTTACTTATCATAATATCATGTTAACTATATATATAACCATATATATGTCATCATATAGTTTTTTTTTACAAGTTTTAACGTTCGTGAATCACCGGTCAACTTGGGTGGTCAATTGTCTATATGAAACCTATTTCAATTAATCAAGTCTTAACAAGTTTGATTGCTTAACATGTTGGAAACATTTAATCATGTAAACATCAATCTCAATTAATATATATAAACATGGAAAAGTTCGGGTCACTACACTAACTTCAAGTGTTCTTCTTGCTCTTCATCACTCTTAGAATAAATAAGGATGTCGTCAATGAAAACAATAACGAACTTGTCTAAATAAGGTCTGCACACATGGTTCATGAGGTCCATGAACACAGCAGATGCATTTGTCAATCCGAACAGCATAACAAGAAACTCAAAGTGACCGTAACGGGTGCGAAAAGCAGTTTTCGAAACATCAGATTCTTTAACACGCAACTGATGATAACTGGAACGAAGATCGATTTCAGAATAAACGGACAAACCTTGAAGTTGATCGAACAGATCATCAATTCTCGGAAGAGGGTAACGGTTCTTAACTGTAAGCTTGTTCAACTCGCGATAATCACTATACCATCGGAACGAACCACCCTTCTTCTTAACAGACAAAATAGGAGCTCCCCAAGGGGACGAACTGGGATGAATGAAATGTAGTTGCAACAATGAGGGAAGAAATATATGAAGTAGTCACTTCGGTGGCATAGATATTTAAGGCAATTCTCTCGAATGAGATAACGAGGATCATGGACTTCAAAGTAAATTTTGATTACATTTCCGAAAGGAAGACGTACGAAAGGTGTGATATTTCAACGAGAGTGAACTTCCTTGTACAATGAGCGAGGCAATCTAGGATTCATCCATATTCTTAAATTTATGTGCGGATGAAAAGAACGCGAATCATGGGTTATAAAGAATGGCCGACTCCAGGTTAGATGAATCTCCAAAAATAATTTCGTGCACCCTAAAGTATCGAATCCTAGGATTGATGTTTACGAGGGTGTTGCGGTTGACAGCGAAAATTGAGAGTAGAAACTCCTCAAACGGTCTAGAGTAATATATATCCATGATACCCATTATAACAACAGTTGGGGTAGAAACCCACCTAGCGCCTTTTCTACAATAAGGTGACCATCGAGGGTACCCCAGAAAATTGATTTATCGGTCCGCGTTTCGGCCGTGTCCAACCATAAGAGATAAAATCTAATGAGCGCAAAGACTCTCCAACAAATTTACAAAGCCGGCCCCCAAAGTGGTGTATGAGTTTCTATCAATGAACTTAATGGTAAGTTTCATCCTTAAACGGAGGATGAGAAGAACTGTGATCCAAACACTCGATAGAGTAATGCGAAAATTCTAATGTAATCAATCAAAGGAGTTTTGAAAAAGCTTGAAACGTCTGATGTAACCCCATAAATGGAACGAAGCTCTTAGTAAATTTAGAAGTATGTACAACGTGTACCATTTTACGTAAATCAATTTGAGTTAACTAAACAACTCAACAAGAGTGGTTTTTAAAATAATTTTGAAGGTATAATTTAGTGTATAATAGCCAAAATAGGTAAGGGTAAATTAGTCCATTTGAATTCATACGTACATATATGATTTTATAAATAGTATACATGACAAAATATTTCATTACTTCTATTCGCCCATAAATCTCGTGAGAACCTTCCAATTGCACAAATGTGTAAAAATTTTAATGAAAAGTAGGGTATCCGCATTACAGAGGTTACGAGTTGAAGTAAGATCGTTAAAGCTCGGGTGATGGACTTGAATCGTCTTGCGACATCTAATCAATAAATGCTACGAGGTCATGAAAACCAATGAGTTAAATATTGTTTTGACTATTGTCAGGACATAAGTCCTTGGGCCAAAACTCTTCACGTGCGAAGCTGTCACTAACAAGCGAGTTATGAATGATAAAACATAGGGTAAGTAGTTCGGTTAAGACGAGTCTCTCGTATATCAACAAATAAGATAATGAGTATCTTCCTTACTCATGTAACAACGTTAGAATTTCCGAATGAGTGGTGTATAAATTTTCTCTGACTCGCTTTCTATTCCTCATGTCACAATATTGGGACTTTTTATGAATTAACGTAATATAATCACGTTGGCCTGACGCCATTATATTTCACTAACTCATAGTTCCATTCCAATATCACTACATAAGGTCAGGACACGTGGTCAACCTCGAATTTCAACACAATTTCCCTAAAACAATTTCTTAACAATGTGCTAAGGATAGCACAAGAGACAAAGACATCGAAAGTAATGAATAGGAGTAAAGGTGACATGAAAATGTCTTCGAAGTACCAAGAATCTCTAAAAGTCAAGGATGACGTTTTTCGGTTCAAAAACCAAAGCACATAGGCACAACGGCACAATGGCATGTAATGTAACAAAAATGTTATATACCCAAACACAATAGCTGACATTGAAATGCCGAGCCTTTAGAAGTCAAGAATGACATCTCGCGTAATATAACTCAAACGTTATATACATAACCATAATAGATGACATAGAAATGCCGAGAATTTTAGAACACGTAATGTAACTCAAATGTTATATCAATAAACACAAATTATGACATAGAAATGTCGAGAATTTCAGAAGTCAAGAATGTCACCCCCCCCCCCTCGGTTTCACTAACCGAGGTGTTCCCATAAAAGATGAACTCGCATGAGTCGGAGAATACATTTAAATCGGAATGGGAGTTCCTCCCGGATTCAGAACATAATAGAAATGTATGTATGACAACAATATACATACCAATACGATACAAATAATCACATATAGTAATATATAATAGGCCGGGCTGTAGACTAGACTCACTAATGCACCCTATTGACTCGGGTAACGACATCAATGCAACCTAATTCCCTACAACCTGGCTCTGATACCAACTGTGACGACTCCGTCAAAACACTTAACGGCTCCGTCACTTGGTCCCACAGCTTGATCGAAACTCTATATGAATTTAATAAAACAACCTTGCATTCTTTATTTAAAAATGATTTCCTATAAAGGAAATCTACTAAAATGTATAAGTTTAGAAAAACTATACAATAATACTTTAACCAACAGTTGACCAAAACAAAGTCAACAAACAACCACTATTTAATGTAACAAAATAGAAAGTAAGTTAATGTTTAACAAAAGCTGCCATCATAAATATGCAGACTCTCTAAGCACAGCGGAAGCAATCAATCATGAACCTGAGAATAAAACATGCGAGTAACTGTCAACAAAAAGGTTGAGTGAATTATAGGTTTAATATTGCAAACAATATTTAATTTAAACAATAAAAATTTATGTTTGAAAACATAAAAGTCCTTTTTAAACCACCAAATTATATGCTAGAAAACATATAATAAAACATTATTCCATTTTCCGTGAGCCACCTGGTAACCACTTAACCCTTTATTTACCCTTGCCAAACACAATAAATAATATACACCGAACAAGTGTATCTACAACAAAATACGAAGTACTAAACATTCCGATAACAAATTGCTAGCGCGACTAGCTCGAAATGGGGTTGTCAAACCCGATAGATCTATCCATAGGATTCGCGTTCACCAGTAGAAACCAGTGATTACAGTTACCAGACTAGGGAATATTTTTGTTCAACTCACAATGAATAATTTAAACCAACTTTCACTTGTGTCCAGAATATAAAATAAATTGCATGTATTCTCATCCCAAAAGATTTAAAATATAAAAATGGGACTATAACTCACCTTATTAGCAAACGAAGTAACCACACAATTATGCGAACAGCAAATGAAGTAAAGTGATCATGAATGATCACAACGCCGACCTATAAATAAAGCAGGTCGATATAAATAACTAACTTAGGTCAAGTCTTAGTATGATAGCTATTGTACATGTTGCAAGTAGACATAGAACAATACTCAACATGCATCGGTTTGACCGGAACAGCGTACGGACACACACTTTCTATTTTTAGAAAGTTTCTATTTTTAGCAGGTTTCCATTTTTGGAAAGTTTCTATTTTAGGAAAGTTTCTATTTTTGGAAAGTTTCTATTTTAGGAAAGTTTCTATTTTTGGAAAGTCTATATTTTTGGAAAGTTTCCAAATTTAGAAAGTTTCTATTTTTAGAAAGTTTTAAGTTAGGAAAGTTTCCTTATTTAGAAAGTCAACAGAAGTCAACTGAAAGTCAAAGTCAACCGAAAGTCAACTCAAAAGTCAACCTTGGTCAAACATAGTCAACATTAATTTTAAAAGTGCATGTTATAATAATAACATAAGCTATAATGTTTATTAAAGTTAAAAGTGTATAATTAAATCATAACATAAGTTTAATAAAATTAAAATGAATTACTAAAGTTAACATAAGTTGAAATGATATAATTAATATAACATAAGTATTTAATTAATTAATTAAATATTAGTCATAATATAAGTATTATTAATTAATAATAAATTTTAATTCATATCATAAGTATTAATAATGAATTATTAATCATATCATAAATTTCTAATTAAAATTATTAAATCATAAGTATTTAATAATTAAATCATAATTAAATAAAACTATGTCTTATAATAATTAAATAATTATTTAATCTTTATTATAAGTCTTAAAATAATATTCTCATAAAATGAATTTAATACTTATCATAAGTATTTTTCATTAATAATAAAAGTATTATTAATCATAAGTTTAATTAAAATGTTAATTAAATCATAAGTAATAATTAAATGATATAATAAATATATATCATAAGTCTTAAATGATAATAATTACTTCTTATATCATAAGTAATTAATCAATAATGAAAATCATTATTTTTATCATAAGTTTTAATATTTAACCATAAGTTTTAATTCAAAAGTTCATCGGATCATAACTTGAGCCCCGGGAATCAGTTTTCGGCGAGCCTTATATATATCTTCGCCTAACCAACCCACCCGACACATTAGTGTACTCAAGAACATCCCAAGAACAGTCACCAAGTCGTGACTTACAGCTCTAAATCAGTTTGTACCTTTAATCCGCTCAAAAACGTATTTTAGTCATAACGGGTGATCCGTGGCTCGGATTTCGATGACCCGAACATGAAAGTTCA